>NC_085138.1:103702211-104302211 GCF_035046485.1 Aedes albopictus | reverse complement strand
AGTTCGAACACCATTACGGTTTCGCTTTTCCGTGAAAAGAACAATAGATGTTTTACTCGGATTTACCGAAAGGCCATATTGGCGACACCAACCCTCAACTACCTGAAGAGCGTTTTGCATCAGGTCGAAAAGGGTGCTGATGCACATACCGACTAACAATGTTAGGTAGTCGTCGGCAAAACCATAAGTAGGAAAACCGCTATTATTGAGTTGCCTCAAAAGCGTATCTGCTACGAGATTCCATAAAAGTGGTGATAAGACTCCCCCTTGGGGGCATCCACAAACACTCAATTTCCTAATCGCCGCTTGACGCAATGTCGAGAAGAGATGTCGGTTTTTGAGCATTTGGTGAATCCAATTGAAAATCATTGGAGATATACCATGACCCCGTGCGGCTTCCAATATGGCATCGAAAGGCACGTTGTCAAAGGCACCCTCGATATCTAAGAAAACACCCAAACAAGATTGCTTTTGAGCGAATGCCTTCTCGATATCGTAAACAACTTTGTGTAAAAGAGTCACAGTGGACTTTCCAGATTGGTAAGCATGTTGGTTCACATGAAGAGGCACATTGGCCAGATGAACATCACGGATGTGATGATCGACTATGCGTTCTAAGCATTTCAGAAGAAAAGAGGTCAAACTGATGGGTCTGAAGCTCTTTGCTTCTTCATACGACGCGCGACCCACTTTCGGAATAAACTTCACAGTAATATCCCGCCAGGACTTGGGAATATACCCTGTAGCAAAACTGCAAACAAGTAGTTGTTTCAAAACATGTTTGAAATGATCAAATCCCTTCTGAAGCAAAATAGGATAAATCTCATCTGCCCCAGGAGATTTAAAAGGTGCAAAGCTTTTAAGTGCCCATTCAATCGATTCTAAAGTTATGATACTCCGAGCCGAAGCTAAAGAATCATAACCACAAGAAAAGACATCAGGTTCATCCGAAGATGTAATATCCACACATCCGGGGAAGTGTGTACTGAATAAACATTCTAAAACTTCCTCATCAGAGGAAGTGAAATCACCATTTGGCAAACGAAGTTCGTTCACTTGAAAATCCTTAGATTTTGCAAGGATTTTGTTCAATCGACTGGCTTCACTCAGACTGGAAACATTTGTACAAAGGTTTTTCCAGCCGGATCGTTCAGCAGACCGAAGAGCTTTCTGGTAGGCCTTGCGAGCCGACCTGAAAGCCTCCGATCCAGCCGAACGTCGTCTGTTCCAACTCTTTCTACATTGTTTCCTGAGCTTCGCCAGATCGGAGTTCCACCAAGGGGTTCCTCTTGTGGTCTTCACAGACCGCAGAGGGCAGGCTTCTTCAAAAGCTTCCATGATGAAGGCCGTTGTAGTATCAACGGCATCATCTAAATCACTTGGAGTGTCAATTGATGGTGAGTATCCATGAAATTTGGCTGCAACCAAATCGGTAAAGAGATCCCAGTTGGTTGACCGGGGATTCCTGAAACGCAAAGTTTGCGAAGTAACATTCACATGTTCAAACAAGATGTAACGATGGTCAGATAAAGATTCTTCATCTGACACATGCCAATTGGTCAGCTCATGACTAATTCTGCTAAAGCAAAGCGTTATGTCTAACACTTCCTCTCTACCTGATACCATAAAGGTTGGGCGGTTGCCTATGTTAAGTAATCCAAGATCTGTACTACTCAAGTATTCCATCAAACTGGAGCCTCTCAAATTGATGTCTGAGCTGCCCCAGATTATATGGTGAGCATTAGCATCACTACCAACAATTAGCGGAAGGCCTTTTGAAGTGCAGTATGCAATGACTTGCTTGAAAGCATCCGTAGGGGATGGTTCATCATGCGGTAAATAAACCGAACAATAAACGTATTTCCTGTTGAGGTTTCCAACAGATACATCTATTGTGATAGCACATACATCTCTGGTAGTTAGTTCAGAGATGAGTGTAGCAACGATTGCGTTGTTGACAAGCACACATGCTCGAGGCATGACACGTGAGTTTGCCATTTCATTTTTACTGAAAGTAGCAAACACCGGATTCACAAGGTTTCCTAAATAGAAATTCCCCTTACGAAAGTAAGGTTCTTGGACTAACGCCACTTGGGCTGTACCATTTTGCATAAGTCTACAAAGATTGATCGTTGCTGTTCTTTTGTGCTGAAGATTGATCTGAGCTATCCTAACCGTAGCCACTACCCAAACTAGGCAAGATTAAACTCTTAACAATCACAGCACAAAAAAGAACAACAACAATAAAGCCAGATCGGTATCGATTTGAGTGCGCCAAAGGCGAGGATGCACAGAATACACTGTGTAAAACGCATAATGCGAAACCATATAGGTGAAAATTTAAACTAATTGATAACATCTTCATAATCCCGCCCTTATTCAGCCTCAAGTATGAGATTGAAGAAGGGCAGCTGATTGTCTCGGAGAAACACAAGGTCCACCGCGCTATTGCTCCGGTTAGCACAGTAAGGGCAAATACTGTGGAGGGTGCCCTGGTACTCCACAGGCTCCGTTTGCGGTTAGGTTTTTATTAGACCCCCCTAGCCATTCATTCCTAGGCACGGTAAGCGTAAAGCCGCATAACACCATGAATTAGGGGTCACCTGATTAGTGGATTTCTACCACTGGAACAGGCGGTCCGTAGTGCTATTCTTAGCCAGTTGAACTAACCGCTACCGACACTACACAGCTATCTAGGCTGATCGGGAAAAGAAGTTAATATTGGTGATCAACTTCATACGGGCCCGAAAAGCCGACAACTCGGCCACCTCGTCTTGCTGTTCAACTACCCACTGTTGACATTTCTCGATCCATGGCTTTTTGCTCGAACTGGAGCGATTTGTTACTTCCGAGCTGGCCGCCTCCGAAGCCGTGGTCTCCGGACCAACTTTCAACAGACTAGACCCTATATGGCTGCCTTCAGGAGATTCTTCCCGCTTTATTTGCTTCACTGAACGGATTTTCATCGGAGCGTCCGATTTTCGTTTGCGTCCCATAGTTTTCCATCCAGCTTGACCTGCAGCTGCGAAGGAGATTACAACGATCTGAAAATTAAATTAATAATAATAATATCTTTTAATTAACGTACTGACCTACTGAAACTATTTATTTAAAATTTATTTCTACCGCCAAGCAAACAAAATCTGCCGGACGACGCTGGGAAAAAATGGTAAACAAGCCGTTAATCAATAATGAGTGTTCATCAACCGTCGTTAACACAATGAATAACTGCTAACATCTCCCTCCTTTTTGGGTTTTGTCTACTCCTCTGTCAGTCACAAACAATCAAAACAAAGTCCAACTTCGCGAACGCTCACACGCTGCGGTGATCGAAAGAAACCAAAGAAACTCGCGTACTTCCGTAGCTCCATCATGGCTGTAACAGTGGAAAACTATCTCCTGTGCTGCCGGATATGCATGCGGTTGGAGAAAAACGATTACTTCTTGGATATCTACAGCAGCGAGTTGCCCGGGACAGATGTAAAAGTGCAAGAGGCTCTGCTGAAGACGACGGGGCTTGAGGTGAGTACCCCCACCCAGCAGTGGTTTCCAAATTTTCTCATACGCGTGCTGAACTGTTAATATCGATTATTGGGTACCCGCAAACTAATACGATCAATGGAATCGTTAACCTTCCAGGACGCGCGCCATCAAGCAGCTGAAACTGCACCACGCTCGCGCTGTATATGACGAGCGAGGTTTTCTGGTAATGTTGTACTTAACAGCGCGCGTACTGAAGGGTCAAATAGGATATTGAACATTTATTTAATTTGATTATTACAAAAGTTCTGGTAGTTGAAAATTTGAATGATTAAGGTTTAGTGGATAAAATATTGCTATTTTCTATAGCCTAATCGAAAGAGCTAATTTTTCTGAGTATAACGTGATTTAATTGGATTCCAATATCTTTGTTTTGATGGCTAAATTAACAAAACAGTTTCAATTTTCGTGGATAGAATGACAGTTCAATCCATTAAATGACAAAAGTCCAAAAATAATGAGATGGATTTCGACCAATTTTTGGGCGGAGAATCCGATAATGAAATAATCCGGATACCCCTAAAGAACCCGAAATCGTTTTCTCAGATCAAAGCTTTTTTGATTCCATTTCGGGCCCTGAGTATTTATCTGTGCAAAATTTGAGAACGATCGGTTGTCCCTGGGCTTGGATTATATCTTCCAGGAAGCTTTGATTTCAGGCATGTGGTCGATGGCCTTTGCAGTAATGATTAGAATAGCTGAATGTATAATCAATGGCAAACAATTCTGTAAGAATCAGATCTCCAAGTCATCTGATATAGTTATACTGATCATGACGCTGCATAGTATATCGAACATTTGTCGAAGTCATTTATGTGCCGCGAAAATATAATTCCAAGTTGGAGAGAATATTACAAACTGAGGGAGGGTAATAGGCCCAGTCAGACCCCTGAATGGGCAATGTGGGTTAGTTTATGGGAATGCCATTGAAGGTTTGTAATATTCTCCGAGGCTTTCGAAATCCAACAGGGCGCGTCCCCGGGTTGCGGATAGGGGGAAAAGGGAGATTTTTCACATTTGTACTGTAATCAACCAATGTGGTATTATCTCCTATGGTGTTGTAGTGCGAATGAATGATCTCATTCTATGGGAATTCGAACCTTGTAATGTATTGTTTATCAACTTCAATTTTCTAAGCTTGATAAGGTTTTGAAGACAAACATGAGATGAGAGAATTGCCTAATAGGAAAGTCACATCAGCAAAGCTTTTACATATGCAAATACTATCCATGGGGTCATGTCTAGCATTTAATATGTATGGCAATGACTGATTCTTACCTAGCAGGGGTACTACAAGACCACGCGGACAATTCGATTAAAGGCTTAATTGGGGATAATATATTTTCCAGAACTGAAGGGACATTTTTTCCGGGGTGACTGGCGAGTCGGAGAGGGTAGAAGTTTCCGTTTGTTATAATTGACAAAATAAACAATCGGGCGCTTTTTCTTTCTATGACTTGCTTGGTATTTTGTGGATTATTGTTTTTTGGTTTTGGAAGGTATGCGATTCACTATTGAACCTTAAAATTATTTTGCATCTGAATAGCATTGATATCGTCAAGTCTGCACCAACACCCTAATCCCACACCAAAATACCCTTTTCCTATCCCATGGCGTTTATGTGGTCAGCAAAGACTATTCAGTCATTACCCCTCCTTATCATCGGCTTTGGACTGACTTGCGCTCTCATTGCCCCACCAAATGCTGCAAAATGAAAATGAAAATGAAAATTTGAGAACGATCGGTTGTGTCTACACTTGCGCATTTCAATTGAAATTTGTATGGGATTTTGTATTGCTTTTTTTGCACCGTATTCGACCCCCTGCAGATTTCTTTTGTCACACCACAATATGTTCCCATCAGTTTCAGCATTCATTGCACACTAAGACTTCACGAAACTTCACGAAATTTCATGAACTGAAGCAAACTTTTGTTGACAGTAAAATTGACATTATCTGTTTTACTGAAACATGGCTGAATAGCACAATTAGTGATAGAATGATCAGTATTGATGGTTATAAACTTGTTCGTAATGATAGGAATAGACAGGGTGGCGGTGTTTGTATGTATGTGAGAAATAATTTGTCTTATAAAGTTGTGTCCATGTCATCGAGTTCTTCGAACGATGTCAGTGGTACCGAATACCTGAATGTTGAAATTAAAGTTGGTTATGATAAAGTGTTACTAGGTGTAGTTTACAATCCACCGAACACAGATTGCACCGATGTTTTGAATGACATCTTAGAAAATTCTACAATCAATTATCAATGTTCCTTTTTTGTGGGCGATTTTAATACGGACTTACTTAGATCTTCAAGACGATCACGCAGATTCAGTGAAATGCTAGATGCTATGTCCTACACGTGTATTAACTCTCAGCCAACTTTTTTCCATCAAACTGGATGCTCTCTGCTCGATCTTCTTATAACGGATGCACCTGATGTTGTTGTTAAACAGGACCAAGTTTCAATGTCTGGTGTGTCAAACCATGATTTAGTTTTTTGCTCTCTTCGTCTCTCGTTTAATAAAACTGAAATAATGTTAGATATCGCGACTATCCTTTTTTTACACGACTTATTTTTACGCGATTTTATTTTGCACGATTTTTTTTACGCGATTTTCTCGAAGTTACGCGACTTTTTTTTACGCGATTTTGGTTATTTGCGGAGGGCAAATCGCGTAAAAAAAGATTTCCCTTTGATTTTTTTTACGCGATTTCACGAAGTTACGCGAACTTTTTTTACACGATCTTTTTTTGCGCGGACGCATCCATCGCGTAAAAAAAGGATTTAGTGTACGTAAATTTTGATTCCGGTGCTTTACTGGAAGGTTTTTATACCGCATTTAGTTCACCACTGGACTGCGAACTGCGACTTCTATAGTGCGAAAACGTAAATAAAAGTGCGCGATTGCATCAAATCAGGTTGATGTCTTCGGCGCACTAATTCTTCAATCTATGGTGAACAAGTGCTCTGAAGACACCGAGTTGATTTGATGCAATCGCGCACTTTTATTAGCGTTTTCGCACTCATGAAAACTAGTGCGATAGTCCAGTGGTGAACTAAATGCGCTATATAATGTCGATTGGAATGTTTTCTTCCAGATGGATGACCCGAACGATATGCTAAACTTTATTAACACTTAAACCACCGACGAACCGACGTGACAGTGGTGTTTCAAAACTGTCCCCCCTCAATTTAACGGTCGACCAGCAAAGCGAGCGAACCCTTCTGTCAAATCAGCGTAGACGCGAACCTCTTCCTATGTTAACACACGGGGGTTTGGTATCAAGCTAGCATACCAACGCGGGCCGTTATAGAGGTGGCGATAGTGTTCGGCTATTTTTCATCATGGCGTCGCGGACAACAAATTTGAATTTGTTTGTTCTAGCTGTCACGTCGGTTCGTCGGTGCTTAAACTACCGAGGGGGTAAAAACTCCCGCGAACTACCAAGGGTCCAAAAAAAGTCGGAAGTCCAACTTTGACAAGGCATTTCTCGGCTGTTTTTCAACCGATTTCAAAACTTGTTTTTTGCGATGGAACCGGACAGGTTTCAAGATCATCGTCCATTTAAAAAAAAAACTAGGGGTGGGTAATGTCTGAGACATAACCGCAAGCTTGACGTAGGACAACTTTTAGCGTGTAATAAACTTTTTTGTAGCTTCTACCCTATCTGGTGAATGCAGCTATCTAGCAACAGCAAGGGTGTCTGGACGTCATTTCCGTTACGGTCGAGGATCTTGACTTCCGTGTTTGTGCGTACGAACATGGCAGATTTGAAAGAAAATTCTCAGTTGTTAATAGTTGTTTAAGTGATGATTGAACGCTGAGCTGAGAGACAGGCTCCGTTTCAGTTTGGATTTCTGCCAAGAAGAACAAAAAGAAGTAGAGAAGAAATAGAAGAAGTGTCAAGAACAGGAATGAAAATATTTGGATCTGGAATTCTCCAATAACTCTTGTGGACTATTTTTGGTGGTCCTGAAAAGGACCGTTTGATGTTTGGTGGTTCTGATGTTCCTGGGAAGGTTCTTGTGCTACCGATGATTGTTAGCGACCAGGTGTTGTTTGTGGTGAGCATTTGCTGTGTATCGTATCGAATAACGTTGCATTCCGGGCTCCGGTTTCTTGAGCGTAGCGATGTATTTCCTGTAGATTAGATGTTTGATGGTTCGGGCACTTCTACTGCGAGCACAGATAAAATTGGACGGTGATAAGAAAAATAAGAGCAATAGCGTCTACACTCTGCGCTAATGTTTTTAATGAAGGTTAAATCAATACACGAACCACCTAGGGTGGTTGCTTCATTATGAGGATTAGCTAATGTTAAATTTAAATGCTTCTTCATGAAGTTAAGGAAATCAAAATTTTCTTGTTTGGAAACGTCAATATTAAAGTCTCCAGTGACAACCATTGGTGTGTCCAGTCTAACATATCTGAACAATTTCCGCGTCATGAACAACTTCGTATTTCTTATGGTTGTTCCTGGTGAAATGTAAACCGACATTAGAAGTACTTCGGTTCCCATAACATTAACCTTTGCTGCACATATGTCTCCATAGTTGATCACTTCGGCAAACGTCTCGTCTCGATCCTCACCGAGTTGCTTGATGGGATGCGGAACAGCCACGGTTGATGCCGTTTCCTTCTGATAGATCGCGACTCCAGCCGCTCTCATACCCATTCGCTTGCACTGGGTGATGCGCTTATATCCATCAATCTCTATTGGAGAGGTAGCATCCATCCAGGTTTCATTCAGAGCGAGAAATTCTACGCTTGAAAGGATTCGATCAGTCGCTATGTCCTGCGCGTGAGCGTTCAAACTCTGTACATTGAGGCTCATCAATGTGCATGCAGAGCCGCTGTTTTCAACTACTTCACTCAGTTCATCTCCTAGTGTACGCAGTCGGTGATTACCCAAACGCAACAACTCGTTCCTTAAATCCACCATCTTTGGTGAGTTGCTACCCTTAGCATGATGAAATTTAAACGAGTTTGTGGAGTTCGTCAAGTAAAGGCCTTGAAGCATCGTAACACGTGACAAGCCAACGTACACCAATTGCTGATCTTGAGCCTTGTCATAATCATACACGACCTCGGAGAAAGTGCCACCTTGCGACTTATGAACTGTTAACGCACAGGCACTTACCACCGGAAACTGTATGCGTTTGCATTTAATGATGTTGCTTAGCTTTATGTTACCTGAACGTTTTGCAATAGGAGTCCAATCAGGTTGCAGAATTCCTGGCCTTGAATAGACAGCTGGTCGCGATTTGATCCTCAACGCAGCACCTATCGTCTCGTTGTCATACTTGAACCATAGTTTCACAACTGAGCCGTCTTCATCCTTTTCAATATATTTCAGCTCACCTATCGCACCATTCACTACGCCATCTTCTACATCGACGTTGGTTGTAATCATGTATGGCATACCAACGGAAAGGCGTAGCAAATACGGTAACCCACCGGTTTCCACGACGCTCATCTTGTAGAGCTTGATGCGAGAGCTTGCCAGTTGACCAGCGTCCTTGTATCCCGCAAAAACGTCATCCGCTATACAGTCCAGAGCATCCTGATTATGCAGTACTTCGTTGTTGTATGCTTCAACATCCGCATTCCGATGATAAAGCCTTATTGCTCCTGGTGCGTTTTGTTTACACCACTCTACAGTACGGAACCGACTTTCAATCAGTTTGGTCTCCTCAGCAGTCATTTGCTGGCCATTACCAATCTTAGTGAGTATACTGGAGAACTCTACATCTGTCTGCCGCATAACCTTAACAAGCGGTAAGAAATCCAATGCTTGCCAAAGAACAGCACCGTGAAAGGAATTACCTGTAGGCTTGTAAACAGGCCTTGCATTGACGGGTGGCAATTGTCGCAAGTCTCCACAGAATACGATGTTAATTCCGCCAAATGGATCATCATAATTGCCACTAATGTCCTGAAGACGCGCATGAATGGTGTTGAGAATATCCGCACCAATCATACTAACTTCATCGATTATGACCGCCTTAATGTTTGCAAAAGCATTGCGGTACAACTGCAGCATCTCAAAGCTGAGTTTCGAATTGGCTCGCCTTGACATAGTGATCCGAAACGCTGAATGAACGGTTGTTCCTCCTATAGCAACGGCTGCTTTTCCGGTGGAAGCACACGCCACATAGGCATTCTTCTGCGCGTTGTGGGCTTGACTGTAGCGGTTTATCGTCTCCATTAAAATGCGCAGAGTGAATGTTTTACCGCACCCAGCAGGTCCAGTAAAGAAAATCTGCATCGGCTTGCTGCTTTCATCGTAACTGTGCAAACTGTGGATCATTTGCAGGATGAGGTCGCGCTGCTCAGCATTGGTTGTCCGCACCATTGCACAGTAATCTTCTTTCGACATGACATTAGTACGTTGCCTGATGACAGCATTCAGTGCTCCTGTGGGCAAATGTTCAATATCGTCGTTGTTGGGCTCCATGATGATCGTTCGCACAAATTCATCATTCTTCTCTGTAGCGGCATTCTCCTGCTCACCAACCTCTTCGTTCTCACAAGTACGAAGGTATTCCTCTACAGTCTGTTCCAAGTTCAGCTCGCAGTCATATTCCCTTCGTTTTCTCAAGAGATCTGCCTCGTTCATATCATAAAGCTGAAGAAACTTGTTGCCATCCAGAATGTCGCAAACTTCGCTTCTGAATGGCCAAAACAAAAGTACCGATTCACGCTTGTACTCAGCCAACTCGTTCATGCTGTAGCCACGCCATCTCAATATTCGTGGAACATTCCGGATAGTGTAGGTGTTAGTACCTCTTCTTTGAGTGTACCGTGCTGCGAAGTCAGCTAAACACACATCTTCTAAGCCATCGCGCTCTTCGTATTTCTGGATAATGTTCTTGGTCCACACATCAGTCGAATCCTCATCGATTTCCTCTTCATCCATCTGCCTGTACTGTTTCCTAGATCTTATCCTTTCATGAGGCCACATCGTTGGCAAGAATTGAACTTTCCTGCTGGCTTCAGACATAGGCAATCGCAGAAGTACCCATGCAGCTTCCTGGGCACACATCTCCACAGAGTTCAGCATTTTCAAACTAACCTTCTTCAGCAAAGCCGTGTAATCTTGGTCCGGATACTGCTCTTGCAGAGCGATAAGCTCTCGATGCAATCCACTTATACCGCGGTTGGACTTGTTGACATAGTCAACCAAGTAACACGCACATGAGTACACGTCGAGGATGAACTGCAAATCCATGTTAGAACGAAGCTTTTGAGCAATCCATGGGTTGAAAGGATTCGTCCATAGCTCATTCATCACTCGCTTCAGGAAAATCGTTGGTCGCTTAATCGAAGAACGCAGAACATCAAGGTAGTACTCGTACGTACATTTACAGTCGTCTAGAAACTCCTCTAACGTGTCAAATGCCTTGGTTTCCAAAATTTGTCTCATTTCCGAGGCACGCTTCCTCAATCGATCACGGCGACTATCATCAGCGGTGAGAGGAATCAGTGTTCGCTCTTCGTTCATTGGCCAGTACGGTATGTTAAACCTGCAACGCTTTTCATTACGTTTGTAGCAAGTACGCGTGTGGTCATGAATCTGCTTCTTGATCGTTTCCGGCAAATGCACAGCGCTGATGGAACTAACTTTCCTAATAAGTTCCATTGTAGCAGGCATATCTTCAGAAACAGTTTCGTTAGGATCGTTTGCGAGCCAAAGCATGATATGTGCATGTGGGCTGCCGCGATGCTGAAACTCGATGCGCTTGAAGGAGTCCACGACGTAATGCTTTCCCAACGGGCTGAACCTTGGTGAAGAAAGGATCGTCATGAGAACATCGACAAGCTTGTTGAAGTACAAGCAGCACGTGACGGCATCGTCGTTGACCAGCGTTGCTCGCTGTAGAGCACTCAGCTCCTGCAGCGGGTCCGTTAAAGCAATGTCGTTATACTCACTGGAGAGTTTGTGTAGCTGCTTCAACAAAAGAGGCCATTGAGTTTCACTGGCGCTCAGAGTCAGGAACATTGTTGGCTTCCCCAACTGTCGTATCATGGCGAAAAGGTCCTGTTTCCTTTGATACCAATATTGCACTGAATTTGGTATCGACTTCATAAACGACAGGTTCCGTTCCATAAGACCTTCCACGAAAGCTCGGTCGTTGAGCTGTCCTCGCGTTATGTTCGCGGTTCCCACGCTTTTGAAGACATGCTGTAACCCTTCGGTAACTCGAAGACGCAGAATCTTCATAGCCATGTACAGCAAATGGTTGGGCTTGGCTCCTCGCCTATCACTCCGTCTCAGCTCACTGGTAGCCTTCATGAAAGGCGTGACGTGAGTCCCAGCCTTGAATTTTCTGGGGTGTCCAAGATAAATATCCGGAAAGGAAAGTTCCTCGGCATCATCATCGTAAACGATGGAAACTGGTCTCCTGTTTTGAGCTGGGGCAATTTCCAAACACTTATCCTCATTCCACATAAGTGTCTGTTGTTGACCAGCAAACATCTCCACATCATTGGTTTCCTCGATGATATCCAGCTGGATCGCGTCTCCATCCCGCGATGAACCAGGTTGAGGCTCAGAAGCAATAGCGCTCAATCGTTCCTGGTTAAAACTTACCCCCTCCCGTCTATACAAAGGAGTGGTAACAAGATATTCCAACCAAGCTTTCACCACAGACTTTTTGACGAATCCAGACAAGTAATTTGATTTATGAATAAGGTGCTTTTTAATGCACACGTTAAAAGCATAATCATCTTCAAGCTCGCGTGGAAGTGCCCTAACCATCTCATCTACATCTACTGGAACATTGATCACCTGACCAATGATCGTGTAACTGCCTAAAATTTCGGATAACATTTTATATAATCGAATAAAATGAGAAAATGTATATGTCAATCATACCTTGCGCTTGGCGCAGGCGACGAATCTGCATAAATGGCAGTCGTGGTGAAATAAGCCTTTCACTAATTGGGTCCAGCGGTGGAAGGCCCAAAGGATAAGGTGGATATTTGAACCCATTCGATGTTGACAAATTGGGTACAGCACCACGTTGCAAACTGCTGCGACAAGTCTGGCATACTTTGAATTCATTGACCGATTCAAAATGATTTCCCTCTATCAACACTCTTCCTGCAGCTTCGGTGATTGACTTTAGATCATTGATGAACCACAGCCTATCACATACGCTGCACGGTATACCAAATTCATTTTCAGTGAACCGTTTGTGGAACTCTCGATCAGCTTTATCGAATTTTGGTTCTTCTTGAATTGGTATAGATATGTCAATTCCTGTAAACATTAATTGATTCATTATGCGCCCCAATTAGTAATGATAATACCAATAGTTTACTCACCCTGACCAAAGTGATCAGGAATTAGAACAGACTCGTTCTGCTCAGAACGAAATGGAACAAGTTCTGTAAAATGAGATTGAAAATAATGATTAAATGTTTGCCAAATCATTAATGCTTTTGGTAAAATGTGTCTGGCTTGGTGTCTGGCATAAATTATTTGAAATATTCTTGAGAAGAAAAATACACAAAATATTGTATACGTCAAAAAATGCTTTCTGTTGACAAATATGATCGTAGTTTTATAGGGGTATTCCTAAAGTAGTGTATATTAAGTATCGTCAATCAATAAACATAGATTTCGTTGTGGAATTAATGTGGTGACAGGTAAACTTGAAAATCTTCACAACAATAATATGCATACAACAGTCAATAAGCACTTACCTTGGGATCGAAATTGTTCATCATGGGCTTCCCCATCTACATGAATAGATGGAGCGATTCCTAGGAAAAATGAGGAAAATCTTTAACTTACTATACGCTTGCCATTGAATAATGTCTGGATTACAAAGATTATACAACGTTCACATTTCGAGCTCAACGTGTTAACGTCAACCGTCGAGTCCCCCATGAGTGCTACAGATTTTCAATTTACGAAATTGTCGCTAAACTCTACCACATTAAGCACAAAAGTAAAAAGTAGTGGAATTGGAGTGCTTTAATCATTAGCATAAACATCAATACGTGAAAGCTTTCCCACGATAAGCTATTCAAATCGATATATTTCATATCAAACCCTGTTCATTGTACCGAAACGTGAAAAGTCAGCAAGTAAAAAGCACGTAACTGAAGAAACAAGCCGAGTTTCAATGGAAAAATAAAACCAACTAAGTATTATGAATTGAAGAATGGTATTATTTAACGGAGATTTAACAACACTTGCTCACTTAAAAAGATTAGATACATGCACTTTTAATGCTTTCAGTCAGCTATCTGCTATTTTTGAAAGTACGACACTAGATAACAAACTAGCTTGCAGCAGTAATGCACAGCAGAAAACTTTTCCTGACAGCTGCACCGGGATCATACTATGCTAACGACTTAATGCTTGTGTGATACAAGTTGCATGACCGCGAATGCACTTTGAAAATGATAATTTTACTCACCGCTATATGAAACCGCACCATTTGGCAAGGTACCGTTGACTGGGACTGCTACAAATCTCACCGGATCAGTGCTCCTGCCCGGAAGAGGTTCCAGCACAAAATTGAGCACCGGCTCAAGATTGGCAGCCGCAGTCGTACCGGCATTGACACCGGGCCCGACACCAACGCCGATAGTTTCCCGCGCATTTTTCCTCCGCTGCCTGTACTGCCTCATGCGTTCCGCATTCGTCACAGCAGGCCTCGGCGAGACTCCTTCGATTTCCTGCTCTTCACGCTTCCGCTTGCGGAAGTTCGCAAGATATTTTGCTTCCAAACGGCGCGGCATCCTTTCAGCAACGAACGGAATGTACTCACTATCACCTGTCACACAACAACCGGCACAACGAAACACTTCCTCGGAAGAACCACCTTCGGCGACTGAAGAGTCAAAATGGACAAAAGTCCATGCGAGATTCCGACTTTTATATCCTCAAAATACTTAACCAAGATACGTTGGCAAATTTGGAATGGGCGGAGCTATACATGGAGTAAAGTTGTAATGTAAACCATTTCGCTGAGCGTATTCATAAGTTATTGTAGTCAAAGTCGCAAGCTACCATGATTTCTAAATCGATGAAGGAAAATTATCCGATTCGCAACTCTTGAGGAATTAGTTTCGGTGGTCCTGAAAAGGACCGTTTAATGGACGATTTTAGGAAGGAAACGACATGAATTCACCATGCCGTGTTGGTTTTCCCCGCCGTCGGAAACTGATTGCTGCCGTAGATTTACTTCTTGCCTGGTGAGATTCCTGGCCGAGCAGAGATTTGTCGCTGTGTTAGTGTCTGCTGCAGCCGGGCTGGAGGCGCCACGAACCTCCTTGCCTGATCCAACGAAAATGACGAAAGAATGTTAGAATTACAACCATGTTTCACACAAAACGGTCTAGATATGATAATGTATCGATGAATTCCTTATACCATTAGCGGCCAGCTTGATCACTGTGTCAGAGCCATTTCACCAGGCATATTTTCAGCTTTCGATTGCACCACGTTTTTGCCGATCTATGGAATGAAACCTTTGAGGAATCAGGATGATTTAAGAAAGAAAATTACATGAATTCACAATTTTGCACAATGCATGTTGGTTTTCTCCGCGTCAAATGCTGGGCCACCGAAGACTGATCCACTGTTTGCTGCCGTGAATAAAATTAATAGCCAACCTCACTCTTGTTGAGAAACGACGATGTCTTTTACTTTTTGGGTGCAACACTATTCTCGATCGAACCAATTCTCTTTTGGAAAGATTTTCGGTGGTCCTGAAAAGGACCGTTTATATTATGGACGATTTTGATGAATTCACCACGCCACGCAATGCGTGTTGGTTTTCTCCATGCTGAATGCTGGAAGCCGTCGTAAACTGGCCCGCCGCTTGCTGCCTTGGATGAAATGTCCAGCCGAGCCGAGCCGTCGCTGGGTGGGTGTGTGCTGCTGTCGTAGTGGAGGCGCCACCAACCTCTTTGACTGATCCAACGAAAATGACGAAAGAAAACCGAGGACAAAGCTTTTATACCCCTAGATTAGCAGGCGAAGCTCCTCCCATTTGGGTGGCTTTACAGTTTATTTCGTTTGCATGCCCCGCCCGCTTGCACCCAGACGCTTCAAACCATTAAGCAACCGAGAAATGAGTAAATTTCCATTGAAAGGATTAAATTATCAAAATATTAAATGGTTTGGATCATTTAAATTCGAAAAATGTTAGAATTAAACCATGCTTCACACAAAACGGTCCGGATAGGATAATGCGTTGATGAACTCTGTATACCATTAGCAGCCAGCTTCATCACTGTGTCAGAGCCATTTTGCCATTTCACCAAGCATATTTTCACTTTTCGATTGCACCACGTTTTTGCCGATCTATGGAATGATACCTTTGAGGAATCAGGATGATTTAAGAAAGAAAATTAAATGAATTAGCAATTTCACACAAAGCATGTTGGTTTTCTCCACGCTAAATGCTGGGCCACCGAAAACTGATCCACTGCTTGCTGCCGTGAATAAATTTAATAGCCGACTTCACTCTTGCTGAGAAACGACGATGTCTTTTACATTTTGGGTGCAACACTATTCTCGATCGAATCCAATTCTCTTTTGGAAAGATTTTCGGTGGTCCTGAAAAGGACCGTTCTGGACGATTTAGATGAATTCACCATGCCACGCAATGCGTGTTGGTTTTCTCCATGCTGAATGCTGGAAGCAGTCGTAAACTGGCCCGCCGCTTGCTGCCTTGGATGAAATTTCCAGCCGAGCCGAGCCGTCGCTGGGTTGCTCTGTGCTGCTGTCGTACTGGAGGCGCCACCAACCTCTTTGACTGATCCAACGAAAATGACGAAAGAAAACCGGGGACAAAGCATTTATACCCCTAGATTAGCAGGTCAAGCTCCTCCCATTTGGCTGGCTTTCCAGTTTATTTCGTTTGCATGCCCCGCCCGCTTTCACCCAGACGCTTCAAACCATTAAGCAACCGAGAAATGAGCCAATTTTCATTGAGCAATGTTTCTAATTTGGAAAATTCGATGCAGAATTCCAGGTGGAATAATTAGTGGCCGGCTTTATCATTGTTGCTGAGCCATCAAGCATTCAATATTTCACTTTTTTGTTGCACAACGCTTTTCCAGATCGATGGGATTAAACCTTCAAGGAATGTGGACGATTTAAGAAAGAAAATTACATGAATTCACCATTTCACGCATGCGTGTTGGGTTTCTCCGCGGTGAATGCTGGATACCATCGAAAATTGCCTCGTAGCTTGCTTCCGTGGATAAGATTGAGTGACCGACTCCGCTGTTGCCAAGCAACGAGTATTCACTCTTTTACTGTTTGGTTCCACAACACTTTTCTCGACTGATGGATGAAAATAATTCGATTTCTAACTCTTGATGAATCATTTTCGGTGGCCCTGATAAGGACCGTTTGTTCATGAATTCACCATGTCACGCGATGTGTTGGTTTTCTCTGCGCTAAATACTGGACCGCCGAAAACTGACCCACTGCTGCTTGCTGCCGTGGATAAAATTAATGGTGGGCTTCACTTCTTCTGAGAAGCCGAGCTGTCTTTCACTTTGGATTGCACTTAGCTTTTCTCGATCGATGGCGGTCCAACTCTTCAGGGAAGATTTTATGTGGTCCTGAAAAGGACCGTTTATATTATGGACGATTTTGATGAATTCACCATGCCACGCAATACGTGTTGGTTTTCTCCATGCTGAATGCTGGAAGCCGTCGTATAGTGGCCCGCCGCTTACTGCCTTGGATGAAATTTCCAGCCGAGCCGAGCCGTCGCTGAGTTTGTGTGTGCTGCTGCCGTAGTGGAGGCGACACTAACCTCCTTGACTGATCCAACGAAAATGACGAAAGAAAACCGAGGACAAAGCTTTTATACCCCTAGATTAGCAGGCGAAGCTCCTCCCATTTGGGTGGCTTTCCGGTTTATTTCATTTGCATGCCCCGCCCGCATGTACCCCAACGCTTCAAACGAATAACCAACCCAGAAATGAGTAAATTATCAACGAACGGATAAAGTAACCAAAATATTGAATTGTGTAGATCATTGTAATTCGAAAAATGTTAGAATTAAACAATGTTTCACACAAAATGGCCTTAATAGGAAAAAGCGTTGCAAAATTCCAGGTGGAATCATTAGTGACTGGCTTCATCAATGTTGCTGATTAACGGCATTCAATTTTTTTCACTTTTTGGTTGCACTGCAGTTTTCTCGATCGATGAAGAAACATTTTTCGATTCGTAACTCTTGTGGAATTAGTTTCGGTGGTCCTGAAAAGGACCGGGACGAATGTTGGACAATTAATTCAAATTATTTCTCCACGCAATGCAATGCGAGTGGATTTTCTCCGCCACTGAAACATTGCCGCTTGCTGCCGTGAACGGATTTCCAATCCCACTCGCCTTTGGCAC
This sequence comes from Aedes albopictus, assembly GCF_035046485.1. Lineage (NCBI taxonomy): Eukaryota > Metazoa > Arthropoda > Insecta > Diptera > Culicidae > Aedes > Aedes albopictus. Next base: position 104,284,279 of record NC_085138.1, on the reverse strand, counting down.
TGGCAGTCCAAAGCCGAGGCACTCGCCAGCTCTTTCTCCGATGCTGGTCGAAATGGAACTGACGAACAGCTATCGCATGATCGCATTCCTTCCTGCACCAAAGTTGCCCATCACGATGCGCACCAATCAGAGAGCGTTGGTGGACTGAACGAGAAATTTTGTCCGCTACCCATATTTATAGATTTCAGCGTTTGCAATGTCAAACTTTAAAACAATTTTTCAACTATTTATCAATGATTTTCAGGTTCACCGAATGTTCCAAATGGAACGCGGGAGTTTCATCTTTCGTATAACGGGATTCTTTTATCATTTCGTTAAGTAGGGACGATACTGTGAGCGTTTGAAATCTTTCACTCAAACGTAACGCTCTCGGTATCATAAATTTTGAAATGACACCAGGTATAGAAAACAGAGACGTAGTCCTACGTCAAAAAAATATAAAATAGATGCGTCTACCCAAAGTTATTAAGCAAAAGGCACTTCCTAGTTTTTTTGAGAGCGCATTTTTTGCGCATATTGATCAATAAAACAAAATTTAAAGCGATGACATATGGTTTTTTCGACTCTAAATCATGCGTACAGCTGGAGTGAACATGTTTATGCAAAATAAGTGATTTTTCAGTACACTGATAATTTACCTTACTCAAAAAACTGCTGAAATACCCTATTTTTCACATAAAATAAGCAATAAATCAAAATTCAAAGCGATGACATATAGTTTTTTTGGTCTTAAATTGTTCGTAGGATTGTACTCGACATTTTTGATGAACAATGAAAATGTTCTAATTACACTCTTATTTTGTTTTACCCGGAAAACTACGAAAATTCCATACTTTTTACACAAACTAGTCAACAAAACTAAATTTAAAACGATAACATGTAGTTTTTTAGCCTTGAAATGTTCGTAGCAGTTTGGGGGACATACTTGAAGAATAATAGTGATGTTTTCATTACACTCAAATTTTGATTCACTCAAAAATCAACGAAAGTACCACATTTTTCACGCAAAGTGCTTAAAAAAAATAATGGCTCACAATGCAAAGTAGTTTTTTACCTTTAAATTATTCGTGAAAGCGTACTGGACGTTCTTGATGAGTAATAGTAACGTTTTCATGACACACTTAATTTATTTTACTCGAAAAGCTACAAAAATATTATAAATCAATAAAACAAAATTTAAAACCAAAACATGTAGTTGTATGGCCTTAAATTTCCCGTTACAATGTACTGAACCTGTTTTTGATAAAATGCTGATGTTTACATTACACTAATATTTTGTTTTATAAAAAATGTACGAAAGTACCACAAAAAAGCGAATAAGCTAAAATTTAAAGCAGTTAGCAGTTAGTTTTTCAATTTTGAATATATCGTAGTAGTTTAGTGGATTAATTTGAACAACCTTAGTGATGTTTTTATTACACTCATATTTTATATCACTCAAAATACTAGGAAAATACCACGGTTTGCACACAAAGTAGTCATGAATTAAAAATTGGAATCAATGCATTAAAGTTTTTTTTGCCATGAAATTATTTGTAAAAAAGTACTAGACTTGTTTGATAAACAATAGTGATCTTTCAATTACAGTCGTTGTTTTCTAAATTCGTTTATAAAAAATCAAAAACAACTCAAATAAAGAGAACTTACTATGCGCAGCATATACATAGTCACATGTTGATGTACCGTAAAAAAATATATTTTTACACAGATAATTATTTTTGATAGCTAAAAGCACTGAGAATTTCACTCAGGTGGAGTACTGACTCAATTTGTTATTTATATTTTTATAAAATTCTTCATGTTTTGATACAATAAATTAACCTTACATTTTTCATACAGCTTTTCCCATCATGCTGATACTCTTTGCGTTTAGCATGTTTGTCAGAGCACTATCAAAGTATCCCCAACATGAAAATGTGACGCTCATATGAAAAAATAACATTAATCACCCAAAACAATTAAAACTGTCCAATCCTTACATTGCAATTATAACTGAGACATCAGTACTTGTTTTAAAATTATTAAATCAGGAAAAATACATGGAATAATATAAGGGAAATTTGCGGAAAAACTATCAAAGCTACCCGGTTTTATGATATTGCATCAGAAACTCTTCTATACACATTTGTTTTTCAGAAATTTCCCAAAAGGTGCATTTATATTTTATGATATCTTTCCAAAGATTCTTTCAAAATATTTTGTCGTGGGTTCTTTTCGAAAATCTTTCAAAAATATTCCAGAGATTCCTTCAGGGATGTTTTCAAAAATATCAAGGATTGATGCGGAATTTATTTAGGGGTTCTATTTCTCAAGAAATTATTTTAGAAAACTTTTGAAATGTTCCCGTGTATTATTCTTTTGGGTTTTCATCAGAAATTCCTCTAGCGATTGCTTGATAAATTTCTCCAAGGATTCATTTAGAATATTATCATATTTTTTCAGGAATCTCTTATTTTTTTTCCTGGAGCATTTTCGAAGTTTTTTATTCTGGCTTTCTCCAGTTCTCTCAAGTTTCCATCCTAGTTCCCATGCAAAGTGTTTTTCTTTTGTTTGCTCCCATTAATAGTTCCTTCCGTGGTTTTTCCGATATTTTTAGAGATTTCCGATAATTACTTCTGGAATTTCTGCCAAAGAGTTTTCCGATATTTCTCCTGAATTTCTCCGCTGGTTTTCATCCGGAATTTCTCCCGGGATTTCTCTTAGAAATTTTCAGAGTTCTTTCATGATTTTTTTAAATATTTCCTACCAGAGCTTTTTTTCGAGAATTCCCAGTTCTTCTCAGGATTTATTCCGAAGTTTCTCTCGCGTTCCTCATTGCATAATTTCTCGCAAAAATCACGTGGATTCATTTCGACATGTCTCCGGTTATTTAACAATGAATTTTGTAGGTTATCTCAGGCAGGAGGTTTTCCGAGAAACACTTCTAGAAAAGTGTAGTTCTGGACGCATTGACCGATTTTCATGCAAAATGCTTAAGTTTGGAGATCTGTATTTCGACTTCTAGCGCACAAACTCCGAGAGTAATCTCAGGTGAAGCTTAAAAAAAACTCTCGTAGGAACTTTTATAAAATATCCCGGATGTAACTTCTGTAGAAATCCAGGGAGAAACTCCAGAAAAAAATCATTGAAATTTCTTAAAACTTCGGGAGAAATCCCAGAAGCAATTCCTTCAGAAAACTCGTGAAAAACACCTTTAAAATCCGGGAGGAGCCACAGTTGAAGTCCCAGCAATAGTTTCTGTAAAAGCCTTAGAAATCCCGGAAAAATCTAATGGAGAAGTACCAAGAGGAATACCGGAAGAAATCACGGAAAACCTTCAAGAGAAATTCCGAGAAAAACTCTAAAAGAAATTCTGTGACAACATCTGATGTATATTCACGAAGAAAAGAGAATAAATTCCATGAAAATTTGTTTGGGCAGAACGCAGGAGGAAAAATCCAACGAGAGACTCTGAGAGCAAATATGGAAAAACCTCTGGAAGAAAATCTATAGGATTCTCGTAAAAACCTTCAGGAGACAATATTTCATTTCAGAAATCCTGCTATATTCTCCAGGATTTTTTCCGGAAAGAACTGTTTGAATCTAGGGTAAAAACGTCGATAGGAATACGGAAGAATCTCCGAGAGGAATTTGAAAAGGAATCCCATGAAACAGGAATGAAAGAAGGCTGAAAATCTCTCTAATAAAGACACATAACCTAACCTTAACTTTGGAAACCAGTTATGTTAGTAACTTTTTTTCATTTTCACGGGATTTCCGTTTATTTTTTGGCGATTGCTACTGCATGTTCAGGAGACACAAATGGACTCAAATAAAAAAAAAATCCCTGGTGAATTTTCGGTTTGCCTTGTATTTTTTTCAGGTAGTAGATAACCTGAAACTGGTACAAAAAAGTCAGTAATATAAATCTGCATGTGTTTGTTTTGAATTTTGTGTTCTTGGCTATTTTGTGTGAAAAATATGGCACATGCGTAATTTTGTAGTAAAACAAAACGTGGATGTGATGTGAACATCAAAATGTTATCAAATACATGTCTAGTACATTCCAACGGAAAATTTAAAGACCAACAACTACATGTCATAGCTTCAAATTTTGTTTTATTGACTATTTTGTAAGAAAATTACGGTATTTTAAAAACTTGTTTGGTAAAATGAATTAAGAGTGTCATGAAGGGGATATTTCATTTCACGAAAAAAGGCTTGAAACCAGAATGCATTGCCTTATATTTTTATTTGTTGATTACTTTATGTGAAAAATGTGGTATTTTCTTAATATTCCGAGTGAAATAAAATATGAGTGTAATAAAAAATCCACTAGGATTGTTCAAATAAATCCACTAAACTACAGCGATAAATTCAAAGTTGAAAAACTACATATCATTACTTTAAATTTTGGCTTATTCGCTTTTTCTGTGGTATTTTCGTACATTTTTTTATAAAACAAAATATTAGTGTAATACAAACATCAACATTTTATCAAAAACAGGTCCAGAACATTGTAACGGAAAATTTAAGGCCATACAACTACATGTTATGCCTTTAAATTTTGTTTTATTGACTGTTTCGTATGAAAATATGGTATTTTTGTAGCTTTTCGAGTAAAATAAATTAAGTGTGTCATGCTAACATCACTATTACTCATCAAGAAAGTCCAGTACGCTTTCACGAATAATTTAAAGGTAAAAAACTACTTTGCATTGTGAGCCATTATTTTTTTTAAGCACTTTGCGTGAAAAATTTGGTACTTTAGTTGATTTTTGAGTGAATCAAAATTTGAGTGTAATGAAAACATCACTATTATTCTTCAAGTATGTCCCCCAAACTGCTACGAACATTTCAAGGCTAAAAAACTACATGTTATCGTTTTAAATTTAGTTTTGTTGACTAGTTTGTGTAAAAAGTATGGAATTTTCGTAGTTTTCCGGGTAAAACAAAATAAGAGTGTAATTAGAACATTTTCATTGTTCATCAAAAATGTCGAGTACAATCCTACGAACAATTTAAGACCAAAAAAACTGTATGTCATCGCTTTGAATTTTGATTTATTGCTTATTTTATGTGAAAAATAGGGTATTTCAGCAGTTTTTTGAGTAAGGTAAATTATCAGTGTACTGAAAAATCACTTATTTTGCATAAACGTGTTCACTCCAGCTGTACGCATGATTTAGAGTCGAAAAAACCATATGTCATCGCTTTAAATTTTGTTTTATTGATCAATATGCGCAAAAACTGCGCTCTCAAAAAAAACTAGGAAGTGCCTTTTGCTTAATAACTTTGGGTAGACGCATCTATTTTATATTTTTTTGAATGGACGATGATCTTGAAACCTGTCCGGTTCCATCACAAAAAAAAGTTTTGAAATCGGTTGAAAAACGGCCGAGAAATGCCTTATCAAAGTTGGACTTCCGACTTTTTTTGGACCCTTGGTAGTTTAGGAGTTAATTATCACTTTCTCATGCTTCACGATGAATTTATCCCATTACGTCGCAAAAAGAAACAAAGAATTCCTTGGTTTAACAATGATATTTCTTATGCTATCATTAATAGAAATCTAGCTTATGGAAAATGGAAAAGATCTAAATCTGAGAATGACAAAATTTCCTACAAGCGACTTCGCAACATTGCTAATGAGTTGATAAAGCAAGCGAAAATTAATTACGATAAGCAAAATTTCAATGTTGACTTACCCAGTAAGAAATTGTGGAATAACATTAAACAATTGGGGATTACAAAGAGCTCCAATTTTCTTGATCATGATGGCTTAAATGCAAATGAAATAAATGAATATTTTACTTCCAATTTTGTAAATGACCCTTCGTCTTTCGCGGTACCATTATCTTCGAACGGTTTTAAATTTGATGTAGTCCATGACCATGAAATCGTTAATTGTATTTTTTCAATTAAGTCTAATGCCATTGGATTGGATAATATTCCAATAAGGTTCATTAAATTTAAAATACTGCTCCTTGTTGCGTTACCAATTTATAAGTTTTTGTTTAATGCTATAATTAAATCGTCAGTTTTCCCAAAGGCGTGGAAAAATTCTAAAGTGATTCCCATCAAAAAGAAGGGCAACAGCTCATCTCTTTCAAATTTACGTCCAATCAGTATTCTAAGCTCTTTATCCAAAGTATTCGAAAAATTATTGAAAATCCAAATAACTAAGTTCATAGCTGACCACGATCTCCTACATCCTCATAAATCTGGTTTTCGTAGAGGTCATAGTACAAATTCTGCTTTGATCAAAGTTCACGATGATATTGCTCGTTCTATAGACCGTAGAGGAGTTGCTATTTTGCTATTAATTGATTTTGCTAAGGCATTCGATCGGGTTTCGCACTTCAAGTTAGTTAAAAAGTTGTCCACTAAATTCAGTTTTTCTCAAAATGCTGTTAAATTAATTCGGTCTTATTTGAGCGAACGTCAGCAAACCGTTTTTCACAAAGGTGTTTTCTCTAATTTTAATTACATAAAATCTGGTGTACCCCAAGGTTCCGTCTTGGGGCCACTGTTATTCTCTTTATTTATAAATGATTTACCATCAAACCTGGAGTATTGCTCAGTTCACATGTTTGCTGACGATGTTCAAGTGTATTTGTGTGCCTCCGGTGAAGTTGACATTGATGATATGGCCAGGAAAATTAACCATGACCTAAATAATATATTACGATGGTCCCAGACCAATCTTTTAGCTGTTAACCCATCGAAAACAAAAGCAATGCTTTTTTGTAAGCTTAAAACCTGCCCTCGACCTCCTTCAATATATTTTGATGGAGAAAGAGTACAGTTTTACGAGAAATTGGAAAATTTAGGGGTAATTTTCTCTTCAAATTTATGTTGGGATGCTTTTGCAAATGCCCAATGCGGTAAGGTTTATGGTACTTTGAAAAAAACTTAACTTAGTTATTACCAAACATCTAGACACTACAATGAAAATCAAACTTTTCAAATCTCTAATACTTCCACATTTCATGTATGGAGATTTTGTTTATAGCAATGCGTCAGTTTCATCGCTTAACAGACTACGAGCAGCACTAAACTCATGTGTTAGATACGTTTTCAATCTTTCTAGATACTCACATGTATCTCACCTACAAAAAGTTTTATTGGGATGTTCTTTTTCAAAGTTTTATAGCTATAGAGCATGCTTACATATTTATGCCATTATTAATAATAAGTCACCTCAATATCTTTACAATAAACTTCAGTTCATGAGAAATTCGAGAACTTTGAGCCTAATAATACCTCAACATTTTTCTGCATACTACGGTCGTTCCTTGTTTGTGAGTGGCATAAGCAATTGGAATCGTTTATCTACGACACTTAAGTCATCTGCTACTTTATGTGGTTTCAGAAAGGGTCTGCTTGGGGAACTTGAACGCGTGCAGTAGAAGTCAAGGAATCAGAAAATTCAGGAACTTAGACAGTAAGTGTCAAAATGTTTGTCAAATATGAATTCACCACAGTGTAACATTTTAAGAAGGTTTTCCTTACGTTACATGATTTTCAATAAACAAATAATAATAATAATAATAAGATTCTGATGTTCCAGCTCAGTATTTTTTTCACTGAGTTCAGTATTTTTTTCATCTTTTTATACCCCGGACAGACATGTTATACGAGTGTGATTCCTGTACAATGATATGCAGTGTCAAGAAAATTTTAACAAGACTGACTTGAACTGAGAGAATTTTCAGTATGGCACTCATTTCAAGCGCAATTGTACAGTGATTCTTGTATCACATGTGTGTCATAAGTATTATACTTGAGTTTTCAACAGATTTATCTCGGTATACTCGGTAATCGTATTTACCGTTCATTAGAACGATATTTACCATGCATCAGTAACTTTTAATTAGCTGAGCTCGGTAACTCATTTACAGATTATCAGCAAAAGAAACAACCGAGCGTACCGAATTAAATCTGCTATTGAAAGCTCAGTAAAAAGATGGGCAAAATACCGAGCTGATCTTAGTGTGTAGGGTTCCGATGCATGGTCAATATCGGTATCATTTCTTGACTTTTTCGTCAAGGGATCCGATTTTGACTGAAAAAGGAGCGTGTTAAAAGCGGAACCTATTAATCAGAATCCTTCCTTACGAACTTGTTAAAAATGACTACTGTAACAAAACCGAGTACTTTAAACTTCTCAATGGTGATAAAGTAATACGACATGCACTATACAAAGGACACGGGGTATACTACAATAGATCAAGTATTGGTCGCAGTGGTTATGTCCCGAACAGAGAAAAAATAAAACCTACACACTCCCGGCACACAGCTTGTAAAAACGCACGAGCGTTCAATTTTCTTGCAACCACATCTCTCAGCGCGGTTGTCAAACACGCCGTCGCGACGTTGTTCGCAAATGGTAAACATGATCAATCCATCCAATTTTGTTCTCGTGTTCAAAGTTTATTATTTATTTTCCATTCGCGATGGAAATTTTGATGGATAGTTGTCACAAAATTAGCTAAAATAGGCTAAAAACAATGTTTATCCTTCTCCTCGCTTTCCAACGGCTTGATCGCTTGACAGCGGCAAATGGAGATCTCGTGACAACAGTTTTGGTTATATCCGCAGCACCTAGATAACAATCAATCACACAGGTCCGACGGTTCACTGTCGAGCCGAGGTGTTGGCATCGGTGTCTCCGGGTCCAATATCAACACAAGCCTCAGCATGTCCCATTTGTGCACCATCTTCTCGGCCGAAGCTGCCGCCATTCTCATCGCGATCACCATTCCAGCAGATCAGCCCATCCTCGTACTTACCGACTCAGCTAGCCGGGTATCGGCTCTCCAGGCCGAGTCTCCTGTGCATCCATGGATTCAGGATATTATCCGGCTTGCCCCACCAAACACAACTATCGCTTGGATCCCAGGGCATTGCGGCGTTCCGGGTAACACCACAGCTGACCGTCTCGCTGGGGCGGGTCATGCTGCACCGATGTACACCGACAAGGTCCCCCTTCATGACGTCAAAAGATGGATTACCGAGATTTTCCGCGAACAATGAGTGGTCCCAAAGGTACAACACAGCCTACCTACACAAGATTAAGCCGGATACCGGACCATGGACGGACCTGAGCTCGCTGAGAGAACAGCGAGTTGTATCCCGTTTGCGGACCGGCCATACACGCCTTTCACATAGCATGGGAGGTCCCCCCTTTCACCGGACATGTCTCATATGCAACACCCACAACACGGCTGAGCACTTTCTGTGTGTCTGCCCCCAATATGAAGTGCACCGCGCAGTAATGGTCTGACTGGCAGCATCCGTGACATCATGTGCAACAATACATCGATCCTAGCCAGCGTCATCCGTTTTTTGCAAGATTCTGGGCTTTATAGTCAGATCTAATTCTGTTTTTACCCTAGTGTTAGTTCATTTTTGGTTGTTCTGTATTTGTGTCATAATTGTAACGAAATTTGCGAGCCACTAGGTTGGGCTCGGTAGGATAACATTTTTCCTACCTGACTATGGTGATGAACTAGCCATCGGCGCTAAAAATCACCCTAATAAAGAAGAAAAAAAAACACACACAGGTTCATCAAGGTTTGACATAACCTCCATCTTCAATATTTGGCTCCCGCTGAGAGAGCATATGGCGTACTGCTCACTCCCACAGAAAACTTGAAAACAGTTCGCACAGTAAAAGTCAAATGTGACTTTTACTGTGCGCGCTGTTTTCAAATTTTCTGTGGGAGTGAGCAGGACAGGGCAAATTCGTGCAGAGGCTCATATATTGAGTCAGTCCGCGATACTCAGTTATACTTATGACACACATGTGATACAAGAATCACTGTACAATTGCGCTTGAAATGAGTGCCATACTGAAAATTCTCTCAGTTCAAGTCAGTCTTGCTAAAATTTTCTTGACACTGCGTACCGTTGTACAGGAATCACACTCGTATCACATGTCTGTCCGGGGTATTAGAACCTTATTCAAATCGAACGCTAGAACTCATTTTTTATTTTGAGTACTTTTATTTCTCTGTTTCGGATATGTTGCCAACACTGCCAAATCCTTTCGATCGAGACTCGAGAGATGATTGGGCGTCCCGACGCCAACTGTCACAACTGTCAAGAACGGAGCGGCATGCCTGCCTGCAGGCAACGCGCGGACCAAAAGAAAACATAATTTTTAGAAGAAATTTTTTATTTTTTACAAATATTTCGTGAATTTTTTGCTTTTTAAGTTTTATTATTGTATTCTCAGTGCTATTTTCTAACTGATTTTGCAATTTCGCGTTGGAAATTGTTTCCCGTAGTGAAAAAATCACCTCCATTGGCTCGGGCCTTGTGGAACTGTCCAAAGTACCCAAACGACAGTAGTTTCCAAACTGCCGCGGTGAAAGCGCTTATCCAAGGTAGGGAATGTTTTAACGTCTCAGATGTTAACCAATAGTGGACCCCTTAGTTTAGTAGCTGACATTGCAGGCCAAACATTTCAATAGGTCCTATCTGCATTTGAGAGGCTCTCTTTGTTCACTTTCTCTTTCAATTATTGCAATGTAATGGTACACTTTTCAACTATTTTTGCAGTACAAATCAAAATACGATTGTTTTGACCATCGTTCAATGCAAGGAGACAATCATAATACAAATAAACAGCTGAGATATTAACGAAAGAGAGAGAAACCACAGAGAGCCTCTCTTCTGCAGATTGGACCTTTAGACATGTTTGGCCTGATTGGCTCTGATTGAAAAATCAGTATGATAAATATTCTGATTGAATTGTCTTCAGGCAGCATCCATTTTATTACGTTACGCTAAAATTGACATTTTTACCCCATTTTTTAACGCTTTTTTGTATGGAAATCCTAAAAAAATGTTCATGGACCGTAACGCTCGGTCATAACACCCCCCTCCCTCCCTTAAGCGTTACGTAGTTTGTAGACGGTCGGTGCCTTACTTTGGATAACAAGTTCTATATCGTTCCTACACATTGCGCGCAATATCCGTACAAAAACGCTTTAAAGTCAAGATACATCCCTAGCCATGATCATTGATCACGGGGTTTGATAGCAATTAAGTAAATGGTGTATCAATTTAATGTTGATAATGTAATGTTCCTTAGTGTAACATCATTTTTATAACAATTGAGTGCGCCTCTAACGATCGGTTCATCGCGAACCGATTGCTAGAAAATGAAATATGGCTGATTATATGTTTCGGCCGGGGCTCAGTGGGATCTATAAACCAAGGAACAGTTGCAAGTCGGTTGGATTAGAGAAGGTTTTGAGGGTCATTTTACCTAAATCCCAATTAAATGTATAAATTTCTATGACAGGGTGTAATTAATTTCATAAAACATTTCAATAAAGGGTGGTATTGTCAAAATTTGGTCATATCATTTTTTTCATAAATCTAGTCTGCGTATTTTTGTATCAGTACATTATGTTCTTAGTTAAATTTTGAACTGCTACCACCCCTCAGCTACAACCCTGATGCCGTTATACGAAGCCGTCATCTGTCACTGCGCTTGGCGCGAATCAAAAGAGTTTGCCTACGAATGAAGAACTGTACAAGTTAGGAAATAAAGTTCTGTAGAAAGTCATTATTTAAATGAAAAATAAGTGTTTTTATTACTGAAAACACAACATATTTGGCGACGAGAAGTGTCTCTGACGAGTCGTTATAGTGAACCGCGAGGAAAATGTTATCCGACGGAGAAACGGAGGAATTTGCGGGGCTCCCAGAAGTTTCCAATCAGCAGCTGCTAAGGCAAATGGCGGAGCAGAACACCAAGCTTTTGCTTTTGCTGGAGCGCCTTTCCAGTCAGCAGGCACCCCAAGCAGCCAATCAGAAACGGAGCGCGGACCAAATTGTCGAATCACTGTCATCGGCAATTAAGGAATTCCATTATGATCCGGCAGCCGGACTAACATTCGATCGGTGGTTCAACAAGTATGAGGATCTCTTCAGAGCGGACGGTAGGGAGCTAGACGACGCTGCGAAAATTCGGTTGCTGCTGCGCAGTTTGAGTGTACCAGTTCACGAAAAGTTCACCAACTATCTCCTACCGCAACATCCACGCGAATTAACCTTCGACCAGGTTGTGCAGAAGCTGAAGGTCATCTTTGGCCAGCAAAAGTCACTCTTTAGCAAGCGTTATGATTGCCTTCGGGTGGTCAAGAGTGATGCCGATGATTACGTCACATACGCCGGAATCGTAAACCGACAGTGCGAGGAGTTTGATTTGGCGAATCTCACCATCGACCAATTTAAAGCTCTGATCTTCATCTGTGGAATGCAGTCTTCGAAAGAGGCGGAAGTCAGAACACGCTTGCTATCGAAGTTGGAATCGGAAGCCGGAAGGGAGATCAACCTCGAAGTGCTAATCACGGAATGCCAGCGATTATCGAACCTGAAACACGATACAGCGCTGGTGGAAAAGCAAGTCAGTTCCAGTGTGCATGCGATTCAACACCACAAGCAGCAGCATCAGTCCGTCAAGCCTTCAAAATCCGGCTCGACAAGTGCAACAGCTCCGCCAGCTCCACGCTCACCCTGCTGGCAGTGCGGGGCAATGCATTTTGTCAAAGACTGCTCCTACTCCAAACACGTCTGTAAACAGTGCAACAGGCAGGGGCACAAAGAAGGCTACTGCAGTTGCTTCAGCCGAACTGTCAACAAGGCGGATGACAACAAACAGTCACCTCAGCAGCAACAACACAGCAAGAAAAACAAGAAGAAGCACAGCCAAGCAAACAGAATCCATTCAGTGAATCAAGTCAGCAGCGAGCGGAAGTACGTGACAACCCGTATCAACGGTCACACAGTGAAACTGCAACTTGACTGCGGCTCGGATATAACCATCATCACCGAGCAAATCTGGATGAAATGCGGATCGCCTACGCTTTCGGAGACGGAACATCGGGCCAACACAGCGTCCGGTGAGAAGCTACCCTTGCTGGGGGAATTTGCTTGCAGCATGCAGATCGGCGAACAACAACAACACGGAACCTGCTACGTCACGTCAGTCAAGGGTCTGAACTTGCTCGGTCTGGACTTCATGAACGCTTTCGAGGTCTGGAAGGTGCCGTTGGCAGCCATCTGTAACCAGGTAAATTGTTCCAATTCATTCAAATCAGACGACTGGTACCTCACCCAGTTTCCCGAAGTTTTCAGAGACTCCCTCGGACACTGCACGAAAACGAAGGTGAAGCTGTATCTGAAACCCGGTGCGCAACCGGTGTTCAGGCCGAAACGACCGGTGCCTTTCCACGCGATTCCGAAGGTCGACGAGGAACTTGACCGACTGCAGCGGCTGGACATCATCGAACCGGTGGATTATTCTGACTGGGCAGCTCCAATTGTCTCGGTCCAGAAGCCAGGTGGAAAAGTCAGAGTCTGCGCCGATTACTCCACAGGGCTGAACGCGGCAATCGAATCGCATCATTTTCCACTACCGACGCCCGAAGACATCTTTTCAAAACTCTCGGGAAGCAAAGTGTTCAGTATAATAGATTTGTCTGACGCGTACCTTCAAGTCGAGGTCGATGACGAATCGAAACGAATGCTCACCATCAACACCCATCGTGGGCTGTATCAGTTCAACCGCCTGCCACCTGGGGTTAAATCGGCCCCCGGAGCGTTCCAGCAATTAATGAGCAAAATGATCGCAGGACTCGAGGGTGTGGAAAATTTCCTGGACGATTTCTTGATCCACAGCGAAACTCGGGAGCAACACAACCTTATTTTGAAGAAGCTGTTCGCTCGCATCCAGGAGTACGGATTCCATCTGCGTCCGGAAAAGTGCAGTTTCTACAAGGAGGAGATTGGCTACATTGGCTTCATCATCAATGCCGACGGTATCAAGCCAGATCCCGAGAAGGTTGCTGCCATAGCGAAAATGCCACCACCAACAGATGTTAGCGAACTCCGATCATTCCTCGGAGCGGCAAACTTCTATGGCAAATTCATCCCGGAAATACATCGAATCCGACAGCCGTTGGATGAGCTTCTGAAAAAGGATAGGAAGTTCGTGTGGAGTAGCCAGTGTCAGAATGCGTTCGACAGCATCAAAAGCGTATTGCAATCAGACTTGTTGCTTACGCACTACAACCCGAACCTTGAACTCATCGTTGCGGGTGATGCTTCAAAATCTGGAATCGGGGCGGTCATAATGCATCGATTTCCGGATGGCCGCATCAAAGCTATTGCACACGCAGCGAAAACGCTTACCGCCACCGAACAGAGGTACAGTCAGGTGGAAAAAGAAGCGTTGGCGTTAGTTTTTGCGGTGACGAAGTTTCGACGAATGCTGCTAGGACGGAAATTTACGCTGCAGACAGACCACCAACCATTACTCAAGGTGTTCGGATCCAAGAAAGGTGTACCGCTACACACCGCGAATCGCCTACAGCGCTGGGCGTTATCGCTGCTCGGATTCGACTTCAACGTGGAGTATATCGCTACGGACAACTTTGGGTATGCCGACGTCCTGTCTCGGTTGATAAGCAACCACCAGAAACCAGAGGAAGAGTACGTCATTGCTACTGTCAATCTGGAAGATGACGTCAGCGCAAGTCTGGAAGAATGCTTCACATCGCTACCAGTGAACTTCAAGATGGTGAGAGCTGCAACGAAGAAAGACTCCCTACTACAACAGGTCATACAGTACATCGACAGCAGTTGGCCGAACAGTAGCAGGATTGCAGATCGGAATTTGAAAACTTTCTATTCCCGACGCGAGTCTTTGTCCGTGGTCAATGAATGCGTCATGATGAACGACCGGGTGGTGATTCCTGAATGCTACCAACAACGTGTTCTGAAACAGCTACACAGTGGCCACCAAGGCATCGAACGGACGAAGGCCGTTGCTCGCAGTGCGGTCTACTGGGCAAACATCGATGACGACATCGAAGCTCTAGTTCGTCAGTGCTCCGTTTGTGCCAGTACTGCAAAATCTCCACCACACCATCAACCGCAACCATGGCCCCGAGCGGACGGTCCGTGGAAAAGGATTCACCTGGACTATGCAGGCCCACTTGACGGAATGTACTACCTAGTAATAGTGGATTCATACACAAAATGGCCTGAAATTTTCCAGACTGGACATACAACTGCAGCCGTTACAATCAGATTTCTTCAGGAAACCTTCGCTCGATTTGGTATCCCGGAGACTATTGTCACAGACAACGGGACGCAGTTCTGTAGCGGTGAATTCAAGAAGATGTGTGAACAGTTGGGAATCGTGCATATTCGTACTGCGCCATATCACCCACAGTCGAATGGCCAGGCCGAACGCTTTGTCGACACCCTGAAACGATCGCTTCGCAAAATCGTCGAAGGGGAAGAAGTGCCATCTATCGAAGCACTCCAGAAATTTCTGCACGTGTACCGCTCAACCCCCAGTGCCGCACTTGCAGGGAAATCACCGTCAGAAGAAATGCTGGGTCGGCCCATGCGTACAACACTGGATCTCTTGCGTCCGTCAACGTTCAACAGTAAGTCCGATCAGCATCATCCGAAGTTTACAGTTGGCTCTACAGTCTACGCCAAGATATACCAGAATGCGGATAAGTGGAAATGGTCTCCCGGAACTGTCATTGAGGCTATTGGAGGAGTCAATTTCAATGTTCTGCTCGATCAACAATCAGGTCGCAGGAAGCTTATTCGTTCACACGTAAACCAGCTTAGACCAAGATGCACCGACACTATCGAATCATCACCAGTTCCAACGCCGCTAGAAATTCTAGTGGATGATTTCGACCTCCGGAAGCAAACTCCAGTTCAACAGATGCCTTCACCAAATAGTACACCCACGAGAGTTCTGGAACCAGTTGATGCCAGCCATTATCAAGACGACAGTGCAGACAACGAAGAATTCTTCGATACGAGTTCGACGATCCCAAATCAACCAACGACTCGCTTATCACCGGTCAAGTCTCCCAGGCCTGCCAGAGTAAGCCGTCTTCCAAAACGTCTGGAAGATTACGTCGTCGGTTAGGAATTAAAGGGGGAGATGCTACCACCCCTCAGCTACAACCCTGATGCCGTTATACGAAGCCGTCATCTGTCACTGCGCTTGGCGCGAATCAAAAGAGTTTGCCTACGAATGAAGAACTGTACAAGTTAGGAAATAAAGTTCTGTAGAAAGTCATTATTTAAATGAAAAATAAGTGTTTTTATTACTGAAAACACAACATGAACCATTTTGTATGAATATTTTAAGTTGTAGCAGTTTAAATATGAATATGAAATTTTACACAACATTTTGACATGCATACTTTACAAACAGAAAAAATTTCATTGAAATCGATTAACTTTTTTCTGGCTTTATAAATAAAACAGTAAAAATGTTCTTATTTTTGAATCCTCTTTGTACAAATAAAATTGCAGATCTCAGGATTCAACAATATCTCCGCAAATACTAAAATTTTATGGTATAAGCATACAATGTACCATTTTTTTTTCTCTGTTCGGAACATAAACCACTGCGACCAATAAACAATGTACCATTAGGCCGAAACTTGGGGCAAGACACTATGCTGGAGAGTACATTTTCCTTCACAGAGTTGCTCAGAATTTCTCCGGATTGCTCCCGTTTTTGCTTGGGAGTTGCCTGATTTATGGCAAAATCAAAACAATATTGCCCGATACCCCGCTTTTCTTGCAGTTTTAGGGGTGTTTTTCAACAAATTTCGTCGATCATTGGTGAAAAGAGTTACTCTCGTTTGCACAGTGTCTTGCCCCTAGGGTCGGAACAAGTCTCATTTCTTCTTTTATCACTTTGGTCGTTGACTCGTCAAGGGGGGGGGGAATGATAAAAAATAAATTTATTTGATGAAAAATTACCCAATCAATTAGGCAAAATCATCAAACTCATCGGATTTGTTAAGAACTGTTTTTGACGACTCAAATTTCTATTTAAAATTTTTATATTTCTTCAATAATTTATTTGTTTTCCCCTCAAAATGTCGAATTCTGACAAAAAAATTGCGGTGGGGAGGGGGGGGGGGGGTGGGGGGGGGGGGTGGGTTGTAGTGGCTTGGAGTGGTGTTGACATAAGAGAAAATCGAAAATTTGTGTCAACCTTACTGGTCCAAAAATCAGCTATTTTGGTAAAGTTATGAAAAAAAATTGTAATTGTACCAAAATTAGACCGTACCACCCTTTAATCAGATTATCATGGCTTGGTTATTTAATTTGTTTTAATGAATCCATTTAAAATTTCTTCGTTTACCGATTTTATCTAGTCATTAATTGGTTGATGTCCGTGTTAAGCTCCCAGAGACATCGGTGCATCATTCAGGGCTGATTAAAGAAATTGTTATCCTGTTGAATGTTTGATGCGGTGAATAGTTACAAAAATGTGTAGGTTATTATGCTAAATCATATCCCAATATTTAACCTTTTGTAATTTTTATATTTTAGTTCCAAAACTTCCGAAATACGTCGAATTTACTATGCTTAATGGTCAGCAAAATTTTTTTAGAGAACTTATACCTTTTATATTCTTCAAAAGAAGAATAATAAAGATGTTGACAGTCCAAGGCTTGTGCAGTCTCTGCTGTATGGTCCAATGACCACCCGTATTTATACTACCTTAGGTAGACATAATGAATCATATCTAGACATTTAGGTACTGTCATGAATACAGGTACTCTTCGATATAACGTACAAAATTTTTTCTCTTTGTACGTTATATCGACGCAGAGAAGAATTTAATATTTTTTATGCTAGTATTGATGTATTCGACGTGAAATTAATCCCAAATAATGATTTCGGTGAAATTCACAAAACCAATAATGATAAACTTGAGTTTTGACGAAAAAGTCATTTCGTTTTTTGTGCTTCGATATAACGTACATTTTGCTTCGATATAACGTAGGTACACTAAATTTTTCCCCAAATTGCGCTAATTCTGGGTAACAAGGCTAATTGTTGCGACGCCGCAACATGGTGCACAACAAAATAAGTTTTCTGGGCCGGTCTAATATTGGACCCGTCTAACCGCAGCATAACGCAACATGACAGTTCTCGCGCGCAGTGGTAGTGGTAGGCGAAATGAGACTAGATAACTAATGTGGAAGAGGGAAATAAATAAAAACAGGAGAATTTCGCCATCGTAATAATAGCAAAGAAAGTAGTTCTGTAGGTGTTTCGGAATTATTAATTTAATTAACTTGTGAGTGCCTTTGAGTTTAAGTTCAGAGTGCGGCGCGAGGTGCGGTGTAAATTAACAGAAAGTCCGTAAGGTAAAACCTGAAAAGAAAGGCTAAATGGTTAGTGGAACAATTAAAAATACTTAGCTGCATATTTCTTCTTAGCTGCGCGAATTCTGGTACCGGGTGATTCCTGAAACAAGGAAATTTACCAAACAAACCTACCGTGTCAGTGGACTGTATGTAAGTAGACGTAAAACGAATGAATTATCCTAGATTCGGTTATTAATGACATATATTCGTGTCCCAAAAATAGCACCCGTGCAAAAGCTACCAATTTAGGGTAACGTCACTCAGATTGGACCACTTTGATTGGAAGTTACAAAAGAAGTCGTGGCAGAGGAAACCAATTAATTGTAAGTAGTTTATTGTTAAGTTATGTAATATAAAATTATAAATGAGTTTTTTTGTTAATAAAATTACAGTTTAAGCGTTGCTACAAAAAAACTTGAGCCGCTCTAAAAACCTGGTTTCCCTCTCGGGAACATTCTTAAAAATTAATTGACACCCGCGAAGTAACTTCCGCGAAGTGAAAGTGTCAGTGAGAAGTACGGATCTGCCAAAGATGACTTCCGATGCTGAGTCCACCCACGACCAAACCATTATGGACCTGACGGCGACACCGTGCGCCATTTGTGGCCCGTCTACGCGCGACGAGGTGATGGTCGGCTGTGACGGTTGTTCGGAATGGTTCCACATCCGTTGCGTGGGCATCGAGAAAGACAATTTGCCGAAAAAATGGTACTGCCAAAGCAAGGCTTGTCAGGAGACGGCCCAGGAGTACCGGCAGAAGCAGAAGGACGCCAAGAAGCAGCCTCGCACCCGGAAAAACGGCAACGAGTCGGACATATCCAGCGTCAGCTCTCGTCTAGCTGCGTCTAGCGTGGAAGCAAAAGGCCGAGCGTTAGAAGAGAAGCAGAAGCAGCAGTATGAAGAGCTGGAGGTGAAGATGCTGCTGCGGAAGAAAGAAATGGCGATGCAGCGCGCATTCGAGCAGCGAAAGATGGAGTTGGAGCTACAGATGCGCGCTGAAGAAGAAGTGAAGCAAAGGGCATGGCAAGCGGAGATGCTCCAAAAGAAGAAGGAGCAGCTTCAGCGGCTGAAGGCGAACAGGGAGTCGTCCTTCGAGATACAAATGGCGGCCATGGATGAGGAGCTAGCTGAACTTTCGGGTCGAAAGTCGAAGCCGGCGCCGAAAGTAGTCACGGACGTTTCGCGAGCGATTCCTTCCGGCAAAATCAACCCGAACGTGTTGAAGCTGAGCAAGGAGAAGGAGAGAAAGCAAACGCGAGGCTACGACAGCACCGACGAAGAAGACGAGGATGACTATTCCGACGATTCGGATCTGCAGAGTCAGAGTTCGGTCTCGTCGATGGAGCGCAAGACAAAACGGAAGATGCGCAATAAAGTGGGAAGTCTCAGCCAAAACGGGCTGGGGCAGCAGCAGACCCGACCGACGAAGGCACAGCTGGCTGCGAGGATGGGGTTAACCTACAAACTCCCAAAATTCTCCGGCAAACCAGCACAGTGGCCATTGTTCTACGCGGCCTACAAAGTGTCCAACGATGTCTGCGGCTACATGAACCACGAGAACTTGATGCGACTTCAGGAAGCCCTGGAAGGCGACGCTCTCGAGCTGGTGTCCGGGCAGTTGCTTCTTCCCGAATCCATCCCGCAAGTAATCGAGAAGCTGCGCCGGCACTTCGGCCGCCCGGAACAACTGCTTCAATGCCTGCTGGACAAGGTGAACCGGCTTGAACCCCCGAGGCCGGACAATCTGAGGAGTTTTGTTCCATTCGGAAACACGGTGGAGCAACTCTGCGGCCATCTAGAGGCAGCGAATCTACGGCAACACCTCGTCAACCCGCTGCTGATAAAGTCGCTGGTCGCCAAGCTGCCGGATCGGGAAAAGCGTGAGTGGGTCCATTACCGGCGAGGTCGAGGGGAAACAACGTTGCGGACGCTGACGGATTTCCTGATGGACATCGTGGCAGACGCCTGCGAAGCTAACGTTGACGTGGACTTCGTGGAGTTCAATCCACCGCCGCCGTCCGAAGCAGATTCCCAATCCGAAGAGGAGGGTTCGGATGAGGCTGGACCCAAGCCGCTCATGCATCCGGTCGAAAATACGATCGGGCTGAGTGCACACATCCGGACAAACTGCACGATATTGTTCCGGATCGTTCCGGTGCAGCTGCACTACGGTGGAAAAACGGTGTCAGTGCTGGCGTTCCTGGACGAAGGTGCTTCCGTCACGCTGGTGGAGAAAAAGCTCGCCGACCGTCTGGGCGCGGTCGGAGTACAAGAGCGATTGACCATCCAGTGGACGGGAAACACGTCGAGAGAGGAGGATTCCCGAAGAATGAGTCTTTGGGCGTCGGGAACAGGCGCTGCAGCCGGCGGCAAAATGCTGTTACACACAGTGCACACGGTAGACAAGTTGATGCTGCCACATCAAAAGTTGGATTTGGAGGAGCTTGCAGCACAGTACGAGCACATGCGAGGGCTGCCCATCGAATCGTACGACGGACAGCCGCAGTTGCTGATAGGGGTAAACAACATCCACGCGTTTGCGCCGATAGAAGCAAAGGTGGGTACGCCCGTGGAACCGATTGCGGTTCGAACCAAACTAGGATGGACGGTGTATGGGCCGCGACAGGAAACCTCGGCGACGGCCGACAACTATCTCGGTTACCACCGGCAGATAACAAACGTGGGTCTGCCGCCCGAGATATTTAAGAGCAACCATGCGTTGGAAGAATTGGTGGTGGCAATTCCACGGGGAACCGCAAAGAAGAAACGGAGCCAGGAAATACGAGAGCGAACCACCCAACTCGTCGGCGACCGCTGCACAACCGGGTTGCTGTCGAAGGCCCGCGGACAAAAAGTTAAAACGTTTCCTAAACCGGACAGTCACAGAAGAACCACCACGAACATGGTCCCGAACGCAAGAAGACAGGTTGAACAGCAAAATAGGTGGGTTCGAAATCCGAAACGGGATGACCAACTCGCTGGAAGCTCTACGGAGCCTAGAAGAGGCGAAGCCGGTGACACCGGCGCATTGGAGCTGTGTCATCCTGCAGATGGCAAAGGAGAAAGTCTTGGGAGCGATCAGGAATCCAAGTGGAGACCAGCGTTTTCGACTCGGTTTTTGACGAGGCACCGCAGCGAGTTGTTGCCGCAGCTGGACGAGGAAAAGCGGCCGTCGAGAAGGCTCGTCGCAAATGGAACAAGTCCGGACGAAGTCACGATCGATCTGCAGAAGAAAAAGTGTTGGGCGATTCGCGCGCCTGATGAGGGGCGTAAGTTGTCGGACGAGGTGCAAGCTACAACAAGCAGAAGCGGCTGGCATGATCGAAACCGAAGCACTGTCGTCGATATATAGCGCATTTAGTTCACCACTGGACTATCGCACTAGTTTTCACGAGTGCGAAAACGCTAATAAAAGTGCGCGATTGCATCAAATCAACTCGGTGTCTTCAGAGCACTTGTTCTCCATAGATTGAAGAAATAGTGCGCCGAAGACATCAACCTGATTTGATGCAATCGCGCACTTTTATTTACGCTTTCGCACTTATAATGTCGCAGTTCGCAGTCCAGTAGTGAACTAAATGCGGTATACCTTCCGATGGTCAACCAGCGGTCGAAATGGTTCGACGATCAGCAACCGCTTCGAGAGAGCGACTTGTATTCGTGGTCGAAGGCAAGAACCATAGGTCCTGGACATGCCTCACAAGCCAACGTGAGGACATAGATGGTAAGGTACTGAGAGGAGGCGTAATAAAGGTTGCGGCGTTAAAAGGTAAGGTAAATCCAGGAATGCAGGATATTACGGGCTGGGGTGTTGCGACGCCGCAACATGGTGCACAACAAAATAAGTTTTCTGGGCCGGTCTAATATTGGACCCGTCTAACCGCAGCATAACGCAACATGACAGTTCTCGCGCGCAGTGGTAGTGGTAGGCGAAATGAGACTAGATAACTAATGTGGAAGAGGGAAATAAATAAAAACAGGAGAATTTCGCCATCGTAAGAATAGCAAAGAAAGTAGTTCTGTAGGTGTTTCGGAATTATTAATTTAATTAACTTGTGAGTGCCTTTGAGTTTAAGTTCAGAGTGCGGCGCGAGGTGCGGTGTAAATTAACAGAAAGTCCGTAAGGTAAAACCTGAAAAGAAAGGCTAAATGGTTAGTGGAACAATTAAAAATACTTAGCTGCATATTTCTTCTTAGCTGCGCGAATTCTGGTACCGGGTGATTCCTGAAACAAGGAAATTTACCAAACAAACCTACCGTGTCAGTGGACTGTATGTAAGTAGACGTAAAACGAATGAATTATCCTAGATTCGGTTATTAATGACATATATTCGTGTCCCAAAAATAGCACCCGTGCAAAAGCTACCAATTTAGGGTAACGTCACTCAGATTGGACCACTTTGATTGGAAGTTACAAAAGAAGTCGTGGCAGAGGAAACCAATTAATTGTAAGTAGTTTATTGTTAAGTTATGTAATATAAAATTATAAATGAGTTTTTTTGTTAATAAAATTACAGTTTAAGCGTTGCTACAAAAAAACTTGAGCCGCTCTAAAAACCTGGTTTCCCTCTCGGGAACACTAATGCTGCAACAAAACATTGATTTGAGTGATCTCGTAGTTTATCTAAGGGTTATTCGTGAGAGAAATAAAAATGTTCAATGTTATACGTTATATCGAAGCAAAATGTACGTTATATCGAATTCGCTATATCGAGGGTACGCTATATCGAAGAATACCTGTAGTATTTCATGTACACGGTCAGAAAATTCACTCATTTTGGAGCTAAAGTGGGACAACTCAAAAATGAGTAAATTTTATTTCCAGCGATAGCACTGGCCCAAGTGCGAAAATCTCATCTGTTTAAGTTGTATAATATTCTTGCTGATGTGAAGAATATTATACGGCTTAAACTGTTTGGATTTTTGCACTTGGGCCAGCGCTATCGCTGGAAATAAAATTTACTCATTTTTTGAGCTGTTCCAGTTTAGCTCAGTTTTGTGTGAATCTTACTCATTTTAGAGTAACTTTTTCTTAGCGTGTAGGTAGATATCCTATGCACACAACCATTAGGTAGACACTACAATACCCACTTTTCAAATCTTTGTTCTAGTTCACTGGGGACCTGCATTTGCCCTCGAAAATCTGCCAATCTTGTCAGCTACGCCTGCACGACGCTTTTAACTTCAAAATGGAATGTTGCAATAACAACGTGCTGCTCGAGTCGTTTAAAAGGGAAGCCCTGGAACATTTTTTCAGAGCGAATCGAATAGAGGTAAAAGAACTTTTAGTCAACGACGACGAAGAAGAACCTCTAAGCGACCCGACAATAGGCACGTCAACGAACGTTAGGGAAATTCTTCAAATAGAACGCCTGGAAACTCCAAATGATGCCTACGTGATATACGAAGTCGGAGACGATATCCAGGTGCAGACGAAAGTAGAAACGGAGGAACCGGTGTCTGACGAATCGACGGAAGAGGAAGAGCAACAACCCAATGCCGTTGATTTCATTTTGAACAATCTGCAGCCGGCCCACAAAAACAAACAAAAAAAAACTACGGTAAGAGGTTCAGTTTGCTGATTTTACGCCGTTATATCTAATTTGGTTTCTAACGCATCCCCAGAAGGCGAGAAAATCGCGCTATTCCCCTTCAAACGGATGTGAGGTATGCGGTAAAACATTCCAGCGGAAGTCCAACCTGGTCGATCATCTGCGATTGCATGCGAATGTGAAGCTGTTTTCTTGCAGCTACTGCAGCGCATCCTTTGTACAGGCCGGCAACCTGAAGAGTCACATCCGAAGGCACACGCTGGAGAAGCCCTTCAAGTGCCAGTATTGCGACAAAAGCTACAGCCAGTCGAGTGCGCTCAAGACTCATGTCAGGTAAGAGATGGAACTGGTTGGTGGGTGTGGAGAGAATGAGAACGAAGGGCAGCCCCAAAAATTATGTTAAGGCCCTTCAAAATCAATGAAATTCGATTGAAATTGATACCTTGGTAAATAGTTCATATAAATTTAACATATTCATGCATAAGCAACCGCTAGCACAGTGCGCAGGCTATCACTAAAAGCTCGCCCCTTTTACAAACGTTCAAATCAAGATTACAAATGGATCAATTCAAGATAACATGAATTCCCACATTAAAAACCGCAAGAATGAATTTTACGTAAATTTTATAGATTTATGAAAAATTATGCGGAACACTGTTATGTTGAATCAGTGTTACTAGGTCATATTACAAAAATCTTTATGCAATTCAGTATCATAATTTTCATTTTATGTAACTCATTTTGGTATCATAATGGTAAACTTTTCCGAACTGGTCCATAATGCAACTGAAATGAGTTGCATTATGAAAAATAGTTGCATAAAGTTCATAATGCAACTCATTTGAGTTGCATTATAAACATTATGCAACTCAAATGAGTTGCATTATGAAAAAATCATTGCATAAAATGTTGTATGGAATTCGTTGCAAAACTCTATTTTTTCAGCACTCTTACTGAAAAAATCAACTTTTTGCAACTCGTTACATAAATAACTATTTTAGGCACTATCTTTTTCGGAACAATACCTATTCGTTGAAAAACAATGTCGTTTTAATGATTTTCGAAAAACATTTAAATAAAGATTACAATTGGATTGGACTAGTTCAAATTATGATTTCTCACCCTATATATATTTGCTAGTAGATACTGGGATTATCACCGATTCGCTTTTTGGGCTTCCGCACTCACGTAACGTTCATCAATCCACAGAACTCACACGAACGAGCGGGACTACGTGTGCGATGTGTGCCAGAAGGCGTTCACCAATAGCTCGGATTTGCGCAAGCACAAAGTAACCCATTCGGATCTGCGCTTCCTTCAGTGCGTGATTTGCGTCAAACGGTACTTTACCCAGAGAGTACACCTGAGGAACCATTTGAACACACACCACCCAGGCAGCAATGTCGACGAGTTGCTTCAGCGGGGCACGTTGAAGGACGGTGTAAACGTTGCCCCCAAATCAAGACCGAATAGTAAAATGGTTGCCAGTTTGTAAAGTGAATTATTTCTAAGCTTAAGGTTTGGTCTCAATTCCCATATTGTTTAGGAATATACACTGTTGTACATTGAACTGTGAAAAAGCATCCTAATAAATGTGTTTTCAACCAAATATCCGAACACTACTGGCAAGTACAATATATCTTAACATTCTAAGGCACTGTCTCCGGCAAAGTTGGAGGTGCTGTTATTCTGTTGTAGGAACAACGCATCCTCTGGCTCTTTTGCCTATCTGCGTTGTCCCATTCGCTGAGCGATATATCTACCGGATGGTCTGGACCTGCAGGGAACTCCTGGAGGACCTCAGGGAACTCCTGGAGGAATCCTCGGGCAACTTTTGAAAGAATCCCCAGAGAACTTCCGGAGGAATCCCTAGGGAACTCCTGGAAGAATCCCCACACTGAGGATACTGTTCGTATGTTTTTCATAGTTTACATCTTATGAATCAGTAATTTTTATTGTTTTCATCATTCCATAGTTCTCGTATGCTTTTCATACTTTGAAATGCGAAATCCATAAGATTTGTCGTATGAAAAATCTCATAAGAAGCATCGTATGAAAATCATACGATGTGTTATGAAACACCATTGCTAAAAAACAACATAACTTTTATTGGCTTCTAACCACTTCAACTTCCGAAGCGTCGATGGTCGTATGAGTAAAGCACGCTCTCGCCAACCTTGACGTTCCTGGTTCGATTCCAGGCTGCGTTTTTTTTTTTAATTTTTGCAAAATATTTCATAAAAATATGTATGATAGTCATACGACATAGTTTCAGTTTTTATACGTTATCGGTATGATTTTCATACGTGAGTATTATGAAATTTATACAGTAACAGTATGACAATAATAATTGGCGCTTTGAATCCAAAATCATAGTTCGTAACTATGATTTTCGCAAGAAATTCTTTTGGCAAAAAATCATAGTTGATTCGTATGATTTTCGGAGTTGCAGTATCCTCAGTGCAGGGAACTCTTGGAGTAATCCCCAGGAGTTCCCTGAGGATTCTTCCAGGAGTTCCCTGAAGATTCCTCCGGTATTTCTCTGGAGATTCTTCCAGAAGTTCCTGGAAGATTTCTCCAGGAGTTCCCTAGGGATTCCTCCAGCAGTTCTCTGGGGATTCCTCCAGGAGTTCCCTAACGATTCTTCCAGGAGTTCCATAGGGATTTCTCCGGTAGTTCTCTAGGGATTCTTTCAGGAGTTACCTGAGGATTCCTCCAGGAGTTCCCTGGGGATTCCTCTAGGTGTTCCC
Organism: Aedes albopictus; assembly: GCF_035046485.1. Classification (NCBI taxonomy): domain Eukaryota; kingdom Metazoa; phylum Arthropoda; class Insecta; order Diptera; family Culicidae; genus Aedes; species Aedes albopictus. The sequence continues at coordinate 104,257,765 of NC_085138.1, read as the reverse complement.
AAGGAATTCCTCCAGGATTTCCTAGAAAATTCCACGAGAATTTCTCCAGGAGTTCCTAGGGAATTCCTTCAGAAAATCCTATGGAATTCCTGAAGGACTTCCCCGGAAATTTCGCGATGAGTTTCCTGAAAATATTTCCAGAAGTTCCTCGACAGTAGCAATTCTTCCAGGAGCTCTCGGGAAATTCTTCCAGAAGTTATTCGGGATTTTCTCCATCAGGAAATTGCTCCTGCAGTTTCTCGAGAATTCCTCCAGGAATTCCTCGGAAATGCTCCAGGAGTTCATTCTCCTGCTCGGGAATTCCTTCAGCAATTCTTCGGTATTTTTTCCAGTTTTCCAAAAATTCCTCCAGGAGAACCTCCGGAATATCTCCAGGAGCTTTTTAAAAATAACTCCAGGAGTTCCTCGTGAATTTCTCCAAGAGTTCTTCGAAAATTCTTTCAGAAGTTCTTCGGAAATTCTACGTGGGAATTCCTTCAGGAGTTCCTCGGGAATTTCTCCAAGAATTCCAGTAAACTCCTGTAAGAATTCCCGAAGAACTTCTTGAAGAATTCCCGAGGAACTTCTGGAAGAATTCCCGAGAAACTTCTGAAAGAATTCCCGAGGCTTGAGCCCGGATTGGAGAAGAGAAAGCTTTTTTATAATCTTTTCTAGTTTTATTGTCTACATCTATCTTCTACAATTTCTGTCACAAAACTGACTATTTTTTCTGTGCTGAAAATCATAGCCTGCCAATTATTCTAACTATCCATACATTGTGTTACCTTTTTAGTTCCCTTCTTAAACATTAAACTTCAGTGCTGAAAAATTCATTTCGCCATATCTAAATTCAATCATTTACAGCTCATTTTAAAAGCTCAACCTGAGAATATAGTCTATGAAAAACTTTTGCGGCTAGACCAGTTCTGCAAGAAAGTCACGGAAAAAACGCTATTTTTCGAATATTTAAAGTAAATGTCACGGACTACCTTTGAAAAATGCCAATGATATTCACGATGAATATCATTTGGCATTTTTCAAAGGTAGTCCGTGACATTTATCTTAAATATTCGAAAAATAGCGGTTTTTCCGTGACTTTCTTGCAGAACTGGTCTTCCAAATTTTGTTTGCTGGTATTCAGCAAATTTTGCTGATTTTTTTTGTGCTGATTTCATTCAGCAATATGAATTCACTGAATATCAGCAATTATTTTTCAACTTGCTGAACCATCCAGCAATTTCGACAGTTGATCAGCAACGTTGTGCTGAAGTTCAGCAAAAAATTTGCTAAAATTCAGCAATTTATTTTGCTGATTTTTTTTGTGCTGGAAGCGTTTCGAAAAATTTGGTGTGATAGCCGCACAAGTTTTTCAAATACCATACTCTCAGGTTCAGTTTCTAAAATGAGCTGTAGGTGATTGAATTAAGATATGACGAAATAAATTTTTCAGCACTGTTCTTAACATTCATTACTATTAATCTCATTGAACAACATTCAATCAAAAATTGCCATTTTCTTGGTCCACAAGTGTCGCAACTGTTTCGCATCTAGTGCGCTGTGTTGCTGACAACCTCGCTGACAACAACGGGAAGGATGCGCACTATTTTTGACATGATTCAAAAACGTCGCGAGTTGGGTCGCGTCGCGACTTGATTGTGCGACGTCTGGTTTGGTGGCGGCTCGACAATAAATATTTGGCCAAACAAGCCGAACAAATGACGCAAATGACCAACACAACGTAAATTATAGCAACCTTGGATGGATGTCGGGCTTCAATGGCAAATATTTGTGATAATGACAAACAGTCTAATGGCACCTTAAGTTGGAGAGAGTCCGACCTTACGAACACTATAAATATCCCCTATCCGTGAATCGCATCACCGACCCACCGGTGACTTCCAGATCTCAATTCTTTCCGGTTAACAGATACCCCAGTCCGTGCGGATTGTGGGGACGCACTGCAAGGATCGGTATATTCGCCTCATTCCATTCATATTCACTCTTCTTTGCTGAAGCGAATCGAGAAAGATGCAGCAAACGGATCGTTGTGATCAAACACGCAACTCCATCACCAGTGGGAAGCGATGAGCCAGCTGCTTGACATGAATATTAGTATGGGACAAACATCAAATTCTCGCTCCAGTTGACTTTTTCGATCCCATTTAGGCCCCATATGAACAGTACAAAATTTCAGCGCAATTGGTGAAACTATAATTTAGCGCAAGCGGTTCAAAGTTTACATAGGATTTACTATGGGAAAAGTTACACTTTCAAACAAAAAATCCCCGAGGTCGTCCCTTGTCTCCTTAATTCGATCAATGTTTCTTGTAGAAAAATCATTTATGAAACTTTCCTTTGAAGACCGCAAAACAATTGGATGTTTGTGGAAAAAAGTTATTGATTAATTACCGATTAGTGATCCAACGAACGGCTTTTTGTTTTGTTTTAATAGCAGCACTGTAGCTGCTGCGTTGGCTGCTGCTGTTTCTGGGGGTGGTGATGCCACCCGCCACCCCGTGCAGCAACGGCAGCAGCAGTGCTGCTGATAAAACAAAACAAAAAGCCGTTCGTTGCATCACTAATCGGTAATACATAAATCAATAACTTTTTCCAGGGTCTGTGACATTTGGCATAAAGTCATTTGGCATAAGGCCGTTTGGCATAAGGTCACTTGGCATAAAGACATTTGGCATAACGGTCATTTGGCATAACGGACACTTGGCATAATAAAGAAGGGTGCATTTCGATTATGCCAAATGTCCATTATGCCAAATGACCGTTATGCCAAATGTCTTTATGCCAAGTGACCTTATGCCAAACGACCTTATGCCAAATGACTTTATGCCAAATGTCCCGCTCCCCTTTTTCCACAAGCATCCAATTGTTTTGCGGTCTTCGAAGGAAAGTTTCATAAATGATTTTTCTACAAGACGCGTTGATCGATTTGAATTAAGGAGACAAGGGGCGACCTCTGGGATTTTTTGTTTGAAAGTGTAACTTTTCCCATAGTAAATCCTATGTGAACTTTGAACCGCTTGCGCTAAATTATAGTGTTTTTACAATTGTTGCGTCAGTGAAGGATGGACCCGTTGTTTACGTACAGTAGCGACATCTGCGATTTGCAAGTAGGTACGCGAAACTGAGCTCATCTGTCAAGTAGTGGGGGGGTTGGGCTTCCCACCGTTCGCCGGAGTTTGCTGTCGTCGCTGACAAGCATACACACGAACCACCACGAACTAAAGCGACAACCGTTCGCTGCTGACTGTCTTCGAATGTGGAAGAAGATAAAAAGTGGAAATCAGGAACCCTGGGACGCAGTGGTGCCTCGGTCTCTAGTAGCAACAACCAGCATACTATAACCAACCCCCCCACTACTTGACAGATGAGCTCAGTTTCGCGTACCTACTTGCAAATCGCAGATGTCGCTACTGTACGTAAACAACGGGTCCATCCTTCACTGACGCAACAATTGTAGTCCATGCGTAGGCTGACCAGATTTGTCCCGTTTAAATACGGGACACATTTCGAATACTCAATAAAAAGGAAATCAATGTCCATAAACAGAACTGCATGTTGTTAATAATGCTATTTCAACTAGAAAGAACGGATAATTGAGTCAAAAACGTTAACTATGCTCTAGTGACGAGTGTTTGAAAATTGTGTTGTCCCGTTAAATACGGGACGGATGGTCAGCCTATCCATGCGAAAACATTTTTTTGTTTCGTGGTGAGTGGATGCCAACAAGAGGCTAGCGTTTCGTATCAAAAGGACGTATTCAACAGAAGCGCAAAAATGTGTGTAATATAGGACAGATCGATGAAGTACTAGATTTGTAGTAATGAGCTGAATTTTAGTATGGTGAGAAGGTCAATAGGAGGCAATCAGTGAAGTACTAGATTGAAAGTAGTGAGCTGGATTTTAGTATGGTGAGATGATCAATTCTTCATTTCTGCAATGAAATGGAGCAAACAGCATGGGTTATATGATTTCTTGGCTAATTTGATGCTATTTGAGCAAAAGTTTGGTTAACTGTGATGTTGTATTATTTATTTCTTGCAACTTCAACAACACAGTTACCCAAACTTTTACTCAAACAGCATAAAATTGGACATGAAATCATATAACCCACGCTGTTTGCTCCATTTCATTGTAGAAATGGAGAATTGATCATCTCACCATACTAAAATTCAGCTCACTACTTTCAATCTAGTACTTCACTGATTGCCTCCTATTCTCCGTTTCTGCAATGAAATGGTGCAAAAAGCGTGGGTATTATGATTCCTTGCCTAATATGATGCTGCTTGAGCAAAACTTTGGGCAACAGTGTTGTTGTTTTCTCCATTTCTTGCAACATAAACAACATAGCTATCCAAAGTTTTGCTCAAACAGCATCAAAATAGGCAAGGAATCATAATACCCACACTTTTTGCACCATTTCATTGCAGAAACGGAGAATTGACCTTCTCACCATACTAAAATTCAGCTCATTACTACAAATCTAGTACTACACCGAACGTGCCCCATTAAATTCAAATCATTTTGATTTGATGCTGTAAGAAATGTAACAAAAGCACTTTGTTTAAACGGTATTGCATATTAATTTGTAACTGCGCATGCTAGATTAACCGAGGATCAAACTAAAAAAAAATCTGATCTGATAATTTTTAACTTCCATTTTGGATTTGCCACCAGATATGGAGCTGTAAAATGTTAGCATAAGTAGTAATTCATTACTGGCATGTGCATAATAACCGCACTAGAAGACAACATGAGTTTCTTATCAATTTTATGAAAGCCGACTGTTTTGCCTTTACCCGTTTTATAGATATAAGTTTCACTTCTAGTAAACAAAATTCATCATGCCGCACTTAATTCGCATTTATCTACCACAAAAAAAGCGAAAACAACACATTAAGGTTTCTGTTTAATGTTTTAATCATTTTTGTGCGGTTTGTTATTGTCGGTTTTCGTCCATTTCAAAAGTAGCGCTTGCCGCTTTGAATCTGACAGTACCACCCGGACCAAAATTTTTAGGTACGCTGACGTTGTTCGGCAGCTGTCAAGAAGCTCCCGGGTTGACTATAACAGACAGACTGGATCTGAACTACGCGCCTGGATAAAGTGCTCGAGACACTTTAATCTGAACTGGTATGAATTGCACTGAGACCGAACTGAATCCGGGGCTGGGGCACTGCACTTATTCTCAAAATTTAATGAGCAATTACTGCAGATCATACATGTTTGGATCATTATCGCCGGCGGCCAAGTCCTTACAATCAGTTGGGAAGGGAAAGGAATATTAAGAGTGTGTGAAGATCGTTATTATTAGAGACCCAGATCACTCTGCCTGCGTCACCACATTTAGCACAGGAATGTGGTATTATTAAAGGGGATCTAGCAGAAGATAGCACAAAATGGTGCACAGGATAATAGACCTCTGCTACATTACTTCGAATGCATTCAAATTTGTAAAATAAAAAATTCTACATATTTACCTTGTTTTTGCAAATTTCGGATGAAAATAGAACATTACCCCATGAACAGCTGATTCAGTAAACAGATTTGTTTATATTTAGGGGCATTGTTTTTTGCTTCACAGAAGGTTTTTGGATGTAGTAATCCTTACAAATTACATACGGAGCGAACGGTAAGTGTTCACACACTCACAAGAGCCACAGCTAGCTGCTTACTTGTGGGCGGCCTTACGCATATGGGCCAGGATGTTGGACAGTTCCTCACGCTTCCTCTTGGCACGGATGTGCGTACCCAGGCGGCGCTTCAGGAACTTCAGGGCGCGCTTATCCTTGGACACCTTCAGCAATTCCATTCCTCGCTTCTCGTACGGGGCATGTCCGACAACCTCACGGACCAGGTCGCGCACGAATTTGGTGTGCTTGGTCTGGATCTGTGAAAAAGATGGAAACCGGTATTAGCATTAGTGTCACCCAGGTAGACTGGTGTTATCGAGAGCATCCTTTTAAACGATCAGAACCAAAGATTAACCATAGTGTACGATTTTACAAGTTAAACTACCGCGGCGAACCAACAGAATGTTGGCCACCTGGCAGCCAACAGGAAAATACATACGGTCTGTGAATGGATTAAGGAATGTTTCATCATGAAAATGAGGACGCCGTTCCGAAAGGAACGACGTCGACTAAAATTACAACTAATGTATTTTTCTAATACTTACTCCCTTGGTGCGGGACGGGCGGATTCCCTTAACTTTGCGATCGCCGCGGTACTGCAGCTGCCTCAGCTTGGTGGTCTTGTGGCCTTTGTTAAGACCGACACAGATTTCGTATCGGGGAGCCATGTTTTCCTCCTGCAGAAGGTGAGAGATCAGATCAAACGATGAGACACTGGGCACCCAACATAAACAAAGCCGATTTTAACGGTGCTTTCGCGATTTTGCCACGAGAAAATAAACGTCCTCCGTAGAAGTCCACTTCGGCAACCGAAAGGTAAGGAAAAGAGGCAATGCACTCCATCTTTTCAAGAAAAATTCGACGATTTAAAAGCGAGACCGCACGGAATCACGTCTTACCTCGGTGTAAATGACAGCCGGAAAAGAATGTTGAAGCGAGCAGCGGTGCGGTACTAGAAGAGCTGCTGACGGAAGTTCGATTGACAGTTGAGTCGGTGATGTTCGAAAAAAAAAAGTGAAGCGACGCGGTGAAGTTTCGGATAAAGAATGGCGACGCTTCAAAAGTTTAAACGAGCAGTTATACCCCGGACAGACATGTGATACGAGTGTGATTCCTGTACAACGTTACGCAGTGTCAAGAAAATTCTAACAAGACTGACTTGAACTGAGAGAATTTTCAGTATGGCACTCATTTCAAGCGCAATTGTACAGTGATTCTTGTATCACATGTGTGTCATAAGTATTAAGGGCACACGGAACAACGGTGAATAGGGCACTGCTTGGGCACTGCATTATTTTGATTTTATATGGGATTTGGACGTTTATTGACCTTGTTGTTTACAAAATCTATGTAAGAGTGATTTTTTAATTACATATTCTTTTTCTAACCGGAAAATCCACATTTATCCGTTCCTAACCATCACTAACCGCTGATAACTGAGCAGAAATTAGACGCGGTTAACGACGGTTAGCAACGGATAAATGCAGATTTTTCTGGTTAGCAACTCTGATAAAAAAGATCATAGAGATAAAACAGAATGTATTGTTACAACACGCTGAAATGAATGGTATTTACCATTATTTCAATTGTTTAAAACGATAGAGTAACAACAGACCTTATGGTTTTCCACCATAGCATGTATTGTAAATGTAACTTTTACAATAAAAAATAGGGGTTGTTATGTATCTTTACCATAAAAAAATCCAAATTTTCTGGAGTAAATTCAAGTCAACTACCATTCAATTTATGGTGTTTTCATTATTGGAATCTCTAATGCCATTGATTTTATTGTGCACGTATTGTAGTTCCAATACAGCATTTTCAGCAGGAAAATACGAACACAATATAATTTGTTGTTGAACAGCCAATATTATCATTATTCAATGGTAGTTTATGGCGATTGTATTGGATTTTTTTATTAGGGAAAGGCAGAGTTATTCCTCCTGATTTAATGGCGACTCTTTTAGAAATTAACACATTTCTTCTTTGATTTAAGGCGAGGGCAAAACAGTTCTTTTAAGTGAACCATTCTCAATTGAACAGCTCCTTAAAAAGAACTAGTTCTTTTGAAGTTTTGGGTATGAAAGTAAATATAGATGACAGGTGGTAGAAAGTGTTTCGCTTCGAATCGAACCTCTCTAACAGGTGTAAAGTAGTGTAGTGGTAAAACAGATGATCGTGAATCTCAAGGTCCTGGTATCGAATCTGGGTGCGGTTAGCAGCACTTTTTGACGTAGGACTACGTCTCTGTTTTCTATACCCGGTGTCATCTCAAAATTTATGAAACCAAGGGCGTTACGTTTGAGTGAAAGATTTTAAACGCTCACAGTACCTTTCCCACTGAACGAAATGATAAACAAATCCCGTTATCCGAGAGATGAAACTCCCGCGTTCAATTTGTAATATTCGGTGAACCTAAAAATCATTGATAAATAGTTGAAAAGTTGTTTTAAAGTTAGACATTGAAATCGCTGAAATCTATAAATATGGGTAGCGGACAAATTTTCTCGTTCAGTATACCAACGCTCTCTGATTGGTGCGCATCGTGGGGGCAACTACGATGCAGGAAGGAATGCGATCATGCGAGAGCTGATCGTCAGTTCCATTTCGACCACCGTCGAGGTGACACCTCGAGCTGGGCAGCGGCACATCGACTCAGCGACGACACTTGGCTATCGTTCTGATAGCACCAGGAATCTCATTCACAACAGCAAGCGGCGGGCCAGTTTTCGATTGCGTCTAGCGTTGAGCGCGGAGAAAACCAACACGAATTGCGTGGCATTGTAAATTCATCAAAATCGTCCATTATTCAAACGGTTCTTTTCAGGACCATCGAAAAAGATTTCTCAAGAGTTAATTGGATGAATTTCCACCCTCGATCGAGAAAGGTGAACCTAGTGCAAAGCAAGGACAGAGCGGCGTTTCTCAGCAAAAGCAAAGCCGGTCATTAATCGCATGCACGGCAGCAAGCGGCGGGCCAGTTTTCGGTGGCGTTCAGCATTTAGTGCGGAGAAAACAAACACGCATAGTGGCATAGTGAATTCATTTAATTTTCCTCCTAATTTAAGGACCATCGAAAATGATTTTTCAAGAGCTGTGAATCGGATAATTCCATTCCAACGAACGGGAAAAGTGTAGTACAACCGAAAAGTGAATGATTTTGAATGCTTGGTAACTCAGCCAGCAACAATTATGACGTCTAATTGTTCCACCCGTACTTTGGCAACGCATTATCATATCCGGACCATTTTGCGTGAAAAATGTTTCAATTCTAACATTTTCCAAATTAAAATGATCTAAATCATCTAATATTTTGGTTACATTATCCGTTCAATGGAAATTTTCTCATTTCTCGGTTGATTAATCGTTTGATGCGTCTGGAGCATAAGGGGCGGGTCATGCAAACGAAATTAACTGAAAAGCCAGCCGAATGGGAGGAGCTTCATCTGCCAATAAAAGCAGTGTTCTCTGTTTTCTTTCGTCATTTTCGTTGGATCAGTCAAGGAGGTTGGAGGTGGATGTCACCTCCAGCAAGGCAGCAGCACAACAACCCATCGACTACTCTCGGATATCGTGCTGATGATAGCACTTGGAATCGCATCCATGGCAGCGGCGGTGGGCCAATTTTCGACGGCGTCCAGCATTCTCCGCACTCCGCAGCGAAAACCAACACGCATTGCATGGCATTTTGAATGCATCAAAATCGTCCATTATTCAAACCGGTCCTTTTCAGGACCATCGAAAATGATTCCTCAAGAGTTAATTGGATAATTTCCAACATCGATCGAGATGTAGTGCAACCAAAAAGCAAAAGACAGAGCATCGTTGCCAGCAATAGTGAAACTGGTCATTATTGTAATCCACGGCGGTCCAGTTTTCGGTGGCGTTTATCATTCAGCACGGAGAAAACCAACACGCATTGCGTGACATGGTGAATTCATGACATTTCGTTCCTAAAATCGTCAATTAATCAAACGGTTTAGGACCACCGTAAATTATTCCTTAAGAGTTTGTGAATCAGCTAATTTCATTCCATCGAACGAGAAAAGTGTGGTGCAATTGAGAAGTGAAAGATTGAATACTTGGTGGCCCAGCAATAATGATGAAACCGGTCACTAATGGCCTAATGGTTCCACCCGGAATTTAACAACGCATTATTCTATCCGAACTATTTTGCGTGAAACATTGCTTAATTAAAATTAAGTTTAAACAATTTTCGAAAATGTTCGAAGGTGAATATATGACGAAGCCACACCTAGAATTTTCAAGAGCACAAATCTGAAGAACCGAATGTCGGTTTGCGCTTAAAAGTTGATCGTTTGGTTACCCGCTGGTGGTTTGCTCATTTCTCGGTTGGTTAGTTGCTTGATGCGTCTGGAGCATTCGGGGCGGGTCATGCAAACGAAATAAACTGGAAAGCCAGCCAAATGGGAGGAGCCTAATCTACTAATCAAGGGGAATAAAAGCAGTGACCTCTGTTTTCTTCCGTCATTTTCGTTGAATCAGTCAAAGGGAATGGATGTCACCTCCGCAGCTGCTCACCAATCCTGCGATGACTCTCGGCTATTTAGCTGATAGAACCAGGAATCTCTAGAATCTGGAACCAGGCATCTCAGGCTATATGGAACAGGGCCCATATAGCCGAGGCGGTAAACGCACGGGTATTCAGCATGACCATGCTGAGGGTAACGGGTTCGATTCCCGGTCGGTCCAGGATCTTTTCGTAAAGGAAATTTCCTTGACTTCCTTGGGCATAGAGTATCTTCGTGCCTGCCACACGATATGCACATGCAAAATGGTCATTGGCAGAGGAAGCTCTCAGTTAATTACTTTGGAAGTGCTCATAGAAGCAGGCTTTGTCCCAGTGAGGACGTTACGCCAAGAAGAAGAAGAACCAGGAATCTCATCCACGGCAGTAAGCGATGGCAGTTTTCGATGGCTTCCAGCATTCAGTGCGGATAATTTTCAATTGTCTTGCCGAAATCTCCTGTTATTTAAAAGGTTCTTTTCAGGACCAGTGAAAATTATTCCTCCAGAGTTATGAATCGGATAATTAAAAGCGACAGACTGAAAACTTAGCAACAGTATAGCCGGCCTCTAATTGTTGTTCGCGTAACTATACAACGTATTGTTGAATCTAGAATATTTCATGAAACTGCAATCAAAATTATCTAAAATTTCGTTAACAGCAATTGGGTTGTTTAGTGAATTAAATATTACCATTTTCTTTAGCCTAATCGAAAGAGCTCATTTTTCTGAGTATTAGGTGAATTTATTGCGTTCCAATTTCTTTGTTTTGATGGTTAAATAAACAAAACAGTTTTAATTTCCGTGGATAGAATGACAGTTCAATCGATAAAGTGACATTTCACCCCGACCAAAAAATTTTCTCCATACAAACTTTAAATGCATTTTAAAAATAGTTCCCGGTCACCAAAAATGATGAAATTTTGGATTTCGACTAATTTTTGGACGGAGATTCCGATTATGCAATAATCTGGATACCCCTAAAGAACCCAATTGAGTTGTGTCAAATACACATGGCTACGGTGGCTCCATCTGTTCATTTCATAGCGGCAATTTTAGTTATTTTAATGATTGTTGCGATCGCAATATGATGTTTGGGAAGCTATGGCTTAACGCTTTTCAATATTATAATCATTCTTTCCTTTCGACGAAAATTCTTTCAAACAACGGTTGAACATTTATCTTCAAAATAAAATAATACTCAACCCTCAAGTGATGGCCAACCGCGCGAGTTACGGAAGGTTTAACTAATTAACATCTTATGAATGCGTTCAGTGAAATGGATCACATAGGTAACAACTTTAATCAACACATCACTCCGCCGATTTGAATTTTGCCAGCATACATTGTGTAGGCCTTTTATCGTCGGTTTCCTGCAATAAGGGCACAACTCAAAAAATGTGAATTTTCAGAATAAGCGTTTGAAATTTGGCAATCATGAAGCACCTCCTGCAAATTCACTTATTTCTCTCATCATTTGATAAAAGTAAACAAATTTTGATTGTTGTATCATTGAAAGGGGCTGAAGGACTATCTGTTTCATGAATTTTTGACAACTATTTTTCAACGACTATTGAAAAAATTGACTGATTTTGAGTTGTGCCCTTACTGCGGAAAATTGGTGAAAATGCCCAAATCTCGCGTTTCTCATCGAATTTTGGAACGGGTCTTTGTGAGATGAAATTTTACATAGTTTTTCATCATTTGCCATCAAAATCTCAAAAATGACATATTTTGAGTTGTGCCCCTATTGCAGGAAACCGACGTTATGTGATAAATTCGTTATGCATTTATTTACGAAGGTCGGGCAACAATGACACGAAAAATCAGCTGATTTAAGACTTCAAATTAAAGGGCCCATTTCAATATATAAAAGTCGGAACCTCATTCCAGCCTTTGTCCTACGTCAACAATGCGGTTATGTCTCAGACATTACCCACCCCTAGTTTTTTTTAATTCTATATTCGAATAGGGTCCTAAAATTAAAGACGAAATCTCGCTTATATTGAATAATACGATCAAGCATGGTATTCTAATCGGAATTGTACTTTACTCGAACTTGAAAAACAAAGGAATAATGAGAAAATTCGAAATAAGTAAAATGGTAAATAGTTCTACTTTGACATTTGAGGTCAACCTTGTGTGACTGAGCTCGACATTTTTCGCACTGGGATTTAAAAAATGTTCCTATCTGACATACACGGTGAAAAAAAATCACTCAAAGTATGTGTTATAAGCTAGGGACGAGACAAAAGGCTAAAAAAATAAAAATTATATATTTTAAACTACGGTTAATAAAAACGTCAAAAATTGTGTAAATATGTACTCTTGAACCATATATTGTGGTTTAAAACAAGAATCCCGATAGGACTTTAGGAGCCTATTCATAACATTGTCAACAACGAATTGAAGTGAAGTTCAATTAAAATAGGAAGCAATCAGTGAAGTACTAGATTGAAAGTAGTGAGCTGGATTTTTGTATGGTGAGATGATCAATTCTCCATTTCTGCAATGAAATGGCGCAAACAGCGTGGGTTATATGATTTATTGACTAATTTGATGCTGTTTGAGCAAAAGTTTGGGTAACTGTGTTGTTGAAGTTGCAAGAAATAAATAATACAACAATGCAGTTACCCAAACTTTTGCTCAAACAGCATCAAATTAGTCTATAAATCATATAACCCACGCTGTTTGCGCCATTTCATTGCAGAAATGGAGAATTGATCATCTCACCATACAAAAATCCAGCTCACTACTTTCAATCTAGTACTTCACTGATTGCTTCCTATTGAGGAGGCATTGGTTGTTCCTTTTCGAATGATATTTAATTGATATTGTCTATCCGGTTGGAATCAAGACCGACATTCAATCAAAAATTGCCATTTTCTTGGTCCACAAGTGTCGCAACTGTTTCGCATCTAGTGCGCTGTGTTGCTGACAACAACGGGAAGGATGCGCACTACCTTTGACATGATTTAAAAACGTCGCGAGTTGGGTCGCGTCGCGACTTGATTTTGCGAAGTCCGGTTTGGTGGCGGCCCGACAATAACAAACTGATTAAACAGTAGTGCGAATTCAAGTGCCAATCCGTTCATATCAGGGTTCGTTCAAATATTACGTAACGCTAAGGAGGGAGGGAGGGGGTCTAGCGCTGTGTTACGGTTCATACAAAATTCCATAATTTCCCATACAAAAGTTGTTACACTGAAGATATTTTCCGTATATCTTTTATGTGTGAAACTACATAGATTTTTGCAATAAGCCTTTATTAATAAAAGTTATGTTTGAGAACATAAAAAATAAACGTTTTGATTCAAATAAAATCCATTATCAAAAGTGAATGAAATTTATTTTTCTGGATAAATAAAATTTATGTGTGATGTTTATAGCGCTTATAGCTCGTGTTCCAATGATTTTTATTAGCTGTGTTCAAATAAAATTTAAATTGTGTATTATGATTAGACAATTTCTTAATTGCTAAATAAAACCAGGGATAAAACTTGTATTTGCTCGTTGGATCTACTTTTTATTGCAAACAATATCGAACAGAGTTCACCACGGAATGTTCCCATTAATGTTCCATTAGCTGAATCTCCAGGCGGAGTTATAAGGAGGTGGCGGATACAGCTGTGAACGGTGTCATTAAGGCTTCATCCGGAGATTCGTCGGCTTCTTCTAGACCGCTGGGCATTAATACTATTGTAAGCGCTGTACTACCGGTCGGAGAGCAAAGAACGACGAAAGCGGCGGTTGGCGATGAAAATCGGGATGATTTTGGTCGGCGGGGTTGCTGGCATCTCCCGTTGGCTGCTGGAAACCCTCCTTTTTCTCCACATTTCCGATTCGCTGTAAAATACACAGTTATACGTGGTTAAACGATTGCAAAAATCATATCTATCGTAATTACTTTTATTCCTGAGCGTCGAGAGCTTCAAATATCTTTATCTTTGCTCGACGTTGTTCCGTTAAAGTTCGAGCAATGAACTATCTCGACCGTTACAAATCTGTTCAAATTCGCGATAGAACCAATGATAACATTTATAAGTGAACTTCTATAATTTTTAACTATAGCGAAATAATTATAATTTTTATGTTTGCACAAACATAAAGGTGAAAAAGCTCGACATAGCGTTTATAATCGCACACATAAAAATAGCGCTTCAACAGTCTTATAAAATATAAGGGCGCCAACTACATAAAGTTTAGCTTTGCAATTTTCTCAGTGTACGTGGGGGAGGGAGGGGGTCGAAAATGGTCAAATTTTGCGTTACGTAATATTTGAATGAACCCTCACAGTGCAGATTTTTTTATCGTGTAGACTTTTGATTGGACCCTTGGAGCAACATTTGAAAAGGGCCCAAGAGGTCTTGTGTCTTTTTTCGAAATCGCTCCGTAGGGCATAACAGTAGCCCGCCCACGCAAATGAACACCGTTATCCGAAAGATCGATGTTTGCTCTATCTGATAACGGTCTTAGTTTTTGTGAATAAGCTGATGGGGGCTCAGGAGCGACGTGTGAAGTCATTGTTTACCAATGCTTGTATGCCCTTTTCAAATGTTGCTTTTTTCAGTGTGGTTGAAATTCAATCAAGGCGCCGCCTCCGTTTCGAACATCAAATTCGAATGTTTTGACATTTCTCCGCGCACTGACAGACGGAAAACGGAAGTTGACTGCGGCCTAGGTTAATCTAGTACTACCATCGGCGCAGCGCTAGAATTTGACAGCCTTTTTACTCTCGGCGAGTGTATGGAAATAGACGTGTAAGATGAAGGTACGATCCGGTTTTTGCGAATTTTTCCGGTTTTATCGACGAATTTGGCCTCCCAGTGATTGATGAATGTTGAAATTGTGTTCCGTGCGATGGGTTCGATGTGCCGGTATCGATGGATCCGTAGAAAATCCGGAGGAAAAGTGGATTTTGTGTTTGTGTCAACGCGTGTTCCCTCTCCGCTCTTGCCAGTTGTGGGAGCAAAAGTTGAAACGGGAGGGACAGCGAAGAAGACGGTGGAAAGTCGGAAAGATGCTTGACGGGAAAATGGATTCAGGGCGGAATGGACGTTTGTTTTCAGAGTGGTGGCGATTTGTGAACAGTGAAATTTCGATGGGGCTTTTTTTTTCTTGGGAGGCCAGATTGTTGTGATAAGAAGCAATATTGTTTGTGTTGAGTCGGTGGGCTAATGCAAGTTCCGATGTTCTGTTTTCCTCCGGCAGTTGAACGTATCGTTTCCCGCTACCGGGGCCCAGAAGACCTTCGAGGTCATGGACGACCACAAGCTGCGTCACTTCTACGACAAGCGTATGGGCGCCGAAATCACCGCTGACCATCTCGGTGATGAATGGAAGGGCTACGTCTTCAAGATTGCCGGTGGAAATGACAAGCAGGGTTTCCCCATGAAGCAGGGCGTCCTGACCAACAGTGAGTATTCTTGGTATTGTGGGTAATGCTGCTGAGCTTCATGTTTTTGTTTACTTTTTTTCAGCCCGTGTCCGTCTGCTGCTGAAGAAGGGCCACTCTTGCTATCGCCCACGTCGTACCGGTGAGCGCAAGCGTAAGTCGGTTCGCGGTTGCATCGTTGACCAGAACCTGTCCGCTCTTGCTCTGATCGTTGTCAAGAAGGGCGAGAAGGATATTCCCGGACTGACCGACACCACTGTTCTCCGTCGCCTGGGACCCAAGCGTGCCAGCAACATCCGCAAGTTGTACAACTTGACCAAGGAAGACGATGTCCGCCAGTACGTCGTGAAGCGTCCCCTCCCGGAGAAGGATGGCAAGAAGCCACGCACCAAGGCACCCAAGATCCAGCGTCTGATCACTCCTGTTGTGCTGCAGCGCAAGAGGCACCGTCTGGCAATCAAGAAGCGCCGTGTGGAATCGCGCAAGGAAGCCGAAGCTGAATACATGAAGATCCTGCACCTGCGTCGTCGTCAGGAACGTATTCGCCGTCGGTCCCGTCTGTCCTCGATGCGTGACTCGCGCAGCTCGATCGGTGAGGAGCGCGACAAGGAGAAGGAGAAGGCCGCTGTCAAGGCTGCCAAGAAGGTCGCAAAGAAGGAGGCCAAGAAGGAAGTGAAGAAGGTCACTGAGGCCGCCAAGAAGGCTGACGCCAAGGCTGCCAAGGCCAAGGTTGAACCGAAGAAGGCAGACAAGAAGTCGGCTGATTCCGGTAAGAAGGCTACCGCCGGAGACAAGAAGGAGAAGAAGGTCGAGAAGAAGGCAGCGCCAGCCGCCGCCAAGAAGGAAGCGCCCAAGAGGAAACCGGAAGCCGCCAAGGGTGATGCCAGTGCGGCCAAGAAGGAAAAGAAACAGAAGAAGAAGTAAACAATAGTCTACTTCGCAAGAGGGCGCTTTCCTTTGTAATTTAATCTTAATGATAACCACAAAAATACAGAGTTAAGAAACTGAAACCGGTGGCTGAATTGATGAGCGGATGATGATCTATTCCTGTGGTTTTTTCAAGGGTTCGAAGTCGAAACGGAACGATTTGGGTGTAAGCTGTATTGAATAGTAACGGTAAAATGCACTGAACCGCTTCAAGTCGCGCCTGTTGGGATACATTCGGAGGGTTTCATGTACCGTTGTTTCTTACGAGGAACCCCTCCGAATGATTCTCCAGCGAGTGAAATCAGTTCTCCGAAGGCCGTTCTTTTCCGTTCGTGAAAAAATCGAGCTTTGATTGGATATGCTTTGAGTGGTCCGAAATAGACAGTCTGGTATTTGACACTTCTAACAGCCATACTGCCGTCTGCAGCATAGTTGTCCCATGTTCTATGAGAATCCCTATTAACATGAGACAACTTACTATGCTACACACGGCAGCATACGATTCTTTGGAAATTGTAGTCATTGATCATATGTAGTTTCGTTCGTAATTCGCTCCTAAATTGATCGTGATAGCAAGCGATTAGGCCACGCAAAACTTAAAAGCCGCCGGGCTAAAGAGGTTGCAATGTCTACCCCCAAATTCCACGGTGTATTATGGACGATGTGAGTTGTTGGGCTTGCATTGGACACTTGGCTCCATGACCCCCAGGTGCATCAATAACATAAAAAATAAATTAAAGCTGAGCTGAATTCTGGTACTGTTGGTATGTCCCACTGCTCCCGTGGCTCGTTCTCTCTCTCTGCTCTCTTCTTGGCGTAACGTCCTCATTGGACAAAGCCTGCTTCTCAGCTTAGTGTTCTATGAGCACTTCCACAGTTATTAACTGAGAGCTTCCTCTGCCAATGACCATTTTGCATGCGTATATCGTGTGGCAGGCACGAAGATACTCTATGCCCAAGGAAGTCAAGGAAATTTCCTTTACGAAAAGATCCTGGACCGACCGGGAATCGAACCCGTCACCCTCAGCATGGTCATGCTGAATAGAGATAAGTGACATTTCAACACACGAACACTACCGTGAATTTTTCCATACACAAAAATGCACGCCAATTAAAAGGCTATGCAGATTGCATATGCAAATATTACCCAATTGATTTGGGTAAAACGGCTAAGTAATGATAAAACTAACAACCGCGGTGAGAGTGCACATATTTTCCCCCAAGTTTCACAACTACATCTACAAAAGAGACACGCACACATTTGAACGTGATTACCACTATACCCGTGCGTTTACCGCCTCGGCTATATGGGCCCGTGGCTCGTTGTGTTTGATAAAAAATCGCGTCTGATTCGTTTACCCTCTAATCTTCAAATGTTGCATCAGGTAGCTGGGAGTAATGTCGCAGAGTTTACAAACTCATTACGCGAGATGTCTTGATTTCGTCTACGCTCAAATGATTCTATTAGCCAATCCTATGTAGGGTTTTTTTTGACCCAATTCTCGGCACTACTACAGGTAAACAAAATAATGCATTTACCTAATTTCACAATGAATCGATCGTTTTCGTCATCCATTTCCATTTGGATCAAATACCTTACTGCGTAAACTTTTTGGGTAATTCTCTCTGAGACCGGCCCACTATTTACACCTTATCTTCAAAAATGTTTAAGGTGCCGATTTTCTGAAAGCTCTCGCCTAAAAAGTAAGAAAAATGCATTTGGTTACTCAAATTGATGGACCCCCCGTTAGTAAGAGCCACAACAATTTTTGCAGACCCCTCGATTTTGACCAAATGGTTGCTCACTCAAACTGTTATAACTCGAAAGTTTCTCCAACAACTATAGTATACCTCAAAATGAATGGGGCACGTTCGGTGTAGTACTAGATTTGTAGTAATGAGCTGAATTTTAGTATGGTGAGAAGGTCCATTCTCCGTTTCTGCAATGAAATGGTGCAAAAAGCGTAGGTATTATGATTCCTTGCCTAATTTCATGCTGTTTGAGTAAAACTTTGGATAACTATGTTGTTTATGTTGCAAGAAATGGAGAAAACAACAACACTGTTGCCCAAAGTGTTGCTCAAACAGCATCAGATTAGGCAAGGAATCATAATACCCACGCTTTTTGCACCATTTCATTGCAGAATCGGAGAATTGACCTTCTCACCATACTAAAATTCAGCTCATTACTACAAATCTAGTACTACACCGAACGTGCCCCATTGTTGGAAAAAGGAAAGATAGAGCTACTATTTACAATAATAAAAAGTTGGGTCGGCCATATTGATTTTGGCCGCCATCTTGGATTTTTATACCAAAACATTTTTTTCACCATGAGGGCAACCACCGATTTTCAAATTTTTTGCATCAATTGAAAGCTGGAACATTTATACATAACATATCCAAAAATTAGAGATGTCTTTTTCTTCTTTCAAAAGTTATCTGCCGTTTTGTAAATCATGCCACTTTTGCGCACTATGGGCCCGGTGCCGGCTGTTTACATAAATGCAGCGTTATTTCGCTGTGTTTACGAACACGAATTTAAATTCTGAACCCAATAATGGAGCTGAAGGTTTAAGCTTTTCAAAACACTAAAAAAGTTATAAAAACAATGTCCGCATCATTGAGGAACAGTCAAAAACGGAAACGAACCTCCGATTTGACCAAATTTTGTGGCACGCGCCTTTGTGTTTACATGCAGGCCCTGTGCAGGCGTAAACTCGGATGCTGTTGCATGTCGTTGCCGGTGCGCATGGAAATGTATGGAGAAAACGTGGCTTAATTTACAAAACTGCAGATAACTTTTGAAAGAAGAAAAAGACATCTCTAATTTTTTGATATGTATAAATGTCCCAGCTTTCAATTGATAGTAAAATTTTGAAAATCGGTGGTTGCCCTCATGGTGAAAAAAATGTTTTGATATAAAAATCCAAGATGGCGGCCAAAATAAATATGGCCGACCCAACTTTTTATTATTGTAAATAGTAGCTCTATCTTTCCTCTTTTCAACAACAATTCGTTTTGAGGTGGTTGTTGGGGAAACTTTCGAGTTATAACGGTTTAAGTGAGCCACCATTTGACCAAAATCGAGGGGTCTGCAAAAATTGTTGTGGCTCTAACTAACGGGGGGTCCATCAATTTGAGTAACCAAATGCATTTTTCTTACTTTTTAGACGAGGGCTTTCAGAAAATCGACACCTTAAACATTTTTGAAGACAAGGTGTAAATAGGTAAACTGCGAAATTCAATGTAAATTTAATTGCTTGCATTTAACGAACTTGCAGTTAAAACCCTTTGCTCTGATCGAATGTCTACAGTACAGTAGACGTTCGGTTGGTGCAAACGGTGTTTAACTGCAATGCTTTTTAAGTGCAAGTTCGGTAGGTGCAACAAATTTGCAGTTATCGCACCGCCAAATGTCAAAATGGTGCGCCATGTTTGCCCAAATGAACAATCGGATGAAGTTCATGCTCATTTAACGTCAGTTGATGGTTTATTGACTATGTCAGGCGTTGCAGTTATCGGAGTTTAGTTCGCTAAGTGAAACGTAAACATGTTGCAGTTATCGAACGTCTAATGTATTTTTCTTTGCCTAATACATACTCGTACTGACACACTTTTCTATAAAACACGCCATCCCTACCCACCCCCCCTCCACCCAAATGTTGGACGCGATTTATTAATATACCCTTTGAAGGTCCGTGAAGACCGAGGTGAAGACCTAAGCCTAAATGTAAAAATTCACAAAATGTTATATAAAAAGATGAAAAAACTAGGGGTGGGTAATGTCTGAGACATAACCGCAATGTTGACGTAGGACAAAGGCTGGAATGAGGTTCCGACTTTTATATATTAAAATGGGCCCTTTAATTTGAAGTCTTAAATCAGCTGATTTTTCGTGTCATTGTTGCCCGACCTTCGTAAATAAATGCATAACGGATTTATCACATAAAAGGCCTACACAATGTATGCTGGCAAAATTCAATTCGGCGGAGTGATGTGTTGATTAAAGTTGTTACCTATGTGATCCATTTCACTGAACGCATTAATAAGATGTTTATTAGTTAAACCTTCCGTAACTCGCGCGGTTGGCCATCACTTGAGGGTTGAGTATTATTTTATTTTGAAGATATATGTTCAACCGTTATTTGAAAGAATTTTCATCGAAAGGAAAGAATGATTATAATATTGAAAGGCGTTAAGCCATAGCTTCCCAAACATCATATTGCGATCGCAACAATCATTAAAATAACTAAAATTGCCGCTATGAAATGAACAGATGGCGCAACCGTCGCCATGTGTATTTGACACAACTCAATTGCTGTTAACGAAATTTTAGATAATTTTGATTGCAGTTTCATGAAATATTCTAGATTTAACAATACGTTGTATAGTTACGCGAACAACAATTAGAGGCCGGCTATACTGTTGCTAAGTTTTCAGTCTGTCGCTTTTAATTATCCGATTCATAACTCTGGAGGAATAATTTTCACTGGTCCTGAAAAGGACCTTTTAAATAACAGGAGATTTCGGCAAGACAATTGAAAATTATCCGCACTGAATGCTGGAAGCCATCGAAAACTGCCATCGCTTACTGCCGTGGATGAGATACCTGGTTCTATCAGCTAAATAGCCGAGTCATCGCAGGATTGGTGCGCAGCTGCGGATTTGACATCCGTTCCCTTTGACTGATCCAACGAAAATGACGGAAGAAAACAGAGGTCACTGCTTTTATTCCCCTTGATTAGTAGATTAGGCTCCTCCCATTTGGCTGGCTTTCCAGTTTATTTTGTTTGCATGACCCGCCCCGAATGCTCCAGACGCATCAAGCAACTAACCAACCGAGAAATGAGCAAATTTTCATTGAACGGATTGGATAATTTCGATTCACCACCAGCGGGTAACCAAACGATCAAGCGCAAACCGACATTCGGTTCTTCAGATTTGTGCTCTAGAAAATTCTAGGTGTGGCTTCGTCATATATTCACCTTCGAACATTTTCGAAAAATGTTTAAACTTAATTTTATTTAAACAATGTTTCACGCAAAATAGTTCGGATAGAATAATGCGTTGTAAAATTCCGGGTGGAACCATTAGGCCATTAGTGACCGGCTTCATCATTATTGCTGGGCCACCAAGTATTCAATCTTTCACTTCTCAATTGCACCACACTTTTCTCGTTCGATGGAATGAAATTAGCTGATTCACAAACTCTTAAGGAATAATTAACGGTGGTCCTGAACAAGACCGTTTGATTAATTGACGATTTTAGGAACGAAATGGCATGAATTCACCATGTCACGCAATGCGTGTTGGTTTTCTCCGTGCTGAATGATAAACGCCACCGAAAACTGGACCGCCGCTTGCTGCCGAGGATTAGAATAATGACCAGTTTCACTATTGCTGGCAACGATGCTCTGTCTTTTGCTTTTTGGTTGCACTACTACATCTCGATCGATGTTGGAAATTGTCCAATTAACTCTTGAGGAATCATTTTCGATGGTCCTGAAAAGGACCGGTTTGAATAATGGACGATTTTGATGCATTCACCATGCCATGCAATGCGTGTTGGTTTTCGCTGCGGAGTGCGGAGAATGCTGGACGCCGTCGAAAATTGGCCCACCGCCGCTGCCATGGATGCGATTCCAAGTGCTATCATCAGCACGATAGCCGAGAGTAGTCGCTGGGTTGTTGTGCTGCTGCCTTGCTGGAGGTGACATCCACCTCCAACCTCCTTGACTGATCCAACGAAAATGACGAAAGAAAACAGAGAACACTGCTTTTATACCCCTAGATTGGCAGATGAAGCTCCTCCCATTCGGCTGGCTTTTCAGTTAATTTCGTTTGCATGACCCGCCCCTTATGCTCCAGACGCATCAAACGATTAATCAACCGAGAAATGAGAAAATTTCCATTGAACGGATAATGTAACCAAAATATTAGATGATTTAGATCATTTTAATTTGGAAAATGAATTGAAACATTTTCACGCAAAATGGTCCGGATATGATAATGCGTTGCCAAAGTCCGGGTGGAACAATTAGACGTCATAATTGTTGCTGGCTGAGTCACCAAGCATTCAAAATCATTCACTTTTCGGCTGTACTACTTACACTTTTCCCGTTCGTTGGAATGGAATTATTCGATTCACAGCTCTTGAAAAATCATTTTCGATGGTCCTTAAAAGGACCGTTTGGATAATGAATAATTTTAGGAAGAAAATTAAATGAATTCACTATGCCACTATGCGTGTTTGTTTTCTCCGCACTAAATGCTGAACGCCACCGAAAACTGGCCCGCCGCTTGCTGCCGCGCATGCGATTAATGACCGGCTTTGCTTTTGCTGAGAAACGCCGCTCTGTCCTTGCATTGCACTACACCTTTCTCGATCGAGGGTGGAAATTCATCCAATTAACTCTTGAGAAATCTTTTTCGATGGCTCTGAAAAGAACCGTTTGAATAATGGACGATTTTGATGAATTTACAATGCCACGCAATTCGTGTTGGTTTTCTCCGCGCTCAACGCTAGACGCAATCGAAAACTGGCCCGCCGCTTGCTGTTGTGAATGAGATTCCTGGTGCTATCAGTACGATAGCCAAGTGTCGTCGCTGAGTCGATGTGCCGCTGCCCAGCTCGAGGTGTCACCTCGACGGTGGTCGAAATGGAACTGACGATCAGCTCTCGCATGATCGCATTCCTTCCTGCATCGTAGTTGCCCCCACGATGCGCACCAATCAGAGAGCGTTGGTATACTGAACGAGAAAATTTGTCCGCTACCCATATTTATAGATTTCAGCGATTTCAATGTCTTACTTTAAAACAACTTTTCAACTATTTATCAATGATTTTCAGGTTCACCGAATATTACAAATTGAACGCGGGAGTTTCATCTCTCGGATAACGGGATTTGTTTATCATTTCGTTCAGTGGGAAAGGTACTGTGAGCGTTTAAAATCTTTCACTCAAACGTAACGCTCTTGGTTTCATAAATTTTGAAATGACACCGGGTATAGAAAACAGAGACGTAGTCCTACGTCAAAAAACTGTAAAAGAAAATCCCTAATGACCTTAATCATATGTGCCCCTTTCCTGCTAGCTCATGTGCACGCCGCTCATGTATTCGTATGGGCCTTTTCATTTGACGTCTTACACGGAACTACAAATCAACCCAAATTTAAGTTGTTTTGACGCAATCCCGGTCTTCCGTGGAATAACTCAAATTTGCGTCAAACAGCGAAAGTGGTGAGTGAGTAGTTCTCGTTTGAGAGCGGCAAAAAAATTAACCCACTGGTAAGTTATTTTCACCCAACGGAGGCCTCAAATGACGCAAATTTGGGTTAACTCAAGAAAACCCAAATTTGGCTTCTTCCACGGAAGATCAGCGGATGCGTCGGTGCTTCTCTCTTTGTTTTCGACAACATTGCGGTGGGGCGAGGGAGAAAACAACCCAACTTTGAGTTAAAACTAAAAGCAGTTTAGCCAAATTTGAGTTTTTAAAACTTATTTTTTGGGTTTTAATATTTTTCCGTGTAAATCAGCTGATTGTTCGGGCGTTTGACAGTTCTTCTATGAAGATGACACGTTCTTGTTAGCCAAAGTATCTAAATACCAAGGTAAGAGATTCCCGCAAATGTCAATAATGAGACTCACCAACACATCTGCGTTAGTTATGAAAAGTTGGCGTTTTTACACTAAAATGTCATTATTTCAGCAAAGTTTGTGAAGTTTAATTAGTTTGGATGTTTCTAAATGCTGAAAAAATATGTTTAGAACAAATTAAAAATTTTTTGTCATCGATTTTCAAATGGCGATATTTTCTGTTTTATAGCATGGAGGTCATTTTTAATTCAGTGAGATGCAATTAAATAACTGCTTCTATGATGGGAGTGCTTAATTTCTTAAGAAAGTTAGCTAAATAGTGATGCGCCCATACAAATCAGCGCAAATTTCATAACTATTTTTTGCTTTTTTCCTTTTCTCACTAATCCATGAATTTTAGCGGGAATCTCTTACCTTGGGTATTTAGATACTTTGGCACGGATCTGTCACATGAAAAGGCCTATTTCACCATAATGAAACTGTCAAGAATGGTGAATTTCTGCGCTAGAGGTGTTGGGATGTCTCGGAAGTCTAGTCTTTCGAATTTTTCACACCATTTTTTTCCGCTGGAAAGGGTTCATTCAAATCAGGCCAAACATTTCAATAGGTCCTATCTGCATTTGAGAGGCTCTCTTTATTCGCTTTCTCTTTCAATTATTGCAATGTCTTGATAAACTTTTCAACTACTTTTGCAGTACAAATCAAAAGGCGATTGATTTGACCATCGTTCTATGCAAGGAGATAATCATAATTCAAATGAACAGCTGAGATATTAACGAAAGAGAGGGAAACCAAAGAGAGCCTCTCTTCTGCAGATAGGACCTTTAGACATGTTCGGCCTGAAATATTACGTAACGCAATGAGGGGAGGGAGGGGGTCTAGCACTGTGTTACGCTTCATACAAAATTTCAAAATCTTCCATACAAAAGTTGTTACGTGGGAGAGGGAGGGGGTCTAAAATTGTTATATTTTGCGTTACGTAATATTTGAATGAACCCAAATCACACATCACACCTTGCATCACACTCACACAGCTAACCGCGTTCGGTATTTTTTACCGAAATCTCAATTGACTTCTTTAACGGTGTTGAGATAATTCGATATTCTAAATCTGCATGTCAAACTGAGCCGAAATCCAAATTTTCATGAATTTTGGACTCCGGGAACCTATTTAAAAATCAATTTGAAGTTTGTATGGGAGCGATTTGTCGAATCACCCCTCGTCGCTGTTTGTACTGGGCGAAGCTGTCAAATAGTTACCCAGCTGTCAAAAGGTGATTTCAAAAACTCTCTTTGAAATTCATTTTAGGTACCAAAACACAGTTCTAAAAATCTGAAAAAAATCATGACTCAGAAAAAGGTGCTCTTTCGTATAAAATCAAAACAGTTTTCAAAATTTAAAAACCCAATTGCTGAGCTTTTGGTAACGGGTTTTTAACGAAATTCAGTAAAACTCGGTAAACTCCGCTATCTTTTTTGCTGAGCACTTTGTAAACGAGTTAACGAGATCGGCAATTCTTCATTACACCAACGAACCTATAACCTCAAAATGACTGACAATTCTCACGCCATTTTGACCGATGTAACATGAGCACTAGCATGAGCACGAAAAGGACGACAACAAGATCGATAAAGTAGAATATATGATCCTTCTCTTTCGAGCATGTGTGTGGTCTGTCAAAATGACCTGAGAATTATCAAACATTTTCATGGCTTGCTCTGTTGGTGTAATGAAGAATAGGGTCCTAAAATTAAAGACGAAATCTCGCTTATATTGAATAATACTATCAAGCATGATATTTTTATCGGAATTGTACTTTACTCGAACTTGAAAAACAAAGGAATAAGGGTTCATTCACAAATTTCATAACGCCGAAATTGGCCTATCCTGACACCCACCCACCCCTTCGTAACACTATTTATATGGGGAAAAATTTTATTTGTTCGGGCTGTAACACCATGAAGGACACCCACCCACCCCCTCCAGCGTTATGACATTTGTGAACAAGCATTGTCATTATGAGAAAATTCGAAATAAGTAAAATGGTAAATACAGTAACAAATTTTGAAAACGACGTATAATCAATGCTACACCACTGATGATAGGGTGACGACGGGTATTATCGGCATGTTTGTTCTCTTCGTCATGGGGGGTTTTTGTGGGCCGAATTGCCTGAAATTTGGGCTTATAACTCAGCTTGTTTGGGAAGGATTTGAGGCCGATTCTGAAACCAACAGGTTTAAAAAAAAATAAACATGACGAAGAGAACAAAACTGCCGAGAATATGTAAGTTCCCCTACGTCGTTTTCAAAATTTGTTACTGAATAGTTCTACTTTGACACTTGAGGTCAACCTTGTGTGACGGAGCTCGACATTTTTCGCGCTGGGAATTCAAAAATGTGCCTATCTGACATACACGGTGAAAAAAAATTTTTTTTTTGAAACATCAGAGGCGCCAATTGGAAATAGCTTTGGAGATCGATTCGGTTTTTTTTTTACAAGTGAGCACCCCTAATGAGGCGACTTGTCATGACGGAGCCAACAAAAGAGAGCACCAGAGAGAGAGAGTGTGGTGAATATCGTGGCGCAACTGAATCCACAGGAGATTCTGGATGTGACGGACGGACACTGATGTCAAAGTGAAAAATTTTCGTGTCGTCGGCTGCAAACGAAATCTGGAAGTAAAATTGTGGCATGCATTGGACTCTGGAAGCGCAGAAATTGTCGCGGCCGTGTGTGTTATTGCGTGCAGTTCATTGTGCAGTGTAAATCCGTGCCGGAGAACGCGAACTTTGAGTGGAAAAGTGGCGAACAAATTTTCCCTTGTTGACGAAGACGGGAGGATTAGGTGGCCCCAATATAGAGAGGAGGGAGAGAGTGAGTGTGGTGCTGACAGTCGTCCGACGGATAAGTAAAAAAAAATAGGTTCCAGCCACAAAAAGAAGTGTTTTTGATAACGGTGTGCAGTGAGGGCTTCTGCTTGTGAAGTCGGGAAGAAAGTATTACAGAGTAGAGGCATAGTGATTTCCGACAATGTCCGGATTCGACGATAATCCGTTCGGCGAGCCAATAGTGGACAATCCGTTTGCGGTAAGTGTTGTCGTTTTTTTTTGCTGACGAAGTGAGTTTCTTTTCTTTTTCTTTCGTAAAGTGAATCCCCAAAGGGGGAGTGAATCATATTTCACACACTCATACGTCTTGTTCTTGTGAGGAGGGGGCGTCTGACTTTTAGTCGATAGACCTTCCGATTTAGTACGTCCTAGAAAAGTTGCCCATCTGGAAGTGTGCTTTCCTAGGACAATCTCCGCAATACATTATGATACACGTGTACTGATAAGGCTTCTTCTGTTCTGTGTGCATCCTGTTCTCTTTCCGTTTCTTCCCCACCCTCCGTAAAAAGGATCCCTCGATTCAGGCAGCTACCCGCAACAGCACCAATCCCCAACAGACCCTGGACGATTACGATCCTTTCTCGAATGAATCGCAACAACAGCGGACACAGAACAACTTTGGCCAACCAGCTACACTGCAGCCTTCGTCACAAACGGTTCCGGCTTACAGCCCGAGTGCCGCCCAGTACAACAACAATGGAGCGGCCGGAGCGAGCAGTCCAGCGGCGATGACACAGATCTCCACCGCCGAACTGCAGGTAAGTGTCCTGTGGGAAGATGGGTGCCAATATTGTTTGTTGCTTATCTGTTAGGATGTCCCAATTTGAATTTTATGATGGGTTTACCTTCAACTAATAGATTTGTTTTGTATGGCGACAATAGACGACAACAAAAATGTATTCACGTTCTTTCAAGAAATCTACTAAAATTTCCGCACGAATTTTAAGGCCCATATGCCGATGCGGTAGGTGCACGGGTAATCAAACATGACCATGTAGAGTGTGACGCGTTCGATTCCCGCTCGGTCCAAGAATTTTATTAAAGGACATTTCTTTGTCTTCTTTGGGCATAGACGATGTTTGTGCCTGCCACATAATAAACAAAATGCAAACTGGTCATTGGTAAAACAAGCTCTCCGTTAATAACTGTAATGAATATCATCAGGAACTACCGCAGTACCTTCAACTATGCCTGCAACAAGGACAAATGCAACGTAGTCGGTCCTTCGTCATCCCACCCCACTCGACACAGCTGCGACGTAGCGTTCTAATACACGGAGCGTGTCTTTGGAACAACCTTCCGTTAGTTCAGGAGTTACTTCAGGAATTCCTCCACGAGTTCATTCAGATATTCGTCTAGAAGTTTATTCAGCAATTCCTTTTGCAGCGCCTTCCAAAATCCTCCTGGAATTCCTTCGGGGATTTCTCATGGAAATCCTTCGGGAATTGCTAGGTAAAGATATTGCGACCTTATTATCAAATTTGATAGCTTTCAGAGCTTCTAGGAGAACAAAACAAATACTGTATCTAAATCAATACTTGTCCTCCAATGACAATGCCAATGGAGCAATGCGACATGCACTACATGTACTACGGATACGGGTAATTGTTGAGTGTGCAACCGACCACGCGTTGCCCTTAGCAACCTAACTAGATATAAGTTGTGAATATATTAGATCAATCGAAGTAGGCTAAGAAATTTCAAATAAAAATTCTTTCTCTTTTGTCGACGTTCTCACCCAGTAAAGACGTGTTCACGTGAAGCTCTGCCTATTTTATTAGGTTATGAGCCCAGCGCGGAAGAAAAATCTAGTTCGTTCCGAAAAGTAGTGCACGCGGTCGCGGAAATGGGTGAAGAAAAGTTGTGGCTGTTCGACGGAACCAATTTCGGAAACTGGAAATTCCGAATTGAGGTTCTGATGGAGGACAAAAATTTGCTCGACTGTCTGGAGAACGCCATCGAGGACGAGGAGTACGCGGAGGATCTCCCGGAGGACACAGCTGCTGTCAGAGCGGAGAAGAAGAAGAAACTCGACGAGCGCATGGCCAGAGACCGGAAGTGCAAAAATTTGCTAATCCACCGAATAGCAGAGGACCAACTGGATTACGTCAAGGACAAACGGACGGCGAAAGATGCGTGGGACGCCTTGAAAAACGCATTCGAGCGCGTCGGAATCGCCGGGAAGCTGTTCCTGAAGAAGCAGTTCCAGGAGTTGCGGCTAAAAGAAGGCGAAAATGTGAAGGCATACCTGCTGCAGTTCGAGAAAGTGCTCCGAGAAATGAAGGCCGCCGGAGTGAACATCGACGAGGAGGACGTTGTATGCCAGCTTTTGCTTTCGTTGCCGAAATCGTACGATGCGCTAATCACGGTGCTGGAAACCATCCAACCGGACCAGTTGACTCTGGAGTACGTCAAGAAACGGCTGATGGATGAGTCGGCAAAACGTGCGAACCAAACGTGCCACGCGGATGATCACACAGGTGAGTCGGCCTTTGCGGGGAAGAAAAGCGGGTTCAAATGCTTCGAGTGTGGCCGCTTCGGGCACAAGCGTGCGGAATGCCCCGAGTTCCGTCCGGCAAGTGGCAAGGGACACGAGAAAAGCACCAAGTCGACAGCGAAAACGAACCGAAAATTCAAAAGCAGCGGTGCGCACACCACGCGTGAAAATGAAATTTCGTTCGTTGCAATCACGGGCGACGGCGCACTTTCGGCGCCTACTGCGATGTCGAGCGAGCGCATCGAGTGGTTTTTGGATTCGGGTGCGACGGACCACATGGTCCGCGATAAGCTGCTGTTCGAAGAAATGCATCCACTCAAGCGAAAGGTGTCCATTTCGGTGGCCAAGTCAGGACAAGTCATCGTGGCGGAATCTGCCGGCACAATCCGTGTCGATATGGTGATCGATGGCAGAAGGCATCCGTCGGCGGTGAAAAACGTTTTGTACGTGCCCGAGTTACAATGCAATTTGTTCTCTGTGCGTAGGCTCGAAGACATCGGGATGACGGTGAAGATTGCTGGAGGAAAAGTGGCCATCCACAAGGACGGGCACACTGTGTGCGTTGGCCAACGGACAGGTCAACTATACGCCCTCGACATCTATCGTCGTGGTGATGAGGAATCAGCGAGCGCGAGTGCCATGACAACGAACAATGACAGTTTTGAGCTGTGGCATCGAAGGTATGGTCATCTTGGCGGCACGAACCTGAAGAACCTCTGGAAGCATGGGATGATTGAGACGGCAGCGAAGATTCGGGACTGGCCAGATCGATGTTTGTGCGAGGTGTGCTTGGCAGGTAAGCAAACAAGACAACCGTTCGACAGTGCTGTGGAGCGCCGTTCTTCCCGACCGTTGGAGCTTATACACTCCGATGTGTGTGGGCCGTTCACTCCAACCACGTGGAACGGAAAGCGCTATTATGTGTCGTTCATGGACGATTATAGCCACTTCACGACGGTGTATCTGCTCGCATCGAAAGATGAGGTCCAGGAAAAGTTCGAGCAGTACTGTGCACTGGTGACGTCATTCTTCGGCACAAGGGTGTCGAGGCTCCGGTGCGACAACGGCGGGGAGTATATTAGCCAATCGTTCAAGAAATATTGTCGCACTGAAGGAATCCGTATGGAGACAACCGTCCCGTACAGTCCGCAGCAGAACGGGGTAGCGGAACGATTAAATCGCACACTGCTGGATAAATCTCGTTCGATGCTGCAAGACGCTGGCCTACCAAAGTCGATGTGGGGTGAAGCTGTCCTCACTGCCGCTTAAATCCTGAATAGAAGCCCGACGTCTGCTCTGGAAGAAAGAAAAACGCCATATGAAATGTGGTACGATAGAAAACCGAACATAGACAAAATGCGGGTGTTTGGTTCAACTGCTTTCACGTGGGTACCGAAACAAAAGCGTGGCAAATTGGACCCGAGAAGCGAGAAAAACGTCATGATCGGATACACCACAAACGGCTACCGGATTTGGGACCCGAGGAAGAAGGCAATTTTCACATCCCGTGATATCGTTTTCGATGAGACCAAGAAGGTGACGCAGAGGCAAGAACCGGTGAGATTGATGTACGAATCCGACGACGATGATGAACCTGTAGCAGTGAATGAAGTTCCTGAAGCGCACGAGCCGATCGAAAATGATTCTGCTGACGACGAGGAATATCCGACCGGCGCGCTCCCTTCGCAAACAAATAGTGGAGACTGTCCTGCAGAGGCGTCCACGAGGCACAGCGGACGGGAGCGCAGAATCCCCGGTAAGTTTCTTGATTTTATTACTGGCTTTAAAGCAAATACTGGCAGTGGATGTTTCGCAGGTTCCGATAGCAGCTCCGAGACGTCTGACAACGTGGTGATGGCTTTCGCACTGAATGCGGAGGCGTTCGTCGAGGACCTACCGTCAACCATCGACGGTCTGAGGAAGCGGGACGATTGGCGTCACTGGGAGGCCGCCATCAACAGCGAGCTCGAGTCGCTCGAGAAGAACGAAACGTGGGACCTAGTACCGAAACCGGCGGGAAAACACCTTGTGGACTACAAGTGGGTGTTTAAGGTGAAACGAGACGCAGCTGGAAACGTGAATCGCTACAAAGCGCGGCTACAGTCACTATATACACAGTCTGGCGGACTGTCACTTTCGACCGGAGCCAATCGAGCATGACGTCATAGTGTCCACACCGATAAATGCTACACCGTGACGTCATGCTCGATTGGCTCCGGTCGAAAGTGACAGTCCGCCAGACTGTGTATATAGTGACTGTAAGCGCGGCTGGTTGCGAAAGGCTACTCGCAACGGAAGGGGTTTGACTTCGACGAGACGCAGTGGCCAAAATTGCCACTGTCAGGACGCTTCTGGCGGTAGCGAACAAGAAGGGGTACCATATTCACCAGATGGACGTAAGGACCGCCTTCCTCAACGGCATACTGAAGGAGGAGATATACATGCGACTACCTGAGGGCCTCCAGAGCACAAACCCAGGTCTAGTGTGCCGTCTCCGAAAAGCGTTGTACGGCCTTAAGCAGGCCCCGAGGAGCTGGAATGATCGATTCCATTCGTTCGTGACGAACCTAGGGTTCAAGCGGTCGAATGTAGACAGTTGCCTGTACCATTTGAAGTCGAATGGATCCGTCGTCTACCTGCTACTGTACGTGGACGACATCGTCATTGTTTCGGACCGGATGGAGCTGGTGGACCGCATCAAACACCAACTATCACACCAGTTTGAGATGTCCGATATGGGGGAGCTAAAACTCTTCCTTGGTTTGAAAGTGGATCGAGATTTGAGCGGAGGAAGCATGAAAATAAGCCAGCCCAAATATATCGCTGACCTCCTACAGAGATTCGGCATGGTCGACTGCAAGCCGGTAGCGACCCCGATGGAACCGAACCTGAAATTGGAAAAGAAGAAGCAAGAAGAAGGATTAACTACGAAGCCGTACAGGGAGCTCATCGGATGTTTGACGTACCTGGCACTGGCATCAAGACCGGACATCAGTGCTGCGGTGAGTTTCTTCAGCAAATTCCAGGCCGCACCAACCGATCTCCACTGGTGCCAGCTGAAGCGCATACTGCGATACCTAAAGGGGACCATGCATCTTGGTCTGGTTTACAACCAACGTGGAGAAAGTGAGCCGCTAATTGGATACGCCGATGCCGACTGGGGCAACGACCAAGATGACCGCCGATCAATATCCGGCAACGTTTTCCAAGTTTATGGAGCTACTGTCTCGTGGATGACTCGAAAGCAAGCAACAGTATCACTTTCATCAACAGAGGCCGAGTACATGTCTTTGAGTCAAGCTGCCTGTGATGCGATTTGGCTCAAGAATCTGCTTGACGAACTTGGAGTTGCTCTACATCGCCCGATTCCGTTATTCGAAGACAATCAATCTTGTATCCGCATCGCTGAGGAACCAAGGGAGCACAAGCGGATGAAGCACATTGACATCCGGTACAACTTTATCCGAGAGAAGATCCAGGACGGCGTTTTTAAGATCATCTATAAGCCAACATCCGAGCAAGTTGCGGACATCTTTACCAAAGGATTGGCACGAGGATCGTTCGAACGGCTGCGGAACAAGCTGGGGCTCTTCGGTTGAGCGGAGGTGTTGAGTGTGCAACCGACCACGCGTTGCCCTTAGCAACCTAACTAGATATAAGTTGTGAATATATTAGATCAATCGAAGTAGGCTAAGAAATTTCAAATAAAAATTCTTTCTCTTTTGTCGACGTTCTCACCCAGTAAAGACGTGTTCACGTGTAGCTCTGCCTATTTTATTAGTAATGTCACAGTATAGTTCTAATAACTGGTCGAAGTGATAGACACGAGCAGCAATAAAACATGGATACCGTCAATCCCCGTTGGTTTTACCGCATCTAATCTGATCACTTTTTAATTTGGCCCCCGCTAATCTGCTCACCGTTTAAATGTCATTCTGCTCATGCAACGGAGTGAAACGGAACACAGAATCAAAACAAAACAGCAAACCAAGGTTACCATCAGTGTGTTTTTCGATGCCCATAGGGTTACTAGAAGTTCAAGTTAACTCTAGTAAGATGTTGGGGTGAACATGGTGAATATGACCCAGAAAGGCACGTTGGGACAACATAGGAGGGTTGAAAATAAATCCCGTTTATTTACATGAGGTGTCGTTCAAACCAAAGGAGTTAGACGGTAGGTATTAACACTGGCAGTTATTAGCTGAGTTAAGCTGTCTTTGTCAATTGACTATTTTACAAGTAGTAAAAAGAAAATCTAGTTAAGTACTGTTCCTTTAACTTTAACTCGAAGAATTTGCATGCTTTGACAGATACGTATTTCGAATTCAGTGTCTCGTACTTGACACCAGTTAAGGCCAAACATTTCAATAGGTCCTATCTGCATTTGAGAGGCTCTCTTTGTTCATTTTCTCTTTCAATTATTGCAATTTAATGGTACACTTTTCAACTATTTTTGCAGTACAAATCAAAAGATGATTGTTTTGATCATCGTTCAATGCATGCAAGGAGACAATCATAATACAAATAAACAGCTGAGATATTAATCGGAGATGAACCAGCCTCGGGCTGAAAGTCTCGATAATAAAGACAAAAAAATGAAACATTAACAAAAGAGAGGGAAACCAAAGAGAGCCTCTCTTCTGCAGATAGGACCTCTAGACATGTCTGGCCTGTAATTATGTAAAGTTAATCGGAAGTTAACATACATGAATAATAATTTATTTAAAACTGTAAAGTCGTAGGCAAAAAGAGCTCCATCCACGCGATTTCATGAGTTGTCGCCATACAAAACTTTGTTGTTATACGTATTGCTAACAATAATCACTAGTAAACATTGGGACACCCTAACGTCCCCTGTTGCAATCCATTCACGCGTATATAACACCTCTGTGCTTTCTCTCTTCCTCCGTCCCCTTTGGGGTGGGGTATATTGGATACATGATTCTTCCCACGCTAAAAACCAAAACATTACTGCCACGGACCATGCGTCACCACCGCCTGCTTGGGTGCACTCTATGCGTGTGTGTATGTATGCGCGATGTCGCCTCCATCGTCCCATCGTCTATTGTGATTATGCGTTCACCTGTTTCCAATGGCACACTATACTATGATTGGGCGCGTCGTCCAAAACAGGAACTGAGGGTATGAATGGCTTTTTCTGAGCATAGGAGTGTAGCTTTTTAATTGAGCTTTTTTCGTTCGCTTTTCGTTTTATGTATTCTCGTGTGCGCATTTCTGTTTGTGTGCCTATAGCTAGATTGTCGCTTATCAGCTGGTGCAACGACAATTACTGTGTCGATTGTATACCTATAGCTACTTACGTAGTAGCACTCCACTGAGACCGTTGTTGATAGCCGAAAACACATCGCCCTTGTTAATTAGCTTAGGTCACCTAATTTAGCTTTATGAATTTTCTGATTTCAGCGGTTGTTCTAGATCAATCGAGCTAGAATAGATTTGAATTTTATGAAGATGATTCAATAGGTCATGCATATTGGTTTAGTTTTTTTCCTCCTATATTAAGACAAGTAAACTATTATATATTCGATATTGAAGCGATCATAAAGTTGAAGTTGAAAATGAAGAACACTAGACTTATAACTAGAATTTCTAAAAGACTTCAAATGTTATGGTATCTGAGTGTGATGCATCCTTTTTATTAGCTAACGAATGTGTTGATGTTTAAGGTTTCTTGGAAATTCTTTGAAAAAGTTCAAAATAAATTAATATTGTGACATTTAACTGACTCTTGTTTAAACAAATGCATGTTGCTTTATATACGATTTTCATCATACCGCAGCGATACACTGATGTTATTTCATTCTTTAAGTATGATTACTTCATATTTGTTGCGTTTGTTGTTATTGCATATCTTATTAAATATATATTTATAAAAACAAAATTAATCATCGAATTCCTTTCCACCAAAAACAACAGCGACGCCAAGATGAGCTGGAGAAGAAGGCCCAGGAGCTGGAGCGCCGCGAGGCCGAACTGATGAACAGTGCCAACGCCAGTCGGCCGAACAATTGGCCTCCGCTGCCGTCGTTCTGTCCGGTGCAGCCGTGCTTCTACCACGACATCAACATCGACATTCCGACCGAGTTCCAGAAGATCGTCCAGAATCTGTACTACCTGTGGATGTTCTACGCTCTGGTCATGGCGGTCAACATCCTCGGCGGGTTGGTGTTGCTGATCCATGACGGCGAATTCCGCACGTTCGGATTGGGCATCTTCTACGCGGTGCTCTTCACACCGGCTTCGTTCCTGTGTTGGTCAGTTTTTGTTTTTTGAAAAGCGAAAGCAAATGTTTCGAAAATGACGAATTTGTCTTTCTGTTCCACAGGTACCGCCCGGCGTACAAAGCGTTTAAGAACGATTCCAGCTTCAACTTTATGATGTTTTTCTTCATATTCTTCTTTCAAACGTTGGTCACCATCATCCAGACGATTGGGTTCCCTGGATCGGGCACGTGCGGTGTCATTACGGCCATTTCGCAGTTTAGCGCCGGGGGAATTGGCATTTTGGTCGGTATCTTCATATTGGCCATCGCGTTTGGGTATGGGTCGTGCGCTGCTGGCAACGTCTTCATGCTGAGCAAGGTAAGGATGGGATTAAGTAGTGCTATCGAACCACCAATGGTATTCTCTCAGTTTTTTTTTTGTGATTTATTGGTTTTTCCCGTAAATTTTTAGGAATTGCTTTCGGCATTTTTCCCGGAATCCCTTCAATTTTTATCGGGAATCCTTGCGTGGTTCGTCATTCCAAAGTTTCCTATAGGGTTTTTTCCTGACTTAATCGATTTCTCCCGGAAATAATTAGGGATTTCTTCCATGACTCTTTTAGGGATTATTCCAGGAACTACTTCAGGATTCTTCCTGGGTTTTCTCACAGGATTCCTTTTAGGTATTTCTCTTGGGCTTCCTTCAGAAATTCCTTCCGATATTTCTTCATTGATTTTTCACGGTTTGGTTTAAAGATTCTTCCCGAGATTCATCCAGGGTTTTTTTTTCAAGGATTTTTTCCTTGATTTTTTCAACAATTTCTTCCGGATTTGTTTCTAAGATTCCTTCATTATTTTTTCCGCGATTTCCTTATTCATTCCTCCCGGTGTTCCATCAGAGTTTGTCCACAAATTAATCCAGAGATTTCATCAGAGATTCCTCCAGGATTCTTCCTGAGTTTTCTCCCGGCATTCGTTTAGGTATTTCTCCCGAGATTCCTTCAGAGAATTCCTCCGGACTTGCTTTAGGAACTCCTTTTAAAATTCCCTCAAAGATACCTCCTGGGATTTCGTCATTTATTTTCATCGAGTTTCTATTAGCGATTTCTCCCAAGATGCATTTAGGGATTCTTTCAAGGATTCTTTCGGGACTCTTTCTTCGGCATTTTTTCATGCATTCTTCCCAAGATTCATCTATGAATTATTCCTGAATATTTTCAAGGACTCCTTCAGAGATATCTTCCGGGATTTCTTCACTAATTTGTCATATGATTCCTTTGATGTTTTTTTCCGAGATTTCTTCAGAAATGTCTCCTGAGTTTTCGACTAGAATTCTATTAGGGATTCTTCCTTGGATTTTTTTCAGAGATTTTCCCAGGGATTTCTTCATCGATTGCTCACAAGATTGTTTTGTGTACTTCTTTCGATTTTGATTATGAATTTCTGGGATTTCTTCAATAATTCCTTCAATGAATTGATCAATTTTTTTTTCAAATAATTATTTGTTTATTGATTCTTCCCGGCATTTTATTCCGGGATTCCTTCTGGAGTTATTCTCGATACTGTACAAAGGACCTGCATCAGGGACATTCTCCAGGATTCTTTCATTTCTGGATTTTCTTCCGGGATTTCTTTATGAATTTCTCTAGGGATTCTTTCAGAAATTCCTTTTGAAATTTCCTAATTGATTTTCCCAGATTCCCTTTTAAAATTTCTGCAGAGATTTTTTCAAGAATGCTTACCGGGATTCAGTGGCGATTCCCTAACCTCAAATCTACCTGTGCACCAAGTATAATTTGTTTAACAAATTTGCTTGTAATGGAATAGCTGCTTTCGCTCATTTCTATTTCGCTTTTGATCATAAATTCCCTGCAATTGCAAGTTTTAGGGTCGGTGCACAGGTAAAAAGTGAGGTTACGCGACGCCACTGTCGGGATTCCTTTTTTTTACCGGTATTCCTTGTGAGATTCCTGTATTGATTTGCCTCTGGATATGTTTTAGCATCTAGGTATTTGTTTTGTCAAAAAAATAGCAGTAAGATAAAACTCACGAATAAAAAGAAATGAACAAAAAGGGTCCGGACCCCGAGCCAGATGACATCGAAGGATGGATTGGGAAGTTTAGGGAACGCACAAAACGAGCAGACAAATTTGTAGAAAAATATTGTAAATGAACTGTTGAATTGTAACTGTTACTATCTGAAATATAATTGACACAAATGCACCATTGTGGTGTAAAGTGTCGTTAATAAACCAAAAAAAAAGGGGGTACTCCTTCCATAACTTATTTAACGATTCCTATGGCGATTCTTCCCGGATACTTTCAGTGATTCTTTCAAAAATGTCTCTCGTGGTCAATCATTGATTCTTCTCGGGCTTCCTTTAGGGAATCATTCCAGAATTCCACTCAGATTCCTCAAATAATTCCATCTGGGATCCTTTCAGGGATTCCACCCAGAATTCTTTTAGAGATTTCTCATAGGACTTCTTCAGAGACTCCTTGTAGAATCCTGTCTCGAAATTTCTTACAGGAATTCCTTCAATGATTTCTTGAGGGATTTATCCTGGGATTCATTCAGTGGTTTCTTCAGAATTCTTACAGAGATCTCTCCCCGTGTTTTTTTCAGGGACTCTTCAAAGATATTCAAAAAGGGCTGCTTTTGAGTTTTAAGCATTACTACCATTACTTTTTAAAGGAATTCTTCCGGGGATTTCTCCCAGTTTTGTGGATTGCTTCCGAAATTCCTACAAGATTTTTTTTCCCAAAAATTCCTTCATTCCTTCCTTCAGGATTCTTTCAGTGATTGACACTTTCAGGGATTCTTTAAGGAGTCTTTCCTGGATTGTTTTATGGATTTCTCTAAGGATTCTTTTGTTTGAGGATTACTTCCGCCATTCTTTCAGGTATTCCTCCTGGTATTTATTTAGGGACTTTTTCAGAGAGTCCTTCATTGATTCCACAGCAGTTTGTTTCTGGGATTTCTTCCGGGATTGTTTCAGGGAATTCTTCTGAGATTCTCTTAATGATTTCTCCAAGAATCCGTTCGGCATTCTTTCATGGATTCCTATCGGAATCCTTTTGAAGGTTTTTCCAGAAGTTCTTTCCGGGATTCTCAGGAGATTCTTTAAGAGATTGATCCAGGGATTTGTGCTGGGATTCCTCCAAGATTCTTTCAGGATTTTTCAGGAATTCCTTCCGTGTACAATCCTGAGATCCCTCGCGGAGATCCTTCCGGGAATCTCCGGGAATTTCACCCGGGATTTCTCCCGCGGTTTCTTCTACTAAGATTTGTCTCGGGATTTCTACTGATAATTCGAAATATACGAAGAGATCCTAGACCAACTCAAATCGAACCCAGACACTCTTAGCATAGTATTACTGAATGAAACAGTTTGAATTTGATCAAATAAGCGTGGGAGCGTAAGAGAAAAATAAAATAAATTATGAAGATAGCAGTCGAAACGTAACCTCTGTTTTCTATTATTTTTTCAGTAGTTATCATCTTCTTTACTCGTTTATATCGAAGACTACTTTACCAAGAAGACATGAAACTCTGTTGTTTTCCCACATAAACGGCAAGCGTCACTGACGACACCGCCGCCTGTTGAACTAAGGTGGTACCTTTGTATGAAAGTTTAAGAGTGTATTAGTGCGAGTATGCAAATTTACTCACACTATCATGAATAGTTCCACCTTCATCCGTGGGGGCGTTGCTAACAGTGACTCCCGATTGTCAGCAGTGCTGCAAGTCTTGTTGATAAAGTGGTCTTCGTTTATATAGATCAGAATCGCGACTACTGAATTAGAAACGCAACAATTAACACAAAATTCTTGCTTCTTTCGCAGATTCACGCCATCTACCGCAGTGGTTCCGAGACAAATCGAATCACGATGGACAAAGCCCGCCAGGAGTTCCAGTCTGGCTTCTTCGGGAACCAAATCGTGCGGGATGCGGCGGCCGGAGCGGCGCGGGCTACCGTGCAATCGCAGTTCAACCAGAACAGGTACTGAAATTCAATCCCAAATACAAAACAAGCAAACAAACACTACAGAAAACCATACAAACTATTACTACTACTATTATTATATTTACGAAGCATTACCCACTTTCGAGTTTACTGTTTATTTATATTTAAACCCTATTACATACTGACGTGTAGTTATGACCCAGAGCGGCTGTTGACCCGGTTCCCTACGGCCGTCCTCACTACTTGAACCCTTCTTCCCGTTAATTCTTCGTTCGTTCAATAGTGCTCCCGTTTCCTCTGTCCGCTTTAAAGTACCTCATAACCTACTTACTTCACACTTTTTTTTACTATTTGAAAATTGTCTGAACGAAAGTAGTTTTTGTTTCTTGTTTTGCTCCATGTAGTGTGGGACCCATTTTGGGGACCCACCTAAGCTTTATCGATTAAGTATGGTCTGTTCCAATTTGAGATTCGATTTATCACGCTTGAGTTTTCTCTTTTGTGTTTAAATGACCACTCGACACGATAAATCATAATCATTGAATAAGGAAGAAAAATGTTAGACTTTAGGAAGTATAGAAAGCAGGGTGAAGTTAATAAAATTGTGAGAACAAAAACATTCAATAAATTCCCCCTAAATTAAACCTTTATCACTTTAAATGGTTAAGCTATTAACTGCTAAGCATAAATCAAAAAAACAAAACCAACACACTTCAGTGATCATTCAAAATGATTAGACTTAACTTTTAAACTTACCACACAGAGACTAAAATCCTTCTTGCGCGAGATATGGTATGCGACGCGAACGACCTCGGTAGCGATGGCTCAAGCTTTTTCAAATAACGCCGTTTGGCATAACACGAAGATTAGTATAAAACAGGAATATGTACCTATGAGTGTTATGTTCAATGGTGTTTGGCCCAGCGCGATAGAGCCTCAACTAGAGCTGAGTGTGAATCACATAAAAACGTAGAATTTTTGTTTGTCATGAGTTGCGGAATTACACCTAATAAGGCTGACACAAATTTCGATTTTCTCTTATGTCACCGCCCCCTCGGAAAATTTTGGTCGATATTCAACATTTTGAGGGGGGACAACAATAAATTATTCAAGAAATTCTAAAATTTCAAGGTGAAATTAGAGTTGCACAGAAATTTTTTTAACAAATCCGATGAGTTTATAGATTTTGCCAAATTGTTTGGGTATTTCTTCGTCACATACATTTATTATTTATTGTCCTCCCCCTTAGCGAGCCAACGAGTATTGTGACATAAGAAGAAAATGAGATTTGTTCCGGCCTAATAATGGAATTAATGATAACTAAAACACGCTCTAAAACTGAAGGTCGTTTTTGGTCATCTTTTTCAATTACCTAGCTGTTAGTAGAAACGAAAAAAAAAAAAGAATTCGTTTCACATGCCCTTTGGCCGGCGGAAGGAAGCGAATAATGATTTAGTGAGAAAAGAAAGCGTATGCATCAACTCAATTAATATTAGATTAGAACACATACTAACATCGCGTCAGTATAGTGTCCAGTTGTTTTGTTTTCGTATGTTACGTTAAAGGTAAACTGACTGACTTTCATTCGTGTCAGTTTTTGTCTTATACAAAAAAAAAGATTTATTTTTCTACTGAAAAGGGGTACAAAGTGGGCACACCCATACTTAAGCTTGCGGAGGCAAGTTTGTTGCGGCTTACAAAATAGCTCGATTGACTGGTGAGAATTGAGAATTCCATTTATTTTCCTTCTGTTAGAATGATTCGCGCGTCTAGATTTTTTTTATATGTTTGGCAATGGCATTTTTTTTTCTCGCGGATAGTGACAGAAACAGCACGGTCCATACCCAAATGTAACAAACTACACATACATTAATAAATGTCAAGAGAAAGTCTATTTAAATCAGAACCGACGAAATTGTTTGATTTTATTTCCAAGTGTTATCACATTTCTTCTTTTGTAGCGATCTTTTCCTTTTTAGACTTCGTTCAGCAGTTGATTTTTTTCTTAGGTTTATTTTACTTAAATTTGCTTTGTTTCTTTCCGCTCCCTTCCATTTACTTTGTCTAGCTCAAGCATGATAGCACTGTTCTCTTTTGAAAGT
Organism: Aedes albopictus; assembly: GCF_035046485.1. NCBI lineage: Eukaryota > Metazoa > Arthropoda > Insecta > Diptera > Culicidae > Aedes > Aedes albopictus. The sequence continues at coordinate 104,216,007 of NC_085138.1, read as the reverse complement.
TATCAGATAAATATTCATCAAAATTATAACCATTTTCGATTGATTGATTGATTTGTCTTTATTAGAGAGACTATAACCATTTTCGAAAATTGTTTGAAAGAACCTTGTAATAATGGCTTCATTGTCGCAGAGAGCTTCGAGTGCTGCCGTGATAGTTGACAAGAACGCTCCAATCGCAATCAAGCTTTGCAGATGACCTTTATTTTGATTGAATTGTCCTTACTTCACTATTTTGCCACAAAAGACATCCATAAGCCAAAAGTGTGCGAACAATATATGTTATCGGGTGACGTTGTGTATTATCGGCATGTTTGTTCTCTTCGTCAGGGGAGTGTTTTTGTCGGCCAATTCCATCTAAACTTGATCGTATCATTCAGCTTGATTGGGAACAATGCGAGGCCAACTTTGAGTTCAAATTGGTTTCAAAACACTCCCCATGCCGAAGAGCACAAAACTGCTAAAAGGTAGGTTCCCCTATTTGGGTTTTGTATCCTAAGTAGTGTCAATAATTCCCTGGCACTACCCCATGCAAGCTTTCTGCGCTCCACGCTTTCTTGTACCACCAACCGGATGGTTAGCAAATATCAACTTTGCAGGGTTGTTGTCCGGCATTCTTGAAGCATGCCCTGTCCACTGAATCCGTCCAGCTTTGGTCATTTTCAGGATATTGGGTTCACCATACAGTGCAGCGAGCTCGTGGTTCATCCTTCGCTGCCACACACCGTTGTCCTGTACGGCGCCGTAGATCAACCTAAACACGCATCGCTCGAAAACTCCGAGTGCTTGCAGTTCCTCCTCGAGCACGGTCCATGTCTTATTTGTCTTATTGGCATCCTGTATGTGACACATTTTGTGCGGGGGTGAAACTTTTTTCTTCTGGAACTTGTATTAGGCACAACTTCAACTGATGATGCGCCTACGCATTTCACGGCTCACGTTATTGACAGCCGTTAGCAAGGATCCGAGATCAATTCTTCTACCACCTCAAAATCATCCTTGTGTATAGCTACTGCTAAGGCTTGTTCTGTCACACTCAGTCTCACCTAATCAGCATATACTTTATTTCAGCCGCATTCACAACAAGTCCTATCTTTACTGCTTCACGTTTCAGGTGGGTTTACGTACAGTTCTGCCATCGTTCCAAATGTTCTAGTTATAATATCCATGTTATCCGCAGAACAGACAAATTGACCAGATTTCGTGAAAATTTTGCCCAGGATGTTGAGCCCGGCTCGTCGCATAACACCTTCCAGAGCGATGTTGAGTAGTAGGCAGGAGAGTCCATTACCTTGTCGCAGTCTCCGTCGAGATTCGAATGCACTGCATAGTTCACCTGAAATCCTTACGCTGTTCTGCACACCGTCCATCGTTGCTCTTATCAGTCTGGTAAGCTTCCCGGGAAGGCTGTTTCCGTCCATGATTTTTTATAGCTCAGTGCGGTTGGTACTGCCGTATGCCGCCTTGAAGTCGATGAACAGGTGATGCGTTGGGACCTGGTATTCACGGTATTTCTGTAGGATTTGCCATACGGTGAAGATCTGGTCCGTTGTCGACTGGCCATCGATGAAACCGGCATGGTAACTCATTTACATTAAGTTAATCATTTTATGGCTTTATCGGTCATTTTCTACTCAGAGTGTAAGTGAGTAAAGATCAAAGTGGATAATGAAATGATAGATATTATAGTATTCGCTAAGTTGCGAACAAGTGTGAAAATTCATAGAAGGTGAAATTAGGCATGAAGGCTATGTATTGAGCGAATACATCGAATACGTGAAACTTTTGCCGTACGACCTATACTATTAAACAGATCGGCTTGGTTGGTAGTTCATACCACCATACCAAGACTTAGAGTTACTGGAAGGAAGAGTGGCGTCAATGTCAAAATCGGAACAGCGCTCATCTGTCAAACCCATACAAATTCCCGTTCCAAACGAGAAGGAGATCTGTCAAAATTGGAACATGGACGCCACTCCCCAACTAACATTTTCAGCGCTGTAAGCTTCAGTCATTTGCTTTCTGTTGTGTAACCATCGAGTAGAAGCAGTCAACGCTGAATAAAAGGAAAGCTAGTCAAATATAAAGCATAAGCTAATACATGACTGCAAAACAAGCACCATCCAGCTACCAAACTCGGTTTTCAGAAATCCATTGCTTGTCACTGGGGCTGCCTTTACTCCACTCTATTCCAACTCCGGGAGATTTCCCGGAAGATGTGAAAACTTGAACACATCGAATAGGAGTCCCCACTAACAAAACAGCTGCTACTATACAGTACAATTCGTTATACTGACAAATCCCCAAACCAGCAGCGCTTTAAAGGCCGTTATGCGATTTCATTACGGCTAGAATCTGTAATAAATAAACTGTTGGTTTACCAACACGGCTTGTCGGATGTAAACATTATTGTCAAAACAAACTTTAAGCGGGATATATAGCTACTACACAAATTCTTTACAGCTATCCATCTCTGTGCTGTGAAACTATTTGGGTTGCTTTCATTGCACTTTAATTCAATGCCGGAAGATTCTCCGGAAGATGTGCAAATCGAGTAAGAGTCCCAGCCACTACAACAGCTGCTTTTATACAGTACGTTTTGTAATGTTGCCAAAACACAAAACAGCAGCGCTTCGTAGCCGTTTAAAGAACACTCTTTCAGTTAGAAGCTGTGAAGAAGAATCTGTTGGCGCAATCACACAGCTTGTTCAATGTAAACATGATTGCGTTTGACGTTTCACAAGCTTTTGCAGCAAGATGAAGTTGGGTAAGGTTTCTTGTGGCACAATTATGAAGCCTTGTCTGGAGTAAAACAAAACGGGCTATTTTCTATTATAACTGGAATTCTTTGAATTATTGAAATTTATATTTGTGAACCACCCTAAACTTTCTAAACTCTTCTAGACTTACTCTTTTATGCTTTAAACAATACCCTAACCAGTAATATATCGCCTTTTGAACTGAGCGGCCGCAATATCGAGTACAGATCCGAAAGTCTATCGATAGATCCTCTTACAATTCTGTAGACAGGATCGATTTTGTTACGGTATCGCGGTATAGCGTCTAAGAATGCGTGTCTAAGTTAATCGCGAGCGCGAAAAGCAGTTTCGGAATCGGTGAAACTTTCGGTGTGATGAGCGAAGCCGAAAGGGGTTTAGAAGAAATTTCTAAAAGTGTGGCAGAAAGCGTTGTTGGCGTGCCTACTAGCCTGGAGGAAGCTGGGGGCAGCACATCGGGCCAGTTAAATTTGCCACGGTTAGCTGAAAGTGGTGTTAAAGAAGAATCCGATTCTGAAAGTGAGCTATTTCGTTCTCCAACCGGTGCGCGTCGTCTCAGTTTTGAAGCGCTTTCGTCCAAAGATCCACGCTATAAGAAGCGGACAACGATGGACGACGCCGCGATGAAACAATTGATCGCTGCCTTGACTGGTATTGCCCAGGGTAACACACAGCGGCGTTTCGATGTACGAGATGTGAAAGATCTGGTTGTGCAGTTTGATCCAGATATACCCACAACGCCTACCGCGGAACAATGGATTGACTCTATTGTAAAGGCTGCGGCACTATACCAGGGGAACGACGAGTGGAAGCTGCAATGTGGCATTCTGAACCTAAATGGCGCGGCCAAGCTTTGGTTCAGCGGAGTCACGGTGAATACGTGGAACGATTTTAAAACAGCATTAATTCGAGATTTCCCTACGTCTGTTGATGCCGTCGGTATTCATCAAGCCATGATCAACCGAAAAAAGCTGCCGCAAGAGAGCATTGAGACGTACTTCTACAGCCACGTAGCTCTTGGCAGGAAAGGCAAATTGCCTGATGAAGCAATCATCAAGTATATAGTGTTGGGGCTAGAGGGCAGATACGGTACTATTACTCAAGCGAGTGCCCTGCCGGATTTACTCAAGCAGCTGAAATGGTTAGGAGAAGTGCGTGAGCTGAAACCTACCGACGGGTGTGTGCGTCCATCCAGCTTGAAGACAGCGAAGACCTCAGGAGTTCCGAGTGCCAACATCAAGTGCTATCGTTGTAATGGTGAAGGTCATGTGGCTGCCAATTGCAGTGTGAAAAATGCCGGAAAATCTCACGCGAACTTTGAGTGCTACCGGTGTAACCAAAAGGGCCATATCGCTAAAAACTGTAATAAATCGGCTCCGAAACAGTTCTCTCGACCCATGCAAGAAATTCATCAGCCTAGTAATTTTGTGAAAACGGTGATTATTGGAAATTCCGAAATCGATGCACTTTACGATTGTGGTTCGGCGGTAACTACGATCAAGGAGAGCTGCGCTGGTGTACTGAACAGTATTGAGCCGTGTGACATCTCACTTGTGGGATTTGGTGGTAATAAGGTTCAAGTTCGGGGAAAAAGTGCCGAAGTGATTAAAGTAGACGGTATTGAAGTAGAGAGCGATGTGTGCATTAGCCTGGTACACGGTTTATATGAGAAAATACAAAAAATGGAAAAACTCAAGTTCCTGTATACTTTTTGAGTTCCACTTTGGTCCCATATCAACTGTGCAAAATTTCGGATCGATCGGAAAAACTATATTTTAGCGCCCGCCATTCTTAGTTTTTCATACGATTTACTATGGGGAAATTTTACTCCTGCAAAGAAAATTCGCTAGGAGTCACCCCTTGATCCCTAAAAATAAGTCGACGAATGATTTCTGTAGAATATTTTACTAGGAATCAGACCTCCGAAGACAACAAATCGATGCGACGTTCGTGGAAAAAGTTATTAGGCCTCACCCGATCGATAAAATAACGAGATTTTATTATTTATTGTTATTCCTTACATGTTAAACAGCGTTGGCAAGCCATTCGGTTTTCAGTCAATAACTTTTTCCACATGCCTCAGATCGTTTCGCGGTCTTCGAAGGGTTGATTCCTCGTAAAATTTCCAACAGAAATCATTCATCGATTTATTTTTAGGGGTTAAGGGGCAACCTGTGGCGATTTTTCTTTGAAAAAGTGATTTTCCCCATACTAAATCGTATGAAAACTTAAAATGGCTGGCGCTAAAATATAGTTTCTCCGATCGATCTGAAATTTTGCACAGTTGATATGGGACCAAAATGGAACTCAAAAAGTGTACAGGAGTAAAATGTCTTTTTGTGTCCCACGCTAGTGTGCATAGTGCCCAATAAGGTTCAATGGAACTCGATGATCATCGGTAGAGATTCTCGAAGGAGAAGGGTAGCGTGAGAATAGAGAAGATCGTGGAATCGCAGAACGATGAGAGGCAGAGTGGACCCTCGCCAGGTCAGAGTGGTACACAGGGCAACGTGTACAGCATCCAAGCGTATGAACCGATTGTTGCCGAAGAGATTAACGTGAACAGTGTTGGTGAAGAGCGGGAGAAAATTTTCGAGTTGATAAAGTGCTATCGACAATGCTTCGCAAAAAACTATCGTGAAATGGGTACCGTAAAGGGTTGTGAGATGGTGATTGAGCTCATTGGACCCGAGAAACCCATACATACGAAGCAGTACCCCATGGAGTACTCGCGAGAAAAGGTGGTTGAGAGTACGGTAAACGATCTGTTGGCAGCTAACATTATTCGACCATCTAGCTCGCCGTACAACAGCCCCACAGTGCTAGTGCGAAAGAAAAACGGTGATTGGCGCATGGTGGTGGACTATCGCGCCGTTAATGCTAAAACAGTGAAGGACTCTTGGCCGATGCCTGTTATCGAAGATTGCCTCAACCGATTTGTAGGTAATCGACTGTTCACTGCGGTGGACCTATTTCGTGGGTATCATCAAATCCCGATATCGGAGAATAGTCAAAGGTTTACTGCCTTTTCGACACCGTTTGGACATTTCGAGTTTGTGAAAATGCCTTTTGGCCTAAGCAACGGTAGTGCAGTGTTTCAAAGGATGATCGATACGGTGATCGCTCCTCTTCGTTCGGTTGGGATTGTAGTGTACCTCGATGATGCGATTTTCGGTGGGCGTGATGTTAATGATGTGCTGAAGAAATTCGAAGCTCTGTTGAAACGGTTGATGGAATGTGGCCTAACAATCAATTTGGAGAAAACCCAGTTTTTGAAGACCAGCCTGGATTTTCTGGGTCACGAAGTGAGTGAAGGGGAAATTCGACCGGGGAAAGAGAAGATTCGGGCAATCAATGAGTTTCCACAACCGGTGAATGTGCGCAATATCCGTGAGTTTCTTGGCCTAGCCAACTACTTTCGGCGGTTCGTGAAGGAGTTCAGCATAATTGCTGAACCGTTAACGCGGCTCACGAAGAAAGATGAACCGTTCAAGTGGGAAGAAGAACAGAAAACCGCGTTTGCGTTGTTGAAAGAAGCTTTAGTGAATCAACCGGTCGTAGTTATGTATGACCCAGCACGAAATCTCGAAGTGCACACCGACGCCTGCTCACACGGACTGTCAGGAATCTTGTTGCAGCAGATGGAAGATGGCCTGCATCCGATAAGCTACTTTAGCCGAAAAACTTCGTCGGTTGAGTGCCAAAAGTATAGTTATGAACTAGAAGCACTGGCGGTCGTGGAGTCAGTGGAAAGATACCGTAAATATCTACTGGGAAGACATTTCGTGGTAGTGACGGACTGCGAAGCGGTGAAGAAAACAATGGCCAAGAAAGTGATGTTACCGGTGGTGGGCAAGTGGTTGCTGAAACTGCAGGAGTACAATTTTGAGTTAGTGCACCGAAAGGGGGAGAAGATGCAACATGCCGATTGCTTGAGTCGGAACCCAGTGTTTGAGCCGGAATCAGAAGAACCAGAGCCGGTGATGGCTCATGTGATGGAAGTGAGCATCAAAGAAGATGAGTGGTTAAAATTGCTGCAGAGAGAAGACCCAAAACTGTTCGAGATCATGAAGATTCTTACGAAGCCGCCTGTCGAAAACCGGGAGAAGCAGATCCACAAGGAATACGCTCTGAAGGACGAGGGCGTGATGAGGAAGTGCACCGATGGGCTGAAGTGGGTAGTTCCAACAAGAGCACGCTGGCGGATCGCCCGCAATTACCATGACGATCTTGGACACAAGGGAGTGGAGAAGGTACTGGAGGCCGTGAGGAGGTGTTTCTGGTTTCGAAGGATGCGGAGTTACTTGAAGCGGTATATCGGGTCGTGCGTACACTGCGCCTATGTGAAAGCGAAGGGAGGAGCAAAGGAAGGGTTGCTGCATCCGATCGAAAAGATTGCAGTACCGTTCGATACGATCCATTTGGACCATGTCGGTCCGTTTATTCGTTCGTCATCACTGAACGAACATATCATCGTGCTCGTCGATGGATTTTCGAAGTACGTTGTGCTCAAAGCGGTGCGCAATACGAAGACATCACCAGTGATCCAGATGCTGAACGAAGTTTTTGCTGTTTTTGGGAAGCCGAGACGCATAGTCACCGATCGTGGAACAGCTTATACCTCCAAGGAATTCGAGAGTTTCTGCATCGACCTTGGCATAGTACACGTGAAGATCGCCGTTGGAAGCCCACGTGCAAATGGGCAAGTCGAACGTGAGAACCGAAGCGTACTGGACGCTGTTCGTTGCATGGTGACGGATAACGACAAATCCTGGGATAAACATCTTCGTATGATCCAGTGGGGACTCAACACCATGGTCAACGACTCAACCAAAGTGTCCCCGCATTCACTCCTGTTCAACTACAATCCCAGAGATATTATGCAAAACCAGCTGTTGATGATGTTCGCCGCTGAAATCCCGGAGGCGGCAGATACGGAGATTCTGAAGCGTGAAGTGATTGGCCGGATCGAGAAGGAACAGCGAAAACAGAAGCACTACTTCGACAAGTCACGACGTCCAGCGAGACAATACCTTGAAGGCGAACTTGTACTCGTGGAAAAGGATCCGCAAGCTACCGGTTTCAGCAAGAAGTTAGAGCCGAAGTACAAAGGGCCATACCTAGTGCAACGAGCCCTGGGAAATGACCGTTACATAATTGTCGACGTGCCAGGAGTGCAGCTGAAACAGAAGAAAACGTCAACTGTCTTTGCTGCCGATCGAATGAAGCCTTGGGCCGTCAATGCGTTGCTGGAGGACAGCGAGGACGACAACACGAGTTCCGATGACCCCGATGAACATTAGGATTATCGCCGGGGCGGGATATAACCTGTGGTGTCCGTTATAACTGGAATTCTTTGAATTATTGAAATTTATATTTGTGAACCACCCTAAACTTTCTAAACTCTTCTAGACTTACTCTTTTATGCTTTAAACAATACCCTAACCAGTAATATATCGCCTTTTGAACTGAGCGGCCGCAATATCGAGTACAGATCCGAAAGTCTATCGATAGATCCTCTTACACTATGTTATTTATATATAGCAGTGTGGCAGCGAGGACATCATCGGGACCAGTGGATACGGAGATCGGGAGTTCGATTCCAAATAGCGGCAAGTACTTTAATTATTCAATTTTAAAAGTGATAATTCCAGTTCCACATGTATTGCGTCAAGATATCCATAACTTAATTATATTTAAACGTTTAATTTGGGGATGCCGTATAACTATTATTTAACAACTGCGAAAAGGCTGAAAAAGCGCCTTCTCAAGATATTATTCAGTTAGTGGATACATAGGAGCCGAGAAAAGAGCTATGACTTGGTGGCATAGAAGCTTCTCGCACAGCATATACATGCTGATTAAGTTCGCCAGATTCATTGGTATAGGGCTTGCATAGAAGCTTCCATCTATATGTACAATACAGTAACTCAGCATCAAGCCGTATTGAGGATGCTTTGTTGACGTTTACATTCACAATAAATGTTAGTTGGGTCTCCCTTCCAGTCACTCTACCAAGACTGGCAAAAGTTTCAAGTACCCAACTGCCTATGTATTGTTCTGTTTTCAAACCTGGTTCTATCGTTCAGTAGCTTTTATGGAATTTACACTTCCGTTCATAGAGATATGCCTATATCGCGGCGTGATCTTCCTATTAGCCGTATTTGATCCTATTCGATAGAACACTCTGAGTAGAGAATGACCGATAAAGCCATAAAATGATTAGCTTGAATTTAAATACGGTCGATAAATAAGTAAACTCATTTACTTTAAGGACCGTATCGTTAATTATGAGTACACCTTAAAATTGCTGTATTTTAAAATGTTTTATTTATTTTGTAAATTAAATTCAATTACAGTGTTCTTTGACCATCAGAAAAGCCCATGACATGATTGTATATTTAATTTTTCGTGGATCTTGCCACCCCACCTCTCGCACTTTCTTCTTGGCGTGCTTCATAAGCATAATTAAATTAATTAATTATCGATTTTTGCGGCTTAACCAGCCGAATGGAAGTTTTACTTTATTCCAAAAGCTAGACTTTACATATACTGGCGTGAGTGAGAAATGGACAAATTGAGGTGAAATTTGCGAAAAAGTTACTCGTTCTCTCGGTGAGACTCGAACTCACGACTCTTACTCCTCCTAGTAGGAGTCGTGAGTTCGAGTCTCACCGAGAGGACGAGTAACTTTTTCGCAAATTTCACCTCAATTTGTCCATTTCTCACTCACGCCAGTATATGTAAAGTCTAGCTTTTGGAATAAAGTGCTTCATAAGGTTTTGGACAACCGTTCCGACGATGGTTTTGCATACGTAGACCCAGTTTTTCTTGAATTTTGTGACGTCCTCTGATCCTCTATCCTTTTTCCATAGTTTCCCTTTCATCAATGTTAATTATTTCTCAATGGGCCTTATTTACGGCCAATTTAGAGGATTCATTGCCTTTTCAACAAATTGAACATTGTTTACTTCATACCTGTCAAAGGTGTCACGCGCATAGTGGCACACTAAAACAAAATCTCATCTAGTTTGTAAATGCCGCGCACATAGATTTTTGCAATCAAGCTATGCATATAAATTTCACTGGCCTTGCACATAGAACCAGATTTCTAGCTCATCTTAGTTTCTACATGCAATGCACATAAATAATAAAGGTCCGTACTTTTTAGTTTTGAAGGTAAACATATTGAATTTTATATGCTATCACAAATATATACTATATGTAATTTTCTAGAAATTAAAATAATTAGGACTGATTATTTTATGTTATGATTAAAAATGTATTTTGACCTAGATTTAAAAAAAACTATGGTGATTGCAAGGTGATTTCATGTATCTCTTCAAAAGCGACGTTTCGGTGTTAGAGCTTTATCCGGTTTGTTCCTGCCAAATCTTCCGGAAGTTCGTCTGTGGTCACCGTGCTTTGCCGCGCTGTAACCTCGATCCGGATCTGTTGGCATATGTATTTTGATTATCATTACGTAAAACAAAATGATTTAAATACGTTACCTTAAAAACTGCAGGAATTCGACCGCGATACTTGAAGTAGCGACCGTAAACTCGGCCAGCAACAAGAGTCTTGCTCCACCATTAGGCTGACACAAATTTCGATTTTCTCTTATGTCACCGCCCCCCTGGAAAATTTTGGTCGAAATTCAACATTTTGAGGGGGGACACCAATAAATTATTCAAGAAATTTTAAAATTTTAAGGTGAAATTAGAGTTGCACAGAAAATTCCTTAACAAATCTGATGAGTTTATAGATTTTGCCGAATTGTTTGGGTATTTCTTCGTCAAATACATTTATTACTTATTGTCCTCCCCCTTAGCGAGCAAACGAGTATTGTGACAAAAGAAGAAAATGGGATTTGTTCCGGCCTTATTCCGTTAATGAAATGTTTTGAACATTTTCAAATATTAATCGATACACTCAAAATTTATATTCAGTTAACATATGTTTTAAATGTTTCATTTTTAGAATTCATAGCTGTGCATATGAAAAATATGTGCAAAACAATTATATTTAATGCAAACACTTTAAAATCTAAATGCCGCACATAAAATGAGAATGTGAGCCACCGATTTGCTTTTATCTGCTTTGCGCACATAAAAACTAATGGAGTTTTCATTTCAGTGGCCAAATCCGGCCAAAGTAATGTAGGACCTTTGTGCTTTCAGATGAGTGGCAGAATATGTTTCTGGAGACATTCCTTCCGGTATATTTCGACGTTCATACCTGGGACGGTGAAGAAAGGTAACGATTTCATACCACATTGACAAATTGCTTGCCTAACCAACACATTTTCCCATTTTTTTCGCAAAAAATCGATTTCTCCTAATTTGTAACATCCGTGCCATGCTTAACAGTGAAAATCTGTGCCCCTGGAAGTACCTTGTAATCCAATTTGACATACGTTTCATCATCCATGAATATGCACAATGCACATGCAATTTTTGCTCAAAACATCGTCGTACAGCTTCCAAGTCTGAGCTTGCACATAATCCGCCAGAATTTGACTGCGTTTTGGACATTTCTGCTTTGGGTAGGTCTTCGGGGAATTACGCTCCTTGGTGCGTTGAACCATACCAACAGTCGTTTCACACTTTTTTGCGTAATCTCTAATGGATACCTCCTATTTTCCTTCTACGATTTTGCAAGTTTTGCTGTTCAAATTTGACTTGGACGTACCTGTTTTTTGCCGCGTCCGGGTAAGTCTTTCAGTGTGTTATGCATACCGAATCGTTTGATAGCATTTTGGACAACAAAAACCCTAACACATTCAATTTTTGCTAATTTTCTTACACTCTAAATAATTTTCACGTCCGATTAACGTGAAATATCACGTAGGTCATCCTTATTCTGAAAACCTCAAAAGTTACGTGACATTGGTAACCTTCACTCGATAACCATGTCGTATGCACCACCCTGTTTGGTCAAATCCACCGTATCTTCACGTAAATCGTTTTAATGCGTTTGTGTTAGTGTACTTTCGACTTGGAAGTCTCCGCGAAACGAAAGTTACATGAATTTCCGGTGTGAAGAAAAAAATCAATATGGAGCCGAGAAGGTGGTGCAAAAACTCCTTACTAATAGAAAGTTGCTGGAAGTATTGAAAGGTAATTTGGTTGCTCAAGTCAATAGGCAGTAATGAATAGTGATTTTTCATTTTTCAATAATTTTAGGAGCTGGAATAGATGTTATGTATCCTGATAGTGACGGAGGACCAGTTTAGCGAGGGTTTAGAAGCTGGACTACGGAGATTTTTAATCACAATTCTTGGGTTTGATTGAAATCATCCAATCTTGGAGAATCAGAAATAAAATATACTGTTGTGTTGTAATACAGTTAGATTTATTAATTCAAATTAAAAGACTGATGAAGATTTTTTCTTTAATTGTGGCATATTTGTACCAGCTTGTAGCGTATTTGAGGAGACAAATTTTAAATCCTTATACATTGCAATGATACTTTTACGGTAGAGTAAAATCTTTGCTTTTTTCATTGCATTTTGTGAGGATTTTAAAAATTTTGCCTCTTCAAATACGTTGCAAGCTGGTGCGGCTGCTCTATTTTGATTCAAAAATCATGTACAAATAACTTGAAATTCATGTAGAACTTACTATGGATTCACGTAAAATTTACCTATGATTCCAGTAGCTCTCACCTACATTGCATGTAAACTATGCTTAAAATTCATGTCAAATTTACCTGAATCATCACGTCGATTACCGAATCTCAAATATATCCAGCTACCTGAAATTCCGGCAAAGGCTACGTGAAAAATATGGTGGACGAAAACTACCTATCTTTTCACGTAAATCGGACGTGAAAATTCTTCAGAGTGTAGCGATGATCATTTTTCCTTGCAGTGCCTGGTCACAATCGATTTTCGCTTCTCCTCCGTAAACCCTCGCATTGTTCCACTTGAGGAAAAACTTTAACTTTTAATGAAGGTTATCGTTTGTTTACAACGTTAGCAACACATAGACACAAAGCAGTTAACAAAATAAGGCATAGTCTTTTTAAAACAGAGCCTCAAAGGTGTACTCATAATTAACGATACAGTCCTTAGGTGAAAGACGACGGAAGATCTGGGATAGCACTTTGCAGGCGGCATTCAAAATGCTGATCGCTCGAAAGTTCTAACACATTAACTTGCCGCCTTTCTTGTGGATGGGACAGTTTATCCCTTCCTTTCATTCTTCCGGTAGCTATTCGGTTTTCCAGATCTTGACTACTAACCGGTGCAGACAAGTAGCCAACTTTTCCGGGCTCATCTTGATGAGTTATGCTGCAATGCAATACTGTCCTTACCATCAGCTTTGATCTGGTGATAGCATCCTAAAGTTCCCTCAACGTGGGAGTTGGTTCGTTCCCGTCCTCTGCTGCACCAACATAGTCATATCCTCTGCTGCCTTGATCCCCCATGGCGAAGAGAATGCTCGTCGAAGTGCTGCTCACACTTTTCAATAACCTCACGTTGATCCGTCAGAAGGCTCCCGTCCTTATCCTTGCAGATTTCGGCTTGCGGCACTAAGCCTTTGCCTTGAGCTTCTGGTAGAACTTCCTAGCATCTTGTGAATGGCACAGCAGTTACATTTGTTCGCACTTCGCTTCTTCCAGGCGGCCTTTTTTGCTCCCGGAAGAGGCGGTTCTGCTGTTTGCGCTTCTGTCTGTATTGTTGCACATTCTGTCGGGTTCCATGTTGCAGCATTACAACCCTCGTTGTGTCCAAAACCACTTTTTACTCATCGTCGTACGTATCGTTTCGTCGGCTCCGTTCCTCATACCTAGGGTTGGTCGCTGCTGCGTTGTTCATGGTTGCTTTTATCGTACTCCGACAGTCCTCAAGAGGCGTTTACTGAGGTGGCCGTCGGTCGGTACCGTATGTTGTTAATCACGGAGAGTTTTTGACGCATTTTTAACCATAATAAGGCAGTGGTGAGAGTCGATGTTAGCGCCAAGATAAGTCATGACGTTGATTATGGCTACGCGTGGCCATGTTCTTAGAGGCGGCGAAATCTATCAGTCATAGGCCGTTTTTGTTCGTCAACTGGTGAGTGCTGAACTTTTCAGTCGTCGGGCTGAATTCTTCCTCCTGGTCTACCTGAGCATTTAGGCAGTTTAGGTCTCCTACAATGATCTTGACGTCGTGTCTTGGGCAGCTATCGTATTCGCGTTCTCTTTGTTCGCTGGAGTCGTTACCGTTGGCATCGTTTGGTTGGTTGGCACCGAGTTACTCGACCTCTCCTAAGGTTGCTCGTAAGAAGCCGTTATTACAAGTTTACAATCGACGTAGAGATAGATATCACAAAAAAACCCTTCTTCCCTTATTTCATGCATAGTTATTGATCAGTTATTGTATTGATTCGTCTTTTATAGTTAGTGGCAACACCTTTTCAGCCTCTTTAGCCTAAACTATATTTTACCCCTTGTTTTCTAGCGCATATTGATAAAAGAAAATCTATTTCGTCCGTCAATCTCGTGATAATCCCCAGGAGCTAGGAGAAGAAACCAATTTCTGCGAAACTAATATTCATATTCCAATTGTTCAATGAAAGTGACAGAGAAATGGAAAAAATGTACGAAAAGTAGATGTTTGATTGTAAGAATATTACGTGTATAGCCGCTGCATCCTAACGAAACGATGATTAATAGAAACAAAAATAAAGTTAATGAACTGTATCTATGTAATAGGGTCCCGATGACCCTACGAAACTGAAAACTCGTGACTGCATTTGTTGTGGACAAAAAAATAATCGATTCGGACAAGTAAACTTCTAAATGTGTGAACAGAATTTTTATGTGAAATACATGGCCCTTAAATCCTTTGATGTAGTTAAAACGGTTCGGATGCAAAGTAATTCACTAAGTGCTAATTGTTTGTTCTCTTGATATGTATTAGCGAAACTCTCCAAGAATCATTCTCGAGGAAACCAGGCTATTACTCACGTATTATTTTTCTATTAAGTATCAGATGCTCATTCCATTTTGAGCTGAGCAATCCGAGATTCACTCATATGGTACATTCTGCGAAGTAAACTAACGAAATTCATCAAAATAACTTATGAATTTTTGGTCATAACAAAGCCTGCTTCTAAACAATATTTTGTATAATTTTCCATAATTTTGTTCTTTTCGGAAGCTCTTCAGCCTGTCTGCAAGTCATCTCGGCAGCCTGGTTTCAGCGAGAAGTGTCTTTTTGAAGAGAGTATCCCATTTGGCAAGACAACAGTTATGCTCTTTCTTTTCAAATTTACTATTCTTCATGTTGCACCAAAATGGGTTACTCCCTTTCCTAACCATTGCATAAATTAACTACACATTCGACAACCGATGCCACGAGTAGTAAAACAGAAGAATTACATCACAGCTTAAAGATACTTACCTCATGGCACTATCCTTCTCGGCAGAGCAAATTTAACACAGTGACAGAGTAAAATCGGACACAACAAAGGCTAAACAAACACAGAAGTATAGATTTTATATCCATAGAGCTCAGATGTATTTGCATAAATACAGTATGTAGCAATAAAGAAACCTACTGTAAAAAAAAATAAACTGTAACACTTATCGCCCACGTGTATCCATTCGAAACAATATCCTAAATTCTATAGCTCATCTTCTTCGCTATCATCATCATCATCATCTTCATCGTCCTCGTCGCCGCTTTCCATATCTTCGTCGGCTGCGCCCGACGGTTTGCCACCTGTCCTGGCACTACTACTACTGGCTCCCTCGTCGGCCTCCATCGGGGTAAAGTCCATGTCCTCCTTGTACTCCATGTCGGCCTCGTGGGCCAAGCTGTCGCCCATTTCCACGTCTCGACAGCGGGCCGCCATCAGCTCTCGGCGAATCTCCGGTGTGATTTTGTAGTGGGACTTTTTCCTGTTGAAAAAAAAAATGGTGTTTTGATTAACATACATTTTTGGACCTGGTTACATCTGTGCAATGTGAGTCAGCCGGTAAAAATGAACAGTTTTAATGGAAAGTCCGCAGGAGATAAATGAAACAAAACCAATCAACAAATAGTGATTAACTCTTGTGATGGGAAACTGGGTACGTGGAACTAGTAGATCATTCGAGTTCAACGGGAACACCCACATGCTCGACAAATTACGAAAGGATAGCAGTAGGTAATTACGGAACAGGAAAAGTAACTACGTCGAATCACTTTATACTGACTTCAGTAAGGCATTCGACAAACTTGACATTCCTATGCTGATTTTCAAGCTTGATAGATTGGGAATTGAATTGAGACTTTTGAAATGGATCGAATCGTATTTAACCAACCGAAAACAGATAGTAAAATTTGAGGGGAAAAAATCACACCCTATCAATGTATCATCAGGAGTTCCCCAGGGCTCACATTTAGGACCTTTACTTTTTATATTATTTGTTAACGATATTTCTTACATTCTTAAGCATCTAAAAATTTTAATATACGCTGACGATATGAAACTTTTTATGGAAATCACAAACGAAAAAGACGTGGACACATATCTAAGGGAAATACGTATTTTCGATCAATGATGTAATAAAAGTCTATTGCAGTTGAACGTCAAAAAATGTAATTTGATTACGTTCAGTAGGAAACATAGCATACCGCCTATAACTGTATCTCTGGGAAATCAAGTACCGTTGTAAAGTGTGACAGAATTAGAGATTTAGGAGTTATTCTTGATTCTAAGTTAGCATTCACTGACCATTATAATGCCATAATCCATAAAGCAACCAATATGCTGGGTTTTATAAAGCGTTTCGGATACAATTTCAAGGATCCTTATACGATTAAAACATTGTATATAGCTTATGTTAGATCGGTTTTAGAATACTGTAGTATAGTTTGGTCTCCCTATATGATAACACATGAAGAACGAATTGAATCAATACAAAAGCAGTTTCTCTTATATGCTTTACGCAATCTAGGCTGGACCACATTTCCGTTGCCTTCATATAAGGCTCGATGCTTGCTTATAGATATCCAGACCTTGAAGGAACGCCGCGAATGATATTGTATCGCAACGCATTGACTCGGCAAATCTACTATCGTGTATAGGGTGCCTGTGCCAGTTATCGCACCACCTAAGAAAAACTATTTTTACAAAAATAAGAAGAAGACCGACAAATGTAAACAATAAGTCAAATGATTGATTAGTTTTCATACTTTACAGGAAAAATATAAAACCGGAGCCAAAACTACTTTTAGTATTTATTACGGCGTGTGCCAATGATAGGAACCCTGTACCAGTTATGGATACATTTGTTAATTTGGGTTCCACTTCGCACTATTTACATGCATTCCTTATGGGATTTGCCATAACTGGTACACTATGGCGAAATAGGGTGCAAGGAGGCCGAAAAGTTAAGGAAAATGATTTATTTCTACCATAATTTGAGCAAATTGTGAAGTTTGAATGATTGCAATCATCTTTTGTGATCGTGATCTATTGTTTGTATCTTTAAAGGTTGAAAATCAACTATGGCGAATTTGAGGTACTATAGCCATAACTGGTACACTGAGCCTACATTTTTATGCTCCAACTAGACAATTGAGAAACAGAAATCTGTTGAACGAAAACGACATAAATCATCTAGGCATCCATGCTGGTCTCACGCACAGCGCTTGAAAATTGAAGCGTTTTACCTCTGATGAATCAAAATTTGCTCGTCTTTGACCGGCGCTTTTCAACCCAAAGCGGTAGCAATATGCCTTCATTGGCTAACATGCTTCTGAAGCAAGTGGGAGCGGGAGCAATAAAAATTATGAGTGAGAGTGAGGAACGACGATTCAGCGCCGTGCGGCTCTCTGAATCTCTCTCTTCGCCGGTGTATACGGCAATGAATATACTTGATTTTTATCTCGTTATTACAGTGCAAATGACATCAACTCGAAATAAATCGATTATAATAGTCACGTCCATCATTCTCTTATGGATAAATTGATTGTTTTTATGGTTGGCACTGATGACTGATCGTATCCTTCATATTCACTCGATTTCAAGCACTGCTCACGCACCACCTTTTAACCAATTAGTGACGTCAGCTCCCCATTTGAATACCATGCATCATTTTGGCATTTCATATTCCAAAACTGTATTCCCTGAACGTGAACCATAGTGATTTCGGCACCACATTGAATTTCGAGCACCAGTTTTGCAATTCGTGCACCTAGCCATACAAAATGTTGAGAATCGCCGAATAACGGTGACGATAAATACAGCACACTTACATCATCACTTACTTCTTCAAAGCTGTCCATGTACCACCATGATGCATCAAAATCATCTAGACATCCACGCATTATGCTGATCTCATGCACTGTTTTTTAGGGATTGGCACAAAAGTGCACGCGGCCTATCGCTTCCGAAAGGTACGGTCGCGGTTTTCACTCCCTGTTTACTTCATCGTTATGGGAAATAACATTGCGGCGTTTCCTACGGTTGTTCCTTTTGTTCCTTTCGAAAACGATAGACCGCGTGAACTTTTGTGCAAAGCCTCTTTTTGAAACGTTTCAACGACAGCGTGGTCACAGACAAACAGACGTAACACCTTGAACGATTTTCATGGAAATCCATCGCCCAGTTCACACTCCCATCACCTGGTGGAAAAGCTGCACGAATCACTGTGTTGTGCAATATCGTCAACAGAAGGCGCTAGTGTGGAACATCAAACGCATAGAAAAACGATGCGCGCGCCTCTGGTTGTGAAAGCCACAACTGTGAAAATTTAAAATGATTTAAAATGATCGTTAAAAGCGTGGTCGATGGAAATTTCGCAAGTGTTACGTCTGTTTGTCTGTGGCGTGGTGTTTACGTTTCAAGAAATCTGACAATATCTAATGCATCATACTGATACCATGCACCATCTTCAAAATTCTTTCACCACCAAAGCACCATTTCAACTAGACATTTAATGCACCATTATGGTGTGACCATTACATTGAATACTTTTTGTTCGTATCAAGATGTTTATAAGGAAGGTGTTAGCGTATAAGCAGTATGTGGATGCGGGGAGTGCGGCACACTGCGGGGGGATGGAGGTGACAGCCGGCCAGTTTGTTTATGCTGCAGAACGCTACAGAAGCGCTGCTGCGCCGCATCGGCAACAACATTCTCAACACGGATAACCAATGTTGACATATTTCCATGGCACTCATAAAATGAGTAATATTCCCCCAGGTTTAAAATTTGCTCGTGTCCCCGCATTTTTGTTGATTACACAGCGCAACATTTTTTTTGTCTCAAGAGCAAACTTATGTGTCTCCGAAGGTTTCTGGACCGCTAAATCCGAATCCGGGCTCAGATTTACTCCAACACGTCACAATTTTGAGCTATACCTCAATTTATAGGGCAAAATATGCGATTTTGGGCTTTTTTGACTGCAAGCCATTAAGTATGGAAATATTTTTTTTAAACAATCAAAAGGTAAATTGGTCAATTAACATCTAAATTAACGACTCATTCAAAATATTTCGTTTTACCTAATCAAATTTAATAGATTTAAGCATTTTATGTTAGTATGAAAACTCGCATGCAACTTTTATAGGGTGACTTGTATGGGAAATATCGTACCTAACATAAATCGCTTAAAACTATCAAATTCGATTTGGTAAAACAAAATATTTTGCATGAGTCGTTAATTTAGATGTTAATTGACCAATTTTTCCTTTGATTGGTTAAAAAAAATATTTCCATGCTTAATGGCAGGCAGCCAAAAAAGCCCAAAATCGCATATTTTGCCCTATAAATTGAGGTATAGCTCAAAATTGTAACGTGCTGGAGCAAATCTGAGCCCGGATTCGGATTCAGCGGCCCAAAATCGGTCAGAGACACATAAGTTTGCACTTGAGACAAACCAAAAGTTATTTTTTGTTACACTGTGAATACAATGGTGATTTCTTAACCAAAAGAGATCGCTTTGCCGAAAATATTGCAAAATATTTGCTTGAGTGGGTGTACGAGCTAATTTGCAATCCGTGTAAGTAGGAAACACTTGGAAACACTCGATGAGTGTCATGGAGTTTGTCCGATTTTAGTGCTGAGAAAGTTAAGCGTGCATGGTTTCTGTGGGGTTGCTACGTTGCTATAGGGCTGAAAGTTTTTGTTTGTCATCTCACTAGCGAAAAAAATTGAATACAAACTTGCCAGCTGTCGTTAGGTTTTCCAATATGGCGGATGGTGGAATCTGACATATTGGATTACCAACCTTTTACTTACCTTGGTTCGTATTAGGGATGTGGAACCATCTCGGCAGGGGTCCTATTTTGGGCACTTTTCTGCTATAACTCAGCCAATTTTGAACCAATTAAGCCGTGTACAAAATTTCAAGTCAATTGGTTTGGAATTGACTGAGTTGTAGTGAAGAGTGCCCAAAATACCGACCGCTGCCCAAGTGGTTCGCTACCCTATATGCACCATTTTAGCATTAAGTGCACCAAAATAACATTCCATGTACCTGAATCATGTTGACTTCTGAACTGCATTTGATTTCATGCATTATTTTTGCAATTCGTGCATATAATCATGCAACATATTGATAATCACTGAATAACGGTGACAACTAATGCAGAACGTTCAAATCATATACCTTCTTCAGAGCTTCCCATGCACAATTTTAGCATTCACTACATAATCTAATATCTTATGCACTATGATAATGTGGTTCACATTTCAATTCCATGCACCACTTTCGAGCTATTTCGAGTACAAAATAGCATTCCATCTACCTGGACCATGTTGACTTCCGCGTCATATTGAGTTTCCTGCACCATTTTTGCAATTCGTGCACCTAAACAGGAAATATGTTGAGTAAAATCATGGTGAAACTAATGCACCATACTGACATCGTGCAGCTTCATTGCATTCCATGCACCACCACGATATCCATAGAATCATCTAGGCACCATCTTTGAATCAATTACCTTATGCGAAATCATGCAAGATCGTCACATTTCATGCACTACAAAAAAAGCGTTTCAAGCACAATCGTGGCGTTCACCTTATCATCTAGGCATTTATTGCACCTGGGGGGAGCAGACCTGGTGTGGCGGTTAGAACACAATACTATCATGCCGAGGACCTGGGATCGAATCCCACTCCCGACATACTCACAAATTGTGGGTTCTTCCTTCGGAAGGGAAGTAATCGTGGGTCCCGAAATGTACTAGCCTAGGGTTAAAAATCTCGTTAATACAGACAAAAAAAAATCTATTGCACCATGATTATTTTTTTAAATTTCGTACATCAAAATAGCAACAATGTCGACTCTGATACATCATGCTGACTTCATGCACCATCTTTGAATGCCATGCTCCATATCGGTATTCCTAATGTACCATCCTAATGATCTCAGTGATCTCTAGGGGTCCTATACACCATGTTGGCATCATGCACCTTTATGGCGGCACGCTATTTGAATTTTATGCAACAAGTACCAACTAACTTGAGAATCATCTTCAAATTCCCTGCACTATCTTAGGAATCTGTATACCGTTTATGTACCAAACTTTGCGCAGTTAAGAAAAATCAAATTTCGAGTCGTTATAAAAATACAAATAAACAATGTATGTATGGTATGTATCAAATTGCAAAAACTTGTCACGCATGCACCATCTTGACGTTTCCTTGATCATTAAGGTAAATAATGTACCATACTCTCATCACACACCACTTTAAAATTCTATGCCCCTCTTGGTGTACTTTGTATAATCCAGACATCCTCTACGCGACAATCGAATTTAATGCACCATTTTTGTAATTCTTGCATGAAAATAGCATTCCGTGGCCCATTTTGAGAATCACTTAACCACCCGGAAGGATTCCTGCCAGAATTTCAGGAGGATTCCCTGGAGGCATTCCTACTTATAGAAATCCTTGGAGGATTTCTTGGAGGAATCCGTGGAGAAATTTCAGGATGAATACCTATTTGGAGGAATTTCTGGCGGAGTTTAATGACGAATCCCCGGAGGAATATTTAGAGGAATTATTGAATGAGTTCATTGACGAATAGGTACCTGAATGCTTGAAGGAATCCCTGGAAGAATTCTGGGAGAAACTCCTGGAGGAATTTCTGAAGGATTCTCTGGATGTATTCTTGGAGACATCTCTAAAATAATTCCTGGAGGAACCCAAAGAGGAATTCCTGGAGGGATCTCTGGAGACATTCCTGAAGGAATCCTTGGAAGAATTTTTGGAGAAAGCTATGCAAAATTCTCGGATTCCTGGTGGAATTCCTTAAGGAATCTATGAAGGAATGCCAAAACTAATCCCTAGAGGGATTACAGGAGAATTCCGTGATAGAATTCCTGGAGGAATTCATGCAGGAACTCTTGGATAAATTCATTGAGGGATTCCAGAAAAAAAATCCGGGAACAATTCATTGAGATCTCTGTAGGAATCCCTAGAGAAATCACTGGAGGGATCCCTGCAAGAATTTCAAGAGGAATCCGTGAAGAAATTTCTGGAGGAATCCCTGGAGACATTCCTGAAGGCATCCTTGGATTAATTTATGGCGGAATTTCTGGAAGAGTGTCTGGAGGAAATCCCGGAGGCATTCCTGGAACATTTCCTGAAAGATTTTTTGAGGAATTTCTGAAGAAATTCTTGGATGAATCCTTGGAGCAATTCCTAAAACAACTCCAGGAGAAATTTCTGAAGGAATCCTTGGACGAAACTTTGGAGAAATTCCTCGAGGAATTCCAGGAGAATATCCAGGAATCCGTGAATAAATTCCTGGAAGAATCCTTAGAGAGAATTTAGAAGAAATTTCTAAAGGATTCCCTGGATGTATTCCTGAAGAAATTCTGGAGAAACCTATAGAAAAAATTCTGGTAGAATCTATGGAGACACTCCAGAAGGAATTTCTGGAGTAGTCCCTGAAGAAATTCCGGGATAAATCCTGTAGTAATTCCTGGCACAACCCCTGGAAGAATTTCAGGAATAATTCCTGAAAGAATTTCTGGAGGAATCCTTGGAAAAATTCCTGAAGAAATTCATGGAGGAATCAGTGCAAGCATTCCAGGAGGAATTTCTGGTTTATTTTCAAGAGGATCGTGTACTTGGGCTCACTGGTGACCGCCGACGATACCTACTAGCAGAAAATTTCAGAGACACATTGTGGCAGGAAACCGAGCTTTCTTTGGATTCCGCAGAATTCTCCAAACTGCGATCGAACAAAGTTCGATTCTACAGAACACTGATTAGACCGGTAGTCCTTTGTTAGAACGATTTCATTTTCACCGACTACGAAATTAGCCTGTGCGCGCAGGCGTAGTCGACATATGAATGACACTAACGAGTGGAGCTTTTTTGTCGATCATTTAAAGCTTTCAACAGTGTTCGACATTCGATGAGAAAATCTTATTGGAATCTTATTGGAATCGTAAACAACAGCTTTTCCCATTGAATTCTCATTGACTGAAATTCAATTTAACCGTTAATTTGTAGTTGAAAATATCTCGGTTACTTTTTCAAAACGACGTATAATACACGCAAATCCTATGTTGATACGTCGTTTTGAATAAGTATCCGAGATATGATTTTTTTTTTGTCACGCGAAAATCGTTTTTTTTTGTAAACCGTGGGATGGACGTACTTCGGACATATTGCGCTGGATAGAGGGCCAGATCTGCTGTCCAATGCATTACGTCCGCGTTATGTTTCACATATTTATTTGAAGAAAAATTTATTGTTTCAATCGTGACGACAATAGACTAACGTAAAGGTAAAGTAATACATCAAAGATTATCATTAGTTACATGAAAATAATTGAGGATCAAATTAGATTAGAATTAACAGAATTAATTAGAAACAATTACGGCAAGTATAACAATAGCTGGAAATTCAATCCTTTTTTTGTCGTTAATTCAATGCAAAACTGGAAGTTTAATTTACTTATTTATTTATTGTAATGACCTCCATCCAACAAAATGTCATCAATTAATTAATAAGGGGATTCATTTGATAGCGTAAACCACTTACCGTCAAACGGGGTGACTTGCAACACTTTTCAGCTTCAACTAACAAAAAATGTTGATTAAACCTAATTTTAAAATTCAAACTATTTGTAATAGTTTCAATAGCCGGCCCCTCTATAAAATAGAGTGAACAAGTCTAGATTGAGTTTAAATAAGGGCGAAAGTAACATGAGAGAGTTCTCTTCGTCGACTCTCTCTTCTTCAAATTAAAGTGACAAGATGCAAGTATGGTTGCACTTTTTGGTCATAAATCGCTAGGTTGCGATGCAATCTAGCGTCTAAGTGTAAAAAAGTTTTATTGATTTTGCATCTTGCAAAATTTGCAGAAGAGAGAGTCGATGAAGAGAATTCTCTCATGTTACTTTCGCCCTTATTTAAACTCAATCTAGAAGTTATAGATTGATTTATTTTTTTCATCCTGAAAAAGCCAAAAAAGGTCGTTTTTGATACAAGACGTCGTGCAGGGTGACTTGCAACACCCAATGTAAATCCCTTTTCAAACACGCAGATATTAATTTTTAGTTTCGAGCATATTTCTAGATTGAGTTTAAATAAGGGCGAAAGTAACATGAGAGAGTTCTCTTCGTCGACTCTCTCTTCTTCAAATTAAAGTGACAAGATGCAAGTATGGTTGCACTTTTTGGTCATAAATCGCTAGGTTGCGATGCAATCTAGCGTCTAAGTGTAAAAAAGTTTTATTGATTTTGCATCTTGTCACTTAAATTTGCAGAAGAGAGAGTCGATGAAGAGAATTCTCTCATGTTACTTTCGCCCTTATTTAAACTCAATCTAGATTTGATAAGTATTCTTGCTACTTTTGTGGTATTGTTTGGGCTGACATACTTATTTTTACATTTGTTTTTACATAGGAAATTGAATTGTGAATTTTTATATGGAAATATTGGGCTCAAAAACACCAAGTTACTAATTGTTAATTTAACATAAGTTTTAATGTATTTATCAGTTCATATGATGATCCTTCAGACTTTTGCTGATGAATTGTTAGTTTAACAACAATATTTCGTTTTTCTGGACTTTGAATTGTTAAGAAAATGAGTGTTGCAAGTCACCCCGTCTAGGTACAATATTTCAAAACATATGAATATAACAAAGATTTTGTAATATTTTTATAAAGTAAAATGGAAATTCATATAGCTCATTATGTATAGAATCCGCATATAGAATATTATTTTTGGGAAATATTGTTTTCATTCTTTTGCAGGTAACGATTCGAGGCTCATATTTTCGTTACTTTTTCAGACTAATGTTAAATTTATTAATATTTTGTTGGAACTATTTTCATAAAAGTAAAAATCGTGGCTACTACTCAGATAGTATGTGCACTTCATAGTTCAACTGAGTTTTGGTATGTAAACGTCCGATTTTTATGTTTTGTTGATAACCATAGACAGAAGACATCAAGTGTTGCAAGTCACCCCGCCGTTGCAAGTCACCCCGTTTGACGGTATTAAAGTATATTCTGATTAAAGGTGGTGATCGCCAAGGCAGTCTTTGATTATTTCATTCACAATTTCATGAAACATTTCAAATAACAGAAAATCATGAAAATAAAAAAGAAAATCGCGTTAATTACTGTTCCTTTGAATTCCACTAAGAATTTGCATCCTTTGACAGATACGTATTTCGACCTCAACTGTAAGGTCGTCTTCAGTGTCTTGTACTTGACTCGACTCATGGCTTACGCAGCAATTTAAACTGTTTAGTGAGTCCTCTTAATAATTAATTAGTTTTGTACTGTTCATTTTAATTCCGCCCTCTAATGTTTATCTTTTGACTGATACGCGTATTTAGAGTACTACTTATAATCTTCCTCAGTGTCTCTTCTAAGCAGAATATCCTATCGCCACCTCTATAACGGCCCGCATTGGTATGCTAGCTTGATATCAAACCACCGTGTGTTAACAAAGAAAGAGGTTCGCGTCTACGCTGATTTGACAGAAGGGTTCGCTCGCTTTGCTGGTCGACCGTTAAATTGAGGGGGGACAGTTTTGAAACACCACTGTGACGTCGGTTCGTCGGTGGTATTACTTCAAAGTATCTTAATACCAAGGTAAGAGATTCCCGCTAATATTCACGGATTAGTGAGAAAAGGAAAAAAGCAAAAAATAGTTATGAAGTTCGCGCTGATTTGTATGGGCACATCACTATTTAGCAAACATTCTTAAGAAATTAAGCACTCCCATCTTAGAAGCTATTATTTGATTGCATCTGACTGGATTAAATGTGACCTCCATGCAATAAAACAGAAAATATCGCCATTTGAAAATCGGTAACAATTTTTTTTTAATTGGTTCTAAACATATTTTTTCAGCATTTAGAAACATCCAAACTAACAACACTTCACAAACTTTACTGAAATAATGACATTTTAGTGTAAAAACACCAACTTTTCATAACTAACGCAGATGTGTTGGTGAGTCTCATTTTTGACATTTGCGGGAATCTCTTACCTTGGTACATATTTATATCCTTTGGTATCACTTTACCTTTACGTTAGTCTATTGTCGTCACGGTTGAAACAATAATTTTTTCTTCAAATAAATATGTGAAACATAACGCGGACGTAATGCATTGGACATCAGATCTGGCCCTCTATCCAGCGCAATATGTCCGAAGTACGTCCATCCCACGGTTTACGAAAAAAAACGATTTTCGCGTGACAAAAAAAAATCATATTTTCAACTACAAAATAACGGTTAAATTGAATTTCAGTCAATGAGAATTCAATGGGAAAAGCTGTTGTTTACAATTCCAATAAGATTCCAATAAGATTTTCTCATCGAATGTCGAACACTGTTGAAACCTTTAAATGATCGACAAAAAAGCTCCACTCGTTAGTGTCATTCATATGTCGACTACGCCTGCGCGCACAGGCTAATGACTGAATAGGGGAGAGCAAAATCGACAGTCAGTTTAATACATAGCGGACAGGTAGACCGATAAGCTCGTGACTCATCACTCGTGAGTGATCTGGCGAGTGTGACCCCGAAATTGTAAGGAAGAAACTGCAGTACATTGATTGACTCGCTCTTTGTAAATATATCGTACTAAAGAAATGAAAATGTAAATAGGTACTTACTTTAACAGCTGTAGCAGCGCATCACGCTGTTCGGAAGAAATGTCGTTCTTGTAGCGTTGGGCGAACGTGAGCAGTGCATTGTGCCACAGCGTTGGAAGTTCTCGCTTATCCTGCTCGAACTTTAAGAAGTGGAAAACGGCGGCGTCCACCACACGGTACGGCAACGCGTACCGTTTATCCAAGATAATCCTGATGAAGATTGAGTTTGCTCCGGAGTATTCCATTTCGCAGATTTTCAACAGACAGGCAGATGTGTGCAGCACCGGGATGGTAGTCGAACTAATGATGCTTCCAAAAATAATGGCCTCGCGCAGTGTGCAGTCACCTGATTCCAGCAGGGGAAGAACGATACCCTTCATGAAGGCAGCCGGCTTAAAGAGGGCCTTCTTAAGCGCCCGATATAGGTAGAAGTTCAATTTGTGATATTCGGCCAGATCGTCTCGGATACGTGGCAAGAGGACCAGATTGTAGAACCGCTGGGCCATGTACTGTGTCAATCCGGACGAGAAAATCCTCGTTGCCTGGAACATCGCTGCAGCGCTCCAGTTGTGTGGCTCCGTAATGTACAGAATCTGTTCCCAATTTCTTAGCTTTGGCACAATTTTAAACGCCTTCGGGAAGCGTCCGCTACGGTATCGTTTCAGCACATCCCGTACTCCTTCATACATCTCCCGCACCCGGGGATCGATTTCTTCCAGCTTCAGTGAGCCGGTGTCTGAAAATTGCGTTTGAATTTCGGTTTGCTTCTCTGTGATCTTGTCCATGATTAAATCGGCCAATGTGCGGGTTTTGACTCCATCTCTGGAAAAAAGCATCAAAATTCAAATATGCTCAGCTAAGTCCCCCACCAGCTTAACTCACTTGTTCTGAAACATTTCCAACGCCCGTTCATCCTCCTCGTTCATTTTGATATCGTCGAAGAAATCCTGCCCGTCGACATCGGCCTCTTCGCGGTAGTCCTCATCTTCCGATTCGCCGGACGAGGCCGGATCCCCTAGCCGGTGTCGTCTCTTTCCACTGGCTGCCGCCGCAGCCGACTCGGCCAACGAAGGTCCAAACGAATCATCCAGCAGGTTTAGTTCGGCTTGCTGTTTGCGGGCCTGTTGCAGAATTTTTTTGGTCGTCCGGGAATCGACAAATTCCTCCTCTTCGGCTCGTAGCCGAATTTTGGGCGCCTTCGGTTTTTTTGAGACTCGGCCCTCGGTGATCTGGTCGCCGAGGTTCATTTTCGGCCCGGTCAGGCCCTTTATCCGATGTGCTTTGGATTTTCCCATTGCTGAAATAGGTTTTCACTGCTTTGCACTATTTAAAACAATCAAAATTACTGGTTTAAATAGTTAACTATTGGAGAAATAAGCGGAGAAACGCGAGCAACGTGCCGAGTCGAACCAAAACAACACCGCGTGTTATGAAGTTTTTGACAGATTAGAACTGAACGAAACTGCGCTGCACATGTGGCATGGGCGTCGAATTTTCGTTAAATTGTGTTGGAAAGTGGGAGCATACACTAGGGTGCCAATGAAATGTATGGAACAAAAACGCAAGGGGAATGACATATGGGAGCCACAATGCTGCGTCGACTTCGACTTCGACTTCAACTTTAAGGCTTCTTACGGCATCATCAGCATCGGCAGCCATGTTGGATATACGGCTCGAAATTTCAAAGTGATGATTTTCTGCAACCAAAGCGAATATTCGTATGAAAAAGTATCACTCTATAAGCTCACTCGCAGTGATTACGATGATACTTTTTCTGCTGTGTTGCTGCAGAATTGATAGTTTTTTATCACTTCAAAAACGCGAGGCAAACAATCATTGAAAAGCAAAAAGTCAATGATTCATTTGAAAGCTTCGTGATGCATTATGACACCTTAACTGACAGCTCGGTTTGAAGCAATGGGTTTCAGTGCAGCAAGCCACAATGATGCGTTGCGTGACGTACGTCATTGTACTAAAAACGCTGAAGTCGTTCTAAACTTTGAAAATTTTCAAAGTTGACGTACTGCAACGCACCGTCCACCATCAAAGCTGGTGTTGGGCAGCAATGTTTACATGTTTATTTATATCGAAAAGCTCATAAATGCCTATTCGATTGGATTTTAAAAGTGCAAAGAAAATGTTCTGAGTGTTTAAATACGTTTGTCTTTTCCCCGGAATTCATTCGGGATTTATGAATACTTTCATCGAAGCGGCATTCCTCCAGGAGATCTTTTTTTCTAATCAGGGTTCCTCCAATAGGAACTCCTGAGATTGCTTCGACAGGAATAACCTTTGGCGTTCTGTCAGCAGGAAATCTCTCTGGGATTTATTAACGGGTTTCTTTGAGAATCCCTCCAGGGATTCCCTGGAGTTGTTTTGTGTTGAAATATTCTTTTCATTCAGCAGGAATTCCACCTAAATTTATTTGAGCGGAGCTAGCTTCCAGAATTCCTCCAACAGGGATTCGCACATGGATTCCTATTGCTGATATTCCGTCTGAAATTCATTAAGGGTATCTTCTAAGGATTTCATTAGGAAATTCTCCAGATTTTTTTTCTCAATTTCACTAGCTGGAATTCTTTCTGGAAACCCGGGAACAGAAATCCATTCTGGAATTCCTCAAGCATGAATTTCTTCTAGGATTAGGCTGACACAAATTTCAATTTTCTCTTATGTTGAAACACCCCCCACCCCCTCTCGGAAAATTATGGTCGGAATTCAGCATTTTGAGGAGGGACCCAAATAAATTATTCAACAAATTTAAAAAAAAAATCAAGTGAAATAAGAGTCGCCGAGAAAAATTTCTTTCCCAATTTCCCTTGATGGAAGATTTTTGGTGACTTACTAAGAAAACCAGTTGAGACAACTCCAGGAGTTTCTTCAGAAATTCCTCAAGCAGATCGCTCGGGAGTTGCGCCAGAAAATCTTTCAGGAGTTCTTTCGAGCATTCATCTGAATTTTTCTCAAGGAATTCTTTGCAGAATTCCCTAAGGAGTAGCATTTAAAATTTCTCCACAACTTCCTCCAGGTGTGCCTTCCAGAAATCCTCCATGAGTTCCTTCGAAAAATTTTTCCGGGAATTTCTCCTAGATTTTCATCGACAACTCTTTTTTCAGTTCTGTCGGAAATTTCTCCAGAACTTTCTCCATAAATTACTCCAGGAGTCTTTATGGAATTCATCAGGAACTGCCTCCAACAGTTCGGAAATTTCTATAAAATCCCTTCAAGATAACCTCAAGTAGTTCCTTGGAGATTCCCTCCAGGAGTTCCTTGGGTAATTCCTTAAGGAATGTCTTGTTGAATAATTCGAGGAGTTTCTTGGGATACTCCTCTAAGATTTGCTTCGGGAATTCCTCAACGATTTTCCTCGGTTATTCTTTCAGGAATTTCTCCAAAAATTTATGCAGCACTGTCTCCAAAAATTCCATTGCTAATTCAGCCAGGAGTTGCTCCAGGAATTCCTCAAAGAATCTCTTCGGGAATTTCTCCAGGAGTTCTTTTAGAGATGTTCCCAGGAGTTCTTTTGGAAATTTCTGCAGGAGTTCATTCGAGTCTTTTCAAAAGTTTATTTAAGAGCTCCCGAGGGATCTTCTTAATAAATTCCAGGATTAAGAATTCATCCTGGAATTTTTTAAGGTGATCCCCCGGAAATTTCTCCAATACTACCTTCGGAAATTCCTTCAGGACTACCTTCTGGTAGGAGGTATTTCTGGCATTCATATTAGGCTCCTATGAGGAAATTTCTCCAGGTATATCTTCGGGAATTAGGAGTTCTTTCTGGAATTTCTCCAGAAGTTCCTTCGAGAATTCCTTGAGGAGTTTCATTGGGGATTTTTCAAAAAAGTTCATTCAAAAATAACACCTGATGTTCCTTTGAGAATTTCTCCCGGTATTACTTTGGGAGTTCCTGTTGGAGGTCCATCGAGTTGTCCTTAACAAGTTTCTTCGGAAATTTCTCTAAGTTCCTTCGGGAATTCCTCCAGGAATTTCTTCGAGAATTCTTTCAGGAATTCCTCTGTGAGTTCCTTCAAGAATACACCAGGTTCTAATAAAGTTCTTTTGGGAAATCTTCCAACTGTTCCTTCAGGTACTCCATGAATTTTATTGGGAATTACTTCAAGGAAATTTCTTTCGAGAGTTCCATTAGTAATTCCTCCAAGAGTTCTTTCAGAAATTTCTCAAGATATTTTTTCGGGAATTACTAAATTTTTATTAGTAATTACTAAATTAAATTCCTGCAAAAATTCCCTCAGAGATCCCCCCGGAGTTTTCTCCGAGAATTCCTCCGGAGATTACTCCAGGAATTCCTCCCAGGATTCCTCCGATAATTCCTCCAGGAATTTCTTCAGTAATACTTCATTCCCCCAGAAATTTATCCTGGAATATTTCCACAAATTCCTCCGGAAATCCTTCCAGGAATTTTTGCAGAAATTCTACCAGGAATTCTTACAGGAATTCTCCCAAGATATCCTCCAGAAATTCCTCAAGAAATTTCCAAAGGAATTCATCCTGAGATTCTGTCGTAAATTCCTTCAGGAATTCCTCCAGAGATTGCTCAAAAATTCCTAAGAACTTCTCTCTAGGAATTTTTCCCCAGATTCCAGATTCCAAAAATTCTTTTGGGAATTTCTCCAGGAAATCCCCCGGGGATTCCTGCAAGGAATCCTCCAGGAATTTCTCCAAAAATTCCCCCGCAGTTTCTCCACAGATTCCATTGAAAATTCATCAAGAAATATTTTCAGATAGTCCTCCAGAGATTGCTAAATGGAGTTGCCTCCAGGAATTCTTTCGGAGATTCCTCCAGAAATTCCTTTGGGAATTCTTACAGAAAATCCTCCGGGATTCCTTCAGGAAGTCCTGCGGAGTTTCCTCCAGGTGATTTTTTCAGGGATTACTTCAAGGAATCTTTCAAAATTTCCTCAGAAGATTCAGAAAGTGCTCTGTGAATTGCTGCGGGGATTCCTTCAGTAAGTTTTCCGCGAATTCCTCCTGGGGTTTCTTCGGGGAGTACTATAGGAATTCCTCCTGGGATTTCTCCAGAAATTCGTCCAGGATATCCACCAGGAAGTCTTTCAGGAATTCTTCCAGAAACTTCAAGGTTTTCTCCAGAAACTCCTCCAGGATTCCGCCGGAATTTCTCCAGGAATTCTTCCGGTGATTATTAAAAAAAAAATCCTCCGGAGATCCCTTCAGAAATACCTCCGGAGATTACTCCAGGAATTCCTTCAGAAATGCCTTCAGTAATGCTTCCAGGAATACCTCTAGGAATTGTTCCTGGAATTCTTAAAAAAATCCTTCCAAATTTTTCCCAGGAATCCCTCCGAGAATTCTTCCAGGAATTTTCCTGATATTTTTCCAGAAGCTTCTCTGAGGAATCCTTGAGTAAGTCTTTCGCGAACTCTTCCGGAGATTTCTCCAGGAATTTCTCCAGTGATAACTTCAAGGATTCCTCCAGGAAGCTTTCGCAGATTTCTTCAGAAATTGCTCCAAGAATTTCTGCAGGAATTTCTCTGGGGATTCCTTTAGTGAGTTTTCCGCGAATTCTTGCGCGGATTTCTCAAGGAATTTCTGCAAGAATTCCTCCAGGAATTCTTCCGGGAATTCCTCCGGAAATTCTTCTACAAATTCTTTCAGTAATACTTCCAGGAATTTCTACAGGAATTGTTTCTTGTATTCTTCCAGGAACTCTTCCATGAAATCCTCCTGAAACTTTTCCAGAAATTTATCCAGAAATTCCTCCAGGAAATCCTGTGGAGATTCCTCCACGAGCTCCTTCGGGAATTCGTTCGGGGATTCTGGAAATTCTAAAAATATTCTTCCAGGAATTCTTTCGGAACTTCTTCCAGGACATCCTCCAATAACTCTTCTATGAATTACTCCAGGAATCCTTTCAGAAATTCCTCCAGAAAATCGCAAATTCCTCTGGGGATTCCCCCAGAATTTTTTCAAGGGTCTACTTCAGGGATTTCTACAGGAATTCCTTCGCAGAATCCTTGAGAAAGTTTTCCACAAATTCCTCCGGGGATTTGTCCAGGAATTTCTTCATGGATTATTCAAGGAATTCCTCCAGAAATTCTTTCATTCCTGGAGGAATCTCTGGAAGAATTCCTGGAGAAATTCTTGAAGAAATTCCTGGAGAAATTTTTCCAGAGATTCTGCCAGGAACTCCAGGGTTTCTTCCAGAGATTCCTTCAGGAATTCTTCCGAAGATTCCTCCAGGATTTTTTTCAGGAATTCCTCAAGGATTTTTTTTCGAGAATTCCTCCACGGATTCTTCCAAGAATTTCTTCAAGGATTTTTCCAGGAATTTCGCCAGGGATTCTTCCAGAAATTCTTACAGGAATTTCTCCAGAAATTCATCCAGTGATTCCTTCAGGAATTCTTCCAGAGATTCTTCCGGATTTTTTTTCAGGAACTCCAGGAAGAATCCCTGGAGGAATTCCTGGAAGAATCCCTGGAGGAATTCCTGGAAGAATCCCTGGAGGAATTCCTGGAAGAATCCCTGGAGGAATTCCTGGAAGATTCCCTGGAGGAATTTCTGGAAGAATCCCTGGAGGAATTCCTGGAAGAATCCTTGGAGAAATTCCTGGAAAAATCCCTGGAGGAATTCTTGGAAGAATCCCTGG
Source organism: Aedes albopictus (assembly GCF_035046485.1). Lineage (NCBI taxonomy): Eukaryota > Metazoa > Arthropoda > Insecta > Diptera > Culicidae > Aedes > Aedes albopictus. The sequence goes on along the minus strand of NC_085138.1, from coordinate 104,182,548 downwards.
AGAAATTCCTGGAAGAATCCCTGGAGGAACTCCTGGAAGAATCCCTGGAGGAATACATGGAAGAATCCCTGGAGAAATTCCTGGAAGAATCTCTGGAGGAATTCCTGGAAGAATTTTTGGAGGAATTCCTGGAAGAATCCCTGGAGGAATTCCTGGAAGAATCTCTGGAGGAATTCCTGGAAGAATCCCTGGAGAAATTCCTGGAAGAATCCCTGGAGGAATTCCTGGAAGAATCCCTGGAAAAATTCCTGGAAGAATCCTTGGAGGAATTTCTGGAAGAATCCCTGGAGGAATCCCTGGAAGAATCTCTGGAGAAATTCCTGGAAGAATCCCTGGAGGAATTCTTGAAAGAATCCCTGGAGGAATTCCTGGAAGAATCCCTGGAGGAATTCCTGGAAGAATCCCTGGAGGAATTCCTGGAAGAATCCCTGGAGGAATTCCTGGAAGAATCCCTGGAGGAATTCCTGGAAGAATCCCTGGAGGAATTCCTGGAAGAATCCCTGGAGGAATTCCTGGAAGAATCCCTGGAGGAATTCCTGGAAGAATCCCTGGAGGAATTCCTGGAAGAATCCCTGGAGGAATTCCTGGAAGAATCCCTGGAGGAATTCCTGGAAGAATCCCTGGAGGAATTCCTAGAAGAATCCCTGGAGGAATTCCTGGAAGAATCCCTGGAGGAATTCCTGGAAGAATCCCTGGAGGAATTTTTGGAAGAATCCCTGGAGGAATTTCTGGAAGAATCCCTGGAGGAATTCCTGGAAGAATCCTTGGAGAAATTTCTGGAAAAATCCCTGGAGGAATTCTTGGAAGATTCCCTGGAGGAATTCCTGGAAGAATCCCTGGAGGAACTCCTGGAAGAATCCCTGGAGGAATACATGGAAGAATCCCTGGAAGAACCCCTGGAGCAGGGATGGGAACACTCACTTGCGAAGAGTTACACTCACTTGCTGTTTTCTCAGTTCAGAAGCATGCTATCAAGAAACGATGTATGGACGACTTTTGCCTTTTGGTTTTGTCTAAAAGTTTGCCGAACAAAGTATGGGTCGCACACGCATATCGAAGGCGTGAGGGAGCTGCGAAAGCAACTCTCCACGAGGTGAATGTAAATTACACTCACCTCGTGGAGAGTCACTTTCGCAGCTCTGTCACGACTTAGGTATGGGTTTGCGACCCGTACTCTATTCGACAAACTTTTAGACAAAATCACAAACCAAAAGTCGTCCATACATCGTTTGTTGATAGCACGCTTCTGAGCTGAGAAAACAGCAAGTGAGTGTAAGTCTACGCAAGTGAGTGTTCCCATCTCTGCCCTGGAGGAATTCCTGGAAGAATCCCTGGAGGAATTTCTGGAAGAATCCCTGGAGGAATTCCTGGAAGAATCCCTGGAGGAATTCCTGGAAGAATCCCTGGAGGAATTCCTGGAAGAATCCCTGGAGGAATTCCTGGAAGAATCTCTGGAGGAATGCCTGGAAGAATTTTTGGAAGAATTCCAGGAAGAATCCCTGGAGGAATTCCTGCAAGAATCCCTGGAGGAATTCCTGCAAGTATCCCTGGAGGAATTCCTGGAAGAATCCCTGGAGGAATTCCTGGAAGAATCCCTGGAGGAATTCCTGGAGGAATCCTTGGATGAATTCCTGGAAGAATCCCAGGAGGAATTCCTGGAAGAATTCCTCCAGGAATTCCTGGAATAATCCCTGGAGAAATTCCTGGAAGAATCCCTGGAGGAATTCCTGGAAGAATCCCTGGAGGAATTCCTGAAAGATTCCCAGGAGGAATTCCTGAAAGAATCCCTGGAGGAATTCCTGGAAGAGTCCCTGAAAGAATTTCAAGAAGAAACCCTGGAGGAATTATAGGAAGAATCTCAGGAGATATTTATTCCTAGAGGAACCCCTGGAAGAATCCTGGAGGAATTCCCGAGGGAATTCCCGGAAGTGGACTAGTGGACCTCCTAATATATATATATCTTAGGAATTGCTAGACGGGTCCCCGAAAAAGCTCCTGCAGGAATTGACGATAGAATTCCTGGTGGAATTTCCGGTGGAACACTTGCTGGATTCCCAATGAAACTCCAAGATAAATTGCCAATGGAACTCTTGCAGTGGATTTCTCGGAGAAATCTCCGATAGAACACTTGAAAGAATTCCCGAAGAAACTCCTAGGGGATATTACAAGCAAATTCTGGAGTAATTGTTCAAGCTACTACTGGAGAAACTCCCGAACAAACTTTTGAAAAAGACTCGGAAAAAGAAAAAGAAACTTCAGGAAACTTCTGAAGAACTGTTGGAGAAATTCCCGAACAAATTCATTGAAGAATTCCTGAAGGAATTGCTGGAGGAACCCCGGATGGAAGTCCCAATACTACTGGAGTAATTTCCAATGGAACCCCTAAAGGAATTATCGATGGAACTTTGGGAGGAATTTATTATGAAACTCTGGGAAAAAATCACAATGAATCTTTTGCAGGAATTCCCGAAGGATTTCCTAGAGTAATTCTCTATTAAAATGCTGTAGAATTTAACGATGAAAACCATGGGGGATTTTTTAAGAATCCTTCGTATTAATTGGTGAAGGAACTACGGGATACATTCCCGGTAAACCTTTGAAAAAATCCTGAATGATCTCAAGGAAAAACTTTTGAGGGAACTACTAATTAAATTTACATAAGAAGTATTTGAGAAACTCTAAAAAAAACTTCTGATCCTGAACCTGAAGGATCTCCTTGAGTTCCGGGAATGTCTGCAAAAAAACTAAGAATTTAAAATGCAACTCATTGATCACGGTCTCAAAACTCTTGTTATTCGAAGCGCATAGGCGAAACTACCGGGAGTGCCGGGGTTGCCAGGCACCCCCTAGAATTTGAATGCATTGCTGGTGAGATATGGGGCGATGAATGATGAATGGATGAACTAATGAATATTTATTTGTAGTGCACCCTCTGGCAAAAAACCGTAATTTCGCCCATGTCGAAGCGTCTTCCGGAGGAATTCCAAATGGAATTTCTGGAGAAATCACCAAATTCAAAACAGGGAATGGAATAAAAGGAATCTCAGAAGGGTTTCCCGTTATGAAAAGCCCATGAAATGTTTCTGCCGGAAGAATTCCAGAACGAGTTCCTTCCTACAGTCACTGCCACTTGCCACAGAAAAGTTCACGAATAACCACACAAATAGTGATCGGTTTCCGGATGAAGTTTCACAGTTTCCACAAATAATCTATGTTTTTAGTAAGCACATCAGCAGCCGCTGCGAATTCCGATATTAAATTCCAAATTCCTGCAGTGATTTATGCAGTCCGACTGCTGAAATCTGATTCCAACATTGATTTCGATTGAGATTCCATATCCGCGATTAAATTCCATCACCAATGTAAATATGTAAACAAACGCACAACGCAACGCAGAATTGTGGGCGGTGTTTGCGTCAACGCATCCGTCTGCGTTTTTAGTACATTGACGGATCCGTTAACGCTGAAGTCGAAGTCGAAGTCGACGCAGCATTGTGGCTCCCGCTTATCCTTTTCTAACCGGAATATCCGCATTTATCCGATTCTAACCGTCGCTAACCGTTGCTAAGCGAGCTGCTAAGTGAGCAGCGGTTAGACACGGTTAGCGACGGTTAGAAACGGATAAATGCGGATATTCCGGTTAGAAAAGGATATGTCATTCCCCTTGCAAAAACGGGTAGTGCTTAAAAGTTCCGTCTCCTCAAAAAAAGTCCCCATGCAAAATTTCAGCTCAATCGGACTTCGCTAAAGGATGGCCCAAAGCGGTCAAAGTTTGGCTGTTTTGAAACACGAAAAATATCCCAAGGTACACTGAAAGCCAGCTTGCGGTTGAAATTACTATTCTGAGGGTCAACATAAATGCACAACGCCACTTGATTTGTGCAGACTGAGTTTCGTTTCAATTCAACAGATTAATGTTTTCAATTTTACCATGGACCCGATTTACAATTAAAAAAAGTTTCTGTTGGCAACCGGATTCGAACCAAGAATCTTGAGATCACCAGGCTCGCACGCTACCACTCGGCTATCGAACTGGTTGATATGAGAGGAAACAGAATGCACACATGAAGCGTTTATGGGATGAAGATTATGTTTTGCCATAGTAAATTTGAAAACATTTGTGTGCTTGTCATAACCGCAAGCCGACTTTCAGTGTAGGGATACATGAAAACTTCGAAATCGAATTTATTTTTTTGATGCCAAATGCCTTAAAAGTGCATGAAACGTCGAGATCTGGTGTTAATCTCGAAAATTTTTTTTTGGAAAAAATGACTTTTTGGACTTAGAAATTTTTTGAGTTGGGAGAGTGAAATGAATTTGAAATGGAAGATTTGAATTTAGTTGCTGATTCATAGCAATAGTAAATACTGGAACATGTCTTATATCATCGTTGGCAACTGCTAGCATATTATATATCATATATCGTTAGGGTGGTTCACTTATTTTGCATTAGGGTGGTCCTTTTTTGGTAGAAAAATTTAAAAAAATAAGATAATAGTATTTGTTAGCATATGTAATATCGAACATTACCCGCAATACCCAATGATGTCAATCATGGTAGGCCATGCCTTTTTGAATTGTAGCGAAGTAGTTCGTTCTTCGGCTCTCTCCCCATTTTCCAATAGGTTATGGGCCAGAGTTTTACAAGGGGAATGACATATCCTTTTCTAACCGGAATATCCGCATTTATCCGATTCTAACCGTCGCTAACCGTTGCTAAGCGAGCTGCTAAGTGAGCAGCGGTTAGACACGGTTAGCGACGGTTAGAAACGGATAAATGCGGATATTCCGGTTAGAAAAGGATATGTCATTCCCCTTGGAGTTTTAGCCATTTTTTTTTCTCGAAAAGCAAATCGCGAAATTTGTCCGAATGATGAACGCGCCAGGAAATTCCCAGCAGGTTGGTGATGGTGCTGATGCTCAAAGGGTGCACAGTTCAACGAGTCTGCCGTCGATCGAGCGTCTAGTGGGGCGAGAAAATTGGCCCACGTGAAAGTTTGCGGTCCAGACGTTTCTCGAACTGGAAGACCTGTGGGAAGCAGTCAAGCCGACACCGAATGCGGACGGAACGGATCCTGCCGTCGACCCGTTGAAGGACAGAAGAGCGCGGGGGGAAATTATTCTGCTGCTTGACCCAGTCAACTACGTCCACGTGCGTGAAGCGAAAACAGCCAAGGAAGCGTGGTCCAAGCTGGAATCGGCGTTTGAAGACACGGGGCTCACGCGAAAAGTTGGTTTGCTGCGAAAATTAATTACGGCGTCCCTAGCAACCAATGGGTCCATGGAAACGTACGTCAACACGATCGTAGCAACCGCCCACCAGTTGCGTGGCATCGGGTTCGACATCAGCGAGGAATGGATCGGCACTCTCCTACTGGTGGGCCTGCCAGAAGAGTATCGGCCGATGATAATGGCACTGGAGAATTCCGGAACAGCAATTACCGGTGACATCGTCAACACGAAGTTGCTGCAGGAAGTTCGTGTGTCGTCGTCGTCGTCGTCAGCGGCGGGTGCTGCGTTTTCAAGCAACAAGCACCACGGCCGAAAACCGAAGCAAGCCGACCCAGCGCCTCAAGGTAAGGGACCCAAGTGCCGACGGTGCCAGAAGTACGGCCACATCGCCCGAGAATGTCCCCAGAAGGAGCCCAGGAATGGTAACGCGTGGTGCACAGTCCTTTCTGCGATTTCCGAAGATGATGGCAACTGGTATTTCGACTCCGGTGCATCGAACCATTTCTCAAAAACGGAAAGTTCGCTGGAAAACGTCCGGCGGCATTGTGGCACGGTGGTCGCTGCCAACCGAGGTTCCATGGAAGTTGTTGCGAAGGGAAGCATGAAGCTGAGACCAGAATGCTGTCCCGAAGACCCTCCGATAGAGGTGCATGAAGTCCATGTGATTCCGGAACTTTCGGCAAACCTGCTACCGTCTACCCCCGTTGGTTTGACCTCGTCTAATCTGAACACTTTTTAATTTGGCCCCCTCTAATCTGCACTTCGTTCAAACTAGAAGTGGTTCAAACGTCATTCTGCTCATGGGACGGGGTGAAACGGAACGCAGAAACAAAACAAAACAGCAAAAAGGGTTACCATCAGTGTGTTTTTCGATGCCCACAGGGTTACTAGAAGTTCAAATTAAAAAATGAACCCCGTTGGTTTGCATGAGGTGTCGTTCAAACCAACGGGGGTAGACGGTATCCGTGAATCAAATCGTGCAACGAGGGCACACCGTCACGTTCACCACCGACGGTGTCACAGTGAAAAATCCAGAGGGACACATCATTGCTACCGGAAGCAGAACGAATGGTCTATTCAAGCTGGACCAACTCCCGCCTACGAAAGCACTGGCATGCGCGCCGGTGGTCACCGCCGATCTGTGGCACAGAAGGATGGGTCACATCAATTTCAATAGTCTGCAGCGCTTGAGGGGCGGCCTGGTGTCGGGCCTCGAATTCAGCGACGTAGCCAAGAAGGATGAGAACTGCAGGATTTGCGCGTTAGGTAAGCTTTCTCGTTTGCCTTTCAGCAATGTCGGTTCAAGAGCGACAGAGCTTTTGGAATTGGTACACTCCGACATCTGTGGACCAATGGAGACGGACTCGTTGGGTGGTAGCCGGTATTATCTCACCTTCATCGATGACAAGTGGCGGAGAATCAGCGTGTACTTCCTAGCCGAGAAGTCGGCGGAAAGCGTGTTCAAGGCCTTCGAAGATTTCCGGCGCTCAGCTGAAAGACAGACTGGTAAGAAATTAAAAGTGCTACGAACAGACAACGGGAAAGAGTTTACCAACAAGCTTTTGGGCGACCATCTGAAGCGATTGGGAGTCCGCCACCAAACCTCGGTCGACTACACGCCCGAGCAAAACGGACTGGCGGAGCGTGTAAACCGCACCATCGTGGAGCGTGCGCGATGTATGCTCTTTGAAGCAAACCTTCCGAAAAGTTTTTGGGCAGAAGCGGCAGCAACAGCTGTGTACCTAGTGAATCGTTCTCCGACGAAGGGGCACGATAAGACACCGGAAGAAATGTGGAGCGGTAAGAAGCCGAGCCTAGCACACGTCCGTGTTTTTGGGTCGTCGGTGATGGCCCACATACCGAAGCAGAAACGTAAGAAGTGGGATGCAAAGGCGCACGAATGTATTCTCACTGGGTTCGATGAAGACACCAAGGCGTACCGCCTGTGGGACCCGAAAGCGAAGCAAGTAATCAAGCGACGAGATGTAAGTTTTATCCGTGAAGGAGGAGCGGCACAGGCCGCTAGCAATGTCAAGGCAACAGAAGCACGGAAAACGATTCGACTGGACCTGGAAGGCGAATTCCCGTGGGAACCGGCTGCATGCGAAAGGGAACCTACCGTGCAAGGTAGCACCGAGCAAGCAACGGCAACACCATTCGACGAAGACGATTCCGACAGCGAATACAGCGATACCGTGGGTCCTATTCCAGATGACACTGTGACAACTCCTACGCTCCCGTCGCGCACATCTTCAAATCCGCCCGAGTCACCGGCGTTGAGGCGAAGCGGCAGGGAGCGCTTCCTTACAGGCAAGTTAAAAGATTATTTTTTCAAAACCACTGGACTGCCCTCCACCCGTTTTACAGGCGAACATGACGACAGCACGGCAACCGTCGAGCACGATGATAGTCCTGAAGCTCAAGCAAGCCGCTTGCAGCAGGGATTCGTCGTCACAAACCGGACGAAGACCAACGATCCACGTACCCCATCCGAGGCGTTAAATGGTCAACAAGGCGACCTGTGGAGAGCTGCGATGGACGATGAGTATCAATCGCACATCGAGAACGGTACATGGGAACTGGTCGAGTTGCCACCGAACCGCAAAGCCATAGGTTGCAAGTGGCTGTTCAAGACGAAGGAGGATACCATGGGGAACGTCGTCCGTCACAAGGCCAGGCTGGTGGCCCAGGGATTCTCGCAGAAGTTTGGCGTCGACTTTGACGAGGTTTTCGCTCCTGTCGCCAAACAGGCCACATTTCGTTCGCTCTTGACCATCGCAAGCCGGCGCCGAATGCAGGTGAAACATGTGGATGTCAAGACTGCGTACCTTCATGGGAAGCTGGACGAGCCCATCTACATGAAGCAGCCGGAAGGATATTCCACGGGAGACCCCAACACAGTCTGCCGGTTGCGGAGAAGCATATACGGGCTGAAGCAATCCGCTCGTGTATGGAACCTGCGGATCGACGAGGTGCTCCGGGAAATGGGGTTCAAGCCTTCGGAAGCGGATCCATGCCTGTACGTCCGGCGAAAAGGCAAATCAGTATCGTATATCCTGCTCTACGTCGACGACATGCTGATTGCCACTCGGAGCGAGGAAGAATTCGCCACGATTTTCGGAGAGCTTCGGAAGAAGTTCGAGGTTGCCAATCTGGGGGACGTGAAACAGTTCCTTGGCATTGAAGTCGAGCGAGATTCCGGCGGATTCAAGCTAAACCAGCGCAGCTACATCACGAAGCTTGTAGAGAGACACGGTCTGAAGGATGCCAAACCGTCGAAGATACCGTTGGATCCAGCCTACCTACAGCAGAAGGAGGAGGAGAATCGGCTGCCGAGCAACGCGCAGTATCTCAGCCTGATTGGAGGTCTGTTGTACGTGGCTGTCCATTAGTGTGGGACAAATCTCAAATCCTCGCTCCAGTCGACTTTTCTGATTCCACTTAGGTCCCATATGAACTGTACAAAATTTCAGCGCAATTGGTGAAACTATAATTTAGCGCAAGCGGTTCAAAGTTTTCATAGGATTTACTATGGGAAAATTTACACTTTCAGATAAAAAATTCCAGAAGTCCCCCCTTGTGTCCTTAATTCAAATCGATCAACGTTTCCTGTAGGGAAATCATTTATGAAACTTTCCTTCGAAGACCGCAAAACAATCGGATGCTCGTGGAAAAAGTTATTGATTTATTACCGATTAATGATCCAACGAACGGCTTTTTGTTTTGTTTTATTAGCAGCACTGTAGCTGCTGCCTTGGCTGCTGCTGTTTCGGGGGGGTGGTGATGCCTCCCGCCACCCCATGCAACTACGGCAGCAGCAGTGCTGCTGATAAGACAAAACAAAAAGCCGTTCGCTGGATCACTAATCGGTAATAAATCAATAACTTTTTCCACAAGTATCCAATCGTTTTGCGGTCTTAGAAGGAAAGTTTCATAAATGTTTTTTCTACAAGAAACATTGATCGATTTGAATTAAGGAGATAAAGGGCGACCTCTGGGATTTTTTGTTTGAAAGTGTAACTTTTCCCATAGTAAATCCTATGCAAACTTTGAACAGTTTGCGCTAAATTATAGTTTCACCGATTGCGCTGAAATTTTGTACAGTTCATATGGAACCTAAATGGAATCAGAAAAGTCGACTGGAGCGAGATTTTATTTTTTCCATATAAGCGTGTCCCATACTACTGTCCATTCACGTCCGGACATAGCGGTCAGCACATCGATTCTGGCACAGAAGTCGAGCTGCCCCACGCAGTTGGATTGGCAGGAGGCCAAAAGAGTTCTCAGGTACCTGAAGGCTACATGCGACTATAAGTTGCACCTTGGGTCGTCGAACTCTGGTTTGGAGCTGTTTGCGGATGCTGACTGGGCCGGCAACCACCGTGACCGGAAATCCAACACCGGTTTCCTGATTCGTCTCGGAGGCGGTATCATAAGCTGGGCATCCAGGAAGCAAACCTGCGTTGCGCTATCCTCCACAGAAGCGGAGTTCGTGGCGTTGGCAGAGGCTTGCCAGGAGCTCACTTGGATGAAGAAGCTGCTAGCGGATTTCGGCGAGGACGTCTCGGAACCAGTACCAACCTACGAAGACAACCAAAGTTGTAAAGCTAGTTTGTAGTGATCGAATTGAAAAACGATCGAAGCACATCGAAACTAAATATTTCTATGTTAGGGACCTGCAAGAAAAGAAACAGATAAGTTTTAACTGGCTTTCGCAGTCTAGGGGATCAAAACGGATAGTTTTGTTCTGCCCGACGTTTCGGCACTTTGTATTTGGCCTTTTTCAAGGGTGGAACTGTCTACCGTTTTTCGTTCTTAGTTTTTGCCGTTTTGTGCATTTGGAGCTTCTTGTATGCAATTTTAAACATTTATACAATTATTGGTAGAAATTGGGGCACTAACTATTTCTAACGACTTGCACTACACTGTTCTCAGAGATGTTGTTTAACCCACCCAGACAGTTCCACCCTTGAAAAAGGCCAAATACAAAGTGCCGAAACGTCGGGCAGAACAAAACTATCCGTTTTGATCCCCTAGACTGCGAAAGCCAGTTAAAACTGAGAAATCATCCAGTCGAATAATTACGCAATGAAACAGATAAGTTTGCAATATTGTCCAACTGAAAATATGCTTGCATATATACTAACTAAACCTTTGCAACAGTGTAGGATTAGAATATTGAACAAGCAGTTAGGGCTATTGCCAAGTCAGTTCGAGGAGGAGTGTTAGCATATGTAATATCGAACATTACCCGCAATACCCAATGATGTCAATCTTGGTAGGCCATGCCTTTTTGAATTGTACCACGTAGTTAATAAACTCATTCTTTTTCGTTTCAACCGTCAAGCGAAGTAGTTCGTTCTTTGGCTCTCTCCCCATTTTCCAATAGTATTAAAAAATCTCTTATATATCTGTAATGTCGAATTCGTTTTTGATTCGGTTCCAACCTGGGTTGGAACTGGATGAGATCACAGTTTCAACCCCAACCCGACTTCGGTTTCGCTTGTACTAAAGTTTGTTTGAGTTTGTTTGACGTTTGTTTGTTTACACATTTTCCGCCAATCCAGTTCCAACCCAGGTTCAAAAACGAATTCGACATATATATATAAGTCATTTTCAATGTTGAATATATATAATATTTCATTAGGGTGGCTCATTTATTTTTAATTAGGGTGGTTCTTTGAGATGGAAATTAAGAACAAAAAATATTTCCAGAAAATTTACCAGTCATATTTTTGTATAGTTTAAAACCATCCCAAGTAACCACAAGCATTATATCATTGCACGAATTAGACTGAATATCAACCTTTGCAATGCGAAATGCAGTTATCCCACACTTGTCATGCAATAATCCTTTTGATTGGCATTATCAATGTAATGATGCATTACATTTTTCTTTACATTAGGGTACATAAAAGGGTGATATACGACAATTCTACAATTCAACACTGCAAAAACTAAATAAATGCAATGCACAAACTAGAAAATATTGCTCTAACAATACAATTATAAAAGCTTTACTCTAATGGTAAACAAACGAAATCAAGAAGAGTGAACAACTTTATGGTCAACTCTAGCGGTTTTCAACACTTCCGGTTCGACTTCCTACCAATTTAATCCCCGTTTGAACCACCGATCGACGACTTTCTTCAGCATAAGATTAGTTTTAGAGATGACCTTTTCTCTTTTCTGTTGACTGCTATCGCATGCCAATAATAAAACCACAATTTGCATAATGAGCAGTGTGCGGTGATTTATCAGAATGTGATTACAGGGATCTATTACACATGACATAGTTGTTTTGCCCTCTACTGCATTGATTCAGACAGAAGAACAGTTTCCTTTTAGTTAATGAAATATCTGTTGTTATCACAGCAGCAGAAACAGTCCAAGGTGACAGCGCGTATGGAACTCATCTAGTGGTCTTCAGCACTTCTGGTTCGACTCTTGACCCGACAACAAAAAAATAATGGTTACAACTTACAACATTCATGTGTGGAGGCATTAGTACCGTCGATAACGAAACGGTGCTAAAAATAGATTTTTGTTTTGGTTTTTCTTGTTGCACGTATTAAGCATGTGCAACTGCAAATTTACAGCACTATGTTACTTTAGCAATGGCTGTCACCGTGCTGCAATATGTGGCACTAATTTGCTTTTAGTGGGGCCCTTTTCGACTTTAATATTGCTTCAATGATGTGTTTAAAGTAACGCAGCATTATATCCACAATTTTAAATAACACTATAGGGCAAAATTGATGCACTTATATACGGCTTCGTGGTTACTTGGGATGATGCTTTATTGGCATGTAACACTTTGTTGGGATATTCCTAGACCAACATGTGGAAAGAGCGTAACAACCATTGCGAACACAGTGAGGCTGACAACCAGATGGACGTGTCTACCGAAATTAATACAAAACTACAGCCCCATGAGCAACAGAAAAAGCGTTCCGTGAGCAGTACCGTTGGATCGTCAATAAATCCGCCGCCAAGTAAGAAGAAAGTCATACGAGGGATAGAGCAGGACCAGAATACGACAGCAGCTAAGCCGATAGATGACCATCGAAAGACCGACAACAATGCTAGTGACGATAGCGATTCGGACTCCGGCCAAGACTCCGGCCCGGATCTAGCATATGATGACGTCAACGCTTGGGTTGTAAAATTGAATAAACGATCGAGAAAGCAAGAAAAACGCATAGCTGAAGTGCTGAAAAGTTTTAATTGAATTATTTGTGTATTAGATCTAAGAAGACATGAATGCACCTATTTGGTGTAAAATGTCATTAATCAATAAAAAAAAAATGTATTTTTCACGAAGCGACGAAATTGAACTCGCCCTAATATGGTATGTACCTTGGTATGTACTAACCTAACATTTATAACACATTTTCGCCTTCTTTCCCCGATTCAGGCGAAACTGGCTGATTTTGTAATGAAAACATAACCAGCTGGTAGCACAATGATTAGAAATGACATTCCAGATTCTTTAATTAATTATTTTTGGTCAACTGAATTTTGTTTTTGAAAACACCTAATAAGATTTCAGGGGTTTTCAAACGATCTATTTTACCAATTTTCGGCGATTAGTTCAAGAGGATTTATTTACCATAATTTACCAATAACATTACCAAGGTTTTATTATGAAGTTTAATCAAAGCATTTCACAGAAGATCTGTAAGAAAATTTTTAGTAATACACTCAATTCTGTTTAACACGACTTTTTACGTGACTTTTATTTTGATCGACATTTTTACGCGACTTTCTCGAAATTACTTTTTTATATTATGTTTCCAGTTCAAAACCGAATTAGCGACATTTTTTCTTTGACTTCCGCTGCTTTTGCCTTGCGTTAAACACAATGTCGGAAGTGGGGCGCTGTATAGAGCACCAGGTGTACAATACAGCGCCCCACTTCCGACATTGTGTTTAACGCAAGGCAAAAGCAGCGGAAGTCAAAGAAAAAATGTCGCTAATTCGGTTTTGAACTGGAAACATAATATACGTATACGTATACGTATACGCAATTTTTGGCCAAATCGCGTAATAGTAGTTTACGCAACAAGGTGCAGAATTACGATTTTTACAGCACGAGTTGTACATTTATCCAACGAGGCTTTCCGAGTTGGATAATTACGACGAGTGCTGTAAAATCGAGTTCTGCACTGAGTTGCGTACAACGTTTTTTGCAAGTTCATAAATTACCGCTTGAACAAAATTTTTCATGAAACTGTATACTGATGCTCATAGCCATGTTTAAGAAAATCTGATCATAGCAGGTTATACTGTGCAGTTGTCACAATTTTCAAAACTGCATCCAGAAAGCATCAAGAAGTTGATCAAAACTGAAAACAGTGCTGTAATGATTCATTACGCAACGCAAATCAGTGCTGTAATGAATCATTACAGCACTGTTAATTTGGTGTGGGAAAGTAGGCATTTTCCTGTCAGATTTGCGTGAGGTAAAATAGCCTATTACGATGAGAAATTGCAAAAAGAAAATTTCCCATGTATTTTTTTGCTTGATTTCTCGAAGTTTTTTGCGCAAACGTATCAATTGCGTAAAAACAGAATTGAGTTTCCTCGAAATACCAAGTTCATTTTAAATAAACTATGACAACATTAAAAACTATATTTTTTTTTTGCAAATTAACAATGTCCAATTGTCGTGGGGCGCCAATCTGGATGCTTGCCAAGGGCGCCATGGGACCACGCTGCGGCTCTAACGATCATCGGCAAGATCATCGAGTTTACTCTGCATATTAGAGTGCCGTTGAGCTAGGAGAACAAAGTTTCCAGCCAATTCAAAGTCATTTAGGTGCTCCATGGTAATGGGCTGCCACAGCAACCCACGGCCACGATTTGGTTCACGATCAATTGCACCTCGTCGATTACGATGAGGAACAGTAGCGGTTATAGGATACATCCTTGCCTCGCTCCAGCAACGACCCGAATGGGATCGGACAAGACACCGTTGTGCAGTAAGTACTCTGCACAAAAACGCTCTGTACTGTGCTTCAATGAGGCCGATGATTTTCTCAGCGACTCCCTTGTGCCTAAGGACTCCCCACATGTTTTCTTAATTGAGACGGTCAAAAACTTTTCCGTAATCAATGGACACCAGGTAGAGAGATTATTTGAATTCATTGATTTGTTCCAAGATGATACGGAGCGTGACAATATGAGATACACAGGATCGTCCGGCACGAAATCCTGTTTGCTATCGCCGGAGAATTGCGCCAATCTTTGAGAACAGAGGACTTTGAGAACGATACACAGCAACATGATGCCCCGCCAATTATCGCATACAGTCAGGTGACCCTTTTTGGGCACCTTTACTAAGACGCCTTGCATCCAGTCCTTGATCCAGTCGACCGGAAATGTCACGGTTTCCCAAGTGTCGACGTGAGACATCGTAGAAGAGACGGATGTCGCCGGTGTTTGCGGCTTTCTTGCCTTAGTCAGCAAGGGAGTCCGCCTACGCTCTTTTGTCCCGTCTACATGAGCGTTTCACTTCCTCTTCGAGAGCCGAATAGCGCTGACGGACTACGGCTTTGGCTCCTCGTGTTTTCGCTCGCTCTATATCGGCTTTGGCGTTCCTTCGCTTCTCTATCTTCCTCCAGGTATCATCTGTGATCCACTGCTTTCTTCGGGTGCGTAGCTCACCCAAATTATTCTCGCCGGTGGCGATGAAGGCGTTCTTGATGGCGCTCCATTGATCTTCAACGCTTCCACCTTCTGGAATATTCGCAACACGGTTCTCTAGCTCCTCGACTAAGTGTGAGGTTCGGATCGTCACTCGCGGGGAAAGGAATCACCCAGCAAGGGATGGGATCACCACGATGTCGACTAGTCTTGCCACCTTCTGATTGCTGACTGGTTGGGTTAGAAATGACGTCGGCCGATGTTGGTCGTTTGCGTCCATTCTCTTGCAATGACAGAAGCGATGCCGAGCGACGCACGAAAGTTCAGCCCTTGCCACACTTAAAGCATTGGGAGCTCTTTCGCTCCCACAAACTAAGGACCTTTTCACCCCAGCGTCTTCCAGTCGGCGTGTGTTGAACTGGCGCCCGATTTTCTCCTCCTGTCGATGGATCCTAGCAATGTGCAGTCGGATCTCGCCGATTAGGAGACGATGGTCGAAAGTAATGTCGGCGCTACGTTTGTTCCGCACATCAAGAAGGCTCCGTCTCCATTTTTGGCTGGTGCAGCTTTGGTCGATTTGGTTTTCCGTGACGCCATTACGGGAAACCCATGTCACTTTGTGCACTGGTCGATGAGGAAAGAGCGATCCTCCAATCACCATATCATTGTTGCCACAAAACTCTGCAAACAGCTCTCCGTTTTCGCTCATTTATCCGAGACCATGGCGTCCCATGACGTGTGCATAGTCCGAGTTGTCGGAACCAACCTTCGCGTTGAAGTCGCCCATGAGGATCTTGTTGTCACTTTTCGGAGTCTTGTCCACGACAGCATTCAGTTGACTGTAAAAGTTCTCTTTGTTTTGCAATCGGTTGGCGCGTAACATTGAATCATGGTAAGGTTTCGAACCCGTGTTCTGAATCTGACTACAATTCAGTAACAAATTTTGAAAACGACGTTTAATCAATGCTACACCATTGATTATACGTCGTTTTCAAAATTTGTTACTGAATTACTCTCTTATTTATAGGTTCCCACTTCATGAGCGCAGCGTGGGCGTGAGCGCTGAGCAGGAAACCAACTCCACGGTGGCGAGGAGCGTGTTCACCTCGTAGACCAGAGTATAGCAGAATTTGACCCGACGCCAATCTGTGTTCTCCAAAGTTCGGCCAACGGACTTCTTCAGTCCTACGATCTCAAGCTTCATACGGCAAACCCTTATTGGCTAGCTGTGCCAGTTTACCCTGCTGGGCTAGGATTAATACATCCCAAGTTTCAATTCTTGTCCGTTGTTTCGCGCTAAAAGTCGTTGCCGTTGAATCAGTTCGTAATCTTTCATTTTCGGTTTCAGTAACGTTTTTTTTTTGGGTTTCGGAGACAGTAGATTGTTGGCCTAAGGTCCCCTATCCACCGTGGTTGGGCTGCCACCTTAGGTATAGCTTCCGGTGGAGGAGCATTTCACACTCAGCCGCTGGATGCCAGAACTAACGCTGTTTGAGCCGCACCTCCTTGGTGAACAGACGCTCGAGACGTACCTCCTCAATCTAGCTGAAGTCAGAAGGACTACAGTGCCCGCACACAACTCTTAGCTGGCGGTCTATGTCATCGCTTGACCCGTGGAAGCATGAGGTAGGAACTTGTGAGGACCAGAGTTATGTTGGACGCTCTTTGTCGACTCACAATTTTGCAGCCCAGCTTTTTCAACCTTAAAGTAGCTGCCAATAAAATGAATAAGAATATCAGTTTAAATTTAAAAGAATAAGTATTTTTGATGGAAATGCATTTAATATGAATTCAAAAATATTTGTGCATTTGTGCAAAAGTCACTTGTAAAATAGTAGGGAGAGAATATCACATAAAAATTCTGCAAATGTATCAAAACAACGTTAACAGCAAACAAGTCACAATCGAGTCATAATAATAAGCATTTTATACCTACTGACAGTAGAAAAAAAAACAGAGGAAAACTGTTGTCCTGCATTGTTGGTGATTCTATCACAGCTGATAACGATGTTATGATGATAGTGATTAATCTAAACTCCAGCGGGGGGTCAATACGTATGCTATATTATTGGCAAGCATATTGTTTGTTTCTATTGCTTCTTCGATAGTTAGCTCACCGGTGCTCCTTGACTTGTTTGTAAACGCGCGGACACCGCAAATAAATAATCTCTCTATACGGGTGAAAACAACCGGGTTCACTCTGGAAGCTGCTGAACGATGGCGCTTGATAGTAGGGAGAGAGCATTACAGATGACTGAATCTCATTTATAAAAATGTTATACCACGTTGTTACCAGGAGAAACATCCTTGTTCTTTGCTGTTTGTTTAAGTGAAATAGTATAAGCGGTAATTTGACGCTGATTTTTCCAATGTGCAGCACGTGTCAAAGACTTGTAGGGATAGGTATGTATTGATCATGCTGTTTTGAATTTGCCCCATCAATTACTATTCTCTATTATGAAACCCTTTCCCTATAATCTATCTTAATCGCAAAAACTAAGAAAAGAAAACCCCCACATAATGTACGATACCCTCAGCTCCATTTCCCTGTCTGGCGTCGTTTCAATAAGCAAGGCGCAAGTTGACCACTTGAAAACTTCTCCTCCACAGCGGAAGCAGATAGTACAGTTTTACGTTTTATTTCAGCAGCAGACAACGTTGAAAGCAGGACCTGATCGTTGCTTACTCAAATCCGTACTTGGATTCTTCTCAAAGGAAGCGAAAAATAAAAACGTGGAAGTGGTGCGCATAAGAAACTATCGTATACCATTTATAA
The DNA here is from genome assembly GCF_035046485.1 of Aedes albopictus. Classification (NCBI taxonomy): domain Eukaryota; kingdom Metazoa; phylum Arthropoda; class Insecta; order Diptera; family Culicidae; genus Aedes; species Aedes albopictus. The sequence goes on along the minus strand of NC_085138.1, from coordinate 104,164,892 downwards.
TTCTTAACAGCGGGCTTACTGAAAACAACTGAAAGAAAAAGCAACGGAAGTTTTTACCCTCCCACAATACAGGGTGTTAGGTTCGTGAGTGCAAACTTTTTAAAGGGTGATAGAGGACCATAAAAGGTGAAAAAGATGTTCTACGCATATGGTCAAACCTCAACCGTTACGTAGTTATTGAACTTTCCATGTTTTTGATTATAATTGCCTTAACTGGCTAAAACCTTAAAATGATCAAACTTATCGCAGTTTTTGACCCTTATTCGAAAGATTATTGAATCTTCTATCAAATCCCAAGTAACAATCCTAATTCTACTTGGTTTTATTTGTTTTTATGATAGTTTTATCGGAACATTGCATATTCTAGTTGATCTTATCGGAGTTTCAGCTGAGCACAACTATTCTTCGTCAATATGTGGTTTTAAAAACACCTCCAAGAATACTTGAGGTTCAATTCATAAAACCATAAACACAACAAGAACTGTTGAACTTATTTTCAGTTTTATAAGGTTCTTGTAGCTATCTTCAATCATTCGTTCTTGATCAAGAGCAACTGTTCTCGCATAAGAACAGTTTGGTACATGAGAAATACAAGGAAAAACTCAAGCATTAAATTTTGATTCTCATCGTTCCATTATTGCTGCCAATCGAGAACACCTACCCGGAAACCCAACCGCGACGCGGTGCAGTGCCCAGTTCCTCCGGTTTCAGCATCCGAAATGAGGTGGGTATGGTCATCCAGGACGTCGATTCCCGTGCAATCGGGGTTCCAATCATCGATCTTCAAAATCAACAACTACTTACCTGATGGAAGTGCTGACCGGAGGAATGAGGCACTGCACCGCATGAAGGCCGGTTATCGAAAAAGGTCTGCCTGGTTGGCAACGGTACCGGGCTGATAATTAAATTCATCGGACGAGAGTCACAAAATCCACCGCGGTGCGATAATTTATTGTTTGTTTACTATTTGGCGTACATGATTTATGACGTTCTCGGTGGAGTTAGCATAAACCTACATCAAGAACGTTATAAACCTTAATAGTCTTGAGTAATACTTCTTACCCTTGCATAAGATGAAATAAATTTAAGACGTTCTTGATAGAGGCCAACCAGGCTGCATTGAGAACGTTATAAATAATAGTATTCTTGAGTTATGCTTTTTGCTCTGGCATGAGTTGAAAGAAATTTAAGATGATCTTATGGTGATGTTGATTAAAACCATCGATGATGGACCGACCACCGGCCTAGATTTCAATGGAAGCCATGTTGAGAAAACTCATGAGCAATGTTCGCATGACCAGGAATAATATTTTTCAATATTTTATTAGTGCGTTATAATGGAAGCGCGTTGCAATTTTTGGAAGTATCTTGCAACATTATACGATGAATTTTGCTTGGCATTTGGCATCCTTGTTACACCACGGAAATATTTCCAATTTGTGTAATAAATTAATCCCGATTACAATAATGTGTCAATTTCATTGTGTTTTTAATTTCAATTTATTTCATCAAACTTTTCTGTCAACATAAAAGCTGCAACAGCAACAACACTGACAAATTTATTATCGTTTTATCGTGCACTTGAAGAATTCTACATGGAGAGAGCAATTCGCCTTGAGGACAACTTGGGAAGTACAACAAGTTTTGAGAGAAATTTAAAAACAACTCTCCAAGAGCATCTTAGGATGGGCCTCTTTGGTCTTATGGCGGGTTTATGGTTGAGTTGATGTCGTTTTGCAGAGCAATTCGGTTTATGCATGGTTTTAAAGAACAGGTGTTGAAGAACACTTCAAAAGCATTATAAAATTAATTTTGTTACTTGGGATGGCATCTTTGAATCGATTGGTTTTCTTAAATAACTAAGTTTTCTAGAGAAAATAGCTCAAAAGTAGTGTGTTTTAATTTGTTTTTGTCAATTACCTTTGAAAGATGCGAAATAAATAAAAAATATTTGTAAGTCAAAGTTGTGGCCTCTACTCACTCCACTCTGCAATTCGTTCTTCGACATCAAACTTCTAGCTCTTATCGTTTTCTTGCAATTTTGATTGAAATGTGCGACACTGTGCGTAAAAAACTTCTTACCCTGACAGTTGCAAATTTGTGATCTGAAATACCATGCTTAAATCGAAATTGCAAGAAAACGATAAGTGATAGAAGTTTGATGTCAAAGAACGAATTGTAGAGTGAAACAGGGGCTACAACTTTGCCCAAGAAAGAAATTTTATTTATTACGTATTTACGTATTACGTAGTGAAACACACTACTTTTGAACTATTTGCTCTAGAAAACGTCCCAAGTAACCACTAAGCACTGTTCTAAGCATTATAAAGGTCATTGAACAGCTCTTCAGTGCTAAAAAGCTCTATACAAGCATCCCTAATACTTATAGGCACTGTAAACAGTAAGAACTAAAAAGCCCTGTATGCTTATATGAAGCCTACAAGTTGTAAAGAAGTTTGTCAGTGCTGTCACAGGGCTTGGAGTACATGACGTTTGTATCAGTCAAAATTGACTTCGACCAAAACAAACTCAAGTCGGTCATGGCTAATACATTTTAACAAAATGGATCGGAGTGGGGGGAACAGGATCATTTTTGTTGCCATTCGACAAATGCTGCTCGGAATGCTAAAAGATAATGGAATCACAGAGATCTCTGTGATGGAATCTTTCAAGCAAATGTGGTAATTCCAGACACGATTCTTTTAGTTTATTGGTTCTACAAACTCCATGGAGCTGCAGCTCCGGTAGGAAAACGTTGCGGAAAAGGAACTGCAACGTTTTCCGACCATAGTATACATGCTGCTTCTCCTGCATCCTGCAACCGTCGAGATACCCAAACTATTATGTTTTGCATGGTTTAAATACTAGTTTGATCACACTGATTCCATGGTGCATTGGTAGAGCAGATGGGAAATGCAAATGGACTTAAGTTGGACTTTCGATCAGGAACGCGGAGGATAAGAGCTGGAATCTGGGTCAAGCAGCAAAAAACAACTTCAGTGGAAGCAAAAGAAATGAGAAAAGAACAGAAGATAAACTTTTTTTTCTTTTTTCTTTGTCTCACTTTTGACAACTCTCGCCCCAGAGACTTGGTACGGAATTTTGAAGTTGGCCGTATATCAGCCGAATAATGCGCCAAAAGTGGCTTTTGAGCACCTCTATTAGAGGATATAGAACCAATTAGCTCTGTTAGCCAGGTTCTATATTCCACTATAGAACCGTTTTAATGCCATTTTTACGGCTTAATGGTTACCTGGGGTAATTATTTAAATATCATTAGTGCCATTTACACTTATCAATAAGTTGATTCAATCAAGAGGTTCAATCTTTCCTTCAACTTCATCAAGAAACACAATTTGATGGAAATATTGCTAAATGTATTGCATGCATTTTTTATTGAGGAGAACATGGATGATAATGTTGAATCTTGATGTAAATACTGGCCAACCTGCAAAAGCGAGGATTGAGGTTGGTGGTCATATCCTCAATATTTCCCCTCCGAAAGATTGATCCAACCGATCCAACCACCACTATCATCCAGTTTGACCAAACCATCAAGATCATCCAAGTTCGTCAAACTTTCCTCTCGATTTGTTTGATTCGATCAATCCAGCAGTGCAAAAGAGTCAGCAGATTGAATGAAGACCATTCCATCAGTGAGGAAGAGATAGCAATTCACCAACGTTCAGCGCGTGACTCACGGCGTTCATGGTGGCCAGTTCAATTGAATTTTATGGAATGCTTTGAAAGCAAATTTCTAGAAATAAAGTGTCACGTTTTTGCTTTGTAAATAAATTAAAAACTTGGTCATTCGAAAAGTGCAAATTTCGATATTTGGTTGCTTATTCAATTCCATTAATGATTATCAAAAAATATTTTTTTGATAGTTCTGGTCATTTACCACGCCATATTCGATTTTTTTTTGGGAGCATTAATAAACTCAGGCCAAACATGTCTAAAGGTCCAATCTGCAGAAGAGAGGCTCTCTTTAGTTTCCCTCTCTTTCGTTAATATCTCAGCTGTTCATTTGAATTATGATTATCTCCTTGCATAGAACGATGGTCAAATCAATCATCTTTTAATTTGTACTGCAAAAGTAGTTGAAAAGTGTACCATTACATTGCAACAATTGAAAGAGAAAGTGAATAAAGAGAGCCTCTCAAATGCAGATAGGACCTATTGAAATGTTCGGCCTGAACTCTTATCTATTGAACCCAATCTCTCCGAATAGCATGATGAATTGTTAAATAGTGGATCTATTTACATGATGAATTATGCTATTTTTCCTAATGTCTTGAGAAGGTGAATGTTTCTTATTTTTACCACAAGTTATGAACTTCTACCGTTGAACCAAAATATTTCATACAAAATGGAGTTTAAACAAGTATTAACATTCGGTTCGAACAAGTTTTGATTTTTGCTAATGTAGTAAATGTAGTAAATGTAAATATGTAAAGCAGTATAGGTTTGGAAAACAAAGGCTGATAAGAGGTTATTGCCATTAATTTGTTTGTTTTGTTTATAATTGAACATGTTTGCTTTATCCGTTATTATTCAAACAGGTTTCTCTATAGCTAGATTGATTACTGAACGATAATTAAATTATATGTCTTGAGAGTGACTTTGGGTATTTTTGACAGTTTTACCGTCTACCCCCGTTGGTTTGACCTCATCTAATCTGAACACTTTTTAATTTGACCCCCTCTAATCTGCACATCGTTCAAACTAAAAATGGTTCAAACGTCATTCTGCTCATGGAACGGAGTGAAACGGAACGCAGAATCAAAACAAAACAGCAAAAAGGGTTACCATCAGTGTGTTTTCGATACCTACAGGGTTACTAGAAGTTCAAATTAAAAAATGAACCCCTTTGGTTTGCATGAGGTGTCGTTCAAACCAACGGGGGTAGACGGTAATATGTTGTAGTATTGTGTAAATTGTGTACATCTCTCTCTCTCTCTCTTGGCGTAATGTCCTCATTGGGACAAAGCCTGCTTCTCAGCTTAGTGTTCTATGAGCACTTCCACAGTTATTAACTGAGAGCTTCCTCTGCCAATGACCATTTTGCATGTGTATATCGTGTGGCAGGCACGAAGATACTCTATGCCCAGGGAATGGCTTGCAGTCAAAAAAGCCCAAAATCGCATATTTTGCCCTATAAATTGAGTTATAGCTTAAAATTGCGACGTGCTGGAACACATCTGAGCCAAGATTCGGATTCAGCGGCCCAAAATTTGTCAGGGACACATAAGTTTGCTCTTGAGACAAAAAAGTGTTGCGATGTGTTATTAATTAACAGGTATTAGATACCCCCAGTGCACCAGTATTTTTTAGCAGAGTTCGGTGGGACACCAACAGAGTTATAAGATTACCCAAAAAATGTTTTATTACCAAAAAAACCAAAAAAACTTTTTATTACCACTAATGCATCATAATTGTTGGGTTCATTACATTTAAATGAAAAATCTTGGGAAAAAAACTTCTGCATAATTTCTTTTTTGTTTGATGATTTTTTACATCTGAATTCAGTTTTCTTTTTCGTATGGATTTTTGTATAATACAGTTCAAAAGCTATTTATTTAAATTAAAACAAAATATGGCAACACGGCAGCAATGATGATGCTCTCGTTCACGTGCTGCTGCATTGAAAGGATGATAGGTTGATGTGGAGGGGAAATATTGAACCAATCATTTGATCCATGGAATAATTTGACCCATGGTTTGAGCCTCGGTTTGAGCAATCTTCGAGAGGATTGATGTAACAATTTTGAAGGTGGGGAAATATTGTAGAGAAAATTGAAGTAAAATGCGCTATGGAGGGGAAATATTGCTGCGTGGTTGATCAAACGCATGATAGGGAAAAATTTTAATGATTGATATCAATCTATTTTTGAACAATATTATACATTCAATGTTTCCATAAAACGGCCAACTATTGATCAATATATGCATCGTGTGACTGGCGCTATTCAAAACGGCTATGCAGTCTTGAAATTAGCAAACGATGTTTATGTGAAGAACAAACTATTCACTGGGTAAATCCCATCAGATATTTGGGTACTTGAACTTTACAGTGTATCACTTGTCAAATAAAATTCATTCTGTACTTTTATACTCGACCGTAACACACGTGTTTGTTTTGCTCTCGCGTATCACATTCCGCTGGGTGCTCCGCTTATAGGTTATGGTCCCAGCATAGCCCGAGCCCCTTTTGTGAGCACGTTGGAACGCGTCGCGAAACTTTTTTTGGTCGTCGGAAAGAGAAGCTGCCCCGCAGCGTATGGCAAAATGTTGTGTTGCCCCGGGCCGTGCGGTAATAAAGTCGTCGCGAGTGTGAGTTTTTTCTCGTTGCTGTTGACGTCGTCGGTAGTGCGCAGTGCGTTGAAATGGAGGAGGAAAAGAAAGTTTATCTTTTCGACGGTGCCAAATTCAACAACTGGTGTTTCCAAATGGAAATTCACCTGGAGGAGCTGGACCTCATCGAGTGCATTCGTGCGGAACCGGAGGAGGTAGCCGAAATTCAGGTGTTGGTGACCGACAGTGCAGACGTCAAGCGCGTGAAGGAGGAAAAACTGCTGGCGAGGAAGAAGGACGTAAAATGCAAGTCGGTGCTAGTCCGGAATATTGCCGACTCGCAACTTGAATACATCAAGGGCAAGCGAACGCCGCGGCAAATCTGGACGACGCTTGAGAATACGTTCGCTCGGAAGGGTATCTCCGGGCAGTTTTACCTCCTGAAAAAGCTGTCAGCGATGAAGTTTGAAGAATCCGGACCGCTTCAGGCGCATCTGCTCCAGTTCGAGCGGATGGTGCGGGACTTGGAGTCAGCCGGAATCAAACTGCAGGAACAGTTGGTGGTATTTTACCTCCTGCGAACGATGCCGCCATCGTACGGACAACTCGTCACCGTGTTGGAAACACTGTCGGCAGACCAGTGCACTCTTGACTTTGTCAAAGCCCGTCTGCTGAGTGAGAGTGTGAAGCGCGAACATTGTGACGATGCTAGAGGAAGTGGAGAATCAACGGCATTCGCCGGAAAAAGTGCCAAATCGAAACTGAAGTGTTTTTCGTGCGGGAAGGTGGGGCACAAACGGTCGGAGTGTCTCCATCGCCGCGATTCGGATTGCGTAAAGCCGAAGAAGAAGAAAAACAAGTTCGAGAAAAAGGAAAAAGCGCACGTCAGTGAAACGGAGGTCACGTTCGTCAGTAGTTGTGTGGACAAAAACGAAAAATTGTGTGGGGAAGGTGGATTCAAGTGGATTTTGGACTCCGGCGCGTCCGACCACATGATTTGTTCGAGTGAATACCTCCGAGACGTGCAGAAGCTAGATGCACCAGTGATGATAAAGGTTGCATCGGGTGAAGTGCTTAGTAGCCACCACAAGGGAATAGTGGATATCGTGGCTCGCGTCGGGAAACGTCGGTTAAAGTGCGTCGTCGACAACGTCTTGTTCGTCCCGGGCTTGAACTACAACCTCTTCTCGATCCGTCGCGTGGGACAGCTTGGAATGGAAGTGATTTTCTCCAAGAACAGTGCGGTGATCAAACGGGATGGTGAGGTTGTGTGTACGGGCAGTCGGTCGGATCGACTGTACGAACTGAACGTTGACATTGAGAAACCAGTGAACTCTGAGGTGCTAGTGTCGCAGAAGGCTGTCGGAAATGCCGAACTGTGGCACAGAAGATTCGGCCACATTGGGAAGAGTGGCTTACTGAAGATGATCCGTGAAGATATGGTGAAAGGAATGTCGCTGCAGAAAGAAGCTGTAAACAGTGGCGGCGGTGGCGTGTGTGTCCCTTGCGTGGAAGGCAAGCAGACACGCAAACCCTTCCAGGATATGCCACTTCCGCGGAGCTCTCGGCCTCTCGAGTTGGTGTATAGCGACGTCTGCGGTGCGATGTCCCCGGCTTCATGGAACGGTAAGCGCTATTTCGTTACCTTTACAGATGATTTCACTCACTTTTGTGCGGTCTACATCCTGAGCACAAAAGATGAGGTGTTTGATTGCTTTAAAACCTACGTAGCGATGGTCGAAGCCCATTTCGATACCAGAATCAGCGGTTTACGATGCGATAACGGCGGGGAATACGTCGGCAAGGCATTTGCTGATTTCTGCAAAGGCAAGGGTATTCAGGTGGAGTTCACTGACCCATATACTCCCCAGCAGAATGGGGTCAGTGAGCGGTTCAATCGCACCATTCTCGACAAGGCCAGAGCAATGATAGCGGATTCCGGACTGGATCGGAATATGTGGAACGAGGCTGTGTTGGCGGCCGTCTATCTCGTCAACCGGAGCCCTACGGCAGCGCTAACCACAAATAAGACACCGTATGAGCTATGGTACGGGCATAAGCCGGACGTATCCAGGATTCGGATTTTCGGGAGCAAGGCATACAGCCTGATTCCGAAGGAGAAGCGAGGAAAGCTGGATTCTCGCAGCAAGATCAGCTACTTCGTTGGATACGGCGGTGGCGGGTACCGTTTGTGGGACGGCAAGCGGATTTTCATCGCTCGTGATGTCGTGGTGGATGAACCAGCCCTGCGACAGCGGAACATCGAATGCAAGTCGGAGAGTTCGAACGACGTCGGCCACGGAGTGAGTCATGGTCGACTGCTTGGACCATTTTCTTCGAGGATCGTTGCTGATTGTGAGGATGCCCAGCGTGAATTGCCTAACGCTGGAGGCGGCTCCGTTCTTGTTTCCCGCAATGATGAAGATTCCGATGATGAGGTGTTTGATGAAGCGGATGATAGGCTGTTCGGCGAAAATCGTGATCAAGCTGAGGAGGGGAACAACGGCGACGCGGAAGAAGGTCTACGTCGTAGTGAGCGAGTTCGGAAGCCTCCAGAGAAGCTGAGTGATTACCTGTGCATCGCATATGCACTGAACGCCGAAAGCTACGTCGAAAATGTTCCTGAAACCGTCGAAGAGCTGCAGAAACTGGAAGATTGGCCTGAATGGAAGCTTGCCATAGACGAGGAGCTGAAGTCACTGGCTGAAAACAACACCTGGCAGCTGGTGGACTTGCCGGCCGGGCGAAAACCGATTGACTGCAAGTGGGTTTTCCGGCTCAAGTTCGACCCGGATGGTTCTGTTCAGAAGCGGAAGGCGCGTTTAGTCGCCAAAGGCTTCACGCAGCGTTTCGGATTCGACTTTTCGGAAACGTATGCGCCAGTCATCAAAATGTCAACCGTTCGTACAATGCTTGCTCTTGCCAATCAGTTCGACCTTGAAGTCCATCAAATGGACGTGACATCCGCCTTCCTCAATGGAGTCCTTACTGAGGACATCTATATGCGTCAACCAAAAGGATTTGAGGAGGGGGATAAAGTATGCAGACTTAACAAATCCATTTATGGGTTGAGGCAGGCGTCCAAGGCCTGGAACGACCGCTTCAATGAATTTATTTCACGGTGCGGATTCCAGGGCTGTTACAAATGTGTCCATTTGGAAACCGCGAAATCCGCGCCAAGTCATTTGAAATCCGCGCCGAGGTCATCAAATCCGCGCCAATACAAAAATATGTGATTTCGATGACTCAAACTCATAAAAAGCCTGAATTTTCCAATTATTTATGGTTTTTGTTGCACTCCAAATGAAGATCATTTGTAATGTTAAAACCGATTTTAACTATTATTAATCCATGACCTTAAATGCAACTTCCACATCAACCAAGAGTTTAAAAATGCTGCAAACAGAGTGTAGAGTTAGCATCTAAGTTAACATACACATAAATAAAAACTAAAAAAAAAATGTTTCAAACAGGTTAGTTTTTTAAATTGAAATAAAAAGTTTTGAATAAATGATTCTTTGATTGCTGGTCAATCAGGGTGACTACTTTTTTACGAGAATGGAATTTCCTGTTCCCTGAAACAGTTCCAAAAAAGAGCATTCTTGACGAATCTGTTCAAATAATCAAAACCAACATTATGGTAGAAAACCTGCAATAAAATCTGTAGTAAGTCCCAAAACATCGTTCGAGAGAACTGTAAGAAAATTTCCGGTTTTTTTGTGTAGATACGAATTGAGTAATTGATTCTAACATAACCAATACCATTAGGAATAATATTTAAGGGAGATATTTATTAAATAGAAAACATTTCATGAAAAATGTCAGGCAAATGTTCTTGCCTTTGAGCAAAAGATATGTAGAGAAGTATCAATTTAATAGAAACTTATGCTAAGAGTTTCTGGCCACACCACACTCTTGGAAATTCAGTAAAGATTTCAGCAAGAATGTCCTCCATAGGATTCCAAAGCTTCAAGTTTTCAAGTTAAAAATATTCTCCAAAAATTCTACCAAGAAATCCTTTATTAACTGTGGCTACTGTGGATCCCCTCTCAACGAATGCTCCGATTGGAATTCAAAGATAAATTTCACTCTGACAACAGAAGATTACATATTTTTGGGATAATTCACTCTGGTTGAACAAAAATCGATTCGAAAGAAGTTCTACAAGTAACACAGTCTACAAAACCAATGATTTTCTTTACGAAATTCTACTAATTTAACTACAAAATTCAATCAAATGTTTATCCAAAGTTTCCAGTGACGTCTTTTTGCAAATTCCACAAAAAACAGATTTCAGAATCACCAAGAAACTCTAGGAATTTTTGCAGAAATCTTACCATGATTCAGTGTTTTTCGAACCTCGGACATTACTAAATAAGTTCCGTTCAAAAAAATTTTATAGAAAAATTTAGCCAAAAAATGATGGTTAAGACAGAAATGATTTCAAGAGGTTCACTACAAAATTCAGAAGAGGAAGTCCTATGTTTTCAAAAATTGAGCGTTTAGTGCAGTGCTACTTACCTACCACTCCAAGCTAACGACTACTAAAATTATTTTTACTCAGTCACAAAATTCATACTTAACTCCAATTTGAAAATGTTCTTTATTTTCTCTGATTGTGTTGAGCTCAATGCCTATATATTTCATGTAAGTGCATTCAAAAACCATTTCCGCAAAAACCGCGCCGAAATTAGCAAAAACGCGCCAAATCCGCGCGAAACGCAAAAACTGCGAAAAACGCAAAATCCGCGCCACCTGTAACAGCCCTGGGATTCCGTCGATGCAAGAAGGATAGCTGTCTGTATGTCCGGGCAGGCAAATCAGGACCAGTGTACCTGTTGCTGTACGTGGACGATGTGCTGATCATCGCGAAGAACTTGGACGAAGTGAAGACGGTGAAGCGAATGCTGAGGAAGGAATTCAAGATGCAGGACCTCGGTGAAGCTCGAATGTTCCTGGGACTTCGAATCGACAGAGACAGACGAAATGCGTAATGAAGCTGAGTCAGCCGAAGTATGTGGATTCTGTGCTGAAGCGCTTCGGAATGGAGTCGTGTAAGCCGTCATCGACCCCGATGGAGCTAGGCTTGCAGCTTAAGAAAGCGGAACTCAACCAGAACTTGCACAAACCATATAGGGAACTGATCGGCTGCATAACTTACCTGGTGGTGACGTCTCGCCCGGATCTGAGCGCGGCCGTCTCGTACTTTAGCCAGTTCCAGAGCAACCCTGGAGAAGAACATTGGCAACACGCAAAAAGAATGCTTCGCTATCTGAAGGGAACACCGGAATATGGACTGATCTACAGGAGAACGGATACTGCTGGTCGCCAAATAGTGGGGTTTGCCGATGCAAATTGGGCCACTGACGTGAACGACCGACATTCGGTCTCAGGATACCTGATCCAGATCTACGGTGCTACGACAGCGTGGAGCACCAAGAAGCAGCGGACCGTGGCGCTTTCCTCGACCGAGGCTGAGTGCTATGCGCTGGCTGACTGTGTTTGCGAAGTTTTGTGGATCTCTAAGCTATTCACGGAATTGGGCATCCATGACCATCAGCCTGCGGTTATCTTCGAAGACAATCAGTCTGCAATCGCCATTGCCGAGTCGGACGGCTCATCCAAGAAACTCAAGCATACTGAGGTAAAGCTACATTTCATCAAGGAGTGCATCCAAGAAGGTAAGGTGAACTTATGCTACATCCCGACGGCTGATCAACCGGCCGATATACTCACCAAGGGTCTGTCAGTTGTGCCATTCTCCAGGCACCGAACCTTCATGGGAATTGAAGCGTGATTCGTTTGAGGAGGGGTGTGAAGAACAAACTATTCACTGGGTAAATCCCATCAGATATTTGGGTACTTGAACTTTACAGTGTATCACTTGTCAAATAAAATTCATTCTGTACTTTTATACTCGACCGTAACACACGTGTTTGTTTTGCTCTCGCGTATCACATTCCGCTGGGTGCTCCGCTTATAGTTTATTACTTGCCCAACGTTTCGACACGGGGTTAGTGTATTCTCTAGGGAGAAACTAATTTGGTCGTTTTTGGTCTTGTGTTTCGTCTAACTGTAACTGTCCTGTCATTAGTTTGTTGGTACATGACTTATTTGGCTTGTTTTAACTTTCAAAGATGTCATTCGATAGAAAATTCAATAATCTTTTGAATAAGGGTAAAAAAACTGCGATAACTTTGATCGTTTTCAAGTTATGGCCAGTTAAGTCAATATATAATAGTCAAAAACATGGAAAGTTAAATAACTACGTAACGGTTGAGATTTGACCATATGCGTAGAACAATTTTTTTCACCATTTCTGGTCCTCTATCACCCTTTAAGAAGTTTGCACACAGGAACCAAACACCCTGTATAAAACGCGTGAAACGAGTGCCAAAAGTGGTGGTGGAACGGAAGGCTGAAATCTGGGCGCGATGGTCTCTCACTTTTACTTCGAATTTCGGCAAGGCACTGAACTGACGTGTACTTGAGAAAGTTTTTTGGTGAGCGGATTGTGTCTGGTGGGCGGACAGTGGTGAGATTAAGAGAATTTGAACTACGAAGTGGAAGAACTGAAACTATACTTTTTCAATCGAGTGCGTGTGTTAGAGTTATTAGTTAGTTAGTGGACATTAAGCTAAACTTAAATTGTCTTCCGGAGTTTGTGGAGGATTGTCTAAAATTTCGTTGTCTACTAAATTTAGCTATGCTTGTTATAAAGCCCTAATATACCTACCGTGAGGTAGGACAAAAGTATGGAATTATAGAAACTGTCTATCTACATGCAAAAAAAAAAATATTCATAAATGGAATTCCAAACTGGCTTTTTTGTGTTCTAGGCTTCTTGATAGTGCATGTGTCGAGTACTGGCATTTTCGTTTTCGTTTGTTTTTACGTGCATAATTCCACATTAGTTGTAAATTATCCGAACAGCAAACGGAGCCTGTGCACTATGGGGCGGCTCCATACAAACAGGTGGCCAAAAATATTTTCGCGTCATTTTTATAATGTCTTGCTCCTATTCGTAGGGTTTATGCTTGAACAATATGAAAAACATGTTGAACATGCTGTTTTAATACGACAGTTTCAAACAGCATGAAATTACAAGGGCATTGCATACTTTTAGGCGTTGAAGGATTTCTGTTCCCATTTACAAAATGGATTCCAATTCGTAAAAACACGCTTCGCTAAGAGATCCAAGACCAGATTTAGACTGCACTATGATTGATCTACCTATAAAAGTGGCCATGACGACTAAATGTTTCCTCAGAGGTATTTAATGGCCAATAGGGTGATTTTATAAAGCAATATCTTAATCATCGCCGACAACATGATTGGAATTGCAGAATAGCAGCTAGTATGTAGAAGCCAAATTTGATTTCAATGCTTCCCTGGGGTCCTAAACAAAGACATAGAAATAGTCCCGAAGCGAAACTCAGCGAAACTTTTTTTGTATGCAACGGTTTGCATGGGAAAAATTTTATTTTTTTGATGTGGCATCATTTAATTATTTTACAATCAACATTTCTACGCCTGATACGTCATTCGAAAGGTTTATAAGCAAGCTTTTAGAAACTACTTTAAAAGTTTGACATTTGTCATTTAAGCCGAAGATATGCGAAGTTGAACATTTCTTCAATTTTACCAAAAATTTGCAATGGTCTTATTCTGATAAGTATAGGGATTAGCAAACTAATATTCTAGGGTTTACTGGTCCAAGTGGTCTACTTCCAACTACTGAACCTTAATCTCAAATTGAATAAAGTCAATTTCCGATTTTTGGCCACCTGAATCCCCTGGCAAACTCGCGTGTCATGCCTCGAGCCTGTGTGCTTGTCAGCAACGCAATAGTTGCTACGCAATAGTTGAACTAATCACCAGAGATCTATGTGCTATCACAATTGATGTATCTGTTGGAAACCTCAACAGGAAATACGTCTGTTCGGTTTATTTACCGCATGATGAACCATCCCCTACGGATGCTTTCAAAGAAGTCATCACATACTGTACTTCAAAAAGCCTTCCGCTAATTGTTGGCAGTGATGCTAATGCTCACCATATCATCTGGGGCAGCTCAGACATTAACTTGAGAGGCTCCAGTTTGATGGAGTACTTAAGTAGTACAGATCTTGCATTACTTAACATAGGCAACCGCCCAACCTTCATGGTATCTGCTAGAGAGGAAGTGTTAGACATAACGCTTTGCTCTAGTAGAATCAGTCACGAGCTGATCAGTTGGCATGTATCAGATGAAGAATCATTATCTGACCATCGTTACATCTTTTTTGAACATTTAAATGTTACTTCGCAAATATTGCGTTTCAGGAATCTCCAGTCAACAAACTGGGATCTTTTTACTGGCTTGGTTGCGGCCAAATTTCATGGATACTCACCATCCATTGACAATCCAAGTGATTTAGATGATGCCGTTGATACCACAACGACCTTCATCATGGAAGCAATGTGCCTTTCGATACCATATTGGAAGCCGCCACGAGTCATGGTATATCTCCAATGATTTCCAATTGGATTCACCAAATACTCAAAAACCGACATCTCTTCGCGACATTGCGTCAAGCGGCGATTAGGAAATTGAGTGTTTGTGGATGTCCCCAAGGGGGAGTACTATCACCACTTTTGTGGAATCTCGTAGCAGATACGCTATTGAGGCAACTCAAAAATAGCGGTTTTCCTACTTATGGTTTTGCCGACGACTACCTAACATTGTTAGTCGGTATGTGCATCAGCACCCTTTTCGACCTGACGCAAAATGCTCTTCAGGTAGTTGAGGGTTGGTGTCGGCAATATGGCCTTTCGGTAAATCCGAGTAAAACATTGTAACAAGATGATTGGCACATCCCTAGCGAAATGGACCACACGATCATTAGCTCGACGGCTATCCAGTGTAGGTCTGAACCGTCGCTTGTCCGGTCGCCTTTTGTTGTAGCACTCTTTATAAAATAAACCGCAAATTGTACTTTTATTTTAAATAAATATAAGTTCAAATAAACTGTTCGTTACAACATCTATTATTCTTTTCACGGAAAAGCGAAACCGTAATGGTGTTCGACCTATCCGTCTCTTTCATTCTGAAATCAATGTGACTGAACAGGTAAAGTACGTTGGAGTCATTCTTGATTCCAAGCTTTCCTGCACACCTCATATTGAGTTCAGAATCAAGAAAGCTTGTATGCCCTTCGGGCAATGCCGGCGAACCTTTGGTACAACTTGGTGTCTAAAACCCAAGTGTATCAAATGGATTTACACAACTGCAATTTACGCTACATTCAAAATACTTATTTCAATCAAAGTGTTGAATTTTTAATCCAAGTGTACTGACATGGACTCTTCTTAAACGGTACATTTTGACCATTTTCAATAATACGTCGGGATAGCAGTGAAAGGTGCTGTCCCATCGAATACATCACGTCTGCAGACGTCTGGCCAGGCTATCGTCATCGGAGACTATGATTGGCTGACAGTGATCTAGGCATTATCATTTCAGAGAGCTTATGGTGGCGTGGCATGTGGCAAGTGATAAGCGATAGTAGCAAAACGTAAGATGTCATCTTACGTCAATGATATTTCTGCTCTCATTTGGAATTTATGAACAAGTTTCATAAATATATCTGATAGAATAACATACACATTTTTAATTGCTCAATATCATATTAAAGATAAGACATAATCAACAATATAAGTACGCCACAATGTAGGTCACAATAGCCCTTTACGGCTCATTGTGCCAACCGGATCAGTAGCCAGGGCCGGATCTAAGGGGGGGCCGGGGGGGGGCCCGGGCCCCGGGCCCCCACATTTTCGGGGCCCCCACAAAAACATTTTTTGGTTGCTAACATTAGCATTATTTTTCATATTGCTCAAGTACTGTTCAAAAATAAGGGAAAACATTTTTGGTCATCTCTCCGAGGGGCCTCCACATCCGCTCGGGCCCCGGGCCCCCACAATCCTTAATCCGGGCCTGTCAGTAGCGATCACCAACTTTCCAGAGTGATTATCCGACATTCTTGTAACATGCCCTGCCCACCGTAACCTTCCGGATTTGGCCACCCTCTGGATGCTGGGTTCGCCGTTGAGTGCAGTGAGCTCGTGGTTCATCCTCTCCGCCACACACCGTTCTCCCGCACACCGCCGAGGATCGTTCTTTACATGCGTCGCTCGAAAGCTCCAAGTACTTCCAGGTCCTGCTCGATCTTGGTCCATGTCTCGTGGCCGTAGAGGACCACCGGTCTTATAAGCGTTTTGTACATGATATATTTGGTGCGTGGGTGAATCTTTTTGACCGCAGTTTCTTTTGGAGCCCATAGTAGGCACGACTTCCACTGATGATGCGCCTTCGTATTTCACGGCTCACGATATTGTCAGCCGTTAGCAAGCAACCGATGTAGACGAATTCTTTTATCACCTCGAAAGTATCCCCGTCTATCGTAACATTGCTGTCAAGGTTTGTCCTGTCGGCAGCCAATTAAACGCCCCATAATAAATTAAAAAGTTTCCATAAATTATTCGAAAATTGCCAATAAATAAATAGGGGTGGAAGCAATAATAAACTGTAAAAGTTCCATAAACATATCAAAAAGCGCATAAATAAATCAAAACTTCCCATGAATAATTGATTTTCGAGAAATAAAAAATGCCAAAATTTCCACAAATAAATCAACAATTGCAATAAAAAACTACATTTTTTCCTACATTTTCAAAAAATTTCGAACATACTACATCACAGAACTATTATGATAGAAAGATTGGAACTATCTGTGCAATTTAACAGGCAATCGCTTGCTGTCCGACTTCAAAAAGAGATAAAATCTGGTCGCATTCTACCGGGCAAATTCTTGGATCTGTAGATTGCCTAGATCCGAATCGACGCAGTTACGGCGCGTCGGATTTCGGAAACTTCTGCCGCCTCAGTTCCTCAATCCTCTATGCGGCTTCGCTGCATGGCTCGACTGCAACTTATACTTTACTAATAGGAAGCAATCAGTGAAGTACTAGATTGAAAGTAGTGAGTTGGATTTTTGTATGGTGAGATGATCAATTCTCCGTTTCTGCAATGAAATGGTACAAACAGCGTGGGTTATATGATTTCTTGCCTAATTTGATGCTATTTGAACAAAATTTGGTTAACTGTGTTGTTGTATTATTTATTTCTTACAACTTCAAAACACAGTTACCCAAAGTTTCGCTCAAACAGCATCAAATTAGGCAAGAAATCATATAACCCACGCTGTTTGCACCATTTCATTGCAGAAACGGAGTATTGATTATCTCACCATACAAAAATCCAGCTCACTACTTTCAATCTAGTACTTCACTGATTGCTTCCTATTGTTTCGTATTTAGTGCTAATTTTTCAATTGCTTTTTTGATGTTTTTCAATTGGGAATTTTTAAATTATTTATGGAAAAATCATATTTATTTATGGAAAATTTAAACTTTTTTGGTGGAAAAAATGTAGTTATTTATTGCAATTTTTGAATTATTTGTGGAAATTCCGACATTTTTTATTGCTCGAAAATCAATTATTTATGGAAAATTTTGATTTACTTATGCACTTTTTGATTTGTTTATGGAAATTTTATAGTTTATTATTGCTCCCACCCTTACTTCTTTATTGTCAATTTCTGATTTTGGTATGGAAATTGATCACTTTTCTATGAGTCGTTTATATTTAAGCCTTGTCCTGTCTCGCTCAGTCCCACCTACCAGCATGTACTTTGTATTAGCCGCATTTACCACCAGTCCGACCTTTGCTGCCTCACGTTCCAGGCGGTGTACAGTTCTGCCACCGTTCCAAATGCTCTAGCAATAGTATCCATGGCATCCGCAAAACAGACAAATTGGCCAGATTTCGTGAAGATCGTACCCCGGCTGTTGAGCCCGGCTCGTCGCATAACACCTTCCAGGGCGATGTTGAATAGTAGGCAGGAGAGTCCATCACCTTGTCGTAGTCCCCGTCAAGATTCGAATGAACTGGATAGTTCACCCGAAATCCTTACGCTGTTCTGCACACCGTCCATCGTTGCTCTTATAAGTCTGGTAAGCTTCCCGGGAAAGCTGTTCTCGTCTATGATTTTCCATAGGTCTGTGCGGTCGATACTGTCGTATGCCGCCTTGAAGTCGATGAACAGGTGGTGCATTGGGACCTGGTATTCACGGTATTTCTGGAGGATTTGCCGTACGGTGAAGATCTGGTCCGTTGTCGACCAGCCGTCGATGAAACCGGCTTCGTAACTTCCCACGAACTCATTTACTTTAGGTGAAAGACGACGGAAGATGATTTGGGACAGCACTTTGTAGGCGGCATTCAAAACGATGATCGCTCGAAAGTTCTCACACATCAACTTGTCACCTTTCTTGTGGATGGGACAAATTATCCTTTCCTTCCACTCCTCCGGTAGCCGTTCGGTTTCCCAGATCTTGACTACTAACTGGTGCAGACAGGTGGTCAACTTTTCCGGGCCCATCTTGATGAGTTCTGCTGCGTTACCGTCCTTACCAGCCGCTTTGTTGTTTTTGAGCAGGTGGATGACATCCTTATCTTCCCCCGTGCCTTCATTCTCTTCGCCATTCGGGTGCTCGCCGAAGTGCTGCTTCCACCTTTCGATCACCTCACGTTTGTCCATCAGGAGGCTCCCGTCCTTATCCCTGAAGATTTCGGCTTGCGGCACGTAGCCTTGCGGGATGCTTTGAGCTTCTGGTAGAACTTACGTGTTTCTTGTGAACGGCAAAGCAGTTCCATTTCCGCGCACTCCGCTTCTTCCAGGCGGAGCTTTTTCTCCCGGAAGAGACTGGTCTGCTGCTTCCGCTTCTGTTTGTAACATTCCGCGTTCTGTCAAGTTCCTTGCTGCAGCATTACCGCCCTCGCTGCGTTCTTCTCCTCCAAAACCGTTCTGCACTCTTCGTCGAACCATTCGTTTCGTCGACTCCGTTCTACGTACCCGATATGGTTTGAACCAACCGTTGCCTCCACCAGATGTGTAGTGCGAAGAATTTAGTTGCTTCATTAAGTGAAATTAACAAAACTCGCTACGTTTCACTTAATATCCCACATCCAATGTTCAATAGTTTAGACACCGACAGTTCTATGTCAACCCAAACGAAAAACGATTAATCAGATTTATCCCCTGAAGAAGACTCTAATACGAGTCGAAACGTTGGGAAAAATCTAAAACTATCGTTTTAATTCCCCAAGACTGCAGTGCCGAAGTAGCTTTATTATGCTAATGTTGAAGAATCGGCCCTTGATCCTCAACCTGCACATTCGTTCGTCGATCGGCCACCAACCGATCACGCGCCTCTGCATGTCGCCCATCACTATAAAAGCTGTTCCCAGCTCACGTGTGTTGCCGCAACTCTGGTAGATGGTATGATTACCTCTAAACGTTCGCACCATAGATCCTGTCCAACACACCTCCTGCAGCGCTACGATTCCGAACCCGCGGTCCTTCAGTATATCGGCGAGTATGCGGGTGCTCCCGATGAAGTTGAGAGATCTGCAGTTCCACGTACCGAGCTTCTAATCGCAAGTCCCTTTTCGTCGCTGTGGTCGTCGCCATTGGTATCGGTTCGCATTCTTCTCTTGTTGATTTTCCGGTGCTAGTCTTTTTTACGGCTGGCTCGCAGGGCCTGACACCAACCCACTAACCCAGGAAGCTGGGCTTACCTTCCCGGAAGCTACGGGTTTTGCATTCAAGTCGATAAACACTGCAAAGCTGTTGAAGATCTACCATCAAACGGTTTCGATTTTTCAAGTTGAAAAGAACGCAGCCAATTTAGCTTCTGTTTTGTAACAACCAACAGTTTTCGAGATCATGACATTGTATGTTACCAGTTGAGATTAAAAGTAATTGCCGCATCTCTCTACTCTGCTCTAGGGATTTTTCTATGATTCCTCTAGGAATTCCAGAGATTTTTTCAATGATTCATTCTGTCATTCCTCTATATATTTCTACTGGGATTATTCTAGTTATTCCGGCTAGGATCCTTCCAAAAATATGTCATCTATTTCTGCCCAAGGAGTACTTACCAAGATTTACTGAGAAGTTTCTGCTGGAACTTATTTAGTATATTTTAATGCAGTTTTTACAGGATGTCATCCTCAGACTTCTCTGCACACTTAATCCTGAACTGCCTGTTCGGTACTTTTTTCACGAAAACATAACAGCAGAATTTTTTTTGTAGCTTCGGTAATCGATTTTACTGCTCGATACATCAACTGTCAAAAACGTGTGCAAAAGGTAAACAATCCAGCTGTATCCAGCTATTCTAATTTCGTCAAAATCGGTATTCAAAATTAAGTGTGTAGAAATGCTTTTTCTGTAGTTTCTTCAGGGGTTTCTCCAAAGATTTCTTAGAAATGTCCTTTTGAGATTTTCGGAGGGATTCGTCCAGATTTTCCATCGGCCATTCTTCCAAAAAATCTTACAGGATTTCTCCAGGAATACTGGATGAGATACCACCAGGATTAATCTAGATGATTCTGTTTGGATTTTTCCAGGAATCCCTGCTTATTTTTTCCAAGAATTCTTTCTGGGATGCCTGCAGTTTTATTCATTTTTTGTAAATGGTTTCTTGAGGAATTTTCCTCGGATTTTTTTCATCTATTCTCGTTGTGATCCCTCTAGAACTTTTGACTAGGTTTTTTATTTACTTATGCTCAAACTCCTCCAGAAACTTCTGCTTGGAAGCCACCTGGTATTTGTACAGAAATTCTTTATATGTTTATTCCAAGAATTCCATCAGGAAATTCACTAGGAATTCTATTGCATAGCTGGTAGAAATTCCTCCGAAAATATCGCACGGAACTTCTCCAAGGTTTTTTTGTAGGGATTCTTTCAAGAGTTCTTCTAGGGATTTCTTCGTGGATTCTAATGAGTTCACAAAAATTGATTGATTGATTTGTCTTTATAAAAGATACTTTCAGCCCTTGGCTGGTTCGTCTCTATCCTAAACATTCACAAAAAAATCTTCGAGGGATATATCAAAGAATTTTTAAGAGATTTTCTGCAGGGTTTGCTCTAAAACTAAACGTACTTTTCCTAACTGGCGTTATCACTGTCAGTATTAACTTAAAAGGTCGAACCAACAAAAAAAAAAAAAAAACAAAAAAAATGACGCTATATCGATGTTAGATATAAGATATAAGAATGATTTGCCTAGAACAAATTGTCAAACAATTTTCGAATGAATACGTGACAGAGTTAACGAAATAAATTTAAAAGGATTCTGAAATCCCAAGAGAAATGCAAAAAAAATCTGAACGATTTTCCGCAGCAAATTTACAAAGAAATCTGGATTTTTAATGAAATCCAGATTATTTCATAACCGTAATCACCAACCACTCAAAGTGCTTGAAGTTTATATGAGAAAACGTGTCCAATTGTATGCAGAAATCTTAAGTTTTCGATTTTTGCCGCTAGGTGGCGCTGTAAGCGCTTAATGATAAAACCCTTTGGCATTATTGTAGGTGACTATATGCCAAACGACTTTGTCGAAGAAGTGAGGTGAAACATTATGGTTGTTTTTCCAGTACATGTAAAGGAATAATACCAATAATGAAATCTCAATACTTTGCCTCACTTTGCCTAGGATATAACTTTTTTCACAGCCGTCGGATCACTTTGCGGTTTTAGACAAAGTTGTTTGACATATAGTCACCTACAATAATACCAAAGGGTTTATCATTAAGCGCTTGCAGCACCACCTAGCGGCAAAAATCAAAAACTTAAGATTTCTGCATACATTTGGTCACGTTTTCCCATACAAACTTCAAGCACTTTGACCGCCTTCTTAGGCTTAATCGATTTTGCTCAAATTTTGAACGTAGCTTCCGGGAGTCCATTACAACCAATTCAGAAGATAAGACTTGGCATTTTCAAAATTTTTGTTTTTCATTAAATTGTGGGCCACTCTAACGCAGACAGTATATACTTTTGTAAAACTAAGACTTCCAAAAGTTTGAATAGAATCAAGGTAAAAACTAATTTCTAGAAATAATTCTAACGATTTTCCATTGATACTAAATTGAGAAATTTATAACAATATCGCCCAAATTTTTGCGACCTGCCAAAAATCACCTCGCGACCTAAAGTTCGGCTCCGTGGTCGTGCAGCTAGTGTCACCAAGCTCTTAGACGCATCGTGCTGAGGAGCGCGGGTTCGATTCCCGCCGCAGCTGTCAGGAAAAGTTTTCGGCTGTGCCACTGGCCGTTGCATGCTAGCCTGTTGCCGAGTGTCGTGCTTCCTCCAAAGAGCGTAAAAAGCTCACTGGAAGCATTGAACGTGTCCGCGTCGTAAAAAAAGTTTGAGAAACGCTGCCATAGTCATTACTGTATCAATCTGATCAACTATCGCGCTAATTATGGAGTTTTATTGGTAACTCAAATGTTTGCAATTGACACAGGTAATACCTGCTTACATTATTTCACAACTTTTGTCTATGGTTGTTTTATCGTTCAATCTTATTACCCTGATGCATTTTGAAAGAGGCTCAACAACTCAAATTCAAGAACACGTATGAACACGTATTAAAATTACTTCTAGCATAACATCCCAGTTGAGTGCGAATTAGTGCCAAATTATCACCAAACCGCTAGGAAACGTCACCAAATAGCCACTAGGCCACTAATTAAAAATTCCGAAAGGTACAAGGAATGTCTCCGGGTGTTTGTCTCTATGGCTGGTCTAATGTTGAAAATGGCTGAATATCGTTTAATTTCGTTGGACATATTCTGATTCATTTAACAGAAGCCTGAATGAATTTTGAGTTACGTAACTACAAACAAAACTCAAAACACGACCTGGACTGTGTCTTGCCTAAACAAACAGCTGAATCATGAAACGGAAGCCAGCCAGCGCGTCCAGTATTATGATAACGACTCAACTCTGAACACGATCTTCGCTCCATATTCCTGCTCGTCCAGTAGGTGACCTTCCATTCTAATCAATTATTCCATTGAGAGAGACTCGCGCTGCGCGGTGTAATTTCCCAGTGACCAACTTACACGTCGCAATACATTCATTCTTCGCACCTACACACCGACTAACAACAACTAGCAACTTACAACTGGCCAATCGCTTCGCATATTATCCAATAAAATACGCATTAAACATCTCCGCAAGTTACAGCCCTCGGACAGTTGAAGGGAATATGATGTCTTGGTCGCCAATCCCAGACAAAACAAAGTGTTTCAAATGTTTTGATTTCATTCAATTGAGCGTCGAGCCTTTCTTGATTCGAAATTCCTGATGTAGCCTTGGAGCTAGCATGGAATCAGCTATACGTGCGCTACATTATCATCGTCGACGGTGATAAGGTGAAAGCTGACTTGCACTGCTGATAGAACAGCGCGGACTTTGGAATCGAATTTTTTGAGGTGTTCCCTCCACCCCCAATTGAGGCAATGGGTTTTCATTTTCAAATATACAGCAGATCTTATTTTATTTACACTACTTGTGTACACGTTAATACTTAAAAGAACAATTAGGCTATTTCGCGTCATAAATTATCGGGCTTAACATCTAGTTTTGGTTTGTACAATCTATGCAGTCATTACATGTCTTCCACACGGCTCTTCAGTTCTTGCCATTCTTTGCCGATCTCTGCGGGCAGATCGTGAGGCAGTTGGTTGTCGTAGTACTGTTTGATTTCTTCGACCTCGTTCTGCCAGAACTTCTTCGGAATGGAGAACAGCTGCTTTTCGTCGACCCGCTGGCCGAGACCTTCCATGTTTATGGCACCAGGCGTTGGAATTCGGCCAATGGGGGTCTGTTGGTAGCATTCCTCGCCGTCGATTCGTCGCAGGACCCAGTCCAGCACTCGGCTGTTTTCGCCGAATCCGGGCCAGAGGAATTTGCCCTGGTCGTCCTTGCGGAACCAGTTGACGTGGAAGATCTTGGGCATTTCGCCGCCAGCGGCTGAGGCACGACCCTCCATGCTGAGCCAGTGCTTGAGGTAGTCTCCGAAGTTGTAGCCGAAGAATGGTCGCATCGCGAAGGGATCGTTCATGATCACTTTGCCCTTGTGTTCCGCGGCGGCGGTAGCCTCACTGCGCATCGCTGAGCCAAGGAAGACTCCATGGGACCACGAGTTGGCTTCGTAGACCAGTGGGACACCGGCGGGTCGTCGACCTCCGAAGAGAATGGCGGAGATTGGGACACCTTCGTTATCTTCCCAGGCGGGATCAATGATGGGGCATTGATTGGCCGGGGCACAGAAGCGGGAGTTCGGGTGTGCAGCTGGAGTTTTGGATTCACCTTTCTTCCACGGTTGACCGAGCCAGTCGGTGATCTGAACACCCGGGGCAATTTCTTCTTCCATTCCTTCCCAGAAGACACCTCCGTCCGAAGTGGAAGCAACGTTGGTGAACAGGGTGTTTTTGTAGATGGTGTTCATGGCATTCGGGTTGGTAGCGGACGAAGTTCCGGGAGCTACGCCGAAAAATCCGTTTTCTGGGTTGATGGCCCTCAGTTGACCTTTCGAGTCGAACTTCATCCAGGCGATGTCATCGCCAACACACTCGACCTTGTAACCTGGCAGCGTGGGGTTCATCATGGCGAGATTAGTTTTGCCACAAGCAGACGGGAAGGCGGCGGCAATGTATTTCTTATCTCCGTTGGGGTTCGTTATGCCGAGGATGAGCATATGTTCGGCGAGCCATCCCTCGCGACGAGCAATGGTGCTACCGATACGGAGAGCTAGGCACTTCTTGCCTAGCAGGGAGTTACCACCGTAACCGGATCCGTAGGATACGATCTCGTTGTTGGCCGGTTTGTGCAGGATGATCGTTCGTTCGGGGTCGCAAGGCCATGCCGGCATGGACACCTTACCGTTTGCAGGGGTTCCCACCGAGTGGAGGCACTTCACAAAGTCCTGTTTGAAGCGAGATAACGGTTAGATTTATGATAGGCACTTGAAGGTGTGTTACACTTACCGAATTGTCCGACAGTTTCTCCAGAACTTCTTCGCCCATCCGGGTCATGATGCGCATCGAGTTGACGACGTATGCTGAGTCGGTGATCTCCACACCGATCTTGGCCAGTGGTGACGCGATCGGTCCCATCGAGAATGGTACGACGTACATGGTGCGACCTTTCATGCAACCTGGGAAACGTGCGTGAATGGCCGAGCTGTAATCATCGGGGGAGATCCAGTTTCCGAGGCTTCCTTTGACTCCTTCCTTGGGGGTGGGGATGGCTTCCTCGCGTTTTTCGGTGCAGATGAAGGTCTTCGATTCCACGCGAGCTACGTCCGCTGGGTTGGTGCGTGCTAGCCAGCAGTTCTCGTACTTTGGCAGAGGTTGGATCGTTCCTTGTCGGTGAAGCATCTTCAGTAGTGTGCTGCTCTCATCGGCGCTGCCATCAACGATGTGAATCTTGTCCGGTTGACAAAGGGCGGCCGATTGTTCCACAAAGTCGCGTACCTTGGCCGAGAGCTGGGTGATTTCGCCGTTGACGACCGGGAATCCTCGCAGGTGGTTGTAGATGGCCTTGGGCACTGTTTTGAGCTTGGGACTCCCCATCGCAGCAGGGAGTCTGAGTAAAGCGGATAGATTCACCATTTTAGTTCACTTATGGTACTACTCAATCAATCGAAATCGTTAAACAAAACTGAAGGTAAATTTCAACAATGCAACTTTGGCGCGCGTCGGGTTTCTTGTTTCACTTTCACTTCTTACTATAGATGCTGTCCCGAACCGGTCGGCTTTGGTAATAAAGTCAGT
The DNA here is from genome assembly GCF_035046485.1 of Aedes albopictus. Lineage (NCBI taxonomy): Eukaryota > Metazoa > Arthropoda > Insecta > Diptera > Culicidae > Aedes > Aedes albopictus. The sequence continues at coordinate 104,138,857 of NC_085138.1, read as the reverse complement.
GCCTTCCAGCATCGGCTATATATGCAATCGAGAGAATGAGAATGACGATCGGTTATCAGTGTGGAAACAGCCAGACCAGCCGTTTTCAATACATGGGCCTGTTTACGGTGTCGCTCGGCTACAGTGTTAAGAGCGTAGAGACACGAAGATGTGTTGAAAAAATAACAAAGTTCATGTTTTTGGAAATAAACACATCTCAACATCCACACGAGGCAGTTCGATTCCAGAGATCCCCGTCGCCGCAGTAGAGCAACAGGTCACGGTACCATTATCGTTTAGGTAGTGTACCGTTCTGGGTTTGAATGTGGGACTGTTGTAGCTCTCGAATCAATTTGAAATAGGAAACTAATAAATAATCATTAGCGTCTAGGATCTTCTCAGAGAGATTTCTAGAATTTTCTCGGTTAGACTTCCAGAATATTCCAAGGAAGTTTCCAAGAATTTTTCAAAAGAGAAACTCAGAATCCTGCCGGAAAGATTTTCAGATTATTTCTGGTGAGATTTTTATAATCATTTTGGAGGATTTTTCAAAAGATTTTCGGAGATAATTCCAGAATCTTCTCAGAGAGACTTCCAGAATCTTCGAAAGATTCTCAGATTTTTCTGACTCTCAGACTCTCAGAGATCGGAGAGACTCCCAGAGTCTTCTTTGAGAGATTCTTAGAATTTCCTTGGAGAGATTCCCAGAATCTTCTCAGAATTCCCAGTATCTTTTTGGAGAGATTCTCAGTATCTTTTTGGAGAGATTCCCTGAACCTTTTCGGAGACATTCCCAGAATCTTTCCGGAGAGATTCCCAGAATCTTCTCGGAGAGATTCCCAGAATCTTCTCGGACAGATTCCCAGAATCTTCTCGGACAGATTCCCAGAATCTTCTCGGAGAGATTCCCAGAATCTTCTCGGAGAGATTCCCAGAATCTTCTCGGAGAGATTCCCAGAATCTTCTCGGAGAGATTCCCAGAATCTTCTCGGAGAGATTCCCAGAATCTTCTCGGAGAGATTCCCAGAATCTTCTCGGAGAGATTCCCAGAATCTTCTCGGAGAGATTCCCAGAATCTTCTCGGAGAGATTCCCAGAATCTTCTCGGAGAGATTCCCAGAATCTTCTCGGAGAGATTCCCAGAATCTTCTCGGAGAGATTCCCAGAATCTTCTCGGAGAGATTCCCAGAATCTTCTCGGAAAGATTCCCAGAATCTTCTCGGAGAGATTCCCAGATTTTCATTAGAAATTCAATATCTCATTGAAAAGAGTACCAGAGCCATGTTGGAGAATTTTCCAGAATATCATCAAAAAGATTCCCAGAATATCATCAGTTAATATTTAGGCCGTCAACAACATTCGTCAGAATGTTCTCGCGGAAGTTTCCAGAACATTCTCGTGGAAAATTCCAGAACATTTGATGGTAAACAAACCGACCGCAAACAGCACCGACACGGTACCATGCCCGTCGTGCGTAAGCAAGCAGGTCTCAAATCTATAGATGCCATATACTGACCGACCAACACACACTCACACTCCTCAGCCAGCAGCAACGGACGGACACTGATAAGCCGAAGATAGACCGACAGCAGCTTGGTGGGCGCGAACAGCAGGACTTTACTCAGTTAAGGTCAGCTGGAAGTTCAAGACAAGCCTCCAGTCGGTTTAACGTCTCTGCGATTCGGAGTTTTTAAAAATAGCCATCCCAACAACAACAGCAATAAGGGAGATTATGTTAAGCGCGAAAGCACTCTTGTATCCACGCGGCCGACGACGGCGTGTTCTACATTTTGTAACACGTTATGAATTATGACATTCTGAAATATATGGTTTGCTATACTTACGGGATGTAATGGTCCACGAGATGAGGCATTTCGTTTAGGATGTAGTTATAACGTTAAGTAAACTAGTTTTTGTGTTTATTTTTCGATTAGAGTAGTTTGTCACAGGAATACTATTTCTTATAATACTACGAAGTTTCACTTTTCTGTTTTCCTACTAAATTAATCAGTAAACGACCTGTTGTTGTTGATTGCGGTTTGTTAATTGACGATACTGGAATAGCATCTCGCATCTTTTATATTTCCTTTGCGTTCCTGCGGTGGCATGATCTGAGAGGAATAATGTCTGACGTGATAGACCAGGGCTCCTTATCATTCTGGATGGTGATTGGTGCGATCCAGGAGGTATCGCCTGGTTGGCGGTTTGGCTTGTATAAACAGATCGACCGATCGGGATCAATATTTTGGCTAGACGTGATTAAACCATCTGGCCTTAGAGGATCAAAACAACAGGAATAATCGGGATTATGATACTACTAGGAAAATATATTGGTAACTGTTGTTTATGGATTGTTATGAACAACATATTCATCAGCAGGAAAGTCATACTAAATCCATCTTCTTCTCAGGCTACCTGGCACAAGTATCATTTGTGATCAAGTTTCTGATCTGGTGCTCGTATATGCTTCTACCATCGAACACTTTCAGTACGAAGTTCACCGGACACCTTTCTGCTTCATTTAATTTTTGAAAATCAATCGTCAATGTGAGCGTGTACGTACGAGACGAGCCTGTCTCGGTGTGGTGTGTAGGAGTGCCACTCTAATTAGTATTGTCTGAGAAATAGCCCGAAAATGTGTGAATCGATGCGATGTCTTCGTCGAATCTGTTATTCTGCACTGGAGATTTCCATTCTCTTTCGTTTCCGAGTAGAACGGAGGCTTACAATTTCCTCGGTTGCGTGTTATGTAGGGTAAAACGGGATAAGATGCCATTTTTCAAAGTTTGTTTGTTTTCAATGGTAAATGGTCTGAATGAATACCCTTATTCAAAGTGTTAACAGTAACTAAATGGTATTGCTTGACAGCGCGACAATGGAAATATTTTCTAAAAGTAATGAATTTTCATCGTATTTAGCGATCACAAAAGTTTGATGTAAAGCGGATGTGACAAAAGTGGATGTGATGTAAAATGTCATTTACTTACAGTGAGGTAAGGTGTCACTTGATATGGATAGCTTAAGAATCGACAAACCATGCGTCTCCATGTGTGTGTCAATCTACTTGCTCTTGGTAACACATGGTTGATGACAAAACTACCAGAAACCGTAGGATTATTTGTCAAAAATAGATCTTTGAATTAAAGAAAAATAATTACTAACAACAAAATAAAGTGCTTCAACTTATAAGCTGATTCGTTGCATATTACATACTTTGAGGAGAATATACCCTCTCGAAGGCAACCATAAATGATGATTATTTTCGGATACCTAGGGTCTCCAATTTGATTTTCTATATCTCATCACCCTGACTTGTTAGAAGATCGGTGTCTTCAGCAAAGATTTTAGGAGGGTCAAGGACTTACAGATGATAGATTGTTTTATTCGGGACTACACACATAGGTGGCGCTAGTAACTTACTTACTTTCAGTCCTGGGCACCCACGGTGGTGCAGAGGGCCGAATTGAAAGATTTGCATCCTGGGCGATTGCCAGCCATCGCCTTGACCTGTGGCCAGGTCAAATTTCTGTCGACTTGCTTTATTTCGTTATTGAGGCTACGCCGCCATGGGCCTCTGGGTCTGCCTCTGCTGCGATGTCCTGCTGGGTTCCAGTCTAACGCTTGTTTGCAGATTTCGTTTCCGCCCCTGCGTAGAGTTTGGCCGACCCGAACTTCTGTCGTAATCGGCTTTTGATGACATCGACGATGGAGCTCCACGTTGAAGATCCAATTGTGAGGCCAACATGCACGAATTATATACTGCAGGCATCTATTGATGAAGCCCTGCAGCCGTTGAGTGTTCTCCACTGATACACACCATGTTTCACTGGCGTATGGCAGATTGTTTTTCCATACATTTCTTAAACTCGCAAAAGCAGCCCTCGCCTTCTTGATCCGTGCACCTATGTCGACCTTGGTGTCGCCATTTGGCTACCAAGCTATTGAAAGCTTTCAACATTCTCCACTGATTGCCCTGCTGATTGCTACCGTAAAGCTGGAAGGGTTGACCGTGTTTACATCTAACGATTTGGTCTTGTTGACGTTGATGGTAAGACCTGCCGCTGTGGAGCGATTGGCAAGATCATCGAGCTTGCTCTGCATATCAGAGCGCCGTTGAGCTAGGAGAGCAACGTCATCAGCCATTTCGAAGTCATTTAGGTGCTCCTGGTAATGGGTTGCCACAGCAATCCACGATTTGATTCACGGTCAATCGCACCTACCCCGATGTCGGCGATTACGATGAGGAACAGTAGCGGGGATAGTATACACTACCCGTCATAAGTACGGACTCACAAAAAGTATTGCAACAATATTGCATCACCCTGACTCACCTCGATATCTCCAAAACCTGAGGACTTACAAAGATGCTGTCTTCAGGAAAGTTATTCAGAAGACTAAAAGCAACAACTTTTCTGTAGGCGGCATTATTGTAGGTGCTCTGGTTTTAGAGATATCGAGGTGAGTCAGGGTGATGCAATATTGTTGCAATACTTTTTGTGAGTCCGTACTTATGACGGGTAGTGTACATCCTTGCCTCATTCCAGCAACGATCCGGGTGGGATCGGACAAAACACCGTTATGCAGTACTCTGCACGAAAATGCCCTGTACTGTGCTTCAATGAGGCCGTTGATTTTCTCAGAGAGGATCTTGCGCCTAAGGGCTTCCCACATGTTTCCGTGATTGAAACGGTCGAAATCAATGAAAACCAGGTAGAGACTCTTGTAATTCATTGATTTGCTGTCAATCTTCTCCTGTATCCGGTTAAGGATCACATCGCAGAGGACTTTGAGAACGATACACAGCAACATGACACTCTGCCAATTATCGCATACAGTCATGTCACTCTTTTTGGGTACCTTTACTAAGACGCCTTGCATCCAGTCGGCCGGAAATGTCGCGGTTTCCCATATCAGCTGATATGCGATCGACCCCTGGGGCCGTATTCGATTTCATGCTACGGATGGCTGTTTCTATCTCATGCACTGATGGAGCTTCGGTGTTGATACGGGTGATGCGTTGAACCCTTGGCAGATCATGCTGAGGTATTGATAGCGTGGCCGACACTTGAAAAAGGTTTCCAAAGTGCTCGAACCAGCGTTTCAACTGGTCAGCCGGGTCGGTCAGTAAATGTCCAGACGTGTCTTTCACGGGCATCGTAGCGACGTGAGACATCGTAGAGGAGACGGATGTGGCCGGTATTTGCGGCTGTCTCGCCTTCGTCGGCTAGACAGTCCGCCCTCGCTCTTTTGTCCCATCTACATGAGCGTTTCAATTCCTTCTCGAGAGCCGAATAGCGCTGACGGGCTTAAGCTCCTCGTGTTTTCGCTCGCTCTATCGCGGCTTTGGCGTTCCTTCGCTACTTTATCTTCCTCCAGGTATCATCTGTGATCCACTGCTTTCTTCGGGTGCGTAGCTCATCAAAATTATTCTCGCTGCTGGCGATGAATGCGTTCTTGATGGCGCTTCATTGATCTTTTACGCTCCCACCTTCTGGGATATTCGCAGCACGGTTCTCTAGCTCCTCGACGAAGGACCTTTTCACCGCAGCGTCTTCCAGTCGGCGTGTGTTGAACCGGCGCCCGATTTTCTCCTTCTGCCGCAGGATCCTGGCAATGCGCAGTCGGATCTCGCCGATTAGAAGATGATGGTCGGACGCAATGTCGGTCCTACATTTGTTCCGCACATCAAGAAAGCTCCGTCTCCATTTTCGGCTGATGCAGATGTGATCGATTTGATTTTCCGTGACGCTATCACGGGAAACCCATGTCACTTTGTTCACTGGTCGATGGGGAAGGAGCGATCCCCCAATCACCATGTCATTGTTGCCACAATGCTCTGCAAACAGCTCTCCGTTTACGCTCATTTCTCCGAGACCATGGCGTCCCATGACATGCTCATAGTCCGAGTTGTCGGAACCAACCTTCGCGTTGAAGTCGCCCATGAGGATCTTGATATCACCTTTCGAAATCTTGTCCATGACAAGCAGCATCGGTTGGCACGTAACATTGGATCATGGTAAGATTTCGAACCCGTGTTCGAATCTGGTTACAATTATCCTCTCACATTCACTTCGTAGGCCAGAGTATAGCAGAATTTGACCCGACGCCAGTCTGTGTTCTCCAAAGTTCGGCCAACGGACTTCGCTCAGTCCTAGGATCTCAAACTTCATACGGTATGCCTCAAAATCTACTGAAACCTCCTAAAATCTCTTGAACGCCTTAATATAGTTCGAAACCTCCCAGAAAACCTCAAGCGACATCTCGAAATGCCTAAAACGCCTTTAAACCCCTCGGAATACCGCCTGAGACCCCCGTAGGCGCCTGTGATCGTCCCTTAAGCACTACTGAAGCTCTATGAAACCCCTTGAAACCTCATAGAATTCATTTAAATTCTACTGATGCTCCTGAGGTTTTCTGAATCCCCCTGAATCACTTTAAAACTTCTAAAAATACATTACAGGTACAGGACTTCAGTTGATGAGCCATAAGAAGCGATATTCTAGGTGGTGCTAGTGAGCATGCAAATGCTAATGTTGATGTACGAGTCTACCTGAATCATCCTTCCAAGAGCGTTGCGTATTCTCCGTTACGAGGGTGGGAAGGGATAGTTGGGATGGGATTACATCAATTATTTGATAATCCAGCGACTCACCGACGCCATCGTAAATAGCAAGGAGTTGAGTGGACCTTTGGACACACTCATTCTCTAGCTCGTTCTTCACTTTGACACGCGACATAACTCTACAAGAAACACCGTATTTCGGACAAGCATTCGAGGGAATTTCGTTTGTGAACAACCCGGGTGGCGTAGAATCTGCCAAACTATCGTTCTCTTCACGAAACAAAATTTCAGGAGCTCGGAAAAAACGTGACGGGCCAAACAAAACACGACCGATCGCGACAAAGGCTACTGTGAAGTTTTTTTTCATTTAGACAAAATCTATTTAAGTACTTCCATTAAATAGAATTTAATTGTTTTTGGAGCAGTTGGGGGACTTCAAGTAAGGTTTAAGGAGGGTTTACGAGAAAGGGGCGGAGGGGAAGTTATTGATATCTCGCTGTATTCCGAATAAGGTTTTCACTCAACCTCTGGAAAGCATTGAAATACCTTGAAACGTCTGTGCCTTAAAGTCCCTGGAAGTCCCTCAGAAACCCCTTCAGAACTTTCCCTCAGAACTTTCTTCAAAGGCTACTGCAGTTGACTGACCCATCCTGATATCCTCTGAAACCTCTTGAAACGCCTTGACATGCATTGCAACCCCTGAGAGCAACTTAGATTTTTCTTAAACTCATCTGAAGCCCCCTTGAACATAATGAAACGTCATGAAACCCCTTAAAACCCCTCAGAAAACTCCTCGGAGGTCTCCGTAGGCTTTCCTTAAATCCTACTGAAACCCCTAAAAACCTTGTAATCTCCACTGAAACCTCTAGATACGTCTTGAAAAGCCCTGAAACGCCTAAAATTGCCTTGCGATCCCATAAAATTCCCTTTACAAAATTTCTCTGAAGCTCCCTGAAATCTTCTTAAACAAAATGAAATTCACTGATAGCCTTGAAACTCCTCATAAAACCCCCTGAGAGCCCCGTGACCTGCTTTAAAATCTACTTAAGCCTCCTAAAATCCCATGAAAACTTTGAAATGCCTTGAGAAATTCCTCAGAAATCCTCCTGAGTCTACCGGGGTGACTTCTCTAAAACTCTACTGAAGCCCTATGCTATCCCAAGGTACCTCTCGGTGGTACCTAAAGCGCCATTAAACCCCTCGGAATACCCCTCGGGACCCTCGTAGTTTCTGCTTATATTCAGTAAACTGAAGCTCTCTGAAATTTCTTTGAAAACGACTTTAAATGCATTGAAACCTCTAAAAATGCATTGAAACCCCTTAGAATCCGCCAGACTCTCTTCAGAAGCCATTTCTAGACCAACATTTGAAAAGGGCGTAACAGCCATTTCGAATTTCTGCTTCTCCCATCCCTCCTAGGCTTACCCCTCATTATTCATGAAATCTTTTACTAGATAGATCTGACTCCCCTCTATTTGTTAACGGGAAAAGTTTGCATAAAAATATTGAAATACGCCCAGGAGGGACGGACAAGTGAGAATTTGCAATGGTTGTTCCTTGGGTTGTTCCGCCCTTTTCAAATGTTAGTCTAGATTTGGAGCCCGCGTAAACATCCTGAATCCTGTCAAAACGCATTGAAAGCACTTCAAAAAACCTCCGGAGGCTCCTGTAAGCTTCTCGTAAAGACAACTGAAGCTCCATGAAATGAAACCTCTTGGAACCACCTGAAACCCTAACGATTTCCTTAAAATTCTGCTGACGCCCCATGAATCCTCCTTGAAACCCTTTAAAACCTCTAGAAATACATTGAAACGCTCTCAAACAACGCTCTCTGAAACGCTCAGCAAAGTTGATTGGAATAGGTACCGAACTTACAGTTGATGAGCCATTTGACGCGATATTCCGCATCTAAGTGGTGCTAGTGAGCATGCAAATGCTGATACACATAAGGATCCTGAATCAGCATTTCTGGCCAATTAACCCTAGAGGATGTTGGGGTCAATATTACCCAGACAGGCTCGCTGAATGTGCGCTACGTTATCGTGGTACGAAAAACCTAACATCTTAGGAGGGTTAAGGAGATGTTGTCTAATAGGCGATGTTTTATGGTTATGGGTAGTACGCAGATCGCAAAAAATTGTATTGGGTTTACAGATTGTAGACATTATGGACTTAGGGTGAGGCGTTTGCCAGTGGTTCCGTGCGGATTCCAAATGGTTTTAGTTTCAGAGGATTGTTAGAGAGCTTAAGGGAAGTTTCAGAGAGTGCCACGGGGTTCCAAGCACGACCAAAATATTTGTGTGCTGAGTAAACGTACAAGTTAACCCTCTAATACCCAACCCCGCCTTTAGACGGGGTATAGTTTGAGCATTTTTGTAATTTTTGTTTCGTGGAAAATCAAAGTTTTTATATTTTTAGCTGATATTTAGGAATGTTTTGTATATCTCAAAATGGTTTTTGGTGTATTTTGAAGCGTATTTACATTTTTTGAAAATCATAGAAAAATTGATGTTTTGGTCACCGTTCAGAAGTCATTGTTTATTTTGTATTGAATCGCTACAATTAACATATTTTAAATTTTCCCCAAATCATTCTATCCTTGTTTAATAGTTTAAGGGAATTGAATACACTCTAAATTTATTTTCCTTAAAATTACACGGAAAATAAAATTGTCAGTGAAAAAAATTTGAAATAATAATATTTCAACAATAATCATAAAATCTCAAAATGTTTTCATCTCAAAAAATCCGTTCCCCAAATTGACTTCCAGGAAAAATATAAAAGTGTGGGGATGTTCAAAAATAAAAATTAGAAAAATCAAAAACTGAAATTCGCGAAATCGAGAATTAAAAAGAATCATCTTCCAAAACATGTTTAAATCGATTTTAGACGACGAAAAATGATATTTAGATCAAAATCAAAAATTTGGGTATTAGAGGGTTAAACTCGTGAACACCAGCGGCACAAAAAATCTTGCTCTTCAATATTCGCTAAATAAGCGATGCATACACGCTCTCGACGGTGATTCGTGACTCAACTCTGAGCAGTGAGTATTTTGCAATGTTTAAGAAAAACGACTTTTTATAAATAGGACAATCACTTGTTTTGCTGTGAAAACTATTTTCAAATGTAAGTTGCAAGTCTACTTCACAAAAAAAAACACTTGTTGACATTCATGATTCAAGCGGGTGCGAATAAACTCGCACACGGCTGACTCTCGGAACTTTGAATGTGTTGGCTTTTCACACGTGAGTTGCTTTATAAGAAGAAAATATCCAATTCTGGCTTCAAATGATTTTAGGAATGTTTCGATAGATTCAGGAAGTTTCAGGAACGTTTATTTCATGGGGTATTTCCAGAGGAATTCTAGGGGGTCCTAGGTGTAGAAGTTAACCAGGGCCAGAAAGCACAATAGCTGCCATGAAACCCTCATGAAACACTTACCCTGAAACCAATTAAAATGTCGAGTTCAAAATGCTTCTGAAACCCCCTTGGAACCTCCTTGAATGGCCAACAACTCCCCTGATATCCGCTGAAAACCCATGAAAAGCTCTCGAAATCCCTCAAAACCCCCTGCAACGCAACAAAATCCCAAAAACGTTTCTAAGCCCCCTGAAACTTCTTGAAACATTACTGAACACCCCTGAAACGCTCGAAGCTTCTTAAAGCAATCTAAGACGTCAGGCAAAGCCCTGAAGCCACTTTAAAGCCCTCTAAAGCTCCTCTAAGCGCTCCTAAAGACCCCGGAAACTCCCTTAAATACCCTTAAAGCCCCAGAAGTGCCAAGAAAATTCCTAAAAGTCCTCTAAAACACCGCTAAAATCCCTTGAGCTGCCAGAAACCCCTCAAAACGTTTCTGAAACTCTCTGTAGCGTCTTTGGAATTCCCTAAAGAATCACAAATACCTTTCGAAACTCCTGAAACTCCCTAAAATACTCATGACACCTTTAAATCGCTTCAGAAACTTTTGTAAAACAATTTCAAGCGCTGCTTGACGTTAAATGCACCCTAAACCATTAAAACCTGGGTAATTCTCGCTGAGACCGGCCTACTATTTACACCTTGCCTTCAAAACTGTTTGGTTGATGGTTGGTGGCGATTTTCTGAAAATTCTCGCTAAAAAGTAAGGAAAATGCATTTGGTTACTCAAATTGGTGGACCCCCCGTTAGTTAGAGCCACAACAATTTTTGCAGACCCCTCGATTTTAGTCAAATGGTGGCTCATTTAAACCGTTATAACTCGAAAGTTTCGCCAAAAAACACCTCAAAACGAATTGTTGTTGACAAGAGGAAAGATAGAGCTACCTTTTACAATAATAAAAAGTTGGGTCGGCCATATTAATTTTGGTCGCCATCTTGGATTTTTATAACAAACCATTTTTTTCTCCATGATGGCAATCACCGATTTTCAAAATTTTTGCATCAATTGAAAGCTAAGACAGGTATACATAACATATCAAAAAAATAGAGATCTCTTTTTTTCCTATCAAAAGTTATCTGCAGTTTTGTAAATTAAACCATACATTTCCATACATTTCCATGCGCGCCGGCAACGACTTGCAACAGCATCTGAGTTTACGCCTGCATGTTTACACAAAGGCACCTGCCGTAAAATTTGGGCAAATCGGAGGTTCATTTCCGTTTTTGGCTGTTTCTTAATGATGCGGGCATTGTTTTATAACTTTTTTAGTGTTTTGAAAAGCTTAAACCTTCAGCTTTCCATTAGAGGGTTCAAATTTTAAATTCGAGTTCGTAAACACTACGAAATAATGCTGCATTTATGTAAACGGCCGGCATCGGGCCCAGTGCGCAAAAGTGGCATGGTTTACAAAACGGCAGATAAGTTTTGAAAGAAGAAAAAGACATCTCTAATTTCTTGATGTGGTATGTATAAATGTCTTAGCTTTCAATTGATGCAAAAATTTAGAAAATCGGTGGTTGCTATCATGGTGAAAACAAAACGTTTTTGTATAAAAATCCAAGATGGCGGCCAAAATCAATATGGCCGACCCAACTTTTTATTATTGTAAATTATTGTAAAAGGGTATCTTTCCTCTTGTCAACAACAATTCGTTTTGACGTGTTTTTTGTACAAACTTTCAAGTTATAACGTTTTAAATGAGCCACCATTTGACTAAAATCTAGGGGTCTGCAAAAATTGTTGTGGCTCTAACTAACGGGGGTCCACCAATTTGAGTAACCAAATGAATTTTCCTTACTTTTTTAGCGAGGACTTCCAGAAAATCGTCACCAACCATCAACCAAACATTTTTGAAGGCAAGGTGTAAATAGTGGGCCGGTCTCAGCGAGAATTACCCACCTGCTGAAACTGAATTAAATAACCCCTGAAACCTTATAAAATGCTCACGAAACTCCCAATCCCTGACGCTCTGAAAATTCCTAATACATTTTTGAAACACGTATAAATGCTCATCCCTAAAACATTTTGAATTCCACCGGAAGCTTCACTGAAACTCATATGAATTCCCTTTTGAACTCCCTGGTGAACTTAAGATGCCCTGGATCTCATCTGAAAAGTTCCTGAAACAATCTTGCAAATAAACAGAGTCGAGCACATAGACACAGACAGGCACAACGCCAAGCAGAGAAAAAGCGCATACGGCAGAGCACTGGATTCACGAGACCACTCGAAACAACGTTTAGAAACCCTCAGAAAACCCTCTGACACGCCTGTAGGCTTCCTTTAAACCACGGGTTCCCAACCAGTGGTCCGCGGCCCCCTGGGGGCCGTGAAGCCAGTCCAGGGGGGCCGCGATATTACCAAAAAATGGTTATTTTTTTATTCTATTTTATGCAAATTATATCAATTTTTAATTTGTATAAGGGTACCCCAAAAGCCACAATTTGAGGAACAAATTTTCAGTATAAAACGCCTTCAGAGACAAATTTTCGGCTGCGCCGCTATTTTTCAGCTACGACTCATTGTTTACGAAATGTGAGTACCAAATAAAAATACGAGAAAGGCAAAAAGGTATCATTGATCGTCAAAAATCCCTCCCACAGTAAATTTCTGGCTTCGTCACTGTACCCAAAAAACTCAGTTTCGTTAATTTAATTCATATTGTTTTCTAAAACTTTTCATTGGGCTCCAGATGATTTGACAATTCTTAAAGGGGGTCGCCACCTCAAAAAGGTTGGGAACCCCTGCTTTAAACTATAATGAAGCCCTCTAAAAACCCGAAACGATTTGTAATTCTTCAGAAAACACACCTGAGATCGTGTAGTCTTCCCTTGAACTCTACTGCAGCCACCTGAATTTCCCTGAAATTCACTAAAATGCTTCAAACCCCCTTCACAATTCCCTTTGGAACCTCCGAACACTCTCTGGAGTCCTTTTGAATGTCTTGAATTTAAATCCTTCTGAAACTCCTCTGTTGCTTTCCTGAAAGTCTTTGAAGCTCCCTAAATGATCCTGAAATACCTCAAAACTCTTGAAATCTTTCTAAAATCTCTCTGAAACCTTCTGCAGGGTGTCAGGTCATTAGGCCGAAGGGCATTAAGGCGAAGGTCATTAGGCCGAATGGTCACTTGGCCGAATGGCCATTGGGTCTTCTTTTTACCGTTACGTCCCCACTGACAATTCGGCCTAGTGATCATTCGGCTTAATGACCTTCGGCCTAATGAACTTAGGCCTAATGGTCTTCGGCCTAATGACTTTCGGCCTAATGACATAGCATCCGTTTAGGTGATGAATACGTTTTGGTACAATCTCCATACTATGTATTCACAAATAAGACGTAGTTCATATTGAAATTGAACAGGTAAAACTACAAAAGTGAGCACAAGACTTACAGTTACAGAAATGTCTTTCTTCGTCTATTGGTATGATTTTCAACATAAAATATAGCTAAATTTAGAGCAGACTTCAATTTCCCATAAATTTGCAAACAATGATCAAATCAAACAATTTACATAACGAGACATTACTAACTATTTTTGTAATCTTGGCTGATAACATTTTTAGTTACAAAGTTGTTACGACCAAGACTCGCTCTGTTGGTAAACATTTCTAATGCTACACCAATCGCAGGAAATGATCCAATGTGAAATGTCAAGGTTAACCAATCTAAGCCATGGAAAGGATTACATCTCAAACCAGATCATGCCTCCAAAAGGCACTGCCCGCCTATACGGCTGTAAGTTCAAAAAGTTCAATTCGCACGGTTTGACGTCAATCTCGACCGCGACAGAAGCCAGATCCATGATGATGGCTTATGTACCTACTGAATCCAACCCAGAAATAAAACAAAGTCCGACATTTCTCCGGTGGCTTTCGATCTGTTATGGTTACTCAGCTAAATTGAAGAAAAACTCGCATTATCGCAAAACAGAAAGTCCAGCACAATGCAAAGGATTCATTGGCCGAGTTAAACTGATAACCGGGCGGTTGTTGTTTTCGGTTTGCGTTCGAAGCCTACACGGCTGCAATTAGTATATTCGCGAAAGTGTTATTGCGTACGCAAATGAAATGGCTGATCTTCTTGGCTTTAAAGTACGTCATTGATTAAGAATGACGTTAGAGTTGTTTTAACTGGCGTCATGAATAACTTGTTTTTTGAAAATGTGGTCTAAGAATAACCAACTACAGTATTTGTTTACTTTAGTGGACCGAAAATATGAACTTTAGGTCACAAACAGAAATAAATAATTACTACAGTAACGTGTAATTGAGCAAGGGCCGTGTTTGTTCCAGCAACGATAAGACCCCGTCTTCAAGTATCAGAGTTGGCAAGATGCTCGTGACAATTCGCGGAAAGAAAACACTTTTAGGTCTCCAGTTAGCCTAGTGATTAAGGCTATGGATCGCCAATTTGGAGACGGCGGGTTGGATTCCCGTTCCAGTCTGGAAAATTTTCTCGACTCCCTGGGCATATTGTATCATTATGCTTGTCTCACAATATGCATATTCATGCAATGGCCGACGAAGGAAGGCCTTCAATTAATAACTGCCGAAGTGCTCAAAGAACATTAAGTTGAAGCGATGCAGGCCAAGTCCCAGTGGGGACGTAGAGCCATAAAGAAGAAGAATAAGAATAAGACTAAGACTAAGACTAAGACTAAGACTAAGACTAAGACTAAGACTAAGACTAAGACTAAGACTAAGACTAAGACTAAGACTAAGACTAAGACTAAGACTAAGACTAAGACTAAGACTAAGACTAAGACTAAGACTAAGACTAAGACTAAGACTAAGACTAAGACTAAGACTAAGACTAAGACTAAGACTAAGACTAAGACTAAGACTAAGACTAAGACTAAGACTAAGACTAAGACTAAGACTAAGACTAAGACTAAGACTAAGACTAAGACTAAGACTAAGACTAAGACTAAGACTAAGACTAAGACTAAGACTAAGACTAAGACTAAGACTAAGACTAAGACTAAGACTAAGACTAAGACTAAGACTAAGACTAAGACTAAGACTAAGACTAAGACTAAGACTAAGACTAAGACTAAGACTAAGACTAAGACTAAGACTAAGACTAAGACTAAGACTAAGACTAAGACTAAGACTAAGACTAAGACTAAGACTAAGACTAAGACTAAGACTAAGACTAAGACTAAGACTAAGACTAAGACTAAGACTAAGACTAAGACTAAGACTAAGACTAAGACTAAGACTAAGACTAAGACTAAGACTAAGACTAAGACTAAGACTAAGACTAAGACTAAGACCAAGACTAAGACTAAGACTAAGACTAAGACTAAGACTAAGACTAAGACTAAGACTAAGACTAAGACTAAGCCATTTGAACTGTCATTTCTTCGCTACTGCGTACTGCGATCGAAGAAAAACCGGTTTCTTGAGCGATTCAGGCAAGGAATTTCCTATGCATCAAGATAGGCTGAGAAATTTCTTCTGATCTGCAAACAGCGCTTAAAGCTGAAGTTTTGACATGTTATTAAGCAAACTTTGATTAGTAATCAGTCAAAATTTTAGCATCTTACAGCATTCCGTTTCCGAGATATTATTTTGAGAAGCGCCACAACCCGACTCCGGATAATCGAGTCCGACCTGTATAGGGTAGGGAAGAATACCCGGATATTGAAAGTCGGCGATGCAGATCTACAATTGAGTAACTCTCGCTGAGACCGGGCCACTATTTACATCATGTCTTAAAAATTGTTTTAGGTGGGCGATTTTCTGAAAGTCTTCGCCAAAAAGGTAAGGAAATTGCATTTGGGAAATCAAATTAATGGACCCCCGTTAGTTAGAGCCACAACACTTTTTGCGGCCCCTCGATTTTGGTCAACTGTTGGCACATTGAAACCGTTATAACTCGAAAGTTTTTCCAGAAATTACTTCCAAACGAAAATTGTTTACAGTAATTAAAAGTTTACATAAATGCAGCGTCATTTCGCAGTGTTTACGAACACTTATTTAAAATCTGAACCCACTAATGAAAAGCTGAAAGATTTAGCTTTTCAATACACTTCAAAAGTTTTAAAAGCAATGCCCGCATCAAAATGAGTTTAAAAAATTTGGAACGAATATCCGATTTTCCCAAATTTCGCAGCTGGTGTCTTTGTGTATGCATGCAGGCGTAAACTTGGATGCTGTTGCATGTCGTTGCATGTCGTCGTGAAACGAAGTTTCGGTATAAACATCAAAGATGGCGGCCGAAATCAATATGGCCGACCCATCTTTTTATAACTGTAAATAGTAGCTTTATCTTTCCTCTTTTCAACAACATTTCGTTTTGAGGTGTGTTTTTGAAGAAACTTTCGAGTTATATCGGTTTAAATGAGCCATGTTTTGACCAAAATCGAGGGGTCTGAGAAAATTGTTGGTCAATCAATTTGAGTAACCAAATGCATTTCCTTGTTTTTTTTGCGAGGATTTTCAGAAAATCGCCACTTAAAACATTCTTGAAGATTGTAAATAATGGGCCGATCTCAGCGAGTATTTCACACTATGCACTATGTTGCTATCCCTCAAAAGTCCATGTAAATATGTAGATTTGAATTTGAACCAAACTTCAAGAGTTAAGAAAATTTGATGCATTATTTCAAAGACTAAATTGATGCCAACAACAACGGCTTAGTGCTTCTTCCACAGATAATATTAGAACGTACGAAAGAGCAGGAGTTGTTGTGGAACAATGTAATAGCATTATTTTTTTTTATTCGATTTTTCTTTTATTGAATACCGTTACAATTATACTTATTTTACATCCTTTTGCAATGAGGATAGATTTGTACTACTACCTAAACCTAACATATAACCTAGTGCCCCCATCCCATCATTGAACAATTCACATCTGCACAACGCGACTCTTGAGTTCAACCAGCTCCTGCGCGATCTCCTGCGGTAAATCGTGCGGCAACTGGTTGTCGTAGTACTGCTTGATCTCCTCCACTTCCTTCAGCCAGAAGTCCTTCGGTATCGAGAACAGTTCCTTCTCGTTGATCGGGCAGGTCAGGTTATCGAAGTTCAGGGCTCCCTTGGCGGGGATGCGACCGATGGCAGTTTCCTCGTAGCATTCGTGTTCGTCCACTCGCTGCAGAACCCACTCCAGCACGCGGCAGTTTTCGCCAAAGCCGGGCCACAGGAACTTACCGTTGGCGTCCTTGCGGAACCAGTTGACGTGAAAAATCTTGGGCATTTGGCCACCAACGGCGGCAGCTCGCGCTTCCATGCTGATCCAGTGTTTAAGGTAGTCGCCGAAGTTGTAGCCGAAGAATGGTCGCATCGCGAATGGATCGTTCATGATCATCTTGCCTTTGTGTTCGGCGGCTGCGGTGGTTTCACTGCGCATGGCAGATCCAATGAATACTCCGTGGGACCATGAGTTGGCTTCGTAGACGAGTGGGACACCTTCGGGACGACGTCCTCCGAAAAGAATGGCCGAGATGGGAACGCCTGCATTGTCTTCCCAGGCAGGGTCGATGATCGGGCACTGACTGGCCGGAGCGCAGAAGCGGGAGTTGGGGTGGGCAGCTGGGGTCTTCGAAACGCCCATCTTCCAAGGCTGGCCCATCCAGTCGGTGATCTCGACCTCGGGATCAATTTCCTTCTCCATTCCTTCCCAGAATACTCCGCCGTCAGATGTGGCAGCGACATTGGTAAAGATGGTGTTCTTGTAGACTGTCTCCATGGCGTTCGGGTTGGTTTCCGACGAGGTTCCCGGGGCGACTCCGAAGAATCCGTTTTCCGGATTGATGGCTCGTAGCTGACCTTTCGAGTCAAACTTCATCCAGGCGATGTCGTCACCAACGCATTCCATGGTATATCCAGGCAGAGTTGGAGTCATCATGGCGAGGTTGGTCTTGCCACAGGCAGACGGAAAAGCGGCGGCAATGTACTTCTTCACGCCGTTCGGGTCGGTGATGCCCAGGATCAACATGTGTTCGGCAAGCCATCCTTCACGTTGAGCGATAGTGCTACCGATACGGAGAGCGAAGCATTTCTTGCCGAGCAGAGAGTTACCACCGTAGCCGGATCCGTAGGAAACGATCTCGTTGTTGGCCGGTTTGTGCAGGATGATGGTACGATCCGGGTCGCAAGGCCATGACGGCATGGTGATCTTTCCACTGGCCGGAGTACCCACCGAATGTAGACACTTGATAAAGTCCTGTTCGAAAAAATGATGTTATTAGTAAAGCTTCAACAGATGATAGTGCATCGCATGACTTACGGAGTTATCAGCGAGCTTCTCGAGAACTTCAAGGCCCATGCGGGTCATGATGCGCATCGAGCAGACAACGTAAGCGGAATCGGTGAGTTCGATGCCAAACTTGGACAACGGCGAAGCAATCGGTCCCATGGAGAATGGAACCACGTACATGGTGCGTCCCTTCATGCATCCGGGGAAACGGGAACGGATGGCCTTCTCGTAGTCGTCAGGCGAGATCCAGTTGCCGAGGGTTCCCTTGATGCCATCCTTGGGAGTTGGGATGGCTTGTTCACGCCGCTGGGTACAGATGAAGGTCTTGGACTCGACACGGGCCACGTCCGCCGGATTTGTGCGCGCCAGCCAGCAATTCTCATACTTGGGCAACGGCTGAACGGTACCGAGAGCGTGAAGAGTGTTGATCAAGGTTGCACATTCCTGCTCGCTTCCGTCGACGATATGGATGCGATCCGGCAGGCACATGGCAACAGACTCCTCAACGTAGGAACGAATCTTGGCCGACAGTTGGCTCACATGTCCGTTGACGATGGTGATGCCACGGATTTGATTGTCCGCTAGGGAACGAAGTTTCGGAGAGCAGCCAAAAGCAGTTGGCAGCCTGAGGAGAAACGACTGTGTTAAAACTTGTCTTAGTCTTTTGTTGTGGATTTGTACTTACTTGGTGAATTGTTCAATGACTTGAGGCATTTTTACAACTTATTTTGCAATATTTTTGGTTTGTTTTATGATAATTTTTGATTTTTTTTTTTGCGTTTTTTGAATTTTTTATTATAAACTTAAATGGTTTTGTGCTCAGCACGAACTGCAACTAGCTGATTTCACGTTTATAATAATTGTCACTTTTGATTTTCAGAACACAGCTCTCCTCGAAATCGACACTCTGTTTCATTTCACTCGCTTGAATGATGACTGATGCCGGGACCTAGCCCCGACCGGTTCTTATATACCATTCTTGGATTGAGTGTCTTCGATTGGTTGTTCTTGTTCTTTGGTGCAGCGAGAGCAAAAAAAAAAGCTCAGAAGGAGGCTCACCACTTATCACTCTTCATGCTGATTGGCTGACCTCGATGGGTTACCCGATGTTGGACGTTATCATCAGCAAACAAGGATGGCATGACATGCAGAATGAGCTAGAATCAGCGCGCAGGATTTTCGGGTGTTTGGGCAATGTTTTTGTTTTTGAATGAGCTGACTTTCGGGGTTGTTTTTGCAAATTTACGTAAGTGAAGTACGTTGTTGATCGGTTGACGCATATACAATTTATAAACGGAAGTTTTTGTTTTTTTTTATATTTTTGTGCAAAGTTTGACGTATGTAGTTTTAAACATCGTATGAAATGTTAGGTGTATGAAGTTTATTTTAAATGAAAAATGTACAATAATTAAATCCGCTATAACTAGTTACTAAAGATAATAACAATATATTTTTTTAAATAATAATAATTACCGAGAAACCATCCCTGAGCTGAAAATCTCATCAATAAAGATAATAATAAAAATCCACTATACCGTAGATCAAGTTCAACAGATTTTGTAAAAGCTGTTAGAACCAATTTTACCAACCTACATTAACTGATGTTTTGCAAAAGCAAGAGACCGATCACAAATACTAAGTGAAAAGGTTTATTATAATATTTTACTCAGTTTTGAATAGACGCCATCTGGAAATCATGCTTCATAAAACATAATGTTGAATATCATATTTAGCAGAAGATACTACTGAGAAATCTCAACAACATGGAAACCCGTACGTGTACATGTGGTTGTTAAGGTTTATACGATCTTAACTACTACGGTTGAAAATGATAAAGAATATTGAAATCATTGAAAATAGGGTATGTGTTCCATCATTAATCTCACGCTCCCATATTCATCCTATTCGAAAACAAGCGATTACGGCACCGATTGATTCCGTTCTTTTTGTTTTCATGGGTGCTCACTTCTAACAAAAAATACAAAATAAAGAAACAAAACAAACAGCGCTTCAATCCTTTGTTTTTCGAAGGATGAAAATGGGAGCCACATGCTTAAGAAGGGAACCAATACCCTACTTGTTGGTAAGATCGTTGCAAAGCTTACTATGAACTACGTTTATAAATTACTATTTCATATTTGAACATTTAGAATTTTTGATGAAATTTGGACAGGCTGCAATCGACTTTCATCATGTAGCAGAATTTCCTTTATGGAACTGCTTGGAAACACATACTGATTGCTGCTGGAATCAAATCTGAAATGATAGGTAGCGCAAGCCTGTGGGTCACAACCCCGATTCTAGAGCTTCCTTCTATCATCGCCTTTGTCGCTGTTCTGTTCTGTTGCAAAGCCATCAACCGTATACAGTGCGGGCTCCTACTAGACGCCGTTGGCCACTTAAGATTCAGTGCGTCTTAGTGGGCTTGGAAGCTGATATTCTTATGGCCTTGGCCACATACACAAATTTACATATAGCAATTGGATGTAAGTCAGTTGAGGAATCAATGTCAGCAAAAACTGCATGTCAGCATCTTACATGAGTCCCGACTGTACCTAAAGCTACGCTTGCGTAAAAGAGTGAATAGTACCGTTGAGTTTTGCTGTTGTCAATGTGATAAGAATACCTACCTACCAGACAGCAAGTGTTGTTTCAACACACGGGTCACATATCAATTGCTAAGGCCTGTAGCCATTGACTATCGTTGTTTTGTTTTCGAAATATGTATGTTCGAGTAGAATCCCTGCTCTCTGATCGTAAATTCGAGAGACAATGAACTTTATCACTATGCAATGAGGCTAGCGTAAAAATAAATGCTTGCAACAGTTCTGAATTTGACAAGAGTGGTGAGATTATTGATCTCTTTTCCCAAGCAACACTCATGCCACAGAAGAATCCCAGTAGTGTAGGTTATCGTTACGCAGAAGTGACTTGCATGCTTGACCCTTGCTCCACAAAGCATGGGTATTCGAAAGTCTCGGGCACTCGGAACAATCTGGAGAATCTTGCTTATCCTACCTTACCGGTCAGACTAAGGCCTGAGTGTCCTCTGCTGTACATAGGAGTTGTCTCCATTCTACTCGGTCCATTACTGTGTGCCTCTCTTTAGCCGGGTTGCTATCCGACATCCTGATGACGTGACCCACCCACAGTAGCCTCCCGATTTTCGCGAAGTGGATGATGGTTGGCTCTCTCAGCAGCTGGTTCGCACGCCTTCTCCAAATCCCGTCTTTCATCTGCACTCCGCCGTAGATAGTACGCAACACCTTCCGTTCGAAAACTCCAAGGGCGCATTGGTCCTCTGCACGTAGGGTTCATGCTTCGTGCCCAAAGAAGACTACCGGTCAAATAAGCGTTTCGTAGATAGTTAACTTCGTGTGACGGCGAACTTTGTTCGATCGTAGAGTTCTGCGGAGTTTAAAGTAAGCTCGATTTCTTGCCGCAATGCGTCTCTGAATTTCTCTGCTGGTGTCGTTGTCAGAGGTCACCAATGAGCCCAAGTACGCGAATTCTTCAACCGCCTTGATTTCTTCACCTTCGATAGAAATTGGGGTGGCGGGAATGACTAATCCGATCCGTCTGGCTTCACTCTTTAGTCGGATGTACGTTTCCGCCATCGCCAAGCAGCTGAACTAGTTTTGTTTAAATCGTTTCACTCGTGTTTATCCCAGCTCTTATTATTACACCTTGCCGTGTCCCTCTGCGAGATTCGAAGAAACTCGAGAGTGTTCCTGATACTCGAATTACGCACATCACTCGATCCATCGCCGCCTTGATCAATCGTATCAGTTTGTCCGGGAATCCGCATTCGGGCATAATCTGCCATAGCTGTTTTTGATTGATTGTATCATACGCCGATTTAAAATCGATGAACAAGTGATGTATGGGCACGTTGTATTCGCGGCATTTCTGCAACACTTGTAACGCGTTCACCCATGAATCCAGCCTGATATTGCTCCACGAACTCTCTTGCAATCGGTGATAGACGGCGGTATCTTGTAGGCAGCGCTCAGTAGTGTGATCGCGATATAGTTCCCGCCAAGGATGTTTTCGATCACTTGGCAATCGTTTGACTCATTTGTCCATAACTCAGTTCAGAAGCACTATATTGGAATGTTGTATTCGGCAAAGTTGTAGATTAGTGTTTTTCCTACAATTATTACCAAGGACACCATATTCTAACTCCAATATTTACGTCGTAAAAGTGTTAGTACCAGCTACTCATACTAGCGGCCTAGCGCCGTATATATAAAAGTTAAAATATGGCGTCCTTGGTGGTAATTGTAGGAAAAACACTAATCTACAACTTTGCCGAACATCACATTTCAATATTAAGTTTCTGAACTAAGTTATGGACAAATGAGTCAAACGATTGCCAGGTGATCTAAAACATCCGTGGTTCCCGCAATCCAACTTGTCGCCCTTTTTGTAGATAGTACACACAATACCTTCCATCTATTCCTCCGGTAATATTTCCTCCTAGTGCTCTCACCAGTGCTTCTCCACTGTATTTTAGAAGCTCTCTTGGTAGTTGTTCTGTTCCAGCAGCTTTGTTGTTTGTAACCAGCTAAACCTCCTCCTCAACCTCTTGGTGGTTAGGGGCCGGAAGTCTTTCGTCTTGCGCATGTACTCTTACATAGATCTGTTACCACGCCATTTTTGATGTTTGCAACGCCGCCATTCAGATGTTCATCGTAATGCTGCCGCCACCTCTCGACCACCTCACGCTCGCTCGTGAGAAGATTCCCGTGATTGTCTCGGCACATGTCGGCTTATGGTACAAAGGCTCTGCACGAGCGGTTTAGGTTCTCGTAGAACTACCGTGTATCCATAACGCGGTGCAGCTCTTCCATCGCCTCGCGATCTCGTTCTTCCAAAACAATTGATACATACAACTTTGCTAAACATTGTATGGGTCTAAAAATTTAACAAAGGTATGTTTTGCTTGATAAACGTGTTTACAAGGCCTTCAAAATTACAACATTTCCTTTTTCGGCAAAGTTGTTTAGAATAAAAAATCCAACAAGTTTGCTAAAGTCGTTGCCCCTCTATCTCGGCAATGGAAAACCATAATTTTTGTATCTAACTTTTCGTGGGATTTTTTTTTTATTCTTAACCACTTAACCTATTTTACAGCTCTTTTGTCCACTAGGGCACTACGTGAGCGATTCCAATTGGCGGCTGCACTTACACTTTGTACAGCGCCTAAATGTATTCTATTATATTCTTATTCGAACTGGATCGCCTTCGTGCTGCTTTCACTTTTCTACCCAGTCCTTGGTAGAATGATGAGCACGGTGATGAAATGATGTGTGGCTGTTGTTCCTTTTCCAGTCCGATTGGGGGTCGTCCATTATGGGTTGCCGTTCGCCGATATCCAATTATCCGGGTCCGTTAGAGCTATCTGCTTCGAAGAGGGTCAGGTGCCAGCTGCTCTCGGGGGGAAGAGCAACTGACGAAAAATTGCAAGTGCCGGGGCTGGGTTCGAACCCATGACCATCCGCTTATGAAGCGAACGTGTGGACCACTGCGCCACGGGCCCCGACTTTTCGTGGGATTGATCCGAAAACTTTAACATTCAAAAGATGGCGGTGGTCATGTCCATCAACTTTACTGAAGACACCATTGCTCTATCTCTTCAATCCTGCGAGCTAATAATTAACCCGGGAGCGGTCTCATCGTGCTCTGAGTACACGCATGAAAATATCACGCTAGTCGTTTACAGTGCATTCTCCATGTCTAGCGTGATAACCGCCCAGTAGCGGTATCATCGTAGGGAATGTGAGCCCATGGTCGTGTTTTGTGGTGCGGGATCTTTATCCACAATCCCAAATCCCACGTACGCAGCCATCGCTTTACTGCCCCATGTATGGACAACGGTGTTTCCGCTGTTCATCACCAGTAGAGATGGTCGGGTTTCAGATTTTACAGACCCGAACCCGACCCGTACCCGAACTATTTTCAATTTGAAAACCCGGACCCGACCCGTACCCGAGAATTTTTTGTTCCGTCAAACCCGGACCCGACCCGAACCCGAAAAATTTTCATCGATCAAACCCGAACCCGACCCGAACCCGAAAAAAATGTTTGTCAATAAACCCGACCGAAACCCGAGTTAAAAAATAATCGTTAAATGTATCGGATATAACAAATAAAGCATTTAACCAAATACTAATTTATCTA
This sequence comes from Aedes albopictus, assembly GCF_035046485.1. Lineage (NCBI taxonomy): Eukaryota > Metazoa > Arthropoda > Insecta > Diptera > Culicidae > Aedes > Aedes albopictus. The sequence continues at coordinate 104,114,504 of NC_085138.1, read as the reverse complement.
CATTGGTACCAAACCCGACTCGAACCCGACGTTATTCAAACCCGACCCGACCCGTACCCGAAAATTTTGAAATTGTTTAAACCCGGACCCGACCCGAACCCGAGCATTTTTCAAATTTCCAAGCCCGAACCCGACCCGTACCCGTCGGGTTCGGGTTCGGGTCGGGTTTCGGGTTTGAAAACCCGAAACCCGACCATCTCTAATCACCAGGATGTGCAGGACTGCACGAATGGGCATCAGGTCCTGTCCATAACCTACGAAGACTCTAGTGGGGGGAGGGGTAGTGTTGCGGCGAAAATAAGCCATTCTACCCTTTTGCAAATGGCAAAAGCAGCCATATGCTGTTAGCTTCACTGTAAGTAGATAAATGGGAAACGGTCATTACAATAGTAGTAACAGCATCAAGTGCGTTGATGACTACAGTGAGGATTCGCTCGTAGGGTCACGACTGCGCCCCGATTAGCAAATCGTGTTCGTTCGTTGGGGTAACTGACAACTGATCAAAATGCGCTAGACACACGCAAATGCCGAGAAATACGTCACGAAACACTTACATACTACTTGCGCAACGGGCTGTATACAGGAGCTGCGATGCGACGATGGTCAGACGTCAAACTCATTTTGACATCGATTTTGACATTGAAAGTGCTTTTTAGTTGGGTTTTGCCCACGTATATGACATCCCTATTCCCACCCAATAGGATTGTTTGCAGCCAACATCAATTGGGTTCACCAATTGACAATGCATTTGAGTTCCCTACCCGGGTAGAGCGAAATGGCAAAAGAAGGACAATTTTTACCATTAAAACAGAATGTTTGAATGGCAAAATTTGTTATTAGTTTGTTTGAAATAAGAGTTAAAATAACAAAAATAATAACTAAATTTCTATGGCTTAACAACGAAGGAATAACTGATTTTGCCATTGTAATAACAAAATAATAGCAAAAAGAATAACAAAATAATAACATATTTTAATGTGATGGTAAATCATGTTATTGTTTTGATATTTATGGCTGATATTATGATGGTAATATTTGTTATTATTTTGTTATTATACTATTCAATAATAACTCGCCAATTACAAGTTTTACAATGATAGCATGTTTTGTTATTTATGTGTCATCCTGAGCTGTTCATGAAAAACTAAAGAATTGTAAATGTAGATATGATGGCAAAATATGTTCTTCTTTTGTTATTGGTTTGTTATTCACCTCTACCCGGGTAAACATTGGAACAAGATGCGGGAATCGAAAACGTGACGTCATCGCACCCTGGTGGTTTTGCCCCAACCAGCGAACATTCAAACATCGAGACAGCCCATCTAACGAGCCGCCAACGAACGAGTCGGGACTGTAGTAAGGTGCAAAATCCCAGATAATTTGTGAGAATTTATAATAAGAGTAAAGCAGATCCGGGTTGAACCGAAGCCGATAATAATTGTTGCCAGGTCGCAGACATATCACTGAAGAATTGTAAGTAGTTTAAGAAGTATTATTGTACAATCGATGAAATAAATCAAACTATTTTAGTTTTAGCTGATACAAGCAACCACCAGTGTACTCCATCTGCTCAAAGAACTCCAGTACAACTCTCCCTCGGCTACAGGGGGGGGGGGGGGATCTGGCCAAAGCCTCGGGTCCATACAAATTTTAAAAAAATTGTATGGACGAAAGTATACGGTGGGGAGCGGGAGTCTGAGGTGGCGTTAAATGAGTCTACGTAGTTTATGGACAGCGCCTCATGAGAAACTTCGGCGCTTACGACGAATCAATGGCCAAAGCTTCGGGGTCAACGATCTTCAAAACGGAGGATCATTGCCTAACTCGGTGTTGTGATTCTCCCATTTGCCCACAGGACCTCACGGTTTTTATTATACAACTAAATTTCACGGTTTCGGTTGGGACCATTACACCGCAGCTCAGATCCAACTCGTGTGTACGCCACGAACCAGCAACGAGTGCGTCTACGAATCTCAAGCTTTCGCTGTGAATCCACGGATCACTGAAGTCTCAAGTCGGTCACCACACTCGAGAGGCGCAGGAAGGAGAAGTGAAGTGAAGTGAGTAAGGTAGGACTAGTCCATTAGGAAGTGGGAGGACACCAGAGTAATATGCTGGCGCAATTCCAGCTTCTCGGGTGTCCTTAACGCTCCCTTTGTTCTTGGAAGGCGAGCAGGGTCGACACCACGCCTGCTTCCATCTGCTCTGCAAGTATCAAAAAGTGATACCGTGTGCAACGCGATTTGACCTCCTGAAAGCCAAGGCCGTGTTAGCAAGCCCGGATCTTGTCGAGGACCTCTTCCCATCTACGGGCCCGGATCCAACCCAGATTACGGACGCCACGATACAACGCTATCAGGATGTTCTCAACGCGGCTACTTATCCGATAGAAGGGTCGAATTCGAGCGCACGGCACCAGTATGGATTGTGTAGCCGACTACGACGCTTGGATCACCTCTTGATTAGAGCCTGAACTAGCCACTTATTGAGTCCAAGCGCCACCTCCTCTGCAGATCTGAGACGATTTGGATACCCAGTCACCGACGGGCCTTCGAAAAAAGGTCAAAAGTTATCAGTACACCGTGCCGATAGTCTTCCATTACTAGGGTACACACGAGAACTCCGTTACCAACTGCTCCTTACCGCTGAGTGCGAGGAAGTGTCGCTCACGGAGGAGCGCCTTCCTAAGATAATTCGGCGCTGAAGTATGATGCCTTCCATCCCGACTAGAAAATTGTAACAAAACTATAACATAATTATAATCATATATTCATATTGGAAGCCGCACAGGGTCATGATATATCTCCAATGATTTCCAATTGGATTCACCAAATGTTCAAAAACCGACATCGCTTCTCGACAGGGGGAGTCTTATCACCACTTTAGTGGAATCTCGTAGCAGATACGCTATTGAGGCAACTCAATAATAGCGGTTTTCCTACTTATGGTTTTGCCGACGACTACCTAGCATTGTTAGTTGGTATGTGTATCACCACCCTTTTCGACCTGATGCAAAGCGTCCTTCAGGTGGTTGAGGGTCGGTGTCGCCAATATGGCCTTTCGGTTAATCCGAGTGAAACATCTATTGTGCTTTATACGGAAAGGCGAAACCATAATAGCGTTCGACCTTTGCGTCTCTTTGATTCTGAAACCGATGTGACTGAACAAGTAAAGTACGTTGGAGTCATTCTTGATTCCAAGCTTTCCTGGACACCTCACATTGAGTTCAGAATCAAGAAAGCTTGTATGGCCTTCGGGCAATGCCGACGAACCTTTTTTGGTACAACTTGGGGTCTAAAACCCAAGTATATCAAATGGATCTACACAACTGTTCTTTGGCCAATATTGGCCTATGGATGTCTTGTGTGGTGACAAAAGGGCGAAATGAGAACGGTCCAATCAAAGTTAGGCCATCTCCAAAGGATGTATTTAATGGCGATGTCTGGAGCGTTATCTTCAACTCCCACGGCAGCGCTCGAAGTTCTCTTTGACGTTGCTCCACTACGCATTCATCTCAAACAAGAAGCACCCCAGTTAGCCTAGTGGTTAAGGCTATGGATCGCCAATCCGGAGACGGCGGGTTCGATTCCCGTTCCGGTCGGGAAAATTTTCTCGACTCCCTGGGCATAGCGTATCATTGTACTTGCCACACAATGTACAAATTCATGCAATGCCAGGCAAAGAAAGCCCTTCAATTAATAACTGTAGAAGTGCTCAAAAGAATACTAAGTTGAAGAGAGCAGGCCAAGTTCCAATGCGAACGTCGAGCCATAAAGAAGAAGAAGAATAAGAAGCACTTTCTTGCACTTACCGTCTTCGGGTACTCGGTCTACTAGAGGAAACTGCTGTGAACCGCACATCAACACACACCTCGCTGTTTCCACTTTTGGTGAATTGGGACAAAGTTGTCCTTGCTGCAAGTGATCTTACAATTGCTTGTAAATTCCCATATAGGACATTTTCCACGAAATTCCCTTCCCGGGAAGAGTGGACATCTGGATATCTGGAAAGAAATATTTCAGACAGCACTGATGGCTCCCTTCTCGAAGGTCGAGCAGGTGCTGGTATTTATTCTCGTGAGCTAAGGCTGTATCAGTCTTACTCACTTGGTAGACACTGCGCCGTTTTTCAGGCCGAAATCTTTGCTCTTATGTGCGGAGCGCAATCAGCACTTCAGCAGCACGTATTGGGCAAAGTAATATACTTTCTGTTCAGATAGCCAGGCTGCTATCAAAGCACTTGCTTCGGCCAACTCCAGGTCGAAGATAGTTATCGCTTGTCGAACTGAAATCGAGAAGCTGAATTCAGCAAACGCTGTTCACCTTGTATTGGTACCTGACCATTCTTTCATCGCTGGAAATGAATTAGCTGATGAGTTAGCTCGCACTGGAGCATCAAATGTTTTCATTGGCCCTGAGCCAGCCATTCCGATATCGAAGTGTTGGGTAAAGCTTCAGATTCACACCTGGGCTGCTACTCAACACAGACAATACTGGAATAGTTTGGAGTCATGTCGTCAAACCAAATTGTATTGTACTGAGCCATCTCCAAGGGTGGCGAAGTATCTTACAAATCTGTCAAAGCAGAATTGCAGAATTCTGGTCAAAGCATTGACTGGCCACTGCCGGCTCAGCTATCACATGGCGAATATTCAGCAATCTGATTCATTTTCATGTGATAGCTGTGAATCTGATTATGGAACTTCGTATCACTGTCCAGTTTATGCGCAACTGCGTTTCCGAGTATTCGGTAAACACTTATTAAGTGAAACTGACTTCAGAATATTCAGGTTATTCTGTAGTTCTTAACCCGCTGTGGTACAGCTCGGCTCTCTTTCGCTTTATACGTTATTACAGTGCCCTTTTCAGGGCGCTGTTTGAACCCATTGTGGTACGCTTATGCGGTAGTACCCTCTTCCAGGGTATTTTTCCTGTTTCCCTACCTGTCCTTATCCCTATCCTTATCCTTATTTCCTTCCTTTTCTTTCAGGTAGATGATGAAATAGGCTATTATTTTGGCGATGGCACAAATGTCTCAAATAAAGGATAACGTGCCTCTGGAGCCGGCCTTCTGATACCTGATCTCTTGATGCGATTGCTGGATTGGTTTTCAGTGTATGCCTTGAAACAGTCCAAGACCTGTTTCTTAGACTTGTTGTCGAGGGGGCGGGGTGCGAAGAAAAGCGTTCCGTTTTGACAGCGAACTATGTATTATGTAAGCTTCAACTAAAAATTAAACAAAATGGTAAGTACACTTAACCCCAAATACAAATGAATATCTTGTAATGGCTTACAATTCGGTGGGCCTTAGCTCGCTCACCCCACGTGTCGATTCCCAGCACCGAAAACTGCAGAATACTGTTAAATATTATTTGTTATACTGTTAAACTTTTAATTAATTTTAATTTACTTTTCTTTTCAGGTTTCTTTTCAGGTATCTTCTCTTTTCAGCTACTTCGACAACGGACGGATTGGGCCACTTCACTGGGACGCGAGCTACGGATTTAATCGGGTTTTACAACTATTAACTGGCCAAACCTAACCTTCACCAACCTCAATTTCTGGAACTAAGAACTGCAATTCAGCTACTGGATGTATAACTTTCCCCAACTACACTCTACGAATTCACAAATTATTAGAAATGGACATTAAAATGATAAATTTTCACTACCTTTTGAGTATTAACTTTGTCACAAATTCAATAGATTTACTTCGATATCGGTATCTTCAGTGTGCACTTATGGTCTACCTTTCACAATGGTTCGATAAGAATGAGCAACGTGTTCAGCGGAAATGATCTTCTACTATGACAGACGTCAACGTAGACATCTGACCCCATTGACGTCTGTTGCCCCTTCATCGGTGTATAGGGTTACCAGCTCGTCCTTTCCTGCATCGACAGTCTCCCCCGGGTGTAGTCCGGGAATGTCCGGAGCTTCACTGCTACTTCTCAGGTCGAGGAGGGCTAACCGTGACACCGGTCTCAGCAGAGTTTTCCTCCCTATCTGCACAAACGCTCGTCGATGTCGGCCGTCCGGACTTGGGACAGTACGGACGACCCGTCCACGCTCCCATCCATTTCGCTTTGTCGGCTCAGCTACCATGACCAAGTCTCCTGCTCGTAGCATTCGAGTTTCCTCGAACCACTTTGGATGCCGACGAATCACCGGCAGGTATTCAACCAACCAGCGCTTCCAGAATACATCCAGCTGGCGTTGAATCAGCTCCCATGTTCTTCCAAGTATTTCCCGACGGACCAACTCGGGATAGTGTCCGTGTTCTGAAGCATCGTTTTCCCCACTATGAGGTTTCAATCCGTTAGAGCTAAGCAGCAAAAAGTGATTGGGCGTGATCGCCTCTGATTCCTCAGCTTCTAGTGGCAAATACGTCAGAGGCCTTGAGTTGACCAATCTTTCAGCCTCCACGACCAGCGTCTGCAGCCCCTCGTCGTTTAGCTTTCCCTCCGAATATGCTTCTTGCATGGCTGCCTTCACCGACTGAACTAAGCGCTCCCACGCTCCGCCCATGTGGGGTGCTCCTGGCGGAATAAAGTTCCATTTGGTGTTGGTACCGGTGAACGTTGTAGACAGTCCCTGACTAATTTGATGTCGCAGCACTCGATCCGCCCCTTGGAAATTTGTCCCGTTGTCGCTGAAGAACTCGGCGGGCGGTCCTCGGCGGCCAACGAATCGGCGAACGCAGGATATGCAGGACTCGGTTGATAATGTATACGCTACTTCCAAGTGAACAGCACGTACTGTTAGGCAAGTGAATAATGCAATCCACCGCTTCACCGTCTCAGAATTCCCATGCTGGCAACGTTGGTGATAATCTAACACCAGCAGCTCGGTAGCTCGGTGGTTCCTAGGAAGGATAATCGGATAGCGTACATTAAACGGTATATCTTCAGCTGACCCGATCCGTCCACGCTCGCGCAGCAGACCGCTGTTGTCCAGCATCGGCAACAGCTGGAAGATCGAGCTATGTTTTCCTATGACCTCCTGCCCGCTCTCGTTCGGTGCCTTGTTGCATAACGCCGTGATCTCGTCAGGGTATGTTTCACGCTGCACCGCTTTGAAGAGTGTTACTTCCGCTAATTGGAGTTCTGTTTGGGATAGCTGCCCAGTGCGCAATGATCGCTTCTTATTCGAGTTGTTCAGGAATCTCAAGACGTATGCTATCGCTCGCAGCATTCGATTCCACGATGAAAATCTGTCGAAATCTATCGGGGGTTCGAAGGAACAGTGGTACAGAATCGATGCACGCATTTCTTCGCTGGTAGTAGACACTTGATCGCTCGAACGAGGCCATTCGTTCTCCGGAAGTCGCAGAAAATGTGGTCCTTGAAACCACTTGCTATTCTATCGAAATACGGGCCGCTTCCCCACTTGGTAGCCTCATCCGCCGGATTGGCCTTCGACGGTACCCACCGCCAATCGTTCGAAGTTGTATGCTCCAGAATCTCTCCTACTCTGAACGAGACGAATTGTCGATAATTCCTTGGGTCGGATTTGATCCAGGCCAAAGCCGTTCTGGAATCTGACCAGAACACCATCTTAGATATGGGAATATTGAGTTCTAACTTGACGAATTTCGACCATCGTACTCCCAAGACACAGCCTTGCAGCTCGAGTCTCGGAATTGACCAGGGCTTCAGCGGGGCGACTTTCGATTTAGCGGCGATTAGACAACATTGTGAGTCACCACCCTCACTTTGAGTGCGTAGATAAATCGCGCAAGAGTACGCAACCTCGCTTGCGTCGACAAAAACGTGGAGCTCTGAGTTTTGGTACGTGTACTGGTCGGCGTTTCGGAAGTAGCACCGCGGGATTCGTTGACTTGCTCATCCCACAAAGTGCCTGCTCGCCATAGGTCCTGGATCAAGACCTTTCCGTGAATGATGAATGGCGAGAGCAATCCTAAAGGGTCGAATAGGGTCATCACGCAACGCAACACTTGCCTTTTCGTCGGTCTCGTGACTGTATTGATCAGGGATTGGACTTCTTCACTCATCTGGGTAGAGAAGCTCAGTTCGTCGCTCGAAGGACTCCACAGCATTCCGAGAACTCTTTCGGTTTTCACGCCGTCAGCCAAACTTATCTGCTTGACCGACGCAAGAGGTGCCTCTCCCAGCGCTTCTAGAACCGAGGCACTATTAGACCGCCAGTTGTGCAAGTTGAATCCGCCGTTGCCATGCACGAGCCGCAGATCGCATGCCACCTTTGCTGCCTGTTCCCATGAACTAAAACTCGCCAAATAATCGTCGACGTAGTGGTCGTCGACAATCGCTTTTGCCGCCTCTGGATAGAGCTCGCTGTGTAGTTCCGCATTCCGGTTCTTGATAAATTGCGCTGACGCCGGTGAGCAAGTGCTTCCAAATGTAGCTACGTCCATCACGTAGACCGTGGGAGCATCGGTCGGCTTGGCACGCCATAGGAAACGTTGAGAGTCCCTGTCTTCTTTACGAATTCAGATTTGATGGAACATCTCTTGGATATCCGAAGTAACGGCCACCCCATACAGTCGAAAGCGAAAAAGTATTGCCGGAAGAGACGTCAGTTGATCCGGGCCTTTGAGGAGCTTGCTGTTTAACGATACGCCGTTCACCTTGGCCGCAGCGTCCCAGATGACTCGGACTTTCCCCGGTTTCTTGGGATTCATAACCGCTCCGACTGGGAGATACCAGATTCGCTTCGGATCTGCTGCTTCCATCTCCTTAGTTGTGAGCTTGTGCGCATAGCCTTTCTTCTGGTATTCACCGATTTGCCGGTGAAGATTCTCTTTCAGTCCAGGGTCGCGGTCCATCCTTCGTTCGAGGCACTCCAGTCGGCGCACTGCCATAAAATAGCTGTCCGGAAACTCTACTTCATCTTCTCGCCAAATAAGCCCGGTCACAAACCGGTCACCCACTCTCTGGGTCGTAGCTTCCATGATAGCTAGCGCTCTCTCATCTTCCTTTGCCAGAGAGGTTTGCGCTGGCGTTGAACCCGCTTCTTCGACAGCGTAGAATTTCTTCACCGCTTCGTGGAGTTCTTCATCGCAGGAACATTCGCACACGTGGAAGCTATACGATTCCTGTCTGCTGGTTCCTCGCGGGCCGTAGACGCACCACCCCAGCCTGGTTTTCACTGCCACTGGCGCTGTTCCGTCACCTTCTCGTACTTTCAGCGGTAATGCTAGTCGCAAATTGTCCACCCCGATCAGAATTTTGGGTACCGCATTTTGATAACTGGTAATAGGAATTCCCTTCAGGTGTCTGTGCTGTTGTGCAGTCTCATCCACTTGAAAACTTTGACCGGGTAGGCCAAGGTTGGTCACGGTTCTCGCATTAAGCAGTTTATGCCGTTTTTCCTGCCCGAGACCAGCGATTTCGATCGTTATCTGCTGCGAATTCTTCTCCACTCTTGAAGTGTTCCCGGTCCAACGGAGACATAATGGTAGTTGCGTCCCCTTTATTCCTAGCGAGGCCACCAGATCATTCTCCACCAAGGTTAGATCCGAACCTTCGTCGAGGAAAGCGAACGTATCGATTGACTTGCTCATGCCGTGCAACGTTACCGGAATAATTCGGAATAGGGTTCCGGAAGTAAGGTGACGATGGGTGTGATTCTCTGCCACCTGAACCAACGCATCAGAAGATCGTTGAGGACCCTTGGAGGAATGCAGGAGCGGATGGTGGCGAAATTGGCAGCCGTCAATGTCACAGGTTTTCCGTCCTCGGCACCCACGTCTTCCGTGGTTATAAAGACAATTCTGGCATAGGCCGAGTGACCGTACTTGCTTCCAGCGATCGTCGACGTGTAGGTACCTGAATGCCTGGCATTCGCGAACCCGATGACCTTCTCTTTTGCAATATGCACAGTTGAACTGCTTCGACTCGTCTTTCGGCTCGTGGGATGATTTCACGGGTTCCGATGGTTCCTTCGCATGAGAGTTGACGAATCCCTTGTTCTTCGGACGGTCGCGGGCGCCGCTGCGTTTCACGTCCGGTTCGAAGGTCACCACACTTGTGGCATCCTGCACCACCGCCGCCATGTAATCGCCGAAGGTTTTGAGGTCCACTTGCTGAAATCCCCGTCTATATCCGGCCCACATCATTCGTTGATCCGCGGGAAGCTTTGCCACCAATTCCTGAAGCAGCGATGGGTTGGAAAGATGGGCACGGTCGTTGGCAGCCTCAATGTGGTCGCACAACGCTTGCACTGCCATGCCGAAGTCGATTAGTCCTTCCAGTTTGTCGGACCTTGGAGCCGGAATCTCGCGAACCTTCCGGAGTAGAGCATTAATTAGCAACTCCGGTCTGCCCAATCGCATTCGGAGGGTTTCGATGACTTGGGGTACAGCTGCAGGTAACACTAATCGGCTGCGTACTGTTTCGAGCGCCGGTCCCGATAAACATCGCTGAAGACGGAGCATATTCTCCCCATCTGAGAATCCGCAAGCTTCGGTGGTGTAGCGGTAGCTGGAGATAAATATCGGCCACTCCGCGGGATCGCCAGAAAATCGGGGGAGTTCCTTAGCCAGGGACTGCCTAGCTGCTAGCTGCTGCTGCGTTGGACGTACTAGTTCGTGGTTGGGAATTGTTGGGTTGTGTTGAACACTATCTGACTGACGAGGGGTCTGAGACGATTCAACCGCGCGCGTGGGAGGTTCCCTTAAAGGCAGGCTGGTTGAATTTAGTTCGCGTACGAAATTGTACGAATCGTTGTTGGAGGGCGCGAATGAGTCTCGCAGCTGCTCTCGGGGATAAATAGGAGGAGTCTGTCTTTCTTCCGGGCGCGCGTCGTTTCGCAGCTGCACACGGGAAGTTGGAATGTTGGTCGTGGGGCAATAGCTAATGTCATGTTGGTTCGTATTTTCTAGGAATTTACTCAAGGCTTGACGCTTACCTGAATTCTCCATCGGGCGCAACGGAGCATTTGGTTGACTTACCGAAAAGGAACCCGTTTGGCTTACCGGGACCTTAAGTGGCCAGACATGATCCGGCCGAAATGCTCCACCAACTGCTCCGGACTCGTCCGGAATCGTTGGTAATGTCCGGCTCGCTTTCGGAATGGTGCCGGTAGGTTTCTGCACACCCAATATTTCCGCCGCTGGATTCGGCTGAGATGGCTCCGCTTGTTGACCCCGCTTGTTGGCCTGGAAACGTTCCAGAAGCTTTCGGCACATTTCCAATTGGGCTTGGAGATCGGCAAGTTGTTCAGGAGTAGGATTGGCGCGCTGCTCGCACTGCTCAACCCGTTTCTAGAGCTCCTTCATTGCCACTTGGGGATCTTTCTTGCGCTTCAAAGATTCTACGGTACCTGGTTCGAGCACCGAGAGAGGAATAGAAACCACAACCGGTGCGGTTGTCCTCGGTGTCTCAGTCGGTGGCAATGACCGGCGGGGTTTCGGTACTAGTGGAGCGCCAGGAGGAGGTGGCGTTTTGAGTCGCTTGTTGGACGACGGCGAAGTTAACGCATTGGTCTCTTCACATGAGAAACCATCATCGCGATTGCCCTTCGCATCGGCTCCGTCGAGCACCTTGTCGATAAGCTGTTGCTGCTCATCCAAATGATGGCGCTGTAGCTCTATCTCCATACGGGTGCGTTCGAGCTGTTGTCGTTCCACCATCTGACTCAAACAAACGGAGAACACCGACGACGTACTACGGTGACTGGACGCACTATGTACGGTGATAGCATCGTCGCTTTGCCGGCCAGTGCAGTGGCCGCAAACCCAAGAGTGGTTGGCGATGTTCTCGTCCACCCCCGCGCAAGTGTAATGGCTCCACACGTCGCAATGGTCGCACTGGACCATGTCTTCCACCTCATCCGGTCGCTGACAGCCAATGCAGCCCCCCGTAGGGCGGTCGTCGTGTTGTCCTGCCATTGCACACGAATTTTGAAGGTTTGTCGAGGGGGCGGGGTGCGAAGAAAAGCGTTCCGTTTTGACAGCGAACTATGTATTATGTAAGCTTCAACTAAAAATTAAACAAAATGGTAAGTACACTTAACCCCAAATACAAATGAATATCTTGTAATGGCTTACAATTCGGTGGGCCTTAGCTCGCTCACCCCACGTGTCGATTCCCAGCACCGAAAACTGCAGAATACTGTTAAATATTATTTGTTATACTGTTAAACTTTTAATTAATTTTAATTTACTTTTCTTTTCAGGTTTCTTTTCAGGTATCTTCTCTTTTCAGCTACTTCGACAACGGACGGATTGGGCCACTTCACTGGGACGCGAGCTACGGATTTAATCGGGTTTTACAACTATTAACTGGCCAAACCTAACCTTCACCAACCTCAATTTCTGGAACTAAGAACTGCAATTCAGCTACTGGATGTATAACTTTCTCCAACTACACTCTACGAATTCACAAATTATTAGAAATGGACATTAAAATGATAAATTTTCACTACCTTTTGAGTATTAACTTTGTCACAAATTCAATAGATTTACTTCGATATCGGTATCTTCAGTGTGCACTTATGGTCTACCTTTCACAATGGTTCGATAAGAATGAGCAACGTGTTCAGCGGAAATGATCTTCTACTATGACAGACGTCAACGTAGACATCTGACCCCATTGACGTCTGTTGCCCCTTCATCGGTGTATAGGGTTACCAGCTCGTCCTTTCCTGCATCGACACTTGTGGAAGTAAACGAACACTTTGCTAGCGTTGTCGATGAACGTCAGAAAATATTTAATACCGCCTATTGCCTCGTTCTCCGTCTGTCCACGTAGAACCGAGTGTACCAGCTCGAGAACCATGTTTACTCTGGTGCCCTTCTTCTTGAACGACTGACGATGTTGCTTCCCTTGTAGGCATACGGAGCGCACGTGGGAATTTTCGCAACCCGAAACCGTATACCACTAGTCATACCACGTAGCTGCTTCAAACTGTGCTGATGTAAGTGGCTCATTCGGGCACAGAACCATATCGTCCGTTTCCTCCGCCGCAAACGTTTATTGGCCGTTGGCCAAGCACAACCTATAGAGGCATCCTACCTTTCTGTCAACAGGAACCAGATCGTCGGTTTAAGATCGCACCTCACAGTTGCGTTTGGAGGAAACCACTAGATATCCGTTGTTGCAGATTTTTCTTGTGGACAAGAGATTAGGTCTGGAATGTACATGACATTAGACATGGTCGATTCGCACGAATTACCTTCCCTTCCAATCCAGCAGTGCGCTTCGCCCTACAAGTGGCCACCACCGCGGATTCTGCATTGTTCACCACGTGGATGTGTTGTGTCACTTCCTTGGCACTGTTTAAAATGGCCTTCTTGCGACACATATGGGAAGTCATCTCGCATCACTCGCGCCGAATGGTACGCCATAAACACTGAATGCGGCTTGCTTGCCTGGTTCCTCCTCCTTCTTCGCTTTGTCATTTCGCTTCTGACACTGTAATGCTCCAAACGCTGGCACTTGAAGCACTTCACTGCACTGCTCCCCCCTGGGATGCCTGTAGAAAGCTCCATCGTTGGAACTAGACTTCGTCACGCTGCTCATCTTGATATTTTGCAAATTTTTGGATTTGGCTGCGTCAGCCGTGTCATTTCGTCGTCCTTGAACCGTTTCTGCACTTTGAACCTAGTTGTAGTTGGCTCATTGCTCAGACGGCTTTTCGGGCCCGTATGAAGTTGATCACCAATATCAACTTCTTTTCCCGATCAGCCTAGATAGCTGTGTAGTGTCGGTAGCGGTTAGTTCAACTGGCTAAGAATAGCACTACGGACCGCCTGTTCCAGTGGTAGGAATCCACTAATCAGGTGACCCCTAATTCATGGTGTTATGCGGCTTTATGCTTACCGTGCCTAGGAATGAATGGCTAGGGGGGTCTAATAAAAACCTAACCGCAAACGGAGCCTGTGGAGTACCAGGGCACCCTCCACAGTATTTGCCCTTACTGTGCTAACCGGAGCAATAGCGCGGTGGACCTTGTGTTTCTCCGAGACAATCAGCTGCCCTTCTTCAATCTCATACTTGAGGCTGAATAAGGGCGGGATTATGAAGATGTTATTAATTAGTTTAGATTTTCACCTATATGGTTTCGCATTATGCGTTTTACACAGTGTATTCTGTGCATCCTCGCCTTTGGCGCACTCAATTCGATACCGATCTGGCTTTATTGTTGCTGTTCTTTTTTGTGCTGTGATTGTTAAGAGTTTAATATTGCCTAGTTTGGGTAGTGGCTACGGTTAGGATAGCTCAGATCAATCTTCAGCACAAAAGAACAGCAACGATCAATCTTTGTAGACTTATGCAAAATGGTACAGCCCAAGTGGCGTTAGTCCAAGAACCTTACTTTCGTAAGGGGAATTTCTATTTAGGAAACCTTGTGAATCCGGTGTTTGCTACTTTCAGTAAAAATGAAATGGCAAACTCACGTGTCATGCCTCGAGCATGTGTGCTTGTCAACAACGCAATCGTTGCTACACTCATCTCTGAACTAACTACCAGAGATGTATGTGCTATCATAATAGATGTATCTGTTGGAAACCTCAACAGGAAATACGTTTATTGTTCGGTTTATTTACCGCATGATGAACCATCCCCTACGGGTGCTTTCAAGCAAGTCATTGCATACTGCACTTCAAAAGGCCTTCCGCTAATTGTTGGTAGTGATGCTAATGCTCACCATATAATCTGGGGCAGCTCAGACATCAATTTGAGAGGCTCCAGTTTGATGGAATACTTGAGTAGTACAGATCTTGGATTACTTAACATAGGCAACCGCCCAACCTTCATGGTATCTGGTAGAGAGGAAGTGTTAGACATAACGCTTTGCTCTAGCAGAATTAGTCATGAGCTGACCAATTGGCATGTGTCAGATGAAGAATCTTTATCTGACCATCGTTACATCTTGTTTGAACATGTGAATTTTACTTCGCAAACTTTGCGTTTCAGGAATCCCCGGTCAACCAACTGGGATCTCTTTACCGATTTGGTTGCAGCCAAATTTCATGGATACTCACCATCAATTGACACTCCAAGTGATTTAGATGATGCCGTTGATACTACAACGGCCTTCATCATGGAAGCTTTTGAAGAAGCCTGCCCTCTGCGGTCTGTGAAGACCACAAGAGGAACCCCTTGGTGGAACTCCGATCTGGCGAAGCTCAGGAAACAATGTAGAAAGAGTTGGAACAGACGACGTTCGGCTGGATCGGAGGCTTTCAGGTCGGCTCGCAAGGCCTACCAGAAAGCTCTTCGGTCTGCTGAACGATCCGGCTGGAAAAACCTTTGTACAAATGTTTCCAGTCTGAGTGAAGCCAGTCGATTGAACAAAATCCTTGCAAAATCTAAGGATTTTCAAGTGAACGAACTTCGTTTGCCAAATGGTGATTTCACTTCCTCTGATGAGGAAGTTTTAGAATGTTTATTCAATACACACTTCCCCGGATGTGTGGATATTACATCTTCGGATGAACCTGATGTCTTTTCTTGTAGTTATGATTCTTTAGCTTCGGCTCGGAGTATCATAACTTTAGAATCGATTCAATGGGCACTTAATAGCTTTGCTCCTTTCAAATCTCCTGGGGCAGATGGGATTTATCCTATTTTGCTTCAGAGGGGATTTGATCATTTCAAACATGTTTTGAAACAACTACTTGTTTGCAGTTTTGCTACAGGGTATATTCCCAAATCCTGGCGGGATATTACTGTGAAGTTTATTCCGAAAGTGGGTCGCGCGTCGTATGAAGAAGCAAAGAGCTTCAGACCTATCAGTTTGACCTCTTTTCTTCTGAAATGCTTAGAACGCATTGTGGATCATCACATCCGTGATGTTTATCTGGCCAATGTGCCTCTTCATGTGAACCAACATGCTTACCAATCTGGAAAGTCCACTGTGACTCTTTTACACAAAGTTGTTTACGATATCGAGAAGGCATTCGCTCAAAAGCAATCCTGCTTGGGTGTTTTCTTAGATATCGAGGGTGCCTTTGACAACGTGCCTTTCGATGCCATATTGGAAGCCGCACGGGGTCATGGTATATCTCCAATGATTTCCAATTGGATTCACCAAATGCTCAAAAACCGACATCTCTTCTCGACATTGCGTCAAGCGGCGATTAGGAAATTGAGTGTTTGTGGATGCCCCCAAGGGGGAGTCTTATCACCACTTTTATGGAATCTCGTAGCAGATACGCTATTGAGGCAACTCAATAATAGCGGTTTTCCTACTTATGGTTTTGCCGACGACTACCTAACATTGTTAGTCGGTATGTGCATCAGCACCCTTTTCGACCTGATGCAAAACGCTCTTCAGGTAGTTGAGGGTTGGTGTCGCCAATATGGCCTTTCGGTAAATCCGAGTAAAACATCTATTGTTCTTTTCACGGAAAAGCGAAACCGTAATGGTGTTCGAACTTTACGTCTCTTTGATTCTGAAATCAATGTGACTGAACAGGTAAAGTACGTTGGAGTCATTCTTGATTCCAAGCTTTCCTGGACACCTCATGTTGAGTTCAGAATCAAGAAAGCTTGTATGGCCTTCGGGCAATGCCGGCGAACCTTTGGTACAACTTGGGGTCTAAAACCCAAGTATATCAAATGGATCTACACAACTGTGGTTCGGCCAATATTGGCTTATGGATGTCTTGTGTGGTGGCAAAAGTGTGAAGTGAGAACGGTCCAATCAAAATTAGGCCATCTCCAAAGGATGTGCTTAATGGCGATGTCTGGAGCGTTCTCTTCAACTCCCACGGCAGCGCTCGAAGTTCTCTTTGACGTTGTCCCACTACACATTCATCTCAAACAAGAAGCACTTTCTTGCACTTACCGTCTATGGGTACTCGGTTTACTAGAGGAAACTCCTGTGAACCGCAGTTCAACACACACCTCGTTGTTTCCACTTTTGGTGAATAGGGACAAAGTTGTCCTTGCTCCAAGTGATCTTACAATTGCTTGTAATTTTCCATATAGGACATTTTCCACGAAATTCCCTTCCCGGGAAGAGTGGACATCTGGTTATCTGGAGAGAAGTATTTCAGACAGCATCGTATGTTACACTGATGGCTCCCTTCTAGAAGGTCGAGCAGGTGCTGGTGTTTATTCTCGTGAGCTAAGGCTGTATCAGTCTTATTCACTTGGCAGACACTGCACCGTTTTTCAGGCCGAAATCTTTGCTCTTATGTGCGGAGTGCAATCAGCACTTCAGCAGCACGTAATGGGCAAAGTAATATACTTCTGTTCAGATAGCCAGGCTGCTATTAAAGCACTTGCTTCGGCCAACTCCAGGTCGAAGATAGTTATCGCTTGTCGAACTCAAATTGAGGAGCTGAATTCAGCAAACGCTGTTCACCTTGTATGGGTACCTGGCCATTCTTCCATCGCTGGAAATGAATTGGCTGATGAGTTAGCTCGCACTGGAGCATCACATGACTTCATTGGCCCTGAGCCAGCTATTCCGGTATCCAAGTGTTGGGTGAAGCTTCAGATTGACACCTGGGCTGCCACTCAGCACAAACAATACTGGAATAGTTTGGAGTCATGTCGTCAAACAAAATTGTATTGTACTGAGCCATCTCCAGGGGTGGCAAAGTATCTAACAAATCTGTCAAAGCAGAATTGCAGCATGCTGGTCAAAGCATTGACTGGCCACTGCCGACTCAGTTATCACATGGCGAATATTCAGCAAGCTGATTCATTTGCATGTGATAGCTGTGAATCCGATTATGGAACTTCGTATCATTTAATATGTAACTGTCCAGCTTTTGCGCAATTGCGTTTCCGAGTACTCGGGAAACACTTATTAAGTGAAACTGACTTCAGAAACCTGAATCTTCAGGACGTTCTGTTGTTCTTGACCCGCTGTGGTAAAGAGCTATAGGCTCTCTTTACGCTTTATGCATTATCACAGTGCCCTTCTCAGGGCGCTGTTTGAACCCATTGTGGCACGCTTATGCGTTATTACAGTGTCCTTTTCAGGACGCTATGTGAACCCATTGTGGTACGCTTTTGCGAGTATGACGATCCTATTCCCTTACCTGTCCTTTCCCATCTCCTATCCTTTTTCCTTCCCTTCTCCGTCAGGTAAATGATGAATAGGCTCGTGTTCATGGCGATGGCACAAATTTCCCAAATGGAGGAGAACGTGCCTCTAGAGCCGACCTACTGATACCTGATACCCCCTGGGATGCCTGTAGAAAGCTCCATCGTTGGAACTAGACTTCGTCACGCTGCTCATCTTGATATTTTGCAAATTTTTGGATTTGGCTGCGTCAGCCGTGTCATTTCGTCGTCCTTGAACCGTTTCTGCACTTTGAACCTAGTTGTAGTTGGCTCATTGCTCAGACAAATAGTTGCGAGGGCTCGAAGACCTGAAACGTTCAAAATATTGATTTTCCGGTTGAAACTTTAAAATTTTCAACTTTTCAGTGCTTGAAAAATTGTTTCGGCTCTGGTTGATCCATCCGTTGCTAAAGAGCCAACGTTTTAGGCCTATAACCTGATACCAATGAAAACACGTCTGCTGCGTAGCGATTGCTGTATAGAACTAATGATTAATTCAAATTAAAATGCATGGCTTAGTTAGACTAAACAAATAAAATATTAAAGTTACATTAAAGAATAATATTGTAGCTGCTAGCCTAGATTCCGTCACTGCGAAGAACTGTCGTCAATATTGTCTCATCCTTTAAAAAGAATATGACCGCAAAATTAGCGACAATCAAGCTATAAATCGTCTTGATGAACATTCGCGTTCATGTAAACACTCACCGACTGATAAACAAATTCGTTTACACATTAACGAACACCGAACCACGTGTTTCGTCGTAGTTGTTGATTTGTTGTGATGCTCTCACGGTCTGGCTCTGTGTCCTCTACTATCGGACTACGTCACGACTTAACTTAGCAAAACTTGAAAACATTTTCATTGACCAGATGTCACATGCGTTGCAGCTAGCAGTGACGAACAGCAATGGATGCACCCAATTGCATCATTCAACTTAACCATATGCAAGCAGATGTAGAGAGTCCTGCGTTTATAAACGTGCAACTCGTTGAGCCGTTTACGTCAGCCAATCTTATTTGCTAAGTACGGTGCGGTGTGTCGTGTCGTGGAACCACTTGTTCTCGTTTTTCCCCGCGCGCGGATGTGAATCAGCCAATCAGCGACCTCCATCGGTCGCCATGCCTCCACAACAACTCAGCATGTCAGCATGGCTTGGCTTGTTGTGTTGTGTTATTGTTTTGAACTTGCTCTTGGCAGCAAGCGCGCGGACGCCGCGCGTCGCTTTTAAAAAGGCGAACAGAAAGCACCGCGCGCGGCGGTGTGTGTTGATTAATGGTCGACCTCAAAAAACTGCGCCGGGAAAAAACATACAAACATGAAGCTTTCACTGGGACGCGGGTGAGCATGGGGAGGATTCGAACTCGCGACGGATGGCGCAGCGAGCAGCGGGTAGCATCACTCAGCTGATAAGGTTTACCCTCTTCACATCGGGCAGGCTCGTCCTCGTCGTCGGCCGTCGTTCGTAGGTATGGCCGTTGCGGATCTATCATTTGGGTTGCCTGTTGCTGTTTTGATTCGAAGACGTCGCCGATGGCTGTTGTTGTTTTCATGGTCTTCTTTGTACGAGCGATAGCCTCGAATGGCGTTTGGCATAGCAACAGGTTTAGATTTTTTAATGGTGGGGAGCTATGGGGTAAATCGCATCGAGGGGGTAAAACCATCAGTGCGGTGATATCAATGTTTAATAATTTTGATAAATTCTCGCGTTTAGTATCATACAGGCGTATCTACAATGATCGATTTCTCTTCGTCGATTTTCTCTTCGGATTATTCCGGAAAATACAACCAATATTCAGATGATCTGTCGGTGTTTTTCGGTGAATGGCGACTAGGACTAGCACCTAAAACAACAAAAACAACCAAAAATGATTTGCAAGCCAAGTTACTAGCCGAACAGAAAATCGATGAAGAGAAATCGATCATAGTAGATACGCCCGTATGATACTGAGCGCGAGAATTTGTTGTTGATGATGAGATCTGCAGCAGAGGTTCGATTGGCTAGGCTAGATCGTCAAGCTAGATCGTGCATATCAGGGCATCTCTGAGCATGGAGAGCAACGTCTTCTTCTTCTTGACGTAACGTCTCAACTGGACTAAAAGTCTGCAACCAAGCGTTCCGGAAAGCTGGGGTCGAAGGGAACAGGGAGCTGCGATCATTTATAGGTCTTTAGCTTTCGTAGGTTACGACGCGGATCAGGAAAGCACGCCCAAGCGCGAGAAGGACGACGCGCTCGTCATCAAGACTGAACAGTCCAAGTACTCGGAAATCTTGAAGACGATGAGGTGCGACGCCAAGCTCGTGGATCAGGGAGCCGACGAGCGCAGTATTAGACGTATTCGTACAGCAGAAATCATCTTCGAGCTCAAGCGTGACAAGGCATGTAAGGACGCCATCTACAAATGTCTGACGGGAGTGGTCCTTGGTGAGGGCGTTGAGCTGAGGGTTCTTAATCGGTGGCGATTCTGAAGGCGAAGATCCTAGATTAGATCACTGACACGGAAGAGATCGTCACGGCACTGCGGCAACAGTGCGAGGTGCTGCTGACCACCGCAGCCGTTCGGTCATGGAAGGGCCCAGCAGAGATACAGTTGGCCTTGGTACAGCTACCTTTTGCGGACGCTAACAAGTCCGTTAAAGTAGCGAAGTTCAAGGTGGGCTGGTCAGGCCAGTATACCAGCTGATCTTGCACGAGCCACTGGAGGTTTGCTTCGGGTGTCTGGAACCAAGGAACAAGATATTGGACTGCAAAGGCCCTGACACCTGAATCAGTGTGACACAGGTCAGCAATTGCATTGTCAGGCAGTTTCTAAGTGGGGGACACATAGCGCCATCATAGCTGACCCATACCGAGCACCCGCTGGCAACGGCAATTAGGTCGCGGATAGGTCCAGAAAAATGGCGGCGATATGGACGACGGATAAATATCCCAACCAAGGAGTGTCTACTACCTATGAGGGCTTTGTGGTCGCCAAAGTAAACGGGGCCTTCTTCAGTAGCTGTTATGCACCTCCACGGTGGCCAATCGAGCAGTTCACGCAGCTGCTGGATTATATGGCGATCGTGCTGACAGGGCGCAGAGCAGTGGTTATAGCGGGTGACTTTAATGTCTGGGCCGTGGAATGGGGAAGCCGTTTCGCGAACCAGCGTGGTCAGATCCTGCTAGAGACACTGGCCATACTAGATGTCGACCTGGCTAATGTCGGTACCAAAAGTACCTTTGTCGGAACGGATCGGATCGGTTATAGACGTTACTTTTTGTAGTCCTGGCCTAACAAGTAGTTCGATCTGGAGGGTAGACGATGGCTACACTCACAGCGATCACCTGGCGGTTCGATACAGTATCGACTACATCAACAGCAGGCAGCGGGAAAGAGGAAAGAGTCAGCTAGGCCAAGGCCAAGCCCTCGTTGGTGAGAGACATCAGACTTCAACGACGAGGTATTTAGGGTGGCGCTCCGCCGTCAGCGAAACCTACTCGGTTTAAGCAGTGCGGTTTCGACAACTGGCGTTTTCGAGTAGAGAAGTATTTGAAGTCAGTGAAGCTTTTGGATGTCATCAAAAACGATCCTCCAGCGGAAGCGAGTGACCTCACGGAAATCTCGGTAAGGCGGCGTACCTGCTGGTCTCATTCATTGATAACGATCTGCTGGATCTGGTGCGGCATAAGGAGACGTCCAAGGGAATTTGGAATAGCCTGGAGATCGTATATGCCACGAAATCGGTCTTGTCGCAGACGTTCGTCAGGAAGCACCTTGCGAAGCTGCGAATGCTGGTTTACGATAAATACTACTTGTCGGCTTGAAGGTTCCAAAGATAATGTTTATTCAAATCAATTTCTGTTACATTGTTGGTGGTTACAATCATATTCAGAGTGGGAGGTGCCTGGAGTTGGCTTGACTAATTTTACTGTGAGCCAATCAGCGTATACTTTACTAATTGTTAAATGTATGTGTGAAAGGAGAATAATCGTTGGACACTTGCGCTGTGAGAACGATGCGCTAAGGCATCAGCAAAGAAAGATCGAATTACGCTGCGTATAATTGAACGCCTGGGAAAGAACATTTTTATATTGCTTAGCGGTGACGATGACATGGGTCATCGTCTCTGGTGCAACATAGAATGGATGGCAATAATTAATTTTGAAGTGTTTGCATTTAACCGGGTTTGTTGCTATGCTGATAGCTGTCGCTATGGTGTCAATAATTTTACTTTACATGTCGCAATGTTCTACGACTGTAGGGGAGTCTGTGACTGGAATATGTCAATGCTTCGTATTTTCAGAAAAGGAATAATGTTACAAATTATGTTCATCTGGTATGCTACACTGGAAGGTTCATTCGTTAAAGATCATCCGAAACCGTTCAAAGAGCTGACCCGGCAGTTGAAGGTGGCCGGAGTGAAACTTGAAGAAACTGTTTGCCACCTTTCCTCAATCTTTCGAACCGCTAGTTACGGCGCCGGATAATCTCGGCGAGAAAAATCTAAAGCTGGACGTGGTTCGTGAGCGCCTTCTTGCCAAGAAGCTCAAGTAAACTGACCGGGTTGCAGATTCCTGTCATGAAAACCCGCAGCATTCCAAGGATCGAAGCAGAAATCTGGTAAGTTCACCGGAAAGTGAAACTGCTGCCAGAAAAATGGACACAAAGCCAAGAACTGTCGTGTGAAGTTAAAGATGGATGGGCGCGCTGAAGCTAACGCTGCTTCCGGAGGTAAGGTGATGGCTTTATGGCACAAATGTCCCAAATGGAGGATAACGTGCCTCTGGAGCCGGCCTTCTGAAGGTGGTGGCTTTCATGATTGGAAAGGGTTCACAAACGTAGGACGAGGAGGTG
Organism: Aedes albopictus; assembly: GCF_035046485.1. NCBI lineage: Eukaryota > Metazoa > Arthropoda > Insecta > Diptera > Culicidae > Aedes > Aedes albopictus. Next base: position 104,091,658 of record NC_085138.1, on the reverse strand, counting down.
GTTTCCTTCAAGCTGGACTCCGGAGCCTCGGACCACCTTGTGAATGTGAAGCACTGTTTCGGTGACCTCGCAAAGCTGAAGCAATCTGTCATCATCAACCTGGCGCAGAATGATCAATCCCTGATTTCTTGGGTACCAAGGCACGGATAAGGCCATCAACAAGGAAGGTAACTCTGTCAGCCTGAAGGATGCCCTCTTCGCATCAGATATTCGAGTGGATCTGCTATCTGTGAAGAAGATGGCAAAAGTGATTATTAGCACGATCGTGATCTAATTGCGAGATGTCCCATGCGGGGTGATTTCTATGAGCTCGATCTCCGGCGTCGATACGAAGGCGGCCAACATGTGTGGAGCTGTGGTTGGTAACTTGTAGCACTGCACGAATTTCTACTAGCCTGCTTACTTCCACACGAAATTTGACGTTTAAACGGTGTCGGCACCGCTCAAACGTCAAATTTCCTGTGAGAGTAAGCAGGCCAGAATGAATTAGTGCAGTGGACCATGGTGAAGACCTCCTTGGAAACCGAAGGTTTCCTTAGCAAACTAAGTTGTGTTAAATAAACAACGCAGTTAGTTCTTTCATTCCTGTTCAAGACACCACTCGAGCTAGTTCTACAATAAATTCTCGCTACTGTTAAACTTTGCTGTTTCGGTTTCTTTCTAAAGCACTGTTTGCAGTTCAGAAGGAATTTCTCAGCCTATCTTGATGCATGGGAAATTCCTTGCCTGAATCGCCCAAGAAACCGGTTTTTCATCGATCGCAGTACGCAGTAGCGAAGAAATGACAGTTCAAATGGCAGTCACCGTAGAAAGTTTCTGCCAGGAATCACTCAATAAGTTTCTTGAGCGATTCCTTTCGAATTCGAAACTGCGCTTAAACATCTAGAAGAAGCTCGGATTATTCAGATCTTTGTACAGAAATGCCTCGACAAGGGAGTTTTCCCAGACATTTGGAAACGGCAGTGCGTGGAACCGTTCCTAAAACCTAGCTGGCATTAACCTTGGTGTTAATATTCAGGAGTCCAAATCACGGCCAATTGCACGTAGTATCAATTCTTGATATTTACAGAACAGTTGAGCGTGGGCGTGATAGTTGACGCAATCCGCCTTCCGAGGACAAGAGGAGTGGTACCTTGATGGACACCTCAAATAGCGTGTCTTCGATGTTCGTTTCTGTATTTCCACGCAGCTTTCCTCGAGAGTGAGATGTGCACTAGCCTCTCACCGAGGCAATGCCTTCTAGATGGTCCGGAACTCCGAAGTGACGTTAGGCTTGGCGGCAATGGATGATTGGTGACAATGGTTAGTTGGCGGCAACGGAAATGATTAAGGGTTGGGATGGCAGTCCTGCCTCCAAAAATAGGAGCACTCACTTGCAAAGAGTTACACTCACTTGCTATTTTCTTATCTCAGAAGCGTGCAATCAAGAAACAAAGAGAGCTGCAAAGGCAACTCTCCTTGAGGTGAATGTACATTACACGTGTGGGACCGCTACCCTATTCGGCAAACTTTTATAAAAATTCACAAGGCATAAGGCAAAATACATTGTTCCATACATTGTTTCTTGATTGCACGCTTCTGAGCTGAGAAAATAGCAAGTGAGTGTACAACTTTGCAAGTGAGTGTTGCCATCATTGCCTGCCTTCTTTTACTTTTGGAGGCGGTCCCTAACTACACACTATTTGTGCCTCCCGCACGGATGTCTGATGAACAGATTATCATTCATTGCTTAGTGAAGAGAAAAGGTGATTAAAAAAAGGTTGCTGATTTCCACACTTCCCATTAGCAATTCAACATCAAAAAGCATGTCAGTTGATTAAATGTGCTACAAAGGCGCCGACAGTTGTACAAGAGTTTATGTTGAACAAAATGGTGAATAAATGTTTCATACAGTGGAAATTGCACGTTAGTTAAACATATTTCTGCTTATTGAATAACCAATGGTATAAAAGTTTAAAAACAGTTGCTCAAGTATTCACATCATCTGTCCAGTAGTGCACTAATCTTGGCTCTAATAATGATAGAATACTAGCTGCATCCGACGTATTAGATGCCGTTATTCCACATAAGATCTTCAATGGAACAAGTAGTTTATTTAAAGTTTAACAACTTTTACTTGATCATTTTATTCAACTACACAACGAGATGTTACCATGTTTCTTTAATTCAAATGTTACACTTTTATTCAAGCAATGTTGATTAGCAGTGGTACTGTATCACTTAATTATCGTTGTTCGCCCTGCCCCTTTTTGTAAACACGATTGCTGATTAGGAGCCTAAAAAGAGCAACCGCGGCTACAAGCTTGAAGACCAAACAAACTTCTTGCAGCAGCTCTAAATATCACACTCTTCACACTTTTAAAAACATTCTAACTTACATTTTACACTACACGCTCCAACGACAGCAGAATCGGCAACAAAAACACAAGAAAAGCAGCTGAAGTGGATCCTGGGCGGCTCCTCTGTTTGGTATTGACAATCTACTCTATCCATTTTGTTGCCACCGGTCAAACCGGGCTCATCTTTCTTATGTCCATATCTTATAGCTGCCTGGAGATATACACAAGTTTTACACATTCTCCTCCCGACTCAAAACAGGAGCAGTGAAAATAAATAAAAATCACTTATTTAGAGGTTCAAATAAAAAAAAAGTTCGAAGCGATATCAATCTTACAACACAACACCGTGAATTACTGACAGACTAGCAAAATAAATAGCATGCATGCCTTATGGTTGAACGTTGCGGTTACAATTATTCAAACATTTATCAGCTTCAATGTTTATGAAGACAATTAGTTGAATAAAAAATTTAAGCAATGTTTAAGCAGCATATGTACGGTAATGTATTCATACTTAAATTAAATCGCCGACCTCAGCAAACGGATTGCCGAGAATCCAACAGCCGAGAATCCGGTAACAATTTTCACTGAATCTCGGTAAAAGTTTTACCGAGATGTCGTTAAAACTTTGCCGAGATCTCGGTAAACCAACTTTTTACCGAGATCTCGGTAAAGTTCACCGAGACTCGGTAATGGTTTACCGAAATCCCGGTAAAAATTTTACCGAGAATCAGTAAATATTTTACCGAGATATCAGCTGTTGGATTCTCGGTAAACCGTTTACCGAGATCAATTTCTGAATTTAAGTGTGTTCGACTCAGGAATTGAATATTTATATACTGCTTTAAATCTGCCGATTCATGTAATTCGGATTGAAGCAGAGCGGATGCAGATGAGTGTGAATCCAAAGGTCCAGAGTTCGAGTCTTTCCATTGATCACGGCTCCAGCATGTTTTGATTGTATTATGGTGGAATAAATATCGAAGAAAGCTTGTTATTATGCACTATGCTGCTAATGTACAATAATGGTTTCTAAAACTATTCTTAAATGATTAAACAAATAGCGTAATACAACATTGTTTAATAAACGATGAAGTAAAGTTTATGATGTTTGTGTAAATTGCTGATAGTTCTAACGTTGAACCAGAGTTTCACAACCGATGTACGATCATTGGATAAACATTCATTTCATCGTGCTTATAGAACGGTTGACGTTGAATAGATTCTCATTTTTGGGCGAACAAGAGTTGAAGAACAGTTTTATTTCAAAATTAATCAAACATTATACGACTTCCAGTTTACTAACGTTGCTTTGAGAAACATTTCTTAAAGCAAAAATTGTTTCTTGGATTCCCCAATATTGTGCATTTTACACCGTCTCTCCCCCTACAATGCCAACTGATTACACCAGCGTTTGAGCTTTGCTCTTTAGTCAGGGGCACGCCCTGTACCTCGGAGGACGGGGCGATTCCTTGCTTCTCCAAATCAAGTCGAGGCAATCCCCTCACGAGTATACTATGTACATATGAAGGTATGAAGCTATCAACTCACGGTTATCGCCGTATTTTTGCTTCTGGAGCAAGACGCTTTCCTGCCTTCGGGGCGATAATGCCGGCGCTAATCCCGGACGGGACAAAAACACTTCAACTTTGAGCGCGAAGGAACTCTTTGTGTAGAGAAGTAACGTTTTGAAAACGATCGCAATTGTTTTGTGTGGTCTATTTTTACAATCCGGCTCATAAGCCGGATGATGAATCAATCAACCTTGATGAACGTGTTTTCAAATTCGCAACTTGTTCACGCGTTTCAACTTTGCACTGGCACGATTTAATTTGCAGAAATCTGCTAATGATATGAGAACACGAAGTTTTGGAAACGACAAACGACGATCAAGTACACGTATTCTGTTTCATTAGGGCTTCCACGCCCACTTATGAGTAACACGGGTTTTACAACTCGGGCAATTTAATACAATTTCGTGGTCATTTTGTGCGTCAGCCTCTAACAATAAAGATGTCTTATCATGTAGGTAAGGCAGATAAGATGTCTGTACCATGTACACTCGGTACGGACCGGATGGACTTGTGTGATGCTTTCCAAGTTTGGTACCAGGTCCGCGGGTCATTATTGCATTAAATTTATTACCTACTCGTATAACGTCAATTGATTGGGCAAGCCACACCGATGCGATGAGGCGACTGCTATCGGGATGGAATGCACACGAGTTGAGCAGCGTTCGCTGATAATGAGAATGAATTTCATGGACCAAAGGATAAATTTCAAAGAAGATGATTAATTGCGATTTGTTATCTTAATGTTTCGGTTGGAAACAAGTCATAGGATGGAACACATTACTCGTGTTGTTTGTTCACTAGTTGATAGGAATTGCCCAATTATTTGTAATCGAAAATGAAGACTTTTGAAGTTTCATATTAGTCTGTTCCAAATATGTTAGTCAAACTAAAACACCTGTATGCAGCATGCATGCAGTACGAAACTTGATCCAAATTTTGTACTTTGCCAGCTTTATACCAGTAGTTGGTTTGAATTTTTGTACATTGATAGATAATGTACGCATCTCATAGCGTGCAAAAGTTAGATCAATCGACTGTTTCATAACGTAGGGTGATCAAAATGGTCCAAATGGTCCAACTTCCTCTCACAGGAAGACCGACGCATGAGACGCAGTGGGTCACCGTACGAGCTGCTCTAAGGTGAACAACCATGCGTCTCCATGCATACACATTGTACAGTAGCCTTTCCATGTACGATGATATGCCTGCATGAGAACCGTATCAATGAAACGTCTCTGCCTACATATATCGGTTCTTCGGCACTGGCAAACGTTTGTTGTTTTTGCAATAAAAAGAAGAGATAGATATCCGATTTCTTCAACAATTTATTCAAGTCGCAATTCAATGCGATCGGCAACGTTAAACACGGAGTCAAATTTCGTTCATTTGAGACAAAAACATTCATGTTCATTTGGTAAACTGATAAAATTTTTAAAACAAAAAAATTAATTTTTAAAGCTAGCTCAATTACATATTGATTTCTACAATATCCATTGAGGAGCCCCTCGTTTTGCCGTCGAGAACATAAACAGAAATAACAAGTTCCAGTTGCAGGATCGAAGAAGATTTTCTCCTGCAAAAAAGTCAAATTTCCCCGAGAAATCCCGTTGTTTTCGGGAGCGTATGAGATCTACATGATGAGAAAACAAAGATTTCCGTAGGGCCGACCTGCCACACAAAACAAAAATTTCTACATTTATTTCTAACATATCAGAAATGAATAAAAAATGCATGTTTCTTTCAAACATGGATTACATTTGCTTCAAATCTGACGTTTGGTTTGTTCAAACAGTTTTATTTTTGAGGCCTGAACGAACAAATTGACAATTCATTTGAATTTACCTCAAATATTTTCGATTTTACCATAGATTTTTCTACGTGAAAAATCTCTATTAATCTTCCGTAATTTGCGGGGTCGAGTACAAAATTAGGTTTAGGCGTTTTTTATTGTACATTTTGATCCCATAATTCTATATTTGAATGTAATGATGTCAACCATATACATATTATTATACAATTTTAAAAGGGATAGTCTGACTTACGATTAGTGTTTCGTTGTTCGTTCCTTGTTGAATTAAATTATCGATGATGGAAATCTTAAAATGTTGAATTTAGGCTTAAATTGAGCTCCCAATATATCAACAACAAAAATTCCTGGTTTTATGTGTTTATTTGTGGTGTGTATCTGTTTTCTGGGCTGCAAAACGGTGAATCGATAAGGAGAGCGTCCAACATAGCTCTGGTCTTCACAAGTTCCTACCTCATGCTTCCACGGGTCAAGCGATGACAAAGACCGCCAGCTAAGAGTTGTGTGCTTAGATGGTAGTGAAGCCTGGGCACTGTTGTCCTTCTGACTTCAGCTAGATTGAGGAGGTACGACCCGAGCGTCTGTTCACCAAGGAGGTGTGGCTCAAACAGTGTCTGTTCAGGCATCTAGCGGCTGAGTAAGAAACGCTGCACCACTCCCAGCTAGATCCAAGGTGGTAACCCCATCAGTGTGGTCGTCTCATTGTTGGTTGGGACGTTAAACAGAACTGGCACGATGGCCCTCCGGCGAGACAGGAGTGTTGGCGTAGGCCCAATAAGCCACCCGTAAAAATCCTCATTGCAAATAACATAGGAGAAAATACGACTCGATACAATCGGCAAAGACCGCGACACGTGACGAAATAAGGACTACGATTGGAAACTTGGAACATGGAATTGCAAGTCACTAGGTTTCGCAGAATATGACAGGATAATTTACGACGAACTACATCCCCGCAACTTCGACATCGTGGCGTTGCAGGAACTTTGTTGGACTGGACAGAAAGTGTGGAAAAGCGGGCATCGAGTGGCTACCTTCTACCAAAGCTGTGGCACCACCAATGAACTGGGAACAGGATTAATAGTGTTGGGCAGGATGCGACAACGTGTGATCGGGTGGTAGCCGAACAACGCAAGGATGTGCATGTTGAGAATTAAGGGCCGTTTCTTCAACTACAGCATCATCAACGTCCACTGCCCACACGAAGGGAGACCTGATGACGAGAAAGAAGCGTTCTACGCGCAGTTAGAGCAAACATACGATGCTTGCTCGCCGCGTGACGTGAAAATCGTTGTCGGAGACATGAACGCGCAGGTAGGAAGGGAGGAAATGTACAGACCGGTAATCGGGCGAAACAGCCTGCACGCCGTATCGAATGATAACGGCCAGCGATGCGTAAACTTTGCAGCTTCCCGTGGTATGGTATTCCGAAGCACCTTCTTCCCCCGCAAAGATATCCACAAAGCCACCTGGAGATCACCCGACCAACAAACAGAAAATCAAATCGACCACGTTCTAATCGACGGTAAATTCTTCTCGGATATAACCAATGTCCGCACATACCGCAGTGCGAATATAGATTCGGATCACTACTTAGTCGCTGTATGCATGCGCTCAAAACTTTCGACAGTTATCACCACGCGTCGAAGTCGAACGCCGCGGCTCAACATCGAGCAGCTGCGTAACGTAGAAGTGGCTCAAGACTACGCGCAGCAGTTAACAGTGGCCCTACCAACGGAAGAGCAGCTTGGCGCAGCTACACTTGAAGATGGCTGGAGGGACATCCGATCCGCCATAGGTAGTACCTCGGCTGCAGCACTAGGCTTCGCGACTCCGAATCACAGAAACGACTGGTACGACGGCGATTGTGAATAGTTGAAAAACGAGAATAATAAAGCATGGGCGAGAATGCTTCAACACCGTACGAGAGCGAATAAGGCACATTACAGACAGGCGCGGAACAGGCAGAACTCAGTCTTCCGGATGAAGAAGCGCCAGCAGGAAGAACGAGATCGCGAAGCGATGGAAGAGCTGTACCGCGCAAAAGGGCACACGAAAGTTCTACGAGAAGCTGAACCGCTCGCGCAGAGGCTTTGTGCCACAAGCCGACATGTGCCGAGATAATCACGGAAATATTCTCACGGGCGAGCGTGAGGTGGTCGAGAGGTGGCGGCAGTATTACGATGAGCACCTCAATGGCGACGTTGCAAGTACTGAAGGTGGCGTGGTAACAGATCTAGGAGTATGTACACAGGACGAAAGACTTCCGGCCCCTGACCTCCAAGAGATTGAGGAGGAGGTTGGCCGGTTGAAAAACAACAAAGCCGCTGGAGCAGATCAACTACCAAGCGAGCTTTTAAAATACGGTGGAGAAGCACTGGTGAGAGCACTACACTGGGTCATTACCAAGTTTTGGGAGAAGGAAGTATTACCGGAGGAATGGATGGAAGGTATCGTGTGTCCCATCTACAAAAAGGGCGACAAGTTGGATTGCGGGATCTTCCGCGCGATCACACTACTGAGCGCTGCCTACAAGATACTCTCTCACATGTTATGCCGCCGACTATCACCGATTGCAAGAGAGTTCGTGGGGCAATATCAGGCTGGATTTATGGGTGAACGCGCTACAACGTACCAGATGTTCGCCATCCGCCAGGTGTTGCAGAAATGCTTCGAATACAACGTGCCCACACATTACTTGTTCATCGATTTCAAATCGGCGTATGATACAATCGATCGAGAACAGCTATGGCAGATTATGCACGAATACGGATTCCCGGATAAACTGACACGGTTGATCAAGGCGACGATGGATCGAGTGATGTGCGTAGTTCGAGTATCAGGGACACTCTCGAGTCCCTTCGAATCTCGCAGAGGGTTACGGCAAGGTGATGGTCTTTCGTGCTTGCTGTTCAACATTGCTTTAGAGGGTGTAATTAGGAGAGCGGGGATAAACACGAGTGGAACGATTTTCACGAAGTCCGTTCAGCTGCTTGGTTTCGCTGATGATATTGATATTATTGCTCGTAAATTTGAGACGATGGCGGAAATGAACATCCGACTAAAGAGTGAAGCCAGACGAATCGGATTAGTCATTAAGGTGTCGAAGCCAAAGTACATGATGGCAAAGGGCTCCAGGGAGAAATCAGCGTGCCCACTACCCCGAATTTATATCGACGGTGGTGAAATCGAGGCGGTTGAAGAATTCGTGTACTTGGACTCACTGGTGACCGCCGACAACGACACCAGCAGAGCAATTCAGAGGTGCATTGTGGCAGGAAATCGTGCTTACTTTGGACTCCGCAAAACTCTACGATCGAATAAAGTTCGCCGTAACACGAAGGTAACCATCTACAAAACGCTGATTAGACCGGTTGTCCTCTATGGGCACGAAAGCAATGTTGTAAGCAATAGAACCCCCACAGAGCAGGAGCACTGCCTCTCTGTGGTGCGCCAATAAAACCGTAAATCAGAGTCGGAAGTAGTTCGTATTCCTCGTGTCCATCGGGAGAAATAAGACACAACGTGGGGCCTGATCAACCGCTGGACGAAACATTGGCCCTACGTGCAGAGGACCAACGCGCCCTTGGAGTTTTCGAACGGAAGGTGTTGCGTACCATCTACGGCGGAGTGCAGATGGAAGACGGGACTTGGATCAGGCGAATGAACCACGAGCTGCATCAGCTGCTAAAAGAACCAACCATCGTCCATATCGCGAAAATCGGGAGGCTACGGTGGGCGGGTCACGTCATCAGGATGTCGGATAGCAACCCGACTAAAATGGTTCTCGAGAGTCATCCGACCGTTACAAGAAGACGTGGTGCGCAGCGAGCTAGGTGGGTCGACCAAGTAGAGGACGATATGCGGACCCTACGCAGAGTGCGGAACTGGAGACAAACAGCCATGGACCGAGTGGAATGGAGACGGCTACTATGTACAGCAGAGGCCACCCTGGCCTTAGCCTGATCGGTAAGTAAAAGTATATAAAGAGATGGATATAATGAAGCGAATAAATCACGGCATACAGCGGTGGGCTGGACATGTAGCTCATATGTCGGAGGAACGCAAAGCCAAAACCATATTCAGCAGAGAACCAGACTTCGGCTTCATGGAATGCCGCGCACATGTTGGTTTTTTGCAGTTGAAGAGGACTAAACGTTCACGGCGACTGCAACCGATTGGTCCAGGACCGAGACCAGTGGAGGTGGATGCTTTATTTGGCTTAGATTCACCACTACGAGATGTAACTCATAAAGTATCTAGTAAATAAGTAAACAACTTGGTCATGTTCTTCTTGTCGGGACAGTATGATAAAGTCGTACAGGATCAAGACTATAACCTACCAACTCAAAAAAACGCTGCCTGATACACTCGGTCCATCGTCGCACCACAGCCAGCAAGGAGAAATGAGCGGGTATATCAAAACAAAAGTGGCATTGAAAAAACCGGGAGTTTTAAATTCAATGAGCGCGTTGGCATTCTGGTTAGGTATATGGACTTCGGGGAGGTTGTGTTGTTTTCCGATGCGAAGCCGGTTGACATGGTGGGTGAGTTGTCTGTCTGAAGTGAGTAGGGAAAAAAACTGCCCGTCAGACAGGAAAGCTTGACCGAAAGAAAAATTAAAATAAAAAATCGCGTGATGTAGGAAATTTTTTGCAGACATGGCAACTACCTACCTACTTGCAATTATGATGAAATAGGAAGGCAATATAGTAATTTATAACTGATGAAACTGAAGGCATGTCGCCTTTGATTGTTTTGTAAAATTGGCTGACTACGTGACCAGTGTCTGGTGGTTATGACGAGTCTCACATAACTTCTTTTTCAACCTCTCTGCATTGCGTCCAAACTGGGGCAGAACCCACGCCCACTTTCTGCTCAGTGCATTTCCCTGTCGATAATTGAAAATTTGTTTGTCAATTCAGCATTTTTGCGTTCGTATATCATAGGTATAGCAGGCCCTAAAATATTTCATGACCAAGGAAGTCAATTTCAATTTGAAAAAAAAAAATACGCGATCACCGCATCGGCTAGGCTCTCGTCTCGGATCACATGATATCGTAAAACCCCAACGTCCGTGTGTACGGCGAAATTTGTTATTGAGGAGAAATTTGACCTGACGACAAAAATGACGTCACAGTTTTATACATATTCTCCGACTTGATGAGAACAGCGTCAGCTGACCATTTGACCGTGGCCGACGCCGATCCAAGGGTATACGTGGTTCCGCACAAGCGCCAACAACAAGTTCTTTTTATAATTTTGTTTATTCTCATTTGCTTTCAATTTTATTTTTATTCTTGAAGTACTAGATCATTGGCCAGGCCATAGGCCATGTTGCTATATGCTATGGCATGCAATGAAACCGCATTTTTTTTTAAATCATATTCAAATGTGTTTGATTTGGTTTTTCATTTCGTGTGAAGAAACAGTAGAACGCATCCTGTACAGGAGTTAACCTATAGCTTTATATTACATAATCCAAAATCGGAAGGCCGGTGCTTCAATTCATAGAGCACCTTTGAAACCCTTTCCACAGGCAAACAGATGTGACACTCTTCGGAACAGCTTGGCACATGCTTTGAACGATCAATCCAAATTTCATTTGATTTCCGCGTTACTTCCACAAGATACAAATACATAGATAAATAGATTTCTTGTCTGGAGTTCATCAAATATGTGGCAAATCTATCTATATAAATAGAAATGGAATGGTAATTGTATATCACGAATAGGCTCGGGAACGGGTCAACGGATCTACACCATTTATTCGTGCGAGGCTCCGACGTGTTCGTACGAAAAAATATTTGGGAAAATCGACCGAGAACGCACCGAAAACGAGAAAGTTTGAATGAAGTAAAATAACCAAAGCAGAGCGCTTTAAATTAATTCGGCTGATAGAACTCTAACTCTGTTTGTCTGAAAAAAAATGTGATTTTTTCAAATGGAATGGAAAGTAAAGTATGTGCTGAATAGGAACAAAACTAGTGGATGGTGGACACAGTAGAAGCGGAACGACGTTGCCTTCAAAACGGATCTTTTCCAGTTGTTGCAGTTTGGGCTCCGGAGCTGTGTCAACCAGTGTACGTATACACGGGCCCCAATAAAAATTCTAGTATTTTATGAGATCTAACGATTTTGTTCATTGTTTGTTTCATTTTATCTGGTATAATCAGGTGTATAACACATACTTTTCATATCATGAAATGCATTACATAAATGCTTTCTCGCCAAGAGAAGCATCCCATAAAACCCCATCCAACTTCTAACTCTTAGGTATCTAGGAAGTGGCCCAAGCAGGCTTGGAATGGATCACCGTTTAAAGTCGATTTCAAACGACTAAGAACAGTTATATGATCTCAGTGTCAGGCGATCGCAGAAGGCTCATCAAATTATGTATGTCCTTGCTCGCGAGCTCTTCAGGCTACGAACTTCCATTGGGCGTTCGGTTACCATGGAAGAAGTCAATGAATGTTTTCTAACCTTCGACCGTCAGTCGGTACTGAATCGATGGTCGTGAAGGTCGCAGAGGGAAGGAACACAAGCTAACATTTGCTAGTATTTTCTTCGAAAAGTAGTGCACTAAACATACTAGAATGTACAGTTGCATCTGAAAAAAAAACTATTCTAGTGGAAAAATTGCTTACGATTACCTACATATGTACATGCTTAAAAATAATTCACAATTCTGATGCGTTTTAAATTGATTTTATGATTCCGCCAAAACAACTTTTCCTGGTACTTGTGAATGTAAAAATGCTGTTTTTTTAACTGGATACGCTGTGAACTCTAAGTTCAGTAAAAAACTGTCGAATACATGCTACCGACAAGCGACGGAAGGAAGATTTGATATTGAATGTGTCAAAGAAATTAAGTTTCGTGATTTTTCAACCGGCACAAGTTTCACGAAACTTTCATAAAGATTTCAACGATGTATCAATTTGAAAATTGGAGATTAATGTTTTCGAAAACGAATCACTTTTTCCTATTAAAATGGCAACTGAACGAAGTGCATAATTTGACCCCCCGGCCCCGTCATCCTCCATGTGATTTTTTTTAGTTTCAACGCACAAGCATCAAGAACAGACTTTGTCCTCCTCTAATAGTTGGACGAAGTTCGGGCTCCTACTTAGGCAAATGATGTTATTGACTCGGTTATTGGGTAACGAATACATGGCCCCTCCCCTTGGAACGCAAGCTAGTTGAGGTTGAGCAGATCACAAACATGGTTACATTCCAAGTGGCTGTTGGCTCGATTTCTTTTGTGTCCATAACTGATTGATCAAACCGATTTCTTATGCCCGCTTCCTGTAAGTTTCTGAAAATGTAATTTCAGCAATTGTCATGGCAAGTACTCATCTGCAAAAAAAAATCCAAACAAGTATTTAAAGGGAAGATTGCTATTACTAATCAAAATAACTTGCAAATTAAACTTACAATTTCCAAACTTATATACGCTTGCGTTATCAGTCATGACGGTTAATCTATCCGATGGTCGAGGCGCATGACGGTCGAATAACAAGAAAAGTCGTTATGGTTACCCATGGCTTCTAGGTCGTGTCGTTGTGCCTTGCGTATGCGATGTATGGTTGCTAACATCACGTTCATTGGCGACGCATCATATGAGCAGAACCGTAGCTTGCTTGTGAGCTTCGTGACCAATGCCAAGCCTGGGCCCAAGTTCTTAGACATATCCTCCCCATCCCCGCTGATCGTAAGGACCTGGCCAGGTGTCAATGAAAGGTTTGTCAAGTCCCACGCAACATTACTGGCGCATTGAATGTTTCTATCGGCAGCCACCCCAGGATGTGTATGGTCGGCTATGCTATGTTATTGCCCGTGTAGTTGCCGGCTTAGAATAGCACTACGAACCCCCTGTTCCGGGGGTAAATGTCGACCAAACAGGGAACCATAATCCAAGGTGTCAGGCGACCCGTGCTGAGGGATGAATGGATGAGGGGGTTTAAAACATGCTCGATCTTTAACGGAGCCCGTAACGTGGGTAGATCTCCCTTTTGGGTTGCGTTACGGAGTAAGATCTACCAAACTGTACCCTGGTAACATCCAACTTGTTAAGCTAGGGTAATGCGTTTTGGTAATAAGGATTCATGGTACAGAGCCCTTGTTACTAGGAGGATAACGTGCCTCTGGAGCCGGCCTTCTGATACACTTGATGTAAGGAAAACAAACATGCTTTGCGTATCTAATTGCGTAATAACCTACTAAGGACTGATAAGTACTGGTGATACAAGGACTCACGTGAATTCTTATTACCGAACACATTCTCTAATTTGACAGCGTTTTGCAACTAGCCTAAAGCCCCGCACGCAGAAAAATAAATTGTAAACACAATTAAATTCTAGTTCAAATCAACCGATCTTTCAGTTTACTATAGCGACAAACTGATTTCTAGTTTAAACTGAACTGTTCTATTGTTTGATAATACAAATATTTTCATTTGTCGAAATTTTTGACAGTTTGTTAAAACAAACAGAGATATGGTATTTTCAACATGAAATAATGGATTGATTCAAACGACTGCACTTTTGCCACTAACAAACCCGGAATGTGATTGTGTTGGTGACGGCAGCAACTGCGGCAGCTCGGAAATCTATTTTTAGACCGTCGGTAAGCGGATGGGGAGGAGAACGACTAAAAAAGACAAAAAAAGGCGAAACCGATCAACTTTTTGTGGATGTTATCCATCACGGCCAAAGCTGCACTTGGAAGTTGGCGTGATGGATTTGCTGCACCTTCTTCGTTGTGGCGATGTTGGGGTAAGCATTTTATAGCTGTGTGAGTGCTTTCGGATCATGTTTATGGTTTTTATTTTGTTGAAACAAATGAAATTTTTAACATTAGGATGAAACTATGGTAATCGGTTGTTTTTATCGATAAACTCTAAATGAAAACAATTAAATATAACTTTGGAATAAGTAAATTCTCAGTTTGAAAATCAACCATGCGTTTTATTGTTTTAAGCAAGCGTCATTTTTCTGCGTGCGGGTTTTTCAATGTTGTCCTGGGACTAAACTAGAAGCAAGACACGGATGAAGCCAGAGTTCCGATGCATGGATTAATATCAGTTCTACCGTTTTGTTTTTCTCAGAAATAGAATCGATTATGTGTGATTAAGGGCACACTTTTGCTGGGATTTATTTCCCTGAGAAAACGGTACTTTTTCATTACATTCGATTTCTCGAACCTCTAAGGTAACTAAACAAGATCTGTACAGAAATCGAAGCTCCATTGCCTCTCAATGACAATGGAGTAGTACGACATGCACTAAATACTAAGGATACGGGTATTGCCACAAAAGATCTAAATACTGGTCGCAGTGGCTCATCCGAACAGAAAAAAAAAATATTTCCTATCGAATATAATATTTCAAACGAGTTTGAAAACAATCAAAACATCGATTTGTTTGAATCGGATCCCCGAATACGGACTGTAGATTCAGTCAAAAGTTCACGGCTAACTTGAAGTTGTCCGGTAACATCGTAATCCAGTTCGAATACCTCATGTTGTAGCCACCACAAATCGACCACTCATCGTCCATAAAATAAAATGTTATTATTCTCCCCTTGTTGTTCGGAATCGGCGACATTTTTCGAGCCAAGCCTCCTTCTCGCGCTGCGCTCTCACTGACTACGGCGGCCACGCGTTAACCCTGCTATCAACGTGCTGCCATCAGTTGGCATGTTGTTGTTTTGCGCGAAAACAAGCCAAGCTCTGGCTGTGTGGTGATCGCAGAAAAATTCTCTCGCTGTTGCTAGGTGGCTTTATTTTGAATTCACCCACTTTGCGTTTCTTCGCGCGCTTCCACGCGCCTACCACCGACCACCCGCCTCCATCAGGCGTTGATGATCAACCGTGGAGGGCGAGCTGCTGTGCTGTGTGAACGCATCCAGTTCGTTCCGGTTTTGCGGTGGACAACGCGCGCTGCTGCAAAGCGAGACAACATTTTTCAGTCGCGGCGCGGCGCGGCGTCGTTGGTTGATGATGATCAGCCGATATTTTTCGAATGTTTTCGTTCTGTCTCGCTTCTGCGGTGCATGATTGTGCCGTCCCGCTCTAGAGACCCCCTGTGCCTCGTCTGTTGACCCCTTTCCCCTCTGAGGGACCAAGTGAACAGGTTGTTTGCCGGGGCCTGGGAAAGAAGATAAGACATCCACCAGTACAACCAAGCCAAGCCAGCGTTGGCCGGTTGTTGCCATCCGCCGAAATAGACCTGCTTGCAGTTGGTCAACAACCGGAAAGGTGACTAAACACCAAAAGCACATGTCATCCGACTGAGCCTTCGGGAGTCGTGCCTGCACTGAACCTTCAAGAGAGGTTTGGTGATGGAATCGTGATCAAGTGCTGCTAATGTTAATTGAAATATTTCTATTTTTAAACACAGATAACTCGCTAGTTGAATCCTCCAGAATTGATTACCACCGCCTATAATATGTTTAGTAATCAACAACTGCGGTGTTTTCGCCGAAGGTTTTGTTTACCTTGAGTGGGTTTCTTTGAATCATCACCGGTCGACTTACATTGCATTGGGAAATTAGAAAATCCCAAAAGTTTTAGCTGATAAGATAGCAGGTAAACATTGCTCGGCGGTTCGATATGTTAGTTGGAAAATACTTTTTTACTCTTAGCTGCCTTCGAAAGAATTTAGTAATACCTTATGAAAAAAAATTCTTCCTTGTTGTTTTTTTGTCCATATGTAACTTTTATTTCATAGTAAGTTTCGATGTTTGTCCTGGGATATCTTTAGAGGTTCCTCCAGTGAATGTTCGAAGTACATATACCTGTAGGCATTTTTTCCATGAATTCTCTCAGGAAATTTTACTACAGATTATTGAAAAAATAATCCGCGAAGTCCTTACAAAATTGTATAAAAAATCGTGTATCCATCGAAAAATTCATTCAATAAATTGTCCAGAAATTATTTGCAGGCATGGATATCTTCAGATTTTTTTTTTCAAAAAATCCTGCAGAAGTTGTTCCAGGAATTCGCTAAGGAAGCTCTCCTGGGATTTCCTAAACAAATTCTCATGGGATTGCTTCCGGGATTCATTATGGAGTCTCTTCAGGTATTCCTCCAAGATTTCCTTAATGAATTCTCTCGGAAATTCCTTCTGTGATTCTTTCAGAAACAACTTCAGGGATTTTAAAAATTCACTCAAAAAACTCTTCTTGAGATTCCTTCGGGAATTCCTTCTTGAATTATTTCTGGAACTCCTCCAGGAATTCATGCAAGACTTCCTCCAGGAACGGCTTAGGGATTCCTCTTGAGATTTTTTCCGGGATTCCTCCTGAGGTTTCTTCAGGAATTCCTCCAGGGATTTCTTCAGGTACTGATACAAGGATTCATCCAGGAGTTTCACTAAGAACTATTCTTAGGATTCCTTCAGGACTTTTCCAAGAATTCCTCCTGAGAGTTCTTCAAATACTCCCCCAGGAATTACTTTAGAAATTCAAGGGATTCCTCCAGAAATTTCTCCAGGAATTCCTTCAGAAGAGATTCCTACAAGAACTGCTCTAGAGATTTCTCCAGGAGTTTCTCTAGAGATTTCTCTAGGAACTGCTACAGGAGCTCCTCCAGGAAGTCCAACAGGCACTCCTCTAGAGATTCATCAAGAAATTTCTCTTGGGCTTGTTTAAGGAATATCTAAAGGAATTCCTGGACGAATCTGTAGAGGAATTTTAGTAGGAACCCCTGCATAAATTCCCGGAAGTATCCCTAGGGGAATTTGTAGAAGAATTCCTGAAGGAGTTTATTGGAGGAATTATTCCAGGGATTTTTCTAAGGCTTCCTTCAGGGATTCTGTCAGGAATTCCTCCAGGGGTTCTTCTGGGAATTTATGCAGATATTTCTCCTGGAATTCCTCTGAAGATTCCTCCAGAAATTCCACTAGAGATTCCTCCAGCAATTCCATCAGGCATGTCTCCAAGAATGCCTCCGGGTATCACTTCAGGTATTTCTTCAGGAATTCTCCCAGGCATCACTCCAGAGGTTCCTCCAAGCATTCTTTCAGGAATTCCTCTAGGGAATACTTTAGGGATACTTCTAGGCATTCCTCTATGGTCTCCTCTAGGCATTCCTCCAGGGATTCCTCCAGGGATTCCTCCAGTTATTCTTTTCAGGGACTCATTCAGGAATTCATTCAAGAATACTTCTAGGAATTACATCCTACATGAACTTATTCAGACTTTCCCCCAGAAATTGATCAAGGAACTATTCCAAAAATTGCTACCGTAATTTCTTCAGGGATTCCTTTAGAAATTCTCCCATGAATTCCTACCGGAATTCTTCCAAGATTTTCTCCGGAGATTCCTCTGGGATTCCTTCAGGGATTAATTCGGGAATACCTTCAGGGGTTCCTACAGGAATATGGAAACAGAAATTCCCAGGTATCCAGGGATTCATCAAGTGATCTCTTTAGGGATTCCTCTAGGGATTTTTTCAGGGATTCCTCCATACATCCAGCGATTTCTCCAGCGACTCCTCCAGAAATTTCTCCAAAAGTTCCTCCAGGAATTACCCCAGGAATTTCTCTAAGAATTGATTCAGAAATTCCTCCAGGAATTTTTCCAAGGATTCCTCCAGGAATTCCTGCAGGAATGTATCCAGGAATTATTCCTCCAGAGATTTCTCTAGGGATTTCGCCTAGGATTCCTCCAGGTATTTATCTAGGGATTCGTCTAGGAATTCCTCGAGATCTTTCTCCAGAAATTCTTTCAGGCATTCCTCCAAGAATTACCACATGCATTCCTTCAGGTATTCCTCTAGGTACTCATCCAGATTTTTTTTGCAATGATTCCTACAGAAATTCTTCTTAGAATTCCTCCAGAAATTTCTAAAGGAACTCCTCTAGTAATTTCACAAGGATTTTTTTTACAAACTTCTCCAGGGATTTCTCTAGGAAATCCTCCAAATATTTCTATAGAATTTCCTCCAGGGACTGATCTTAGAATTCCTCTAATGATTTCTCCAGGAATTACCCCAGCGAATCCGCTACGGTTTTCTCCAGGTATTCCTCCAGAGATTTCTCCAAGAATACCTCGAGCGATTCATCCAGGGAACAGAAATCCTCCAGGAATTCTTCAAAAGATTTCATCTGAAATTTCTCCAGGGATTCCTCTCAGAATTCCTCTAGGAATTTCTCCAGGAATTTATCCACGGATAGCTCCAGCATGGAATTCTCCAGGAATTCATCTAGGGATTGCTCCAGGAATTCTTCCAGAGGTTCCTCCTAGATTTCTTCTAGAGACTCCTCTATTAATTCCTCCAGGAATTCATCAAGGGATTTCTCCCAGAATTCTTCCAGGGATTAGCACGGATCCTCCACGGATTTATTCAGGATTTTGTGTAGGGATTGCTACAGGAATTCTTCTAGGGTTTTCTTCAAGAAATTCTATAGATACCTCTTTAGTTATTCCAGAGGTTTTTTCCAGGGACTCTTTCAGGATTTGTCCAAGCATTCGTCCAATAATTTCTTCAGCGATTTCCTTCAGGAATTCCTCCACGTATTTATCCAGATATTTCTCCAGTGACTTCTCAAGGAATTGCTCCATAAAATCCTCCAGGAATTAACCTAGGAATTTCTTCAGGAATTGATCCAGATTTTTTTCAAGGAATTTTTCCAACGATTCCTCCAGAATAGAATCCAGGAATTGCTCCTACAGGGATTCTTCTAGGGATTTAGATATTCCTTCAGAAATTTCTCCAGAAACTGCTCAAAAAATTCATCTAATTATTTCTCCAGCATTTACTCCAGCGATGCCTCCAGGGTCTCCTCCAGAAATTCTCCCAGAGATTATACAAGGAAATCCTTAATTTATTCCTTCAGAAATTCTTCCTGGGATTGTTCCAAGAATTCCTCTGAAGATTTCGCCAGGAATTCCGTCAGGGATTCCACCAGAGATTTGGCCAGAAGTTCCTTCAGGATTTTTTTCCTGCGATTCCTCCAGCAACAGCAACAAGAATTCCATCCTGATTCCTTCCTGGAGTGCTACATGCATTCATCGAAGAATTTCTCCAGATATATTTTCAGTAATTCCTTCGGGAATTCCTCCAGAGTTTCCTTCATGTTTTCCACCAAGAACTTCTTCAGAAATTCCTCTACGAATTCTTCTAGAAATTCCTCCAGGAATTTCGCTAGAAATTCATTTAGAGATTGCTCCGGGAATTCTTCCAGGGAAACCTTCAGATTTCTACTAGAGATTAATTAATTTCATTAATTTCTCCAAGAATACATTCAAGGATTTCTCCAGGAATGCTTCCAAGGATTGCTCCAGGAATTTGCCAAAAAATTTCATCAGAGATTGCTCCAGGTATTCTATCAGAAATTCCTCCAAGAACTTCCCTAGGGATTTCTCAAGGAATCCCTCCAGAGTCTCCTTAAGGAATTCCTCCGAGCATTCCTCCAGAATTCCTCCAGGAATTGCTCCAGAGATTGCCTCAGGAATTGTTTCAAGAATTGCTCCAGGGATTCTTTCTAGAATTCCTCCAAGGATTTCTCCAAGAATTACTCCAGAATTCCTTCAGGAATTCTTACAGATATTCCTCCAAGGATTTCTCCAGAAGTTTGTGTAGGGATTACTCTAGATATTCCTCTGAAGATTTCTTTAAGCATTTCTCTAGAGATTTCTTCCAGAATTGTTTCAGAGATTCTTCAAAGAATTGGTCCAGGGATACCTCCAGAAATTTTTCCAAAGATTGCTTCAAGAATCAATCCAGATTTTTTTATTCAGAAATTTATTCAGGTATATCTTCAGGAATTCATACAGAAATTCTTCCAATGGGTTTGCCAGGAATTGATTCAGGAATTGCATCAGGAATTCTTCCAGAAATTGCTCCAGTCATTCCTTTAGTGATTTTTTAGATATTCCTCTCGGGAACCATCCACGGATTTGTTCAGACACTAAGTTTAGAGCTTCTCAAGAAATTGTTCCAAGGATTTCTTTAGAGAATATTTCACAGTCACCTTTTGAATTTCTTTCAAAGTTTTCTGGAGATTCCTCATGAGATTCCTCAATTAATTTATCCAAGGCTTGGTCCAAGACAACTTCAGTGGTTTCTTTTTCCAAAATTTATCCAGAAATTTGGTCTTAAAATCCACCAAGTTTATTGTTTTAGAAACTTCTCCAGCGATTATTTCAGAAATACTTCCAGGGATTTTTTTGGAAGAAATTTCTCCATCACTTTCTTCAAATCTTCCTAAACGAATTTCCAATTTAAAAATCCTTTAAGAATTCTCTGAGGTTGATTTTCATGGGTTTCTTCTAAAACTCCGCAAGGGACTGCTTTTAGAATGATGTATTTTGAGGAATTCTTTGAAAATCTTCGGAAATTTCTCCAGGGATTTCTACATAAATTCTTTCAAAGAAAATCTTCCAGAGATTCCTTCTGAAATTCGTACAGGTAATTTTTCAAGAAGCTTGCCAAATCTAGAAATTACTGCAGGAGTTCATTCAGAGAATCTTGAAGGGTATTTCCAGATATTTTCCCATGCATTTCCCCAGAAATTTCTCCGACATTTCCCGTAAGAATAACTCAATGAATTTCTCTACGAATACTTCACGAAATCAATAAAAAAATATTCCCTTTGCATTTCATCAGGATTCTTTAGAAATATCTCAAGAGTGTTTTGAGTGATTTTTACAGAAGCTTTTGCAAGAATTCTTATTAGAAAATCATTACAAATTTCTCCAGAAATACTTACAGGAAATTTTCCAAGAATTTCAGTGAATATATCTTTAGGAATTTTCTCAAAAAATCTTTTTTTTTTCTTTTTCATCTGTATTATCGAGATTTTTAGCCCTAGGCTAGTTCATCTCGGGATCCACGCTTTACTTCCCTTCCGAAGGAAGAGCTTACATATTGTGAGTTTGTCGGGAGTGGGATTCGATCCCAGGTCCTCGGCGTGATAGTCACGTGTTCTAACCATCCAACCAGGTTCGCTCCACCACACAGAAATTCCTCAATAAACATTTTTTGCGAATCCACCAACGATTTCTCGTGAAGTTCTAACAGGAAGTTCTATAGAAACTCCTCCTGGGATTTCTTCACGAATTTTCCTGGGATATCTGTAGGTATTTTTTTTCTAGAAATGCACCTGAAATACAGGGCGTCTGCTGGAGATTTTCCAGAATTTTAAGAATTCTGACTTCTTTTATAGTTTTTTCATGGAGTTTTGTTTCAGGATAACTCCAATTTTTTGCCCCTGTAGTTCCATCCGAATTATCACCTGAGATTCCTTCAGGGATTCCTACAAGAATTAATTGAGATATTCCTCCCGGATTTTTTCAGAAGTTTTTTTTTCCAAAATTTCTGGATTAAATATCCATGAAGGAATTCTTTTTAAAAATCTTCGAGAAATCCAAAAATACTTTTTGAAGTTATCTATGGAGGAATTTCAGGATGAGTGCCTGTGAGAATACCTGTAGAAATTTTTCAAGATACCTCCTTAATTCCTACAAAAAAAAAAAAAATACCTGAAAACCCTATGGAGGAACTCTGGAAGTTATTCCAAGGTAAAATTGTTTGAGAAATGTTGAGAATAGATCCCCAAGAAATTCCTGAAGATATCCGGAGATGAATGTCTGCTTCTTTTTCTGAATCTTTGAAAGAATACCAAGAAGGATTGGAGAACCCCTGCAAGTATTCAAAGGCGATTTTTTTTAGATAAATTCCTTAAAAACTACAAACGAGTTCTGAAATATTTTTTGCAGGAATCGCTGAGAAAATCTTTGGAGAAATTGCGGAAGCAAAACCGGAAAAATTCTGAAAGAATCCATGAAGAAAGGTCCGAACAAATCCTTAACAATATCTGCTGGAGGAATATTTGGAGGATCTTCTGGAGAAACCCTTGGTGGGCTTGCAGAAGAATCTTTCTAGAATTTTCTTGAGGAATTGCCTATAAATGCCTGAAAGAATCACTGAAAATAATTAGTAACACCTGAGTAGAGCCTCTGAAGAAATTCCTACAATAATTTCTGATTGAGTTCCGTGGAAAATATCTGTGAAGGTTATTCTTATAATATATCTGAAGGAATACCCTCAGAAATATTTGGAAGAAATACATGCACGAACTTCTGTAGCAATCCTTGAAGTAATTTTCCAAAGAATCACCGAAGGATCCCAGCCATTCCATAGAAAATCGATATAGTGTGTCTTCGAATATCGTGATACTTGGTGGGTTTGTAGTTTATCGAAAATAATTTGACCTGTTTTTTTTTCGTGATTGGTTATCCTAATTTTTTGGTAGGGTGGCCCAAAAAACATACATTTTGTACCAGATGATCGATTTTAAACTTCTTTATTAAGCTACTTCTGGGATTATATTTCTCCGGAAATTCCTTCGGGGAATCCCGGAAAAAGTAGTTCTAAAGTCATTTCAAAAGAAACCCCATTTCCTTATGGAACCTTTATATAAATCTCAGAAAGAATTCTTAGAGTAATCACGAAAATAATTCCCGCAAGATTGTTTGGCGTCATCCAGAAAACATCTCCTGGATCAATCCAAGAAAGAACTCTTGAAGACATCTCAGAAAGACTTTCTTGAGAAATCCCAGAAGAAACTCCTTGAGGAATTACAGAAAAAAGCTTCTAGAGGTTGGAAAGAATTCTTAGAAGAATTCCAGAAGCAATTCCTGGAGAAATCTCGGAATTTTCAACGGGCGGAATCTCAGAAGAAATTCCTTTAAAAACTCTATTGAAGAAGTCGTGAAAAAGGAGGGAATTCCGGAAGGACTTTCTGGAGGAATAATTCCGGAAGGAAAATCTTGGAAAAATCCCAGAAGGATCTCCAGGAGGTATCCGTAAAGAAACTCCAGAGGGAATCCTCGAAGGAGCTTCTTGAGGAATCTCAGAAAGAACTCCTTGAAAAATCACAGAAGAAACATTTAAAGAATTCCCAACTGGAGAAATTCTCAAAAAACGAAAATTTAAACGGAACTTCTTGAAGGATCTAAAAAGAAACTTCTTGAGGATTCCCAGAATCAATTCTGAAGGAACGACAGAAGAAACTGTTGGAGTAGTTTCAATAGGAACTCCTGGGAGTCCCTCGAAGGAACCTCTGGAGAAAACTTCGAGAGCACTCTTTGATCGATCTCTGAAGGCACTTCTGAAGGAATTCCAGAAAGATCTCATGAATGAATCTCAGAAATAACTCTTAAAGGTCAGAGACGAACCAGCCTCGAGCTGAAAGTCTAGATAATAAAAAAAAAGAAAAAAAAACTAGGAGGAATTTGAGAAGAAACTGCCGTAAGAAAAGCAGAAGGAATTTATGGAGAAATTCAGACTGAAGGAATTCATAGAGGAGCATCACTCTGCAGAAAGCGAATTCGATGGTATTTTTTTTATTGAACTGAAGTTCACCCAGTAGCCCATTGCCCATTAAAAAATAAATAAATAGAATAAAGGGCTATTTATAAGTGATGGAGACGCATGGTCATTCCATAAGCACAAAACTTGAAATTAAAAAAAAAAAGCAGCTCAAAATTTCGCAAGGTAGGCGAATTAGGTAGAAAGAGATCTGGTGAACGTTGGGCGTGACCGATGTAGATTGATAGCCATGAATCGTGTATTATGGAGAAACAATTTTGGTTCAGCTTTATTTTGAATTAGATGTAATACTAAATGAAATGAAATGAATAAGTGGCCAGTGATTCAGTCATTTTTTTGAGATTTTGAATGTTATGGAATAACTCGACAGTTGCTACATGTTAACAACCAATTCCAACATTTGAAAAACAATTTCACTCAATTTAACCCACAAATTAAATCCTTGATCCTTGAACTTTACAACGCACAGCATTTCAAAACAAACTAAATACCACAATTGACGGTCTTTGAGTCCCTCCTCTACATGTATACGTTGTTGGAAACAGCAAGTCACTATCGTGGATGGCCTACCTAACCGGTCCCCCCGTTTATTGTTGCTGGTGGTGTGATGACGCAAGATTGAACTCGAATTACTTCAAAACTGAAGAACAGCCGCCGAGACGTTTCGCTGTGTGTTATCAGTGGACCGAGCGAGAGTTTGTCACATTCATAACTGGTTCGAAGCAGTTTTGGTAGCTACAGAAGGCACAGAAAAAAAAAACGGGAAGCATCACTCAGTTTGTTTCGATCTGGATTCAACTGAAACGCGAGCTCGGGCAGATTGAAAGCACCCGTCGTCGTCCGGTTGATTTACTCTATTGACCTTAACAGTTAACATCAGGGCCGCGCGGCGGAGTGCTGTTTTCTTTCGGACCCGGAAATGGTTCGCAGGGGCACTTGGTTGTTCACTAAACTGTGAGGCGATTCCGAACTATTGGTCAAATAGTTCAAGTGGTCACATAGTATATAGTAGCATTGTATAGTATAAGCTTAGAATAAAAATGATTATAACCTGTTTCAGGTAGTACTTTGGGCTATACATTTTGAGCAAGTAGTACCTTCGAAAAGTTGATCTACGGGGCATTGAACTGACACGACAACGCAACGATATGTCGATTACTTATTCAAATATATAATGTAAATATGTACGCTCGCTCAGTTCTCTTACGCATATTTATCTGACGTGTATGCGTGAGTGAGAACTTCATACATTTAGTTCTTCCATTTTTTTTCCTCCCCTGTTGGGGAAATTAAGCCACTGCGTCCAATAGGCTGAACTTTTGTGGCATAGGTTCTTCCATTAAAGTCACATGTTTGCTAAAACTAATAAAAAAACATTACATTTTAACAACATTCGAACTAAAGTTTTTATTCCAACGGCGTGCATAAGCGCGATTGAAGACTTCTCACCTAGTATTTTGATATATGTACAAATGGGTTGACCATTAAGGTATCTCACAATAAGAACCGTCGAATAAGTTTGTTATTAATAGTTAAGCTCCAATAAAATAAACATGATTTCACGAAAAAAAATTGAAAGTGAACGGTATAGTTCCAAAACAATTCTGCAATGTTGGTCCTCAACATCTGATGTTTTTATTCAAGTTCTATTTCAGCTAAACTCTAATACTTCTAATACTATCGTGATACATTGGTATACATATGGATACAAAACAACTCTGAATGAGCACAATAGATGACAACTATTCTAAACCTGAGTAGGTGAAAAAATCGAACGAATAACATATTCAGTTATTACACGCTCAATTTTGGTTTCTTTGTTCGGTAATATGCTCGAATCGTAAAACGCCGAAATCACCGAGCATTCAGCATTTCTGTTGAAAAATAACTGATGTTCAGTTCAAAACGAAATTGAGAACTTTGATACACATGAAAAAGGTCGCTGCTTGAGGTTAGCACTATATTTAATCCACAACAACTTGCAAATGATGACGCGAGATCCGTAGAGAAAATTTCCCCCACAAATTTGCGAAAAAACTCTTCTTATAGTCATCCGAAGATTTACGGACAGCGGGTTCCATTATCTAAATATCACTAAGCTTTCATTTACTTCAAAGTTGTACCACAGACCAGGGATGGGAACACTCACTTGCAGAGAGTTACATTCACTTGATGTTTTCTCAGCTCAGAAGCGTGCAATCAAGAAATGGTGTATGGACGACTTTTGCCTTGTGGTTTTGTCTAAAAGTTTGCCGAATAGAACAGGTGTCGCACACGAATATCAAAGTCGTGACAGAGCTGTGAAAGCGACTCTCCATGAGGTGAGTGTAATTTACATTCACCTCGTGGAGAGTTGCCTTTGCAGCTCCTTCACGACTTCGGTATGCGTGTGCGACCCCTACTCTTTTCGGAAAACTTTGAGACAAAACCACAAGGCAAAAGTCGTCCATACATCATTTCTTGATTGCATGCTTCGGAGCTGAGAAAATATCAAGTGAGTGTAACTCTTTGCAAGTGAGTGTTCCCATCCTTGCTACAGACACATAGTTGTCTGTGGTTACACTACGATGAACAGCTGGCCAACGTGTAATGCAATGGTAAGAAACGGACAAACGTTTCCGGAAAGAAATTGCTATTTGCAAATAATTCTTTTTATTGCAGGAGGAGGATTTTTGAGTACATATCAGAAACTGGAAAATCCAGTAAAAACATTGTAAACAATATTTTTGCTGAAAAAGTCAGCATGTTTAGAATTGCATTCTTTACTGACTACATCGGTAATTATTTAACAGCTCAGGAACCTTGCACCTTACTGACCACTCGGTAATTATATTTTTTTTAATTAGTTAACTCTGCTGCTCAAAAACCTAGTAAAAATTTACGGAGATCGGTAATAAAATCTGAGTGTGTGCCAATTGAATTACTGAAGAAAAAAAAAATCTGATATTGGTTTGATTAAGATAAGAGGTAAAACATCAAAAATAATATCAAAATCTTGTATGGAGAGTCATCAATAATAGAAATAAGTGCGGGAATCTCTGGAGAAATGCATATAGGAATTCCCAAAGCAATCTTAGAAGAAATTCTTGAAGCAATCTCAGGAGAAATCTCTGAAGGAGTTTCTGAAGAAATGCCTGGATAATTCCTTGAGGAATATCTGAAACGATCCTTTAAGTTACCATTAAAAGAATCATGGGAGGAATTCCAAAGGAATACCGGGAGAAATTCCTAAGGGAAACCCGGAAAGAATCAATGAAGGAATCACGGGAGAAATTTCTGAAGCAATCCAAGGAGAAAACCCTCAATGACCGGGAAGAATCCGTGAAAACATCTGTGAATGAATCTCACTAGGAAAGCAAACTTTCTTGCATCTGACAAATTTTTGATAGTTGAATACGAATCCGGGCTCAGATTTGCTCTAGCACGTTACAATTTTTAGCTATACGTCTATTTATAGGTCAAAATGTCCCGTAACGTGGGTAGATCACCTTAGAATGGTGCGTTGCGGCGTAAGATCTACCAAATCAAATTTTGATCTCAATATTTTCCTGCCTAAAGTAACTAGGCAATAGTTTCCAAATACTCCAAGATCAAAGTTGATGCACTTTTTTATACTTATGTAATATTTTCGTTTTAATTTTGATGCTAATCAACATTTTATTTCAGCAGGTTTCAGGTAAATGTATCGTATGATACACATAATATTGTAAACATATATAAATGTGGCGAGCGTATCACTAATATGTTGCTTATTCGACGTCAATGTTAATATTATCTCATATTTCAGATTTTCAACCTAAAAATCAAATGCCATTAAGGACATACTCCCAGATGCTTAAAAATGGCAGTTAATATGGCACCCTCTTCTCCCTACCCTGGCACCCCTTTACCAACATACATTTCTGAACGCGGGGAGCGATGGCCAATATTAAATTTTTCACTCGACTAACCTGCTCTGATGTCACCGTAATTGCTACTTTTGGTAGGAAACATGTTTCCCCTCATATCCTAGTAAATTTTACACTACATTTCCGCATTTTTTTCACTATTTCGTGCAAAATTAAATTCTAGCCATTGATGTGTCTTCTTCTCAGGGCCGTGTTGCTATTTTCACCGACAATTCACAATATTTTTCATTTCACTTTTTTTAGCACTTTTGTAGCACACAGCACTTTGGAAAGTTAATGGAATGATCAGAACATTCCATATTTACGATTGAACAACTATTTGAACGCGTCGAACTAGTATTTTTTCACTTTTTTGCCCGAATAAACGACACTCGAAAACGACATCAAAACACCGACCCGAAAACGTAGCGCTGATCGCGATGCTGATTACTAACTAGTGTTGCCAATAAAATCGAGAGGAGTGCCTGAATTTCTAGTCGAACACCTTCACTTTTCAGCGTATTGGAAAGGTTAAAATATATTGGAAATTCGTCTAAATTGTTGAACAGATTTTCAAAACACGCAAAATAGCATAGAACGAAAATCTCGTCGGAAAATGTTTAATTTTTGTATTGCAATATAAGTTACAACGGAAACAGTATCCCTTTTCAGGCAGCCCTGAACTGCAGCATAAAGGTAAACGAAACAGCCAATCGGAAGGGTATTGTGATCGATTTTCAAATTTGATTTAAATTTAATATGTTCTGATTTTTAAATTATAAAATGACTAGTAAATGAATACTTTCGGGCTTGGGACTAATACGAAGGATTGGCTTTGATGTTGTTCATAGTTTGAATATCTTTGTGCATTCTTTTTGGACGGAAAGGGAAAAAACTAATTTAGGTGAATGCATCACATCTCTGATTATAAACATAGTTTTGACAGTTCGTTGGATGGGAAGTGTAAACATATTACTAATACACCAATTGTTGTTTATTGAATCAACCGCACATATACCATAAAGCATAGTTTAGTGCGCTCAGCAACCTTCACCTTAAGATGATAAGGAAACCAGGATGTATTGGGCAGATAACTAATTTGGAGCAGTCTAATAATGGTGTGCCTGAACGTTGACCAAATGTATCCTCTGGAGTACCCTTCCACTAACAACACCCATAACCCCCTGACACCTATGCCTGAGAGGTCGAAGAACTTTCTACATCTTTCTTAAATGAAATTTGTGCGACTTGCTTAATGCTAATGTTTACCTTTTCAGTGGTAACCAGGTAAATGATTAAATTAAATATGACAATTTCTCATACGCTTTTTCGCCAAGGAAAGCATTTCATTAAACCCCATCCAATGTCCAACATCAGATATCTATGAAGTGGGCCAAGTTCTTGGACATATTCTGAGTAGATACCTAATCAACATTTCCTCCCCATCCCCGCTGATCGTAAGGACCAGGTGTCGAGAGTTCGTTAAATGAAAGGTTTGTCAAGTCCCAGGCAACTTTTCTGGCGCATTAAACGTCTCTATCGACAGCCACCCCAGGATGTGTACGGTCGGCTATGCTATGCTATTCTATGCTATACGTCTATTTATAGGTCAAAATATGTGATTTTGGGCTTTTTTAACGATTGCTTAAAAATATTCCGTATTACCCTCGGCGACGTGCACTCCAGGAAATTTCCTGCGACATCGGGCATCCCACAGGGAAGCCACTTAGGACCTCTCATCTTTCTGCTATACTTCAATGACGTGAACTCAGTGCTCGAAGGACCTCGCTTGTCATATGCTGACGATCTCAAAATGTTCCTGCGAATCCGCTCGATCCATGACTGCCACACTTTGCAAGAACAACTGCACACCTTTGTAAACTGATGTAGCACGAATCGTATGGTAGGTAATCCGGCTAAATGCTCAACGATCACGTTTTCCCGGAGGAAGAAACCAATCCGCTTTGACTACAAACTTGCAGGCACAATTATCGAACGCACTACTCAGGTGAAGGATTTGGGAGTTGTTCTGGATTCCCAGCTGACGTACAAACTACACATCTCCTATGTTGTGAACAAGGCATCTAGATCATTAGGTTTTATTTTTCGAATAACGAAATACTTTACAGACATTTACTGTCTTAAGTCTTTCTACTGCTTTCTGATTCGTCCGATTCTGTATTACTGTTCAGTTGTCTGGAATCCATATTACAACAATTCGGTTGAAAGAATCGAATCCATCCAACGACGCTTCCTACGAAACGACGCTTAAACCCTTTGCGTCTGCCAAGCTACGAAAGCCGCTGCCGACGGATTAAATGTGGAACCGCTTCGAATTCGCAGAGATACGTCAAGAGCACTGCTCGTGGCAGATTTGTTGCAAGGCCGAATTGACTGCAGCGCTATCCTTGAGCAGATCAATCTTTACGTTCAACCTCGGGCGTTACAGAACAACAGTACGCTCAGAATACCATTCCGTCGATCGGACTACAGCTTGAACGACGGGATTGTGGGTATACATACACTCAGCGAAGTACTACCGAAATTCATCAAAATACCTTATGAAATATAGTCATAACTGTAAAGTATGGATGCCATAAGAATACCTTATGAAAATTGAACATGCTTATTATGACCTAATTACATAAGATAAACTTATGAAAAGAGCAGAAAAATCGTAAAATGATGCAGACTGGAATCGATCCATGAACGTCGAGATCACTGAGCTCGTGCCCAACCCACGCGGCTATCGACGCTTGAGAATATCGTGGTGCTAAATGTGTATAACATCCAAACTGTGAGTCGATTCTGCGTCCTAAACCAACCTGTTGAAATTCATTCTAGCCGTTATGAACTGTTTAAAGATCATTTCATAACTTAGACCTTATGATAATCTTAGGTTTATTTGCCTGAGGGTAGGTTATTCAACCAAGTATCCTCTCTGTTCGACTACCACATTAATCGACAGACTTTACGCCGACGCTTTTCAAATTTCTTCTTAGAACGTAGAACTTAATTTTAATTAATGTTTGTTTGTGTATTTCTACATTAGTGCTTAGTTTTACTTTTTGTTAGTTTTGTTTTTTTTTAATACCATCATTGGGACAATACTACCCAGTCAACACAAAGTCTTATATGATGTTGAATAGAATGCTAAAGTGGAGGCCATATACATACCTGCTCCCATTTAACCGCGTGTAAAGTGTGCGTCTATCGCCTCCAATTTAGCATCCTATCCAACATCATATGAGTTCGTTTGCTGACTGGGTTGTGTGTTGATGAGAACTTATAAATACATAAAATAACTGATCCTTTTTTTGATAAAAACTGTAATATAGTCAAAAAAGTCAAAATAACATTTTACAAGGTCTCATACATTTTTTAATTTTTTTTTAAGTTTGCTCCAACTTAAATATTGTCAGATTTCGGCTTGGATGTGCGAAAAAATATGTAGTATTTTCATTGGAACCTGTATGTGAAATCTATTTTTCATATCAAAAACCTCAAAAATTGTTTCCTTTTGCTTGTTTTGAAAATCGATGAAAAACATAAATTCGAGAAAAAAACAGTTGAAAGCATTTGACCATCCTGGGCAGCTTGACAAATTTTGAGGCTGGAAGTCAGCCTTCTACAGAAAAAAATAAAGAAATCGAAGGGTAAGGTTTTTGGAAAATTGAAATTACCAGACATCTGACATAAATCCATGTAATGTTTGTTTTATTTTTTTTCTAAAAGTCTTTCAAATATTCTAAAACACCTTTGTAGACATCATTTCAACCCAACAAACCATTTTCGAGTTATACTTTTAGTGAAGATAAAAATAGGTATTTTTCATGCGCCCTTTTTGAAATTTAGGCGAGGAAAAATGGTTATGTGTTAAATAAATGATTCGCGAAATCAAGGGCATGAACAACATATCATTCAAATTAAAAAATATCGAGTCAAAAATGGCATTTTTTTTGTTTTGGGCATAAAATGCTCTAAATACACTTTATTCATTGAATCTACTGAGCCCCGCAAATTCACTTTTATGGGAGTCCCCTTTCCAGCGATCGGAGGGATCTCATACTATGCTAAAAACCTTTTCCGGTCCTAAAAATACCCACATACACCGATCGGTTCATTAGCTTCCGAATCCATAAGGGTCAGACAGACAGACAGAAACTCATTTTTGTATAGATAGATTTTTACTTATTCGATCTGAAAATTGACTAGTTAACTTTCATTTGCGTTTCTCCTTGAATCTTATACATACTAGGGTAATTTTCCAATTGTTGCACGGTTAAAAATTTGCCAATTGTTGCACACCTCATAAGAATAACATGGAGTGTGCAACAATAGGCGAGTTTTTAGCCGTGCAACAATTGGAAAATTACCCTATTCAGAATTTAAGACAGCAATGAAAAAATAAATACAAATAAACTAAAAATCGAAATTATGCAGACACAGTAACAACATGTAAGACATTTTCAACGAGTTCAAATAATTTTCAAAGCTGACATATTGAAGCGACAGGTGTGTGATCATAAAGTCTCACACCAAAGAAGGGTTCAATACAAACAAATGTGTGCTTCACATTGGTGGCTGGCCATGAACCAAAACCGCCACAGTACAATAACGCAGCAGACAAGCTGCCTCATTAGAAACGCCGCTCCTTTTGTTTTGACTAGACACAGCCGAATTGTTTACATCTGATAAGAATCGTCCCAACAAAGTGCCTTTACTTGTTGCGTTGAATGAATTGAATCTTGGATCGGAATACAAGCGTTCAATTGTGGAGGTGGATGCACCTATTTCGAATTTATTGCTCTCACGAAAATCAAACTGTCATGCTGACTTCACTGATCAGCAGACTTGCATCATCCCTTTCGGTAGCGAACCGATGCCGGTCGGTGGTGGCCGTCAACTTCTGCGAAATTCATTTACCTCACGTTCCGCCACGAGGCTATCCCATGTGGAAATCGAAAGTGGGTACCTATAAGAAGCACGCAACGTCTCTCACTGCCACCGGTTTATAAACTTCCCAACGATGCATTAGGATCGACAACCAAATGTAGGGAGCCCATGAAGTCGACCTACTTCACCAGAATAGGTAGTCATGTGTTCTACCCAAACATGTCTGTCCGATCCAGTTCAATCTACTAACACCCACTATGCTCCGGTCTGCTCTATCGCCGTCTCTGCGCGATTAGATAGTTACATATACGTACTCGACTACTGGTAATGCAAGCAAAAGTGGTAATAAACGACCGGACTTTGGACCAATTGATTGAAAGTTCCTACTCCGTCGCGCGTGGCAACTTATTTCTGTGTTGTATAGGCACTGACAGATTAGTGCTTTATAGAAATGAAATGATGAAGGTCGTAGCAGCACCAGCTCAGCTGCTATCATCATCGCGCCGTTATGAGCCCTTCTGTAAGCGATTCAAATCCGCCTAGCATTTGTTCGGATGCTGAATCGTAATATTCATTATAAACAAAGTGGCGCGTGGCTTTCTGTGCAAGCGAATTCGATGGGAAACGTTATCTTAAAGGTGGAGGTGGAGTAATTGAATTTTCGTGCGATCATTGAGCGAACCAATGTTTGCTATATTCTTGAGCAAAGTATTTTTTTTTGTTCAATCATACACCGTGGCTAAGACAAAACATAATCGCGATATTGAATCAAACTAGTTTGATCGTACGTTTTCCTACTCGACTCTTTTGGTGCTAGAAAGTTATGTACGAGCATGAACTTTGGTGGCTGATACTTCATAGCTGCTGCACCGTGTTTGACGAGAGCTAACGTATTTGCAAAGAGAAACATTAGATAGGACTTACAATAGTACACCATCCTCAAAGTACATGCTTCTCAACTTCCAAAATTCAAACTATATTGGACTAATAACGGAGCCGACCACGTCCTTAGTACCCAAGGGGTGATGGGAAGGAATGTTAATGACTCTTATTGCTATCTACTTTGCTATATTGTTGGCTGCATAGTAATTAAACTCTTACACCGAGAGTAGTTGAGTACACTAAAACCCCAATTTACGCTCAAAACGGGGGGAACGTAAATTGGGGGAGCGTAACTTGGGGGGGGGGGCGCTATTTGGGAATTAGTGCGTAAATCGGGGTAGTGTTTTTTTTCAGTTTTATAATTAGTTTGTGAAGATCGAAATCACAAAGTCCCTAACCTATTAAAAGGTTATAAGTTATTCAATTACAATTAATAATTTAGCATTTTTGCTAAGTTCAGTGGTTCCCAAACTACGGTCATGGGCCAAGCGAATTTCTCAAGAATCAGAGATGTGAAGATAAGGTGAAAAGGTTTTCCGAATTCTGCACTTCAGGGAGTATGTACTTTACCACAATGTAGTTGTATTGCAACAATCAGTGGTTTCCAACCTATGGTCACGGGCCACGTGAATATCTCAAGAACCGAAAGTGCTAGGAAGAAGAGCAAATGTTTTTCGGATTGATCATCTCAAGGATCAGTATATCTGATATAGATATGTTGAAAAATCAGTGGTTTCCAATCTATGCTCACGGGCCATGTGAATATCTCAAGAACCGAAAGTGCTAGGAAGAAGAGCAAAGGTTTTTCGGATTGATCATCTCAAGGCTCAGTATCTCTGATACAGATATGTTGAAAAATCAGTGGTTTCCAATCTATGCTCACGGGCCACGTGAATATCTCAAGAACCGAAAGTGCTAAGAAGAAGAGCAAATGTTTTTCGGATTGATCATCTCAAGGATCAGTATCTCTGATTTCGATATGTTGAAAAATCATTGGTTTCCAATCCATACTCACGGGCCACGTGAATATCTCAAGAACCGAAAGTGATAGGAAGAAGAGCAAATGTTTTTCGGATTGATCATCTCAAGGCTCAGTATCTCTGATACAGATATGTTGAAAAATCAGTGGTTTCCAATCTATGCTCACGGGCCACGTGAATATCTCAAGAACCGAAAGTGCTAGGAAGAAGAGCAAATGTTTTTCGGATTGATCATCTCAAGGCTCAGTATCTCTGATACAGATATGTTGAAAAATCAGTGGTTTCCAATCTATGCTCACGGGCCACGAGAATATCTCGAGAACCGAAAGTGCTAGGAAGAAGAGCAAATGTTTTTCGGATTGATCATCTCAAGGATCAGTATCGCTGATATAGATATGTTGAAAAATCAGTGGTTTCCAACCTATGGTCACGGGCCACGTGAATATCTCAAGAACCGAAAGTGCTAGGAAGAAGAGCAAATGTTTTTCGGATTGATCATTTCAAGGATCAGTATCTCTGATATAGATATGTTGAAAAATCATTGGTTTCCAATCTATGCTCACGGGCCACGTGAATATCTCAAGAACCGAAAGTGCTAGGCAGAAGAGCAAATGTTTTACGGATTGGTCATCGTAAGGATCAGTACAGGTCGGACTCGATTATCCGGGGGTTCGACTAACCGGGGGCCCGATTATCCGGGGCTCGATTATCCGGAAAAAATGGCTCGATTATCCGGGGACCAAAAAGTTTTTCGTTTTGTTTGCACAATTTTAGATGGCAATATGTCAATAGATGTAGCAAATGTCAAATACAACACTCATAAATCAGATTCAGCCTATTTGAGAATTATTTTTATTATGTAGATTTTTCGGCTAAAATTCCATTCTCAACAAATATTATTATAATCATGCCAGCCGTTGAGTTTAAGGACTATAACATCATACAAGCTTCCTTCTATGTTTATCGAACTGTTTGTGATTGATAAATCTTAAAAATAAATTAAAAAAAAAGTTTGGCTCGATTATCCGGATATTCGATTATCCGGGGAGATTTTTTTTTTTCGAAGTCACCCGGATAATCGAGTCCGACCTGTATCTCTAATATTGATATGTTGAAAATTAGTGGTTTCCAATCTATGATCACGGGCCTCGTGAATATCTCAAGAACCGAAAGTGCTAGGAGGAAGAGCAAAGTTTAAGTTTAAGTTCGTTTGGCCGAATGCTATCTGGCCGATAGGGTCTTTTTTTCGAATGCCGTTTGGCCGAATCATGATCAAAAGAATTCAGAGGAAGTTTTTGACATTCTAACTGCCAATATGACCATCAGAAGTATTTCCTTCTTTCAATCATAGGCTATTCTTTCTAATTTGATTTTCATTGACTAGTTGGCGTTGAAACTACCGATATTTTATCAAAGTTTTTTTCCTTCTTTGAATCATGGACTGTTCTTTTGAGATATACTGAAACGGGAAACAATGCCATGGTCACTTTATTTCATCATTCATTTTTCCGCCAAACGGCATTCGGCCAAATGACCTTTTCGGCCAAATGGAGTTCGACCAAACGGCATTCGGCAAAATGACCTGGAACCCTATTGTATAATGCTGCTTGAGATGCATAATTTGAAAAGCCGATTTCACTTTCTCATCGCCTTTGGGATTCTTGAGGAACGAGCTTGGTGGTCTAGTGGCTACCGCTTCTGATTCATATGCAGAAGGTCCTGGGTTCAATCCCTGGCTCGTCTCTGTCCTCCTATTTTGTATCTTTCTATTTACTATTTACTATCTACTATTCTACCAATGCATGATCCATGTGCCAAAAATAAACATTTCCCACCAACACACCAACATCCGCATGACCTTGTGCAGGCGCAGAGGATTCAATGGTCTGATGTGGGCAAGCGATTGCAATCATCACTTCCCTCCCCTTCCCCATTGGCCTGCAACCTGACGCAGCAGGCGCCATTGTCGCCTAAAAATACAAGACCACCAACGCTTACACACTGAAGATGCCTGTTAGTCCCAAGCAGCATTGGTTCCTTGTGTGAGTGTAGCTGATCTGGCGATACTGGAGTAGCAACTGCGAGCGGTCAATCAAGCTCAAGTTCAAGCCTTTAGGATTCTTGAGGAATTCGCATGGCCCGTAACTCCAGTTTGAAAACCCCAGAGCATTGTAATGCATACCCCTTGAGATACATAATCCAACAAATATTCACTCTTTCTCCTCGCTCTTTAGGTTCTTGCGAAAACAGCATGACTCGTAACCCCAGCTTGAGAACCACTGTTTCTCATCTCTCGTCTAATCTCTCACTTCATCTCTCATCTCATCTCTCATCTCATCTCTCATCTCATCTCTCATCTCATCTCTCATCTCATCTCTCATCTCATCTCTCATCTCATCTCTCATCTCATCTCTCATCTCATCTCTCATCTCATCTCTCATCTCATCTCTCATCTCATGTCTCATCTCATCTCTCATCTCATCTCTCATCTCATCTCTCATCTCATCTCTCATCTCATCTCTCATCTCATCTCTCATCTCATCTCTCATCTCATCTCTCATCTCATCTCTCATCTCATCTCTCATCTCATCTCTCATCTCATCTCTCATCTCATCTCTCACCTCATCTCTCATCTCATCTCTCATCTCATCTCTCATCTCATCTCTCATCTCATCTCTCATCTCATCTCTCATCTCATCTCTCATCTCATCTCTCATCTCATCTCTCATCTCATCTCTCATCTCATCTCTCATCTCATCTCTCATCTCATCTCTCATCTCATCTCTCATCTCATCTCTCATCTCATCTCTCATCTCATCTCTCATCTCATCTCTCATCTCATCTCTCATCTCATCTCTCATCTCATCTCTCATCTCATCTCTCATCTCATCTCTCATCTCATCTCTCATCTTATCTCTCATCTCATCTCTCATCTCATCTCTCATCTCATCTCTCATCTCATCTCTCATCTCATCTCTCATCTCATCTCTCATCTCATCTCTCATCTCATCTCTCATCTCATCTCTCATCTCATCTCACATCTCATCTCTCATCTCATCTCTCATCTCATCTCTCATCTCATCTCTCATCTCATCTCTCATCTCATCTCTCATCTCATCTCTCATCTCATCTCTCATCTCATCTCTCATCTCATCTCTCATCTCATCTCTCATCTCATCTCTCATCTCATCTCTCATCTCATCTCTCATCTCATCTCTCATCTCATCTCTCATCTCATCTCTCATCTCATCTCTCATCTCATCTCTCATCTCATCTCTCATCTCATCTCTCATCTCATCTCTCATCTCATCTCTCATCTCATCTCTCATCTCATCTCTCATCTCATCTCTCATCTCATCTCTCATCTCATCTCTCATCTCATCTCTCATCTCATCTCTCATCTCATCTCTCATCTCATCTCTCATCTCATCTCTCATCTCATCTCTCATCTCATCTCTCATCTCATCTCTCATCTCATCTCTCATCTCATCTCTCATCTCATCTCATCTCATCTCTCATCTCATCTCTCATCTCTTATCTCTCATCTCTCATCTCTCATCTCTCATCTCTCATCTCTCATCTCTCATCTCTCATCTCTCATCTCTCATCTCTCATCTCTCATCTCTCATCTCTCATCTCTCATCTCTCATCTCTCATCTCTCATCTCTCATCTCTCATCTCTCATCTCTCATCTCTCATCTCTCATCTCTCATCTCTCATCTCTCATCTCTCATCTCTCATCTCTCATCTCTCAACTCTCATCTCTCATCTCTCATCTCTCATCTCTTCTACCCTCTACCCCACCCTCTACCTTAACCCTCTACCCAACCCTCTATCATACCTTCAACCCTAACCCTATGCCCGATCCTCTTCCCTACCTTTTACCCTACTCTCTACCCTACCTTCTACGATACCATCTAACATTACCCTCTACTCTAACCATCTACCCTACCCTCTACCCTAACCCTCTATCATAGTCTCCACCCTACCCTTCTACTCTAACCCTCTACCCGAACCCTCTATCATAGTCTCTGCCCTACTCTATACCCTAACCCTCTACTCTACCCTCTAACCTAACCCTCTATCCTAACCCTTTACCTTACTTTCAACCCTACCTTCTACCCTACTCTCTACCCGAACCCTCTAGCCAACCCTCTACCTTAACCCTCTACCCTAACCCTCTACCCTACCCTCTACTCTACCTTTTACCCTACCCTCTACCCTACCTTCTACCCTACCATCTTCCATTACCCTCTACCCTAACCATCTACCCTACCCTCTACCCTAACCCTCTATCATAGTCTCTACCCTACCCTCTACCCTAACCCTCTATTATAGCCTCTACCCTACACTCTACCCTAACCCTCTACCCTACCATCTAACATTACCCTCTACCCTAACCCTCAATGTATCATATGTATCACATGTTACTTGTTCCCGAATACCTAAAACCCCAATTTACGCCTAAGGAGCGTAAATTGGGGGAGCGCTATTTGGGAATTAGTGCGTAAATGGGGGGAGCGTTATTTGGGAATTAGTGCGTAAATCGGGGGGCGCAAATTGAGTTTGGCGCAAAAGAAGTGAGCGTAAATTGGGGTTTTAGTGTACCATCTTTGTCGGTCTTGGGTGATGTTCCTCTAGTTTACAAGAACGTGTAGGGTTCCCATGGCTTCAACTTCCAATGTTTTCAACTTCCAATGTCTTCAACCGCGTACAGCCAGCGCATTCGCAGCCCCCACAAAGTCACCGACCTCTACCTAGCAGAGCACCAGGTTATAATGTTTTCGCTATTCTTTCTTCCGACCTTTACACTATGTGACCAGCACTCTGATGTCTGCCGTATTTCATTCGTTGAACAATATTCACTTCTTTGTACGCTTGATACAACTTACCCTCACGGTGTGCCAAAAACCGTTATTATCAAATAAAAATGTCCACCAATTTGGCACCCGTCATTCGAAAGATATACTATCCTAGTATCTACTCTGAAAATTTGAAAATCTTTCATCGAGGGAAATTGAAGTTTTCGCCATTTGAGCATATTGCGTTATTTCTATACAATTTTCATATATGAGTAAATATGAACATATCGTGGTTCTACGGCTATTTGTGATTTCAACAAATATATGTACATTAGTTTTTCAAATACTTATCAACATGTATGATATCCAAGCATAGTTTCTGCAAATTTGACAACATTTTGTTAGAGGAATTACAAGTTACAGTAATTTGAATAGTTTACTCTGATATCCCAACATATTTCCCTAATATGTTACCTATAATTCAGTTACTTACATATAAGTTTCAAATCCGTATACGTCATCAAAACATTTTTTTAGCAATTTGTAATGAATATACGTGATTGTTGGGCATATATGCGATAAATTTTGAACCATTATATTGCTGGGTTTGATAGGCACGGTGGCTTAAGAGTTTAAGACATTTATAAAATAATTTGAAAAAGTGTTAGGAAGAAAATCTACCACATGTTTAAAATATTTTCTAGTCTACCATAAAAGAGTAAAAATGTGTCTTTAACATGGATAACCGATCTTTTTTAAAAATAAAAAAATATATTCCATCAGATAATTGGAGTTATAGCTTATGGTATTGGGTATCAACTCCAATTTATCAAAAATTAAGTGAGATTATGAGATTATCATGTTTACACATTGTTGTTACAAATTGTAACAACAACAATATATATAGTAGCATGGGTAGAAATAAACATTTCACTCCTGCACACTTTTTGAGTTCCATTTTGGCCCCATATAAACTGTGCAAAATTTCTGCACGATCGGAGAAACTATATTTTAGCGCCAGCCGTTTTAAGTTTTCATACAATTTACTATGGAAAAAATCACCTTTTCAAAGACAAATCGCCAAATCTTTGATTGAGCTGAAATTTTGCACAGTTGATTGATATGAGGGCAAAATGGCACTCAAAAAGTATACAGGAACGAGCGTTTTACCATTTTTTCCCATATAACCGTGTCCCAGACTAATACATATGGAACAATACATATAATCCTGTGTTTGACATTTAGGTTGGAAATTGCATAAACAATTTATATTAATTTTCCTATACTTCAAAATGATTAGCTATGGTCCACTGCACGAATTTATTCTGGTCTGCTTACTCTCACAGAAAATTTGACGTTTGAGAGGTGTCGACACCGCTCAAACGTCAAATTTTGTGTGAGAGTAAGCAG
Organism: Aedes albopictus; assembly: GCF_035046485.1. Taxonomy (NCBI): domain Eukaryota; kingdom Metazoa; phylum Arthropoda; class Insecta; order Diptera; family Culicidae; genus Aedes; species Aedes albopictus. The sequence continues at coordinate 104,050,738 of NC_085138.1, read as the reverse complement.
GCCAGAATAAATTCGTGCAGTGGACCATTGTGCTTCTTGTCGTATCTAATTCAAAGTTATCTATTTGTTCAGTACATAAACGGAATATAATACTTCTTTTAAACTTCCGATCATTAGAAACCTAGCATTTACATAGCATTTCAAGTACAATTTAATAACACATAATAAATCACAATAATAACACATACTTAATAGACTTTATAAAAAATCGCTTATTTATACATAAAATCGTACGTATATAAACGTACGCAAGGATTTCTTATCATTGATGAAATTTCAGTCGTTGCATAGCTCAGATCCAGCTCGTAAGAAGATACTCGAAAGATACACTTTTTAAATTTATTTTACAAACGTCTTAAGCTCCCATACCATTGTGATTATCAAACCATCAATAGAGTGGCTGCAACTTATCGCAAATTGGATCAAAAATCACGCATATTAAATACTTATTTCTGAAAAGGATAACATTTTTGCTCTGATGACATATACGGGTTTGATAGTCGCATGGAAATAATTGGATTATACCGATTATAAGTAAAATTTAGGGAAATTGAGCAAATTATTCAAATAACTGTAACTTGAGAGGAATCTCAAAGGAAGGAATTTAACAAAATGTTGTCAAATTTGCAGAAACTTTGCCTAAATATCATACACGTTGGATAGTATTTGAAAAACGAATGTTTATTTGGGTTGAAATTATAAATGGCCGTAGAACTACGATATGTGCATATTTACTCATGTAAGAAAATCCTATAGAAATAACGCAATATGCTCAAATGACAAAAACTTCAATTTCCCTCGATGAAAGATTTTCAAATTTTCAGAGTATATACTAGGATAGTATATCTTTCGAATGACGGATGCCAAATTGGTGGACATTTTTATTTGTTAATAACGGTTTTTGGCACACCGGTTTTTCCACCGAAAATTATCCGCAGCACTTTGCATTCTATGCTAAAGTTACGCAATTTCTAAAAGTACCAATTCGCAGCTGAAATGTGATCTTTAATTTCACCGGAAACGTCATTGTCACATGTCACAATAATTGTTAAAATTATTGATAGTGCTTCGATTTCTTTGAAATTTTGCCTATGCAACAAATGTAGATTGAGAGGTTTGTGTTCAAAACTTCAGCCATTTCCATTGCTAAATTCAAAAGTTACAGCGCTGACAAGCAAAACTAGAGGCTGTACAAAATTCAATGTTGCACATTCTACTCTTTCATTGCTACAACAAATAGTACTGCATCGATTCAAATGAAATTTTGTAGGTGAAATGAACACATCTTAAGATGTTATTAAGCCGAATTTGAGCAATTTTAATGTAACTATTGCAGATGGACATACGAGGTAGACACTAATTACATGATTTTGATGCATATAGCATTAGGGTGGGGCTAATTTTAAAAAATGTCTCCGGAATATGATTTCCCATGTGGAAAGTGATCCACTAGTCGAAATAAGTGAGCTGTACAAAAATGAGCGATTTCGGTTGACATTTAGGGGTGGCGCAAAGGGTTTAAGTAAAATTTTGACTAGAACAAACCTCCAAAAAAAAATTTCAAAATTAATTTTCAAACATAACATTTCTAGACTAAATCGGTGATTTTAGAACCCGATTGGACCAAATTTGTGCTCAAAATTGCGATATCTCCAATGGTTTCTAAGAAATTTGAAAAAAAATGTCATATTTTGGTATCTAACCCAAAAAATACCAAAATACGACATATTTTTTCTAATATCTCAGAAACCAGTGCACGTTTCATCTAATTAGTTTTGCCGGAAAACATGTTGTGACATTAACTGCCAAAGCTCATTTCTTTTTACTGAATCGTACGCTACTTCTAAAACAATAAACAGATGGTGAGTCTGCAAGTTATACTCCCGAAATTGGTTTAGGATCATTCGCAAGTTATACATTTGCGCCTCATCCATTGTTGGTGGTTCCGCTGTTTGACCGTCATCACCTATTTTAATACAACTCCTCGGTGCATTTTATCCATGAATTTTTGGCACCACTGAGAGATTCAGAGGGGGGGTGGTGTTGGATGCTCAGGGAATGTTCGGATGTGTTGCCAGCTGTTTCAGGGCTTCCGATGATATCAGGGATAAACCCCCTGGAACGCCCCAAAAACCACTTAAAACCCCTGGGATCCCCTTGGAACGTCACTGAAACATGATGGAATGCCTATGAAACCCCCTGAAACACCCTAGGAACCTCTGAAAGCTCCTGAAGCCCCTTGACAATTCCAAAAATGCTCCTGAACCTTCTTGAAATGTACTGACCGGAACACTTTTGAAAGCCCCGGTAATACTTCTGGAAACCTTTGGAACATACATGGGACCCCTCCTGAATTCCTCTGTAACCTCCAATAACCCCCTTAATCCTCTGAATCCCTCTGGAATACCCCTGGGACGCCTTTGAAACGCTTTGAAAACCCCTGGAACGCTTCTGAAGTCATCTTAAATACCCCTGGAACGCCCCTGAAACCTGTTGAAATGCAAGATTAGGTAAAGAAAAAAATACAATCTGGCTATCATGCTACAAGTCTAAATTATGCCAGTGTTCAACAATTGGATCCATAATGAAAGTATGATTGAAACTACTTTTTTTGCCATTACGTTGTAAAAACGTCAACTTTTCACTGAGCAAAAGAGCGATAAAACGGTCTACTTTTTTCATTAAACAAAAGCGCCGAAAAGTACTTTTTGTAATTACGTTGCAAAAAGTTTCGCTTTTCAATTGCCTTAAGTGTGCAAAAAAGCCCTACTTTTCACTACTGATGCAAGTGTGCCGAAAAGTACTACTTTTCGGCACTCTTAAGAGTGCTGAAAAGTAGCACTTTTCGGCACCTTTGCCTGCTCACACTTTTAACAAACTTCCGTGTCTTTCGTAGATTCAGCTACTTGCCTATACATCAATGGACCAGCTGGAAACCCAATTTAGTCGATTTTTATTCCTAACAGTAGAATAACTAGCCACAGAATATCAATGTCGCGAGCGTTCGTGTGACCAACATCTAGTTTGCCACGCCCTTACAACGTCAGTACCGGTCCTACAAGTGTCAAACCAATTTTTATAGCCAAAACAAATCATCCACAACAACATGTGTATTTAAAAATAATAGATAAATACATCTGAGGTATGAAATAAAATTAAATAATTTATTGGCTACAGCGCCATTAGCGATCTAATTTCTCATACATCTACTTTCCTAACCGAACTGCAAATCGGGTGAAAAGGAAGCTGCTGAAGCTACTTTTCCGACTTTTGCCAAACCTCACACACTATTGTTTGACAACGGGGTCTCGTTCACGGGCTACACCATACCATAGCCTACCTGATCGAAAAAAAAACTGCACTGTCGAAGGACGGTCGCACGTGGTTCCTCCTGATGCATGTTTGTGTACCGAGAAAGGATCATACTGAATGTGTATTTTTCGTAATTACAAAAAAAGTTGTATGCAACTCGTTGCAAAACTCGATTTTTTCAGCACTCGTCGTATTTATCCAACTCGGCAAGCCTCGTTGGATAAATGTACGACTCGTGCTGAAAAAATCATCATTTTGCAACTTGTTGCATGAATAACTATTTCGGTACTTTTGCCTACTTCTTTTTTCAATTTATTCTCGTGTGTGTAATTAGTAGTAGGATGAACTGCATGTTAAATGATGTTGATTGATACCCAGTCGTACCTCATTCTGCAAAAATATGTAACCTAAAACAATCCTATTCAAGCCTCATTTTTCGTAATGACAAATTTTTTTGTATGAAACTCGTTGCAAAACTCGATTTCATCATTTCGCAACTTGTTGCATAAATAACTATTTTCATTTTATTGCTAATTTAGAGAAAATTTTCCACTTTACGGAAGATTGAAAAGCTACCGCAGCTGTCAGACTGATGATTTTCACCAATGTATCATCAATCAGTCCAAGGATACCTTGGAACGAGCCTTGGATACGATGCCGATGATCATTGTTTGTTGTTGTTTTCAGAACATTTCACTTTGCAAGCATGCTTTGATTTGACCAAACTTTTCAATGATACGATCATTTTCATGGCTGCGGTAGGACTTTGACAGCTGCGGTAGAACTCGGCGGCTACCGCAGAGTGGAAAATTTTCTAAAAATCCGCAATAAAATGAAAATGTTATTTTGATCAATGTTGAAGTGTATCCTTCCAGTTCTTGTAACTTTGGTGTGAATTTGATATTTGTGGTCGGTTTGCCAGTACCGTCAAATGGGGTAACTTGCAACACTTTTCGACTTTGAAGCAATATCATTGAAATTCTAAGCATTTGAAACACACTGTGAAGCATCGTGTACACTAATTACCACGAGTAGAATACTATGCAGGACTTCATTTACTAAAAAAACGTTGCCACCTAATCAGGAAGAGTGAAATACATGCTTGTTGCAAGTTAGCCCATCTGTGGGGTAACTTGAAACACATGGCGTGAAGCTAAGTAAGCCACCATTACCACTGTATTAATATTCATATTCTTGATCATATTGTAAGTTTTTGATTGTAATGCATGAAAAATGCTTTGAAAAGATGTACACTAACCAACGCAAATGCGATTTTTCCGTAAAGGGTTGGTACTTGGGTTGGTAGTTATTATAAGCGAGAGTATATCTTTTCACAGCAGGTCTTACGTCTGTCAACTATAAAATATATATGGATCTCATGACTCAGTAGTAGTTACAAAATGTCAACAATGCTTAATGTAATTTGTTGAAAAGGTAAAGTGAGTAATCTTCAGGAAATTTTTAGTTTGAAGTGGTGTTTGGCTACTTCAGCTAAAATAATATGAATGGGTGTTTAAATTCAACTTTGTAAACATCAAATCCGTCAATTTGGGCATTCTATTGAAATGATTTACTCCATCTAGGTTCAGAATAGATGTTGGTGGTTGTTTTAGAACGTTCATAAACTGAATTAAACTTTCATCAAGGTGATACATGAATAAAATTATAAAATGTGGGAGTCCTTAACAATATTTGAAAGTCTTGTGCAAAAAAATGATAAAACTGAGTCGACATTTGAAAATAAGCACGTTACGTAATTAATCAATGGTCCATTTCGATTATTTCTGTCCGAAATATCGTGAAATGAAAGTAAATTATAGAAAGTTTTGTAAGTTTCAACTGTTGCAAGTTACCCCATAGTGGTTGTCGAATATGATAATGATTTTTTACATTACTTGGACGATAAGTTTATCAAACTTTTATCGTTCAGTTGAGCTTACTATTAGACACCCTAACTACAAGGAAAGTCATCAGACTGATCGCACTTACCATAGGAGAGAGGTAAAGCACGATTTTCATACTTGTTTTTATGGCATAAAATGAGCAAACCGTTTTAACAGTGTAGCTAAACAACAAGCAAAGAAACAAAACTGATTTTTTCACTAAAACGATCTTTGGTACAAATAATATTGATAACCGAAATGGTGGAGCATACTAGCTTTCATTATAATGTGAAAAAAGTTCACAATTATTGTAAGCCATCGTGTTGCAAGTTACACCGCTGTTGCAAGTAACCCCGTTTGACGGTACACCTTAATTTCTAATAGCAATTTTCTTAAATTATTCTTAAGAATTATGCAGTTTCCATGTCATCAGTGGTACAAATTTTTTAATCAAATTTTATAACGCAAAATATGTATAAGTTTGTAACTAAACTGATGATCTATCGAAAAAAAAGAATCATAACACATTTTTCAGATACTGTTCAACATTTGGGTAGTATTCAACAGTTGTCCAATCACCCTATATAGTGCATTAGAAAATGTAGTAACTACAATAAATACATAATGAGTACGAGGGTGTTTCATCACTGTAAATCCACTGTAGCACTCTGAAGTTTTCCGAAAATTCCGAGAACGCCCCTTGGGGTCTCTGTCTTCCCTGAACCTCCTGAAACATGACAACAATCCTCATTGTCACTCTGAAATGCTTACAAAAACCCCCGATAACGGCCTTGAAACCCCTCCAAAACTGCACAAAACGCCCCTGAAATCCCTTGTTACACATCTGAAACTCTATGACAATACTTTTTTTATATGTATTAACGAGATTTTTGGCCCTAGGCTAGTTCATCTCGGGACCCACGCTTTACTTCCCTTCCGAAATACCTCCGAAAACCCCACAAAACTCCTTCAGAACCCCCTGTAACCTTACGAAACCCACGGAAACATCCGTGACACCTGTTGTAACGCTGAAAATTGCCCGAAATGCTTTTAATGCACCGGAAAACTGGACCGGAAACCGCACTCCCTGTAACATCCATCAAACACTCCAAAACCCCAAAACGCTCCAGAAACTCCCTGGAATGCCTTTTAAACCTGCAGATAGTCCTCTGAAACTTCCTGAACGAAATGCTTCCCAAAATCTCCCTGAGATTTCCTTCGGGTTCCTGTAACGTACTTGAAACCCTTCAATCCTCGAAAATGCTCCTGAAACTCCTTGTAATGTTCAGATGCTTAAAGCCTCAGAAATTTCCTTAGTCGTATAAAAAAACTTGAAGACCCTTCAAATCCATATAACGTCAGGAAAACCCTTTTAAACCCTAAGGACTGCATCGGAAATTAACTATGAACGTTCACAGCTACCTAAAAATCAATCTATTCGAAATAAACGACTTTATTTTTGGAGATACTATATAAATCTTACAAATAAAGAATGGCAGTTTTGATTTTTAAAAAATAATCATTCAACATTGACTTTTATCTCTAAGATTGCACATATGTTTTTAAGATTTCGGACACCTCCTAAAAAATTTTAATTGCGAAAACAGTCGAAAAAAAATCAATTTTCTCTCCTATTTTTGCGCAAATATATTCTTTTCCAGTATGCTCATGATATAGGAAAATTATTTTAAACAAGAAAAATTTCCCCCGCAGTCTAGCGCAATTCTTAACCCTTCCGTAACTCGCGCGGTTGACTTCTTGCGTCACCACCACGCTAACGCTGAGTAAAAAAAGCGAGATTTTTTCAACGTGTTGTACAAAATACAACAGCGCGATCGCTCGAGGTTTAAAAATAAAAAACGGCCATTTTTTGAGGAACTCTTTTTTATGCGCCTTCAAAAAACGATTACGCAAATAAAAAATACATAAAGATGAAAATTCGCATTTTATTTAATTGGGCATGCATTTAACTTTATTGAAGAGGAAAACCAGAAAACGGAATTTTATAACCTCTAAAGATATTTAAAACAGATCATCAAGTTCGACCAAAAGTATTTGACTTTTTGGGATAGACCATTTTTTAAATGTTGGGGATTTTTCTATCCAAAAAAAGAACTTTTACTGCTAGTAATAATTATTATTTTCCAGATTATTCCTCGTACATTTTTTTTTCGCTACAAATGATTGAAACGTTAAAGAAAATTAAAAAAAAGCTCTTTGTTCAAATTGTTATTTTTTGTGGTGTACTCATTGAGCAATATTTCCAATATTACTAAGCATTTTTCAAATTTCTTCAAGTTGTTTCAAACTTAACTATATTGTGAAGATTTGATAGAAGAACCGGAGTAAAAAGTACAACATTGCTTCGAGATAGAGCATTTTGAACATTTATAGTTAATTTCCGATACACTCCTTATTAACCCTATCAAAACGAGTCTGAAACCCTCTGTTCACCGAAAATCCTCTGAATGTCCCCAATAACACTGGAAACCCTCTGAAACTCTCTCGAACCCTCTCTAACGCTCCTGAAATCCATCGAACCACCCTGTCTTCTTCTTCATCTTGGCGTAACGTCCCAGCTGAAAAAAAAATCTGCTGAAAGGGAAGGCGAATGGCAGCCCTTTTGTTTAACCCCCCTGGAACCCTGGGAGACCTCGGGTTATCATAGGTGTCTACGTGAGCAGTGGTATCAGAGCACCCTGAAATCCTTGAAATGTTTCTGAAATCCTGTGAAACCGTTTGTCACTTTTTGAGATGCTTAGGTATGCCTAAAATACGCCCCATAAAACCCTCTGAAGCTCCCCTAAATCCTCCGTGAGTACGCCACCTCCTTTAAATCGCCCCTGGAAATCACTGGAAACAATTTCTCTTACCCTGTCCTCAAACTTTCGGCAAACTGCTTTGATTCCATCTCAAACACCCAGAAGTAAAATCTGTTATCGCAAACTAAGTTTCGTATTGATCCTTATCACATTTGATAGTTTGATAATAGTTATTTATGCAACAAGTTGCAAAATGATGATTTTTTCAGCACGAGTGGATAAATACGACGAGTGCTGAAAAAATCGAGTTTTGCAACGAGTTGCATACAAAGTTTTTTGTAATCACGAAAAACACTCATTTAGTGCAGTAGAATAACTAGCCACAGAAGTCCAATGCCGCGACTGTTCGTGTGACTAACATCTAGTTTGCCACGCCCTTACAGCGTCAGCAGCGGTACCAAAAGTGTCAAGTTAAATTTGTTTACCAAAACAAAAGGTCCTCTACAGGATGGCCCCTTAAAAATAGTAAATTATTGAAATTAAAGTTATTAAAATAATTAAATGAGAAAATTGACCACAGCGCCATTGGAGTTCTACTGTATTTCTATTTTTAGTGCGGTCTTTTCTAGCTACACAAACATGTATCAGTAGGAACCACGTACGGGCGCTCATGCTTGTCGGCGTACTTTTTCGTTTGATCAGGTAGGCTCTGGTATAGTAGGCGTCACCAATGATCGAGCTCCCGTTGTCAAACAGTTGTGCGCGGGCAAAAGCAAAAGCAGATTCAGCAGCTACCTCTACCCTTGATTGTGCTTGATTTGTAGATCGAGTCCGAATTAAAATCGTCCTGATTTGGATTCAAGCTGCTCAGTAGATGTAGAGGCAGAGAATGAATCTACGGAAGGCATGGTGGTAATTAAAAAGTGCGTACAAGCAAAAGTGCCGAAAAGTGCTACTTTTCAGCACTCTTAAGAGTGCCGAAAAGTAGCACTTTTCGGCACACTTGCATTAGGGGTGAAAAGTAGGCCATTTCAGCATACTTCAGCCAACCGAAATGTTCAACTTTTCACAACGTAATTACAAAAAAGTAATATGTTTTGTTGTAGAGAATGTTTTTTGAAATCTTTTTGCCAAATATAGGAAGGCCCTGATTAAGGATTAAGCCAGAGCTGACGTAGAGGTCCCTCGGAAGTACCAATGCGAAGAGCAAAAAAAGTTTTTTTTTTTTTATTTTTGAACAGTACTTGAGCAAAATGAAAAATAAAGTTAATATTTAGCAAGCACGAACGGTTTTTGTGGGGGCCCATAAAATAGATCCTGCATACCGCCCCTCCCCCCCAAACCCTTAGATCTTGCCTTGAATATAGGACAGATCCAGACAGCCTATCATGAATATAGCACATTCTCGTTGTGTAAAATTGTGTTTCATAGACTCAGACAGCCAAAGACAGAATGGTATCTGATGTTGATGCTGTTTCAATTCCCAGGAATCATGAAACGTTATTCATGCTGATACTCCTATAACTATTCCAATACATGTTCTTAGTTGTAGATACTTAACTCAATGGAATAATACTATGTAATGGAAATTGTTTTGCTGTCGAATAACATTATTTTTCTGAATATATTCGGCGTTTACTTGAGAATGATCATATCACTGGGATTACTACCAATGGAATAGCTTTTGAAATCAAATCATTATTTAGAGGTTATCTCAAAAGTGACCATTATCACTATCACGTCGTACGTGTTATCTATCGGTACAGACTTCCTGACTCACAATCTTCACTGTCAGCACATTGAATCAACAGTCACCAATTGATTCCAGCTGGCAGTTAATGTTACCACTGATGTTTCGGGCTGTTTTGAAGCTAGAATTATGGCTTGGGAAATCAACAGCTAATTCCAATTCGATCATACTTTATTGTTTTTGTAGGTACTAGAAATCTGACGAGAGTGAAGATTACTGTGAGCTGTGCAACTATAAGTACCCAACTAACAATCACTCATTTTACAAGCACTTTTACGACGAATTGATTCAGCATGATGCTGAATAACATTTGAATAATTTTCAGGCACAACCTTTGTTCGGTTTTTGTTCACACAAATTTGGAGAAACTATAAAGTATAGTTTTGTGTACCAACTGAACTGTTTGTTGTGAAATCGTTTTACAACTATATAGTACAGCTGTTATTCAGCTTTAGCAAAAATGATTAAAAATAAATAAAATGCAAAATTTTTCAATTTCCACGAGAGTTTATGATTGGAACTTAATGCTGTGAACAAATGTTGTGAAATAATAACTACACATAAATTTACCTAAATCCAGATTCGAACTCGAGACCCATCGATTGCCAGCCGCATGCCTTCCTATCTGCGCCATCCTAAAGATGATGAATTGCAGCGCTCAAATCAAAACAAAAACTTCCGTGGTTGAATAATGATCAGACTTCGACTCCTGTTCAGCAGTGGTGAATTATCTCAGACATTATGGTTAACGACTGAACAACAGATTAATTCAGCTGTTGTTCAGTAAAAAACACGTGTTTTTCCAAGTGTTTTTCATCATGTACTCTGAGTCGAAGTATGATGAAACAATAGCGCTTGTTTGACTTGTGAAACACACATTACACAGATACATGTGTTAATTTTTACATGAGCTTAACTAGAAGTAGAAAAAAGTTTTGTTAAACTATGTTGTAGAGGAATTACTGCGAGTCGAATAAAAATCTTATCAAACGCTTGAAAAGTGTTTTAAATTATCATTGTTAATACCAATACGAAATGTTGAACATTGGCTACCTTTTCAATTGAAATAACATTTGTACAGTAATGTGTACAGCATAATTTTAGTTCAGCTATAATTACTATTATAAAGCAACAATTCAGCATGCATGCTTGTTTGCGGCTGGTGATTGTTAGTTGGGTATGTGTGACGAAGTCCTGCAATAGTTGCTTTTATAAATCGTTTCACTCAATATTTTCTTTAAATTTCGTGTATCTTTTCTTCATTATTTCTTTTTGTATGTGTATTTTGATTATGCTAATTTTTATCTAATTTTTACACACTTCAGAAACAGTTTTTGACATCCCTACACCAATCTGAATATCTGGTCTAATTGATCCGTTTATTTCGGGCAAACAGTGATGATCTGGATTGGTCCAACTTGGCAAACAGTCAAGAAAATTAACACCTGCTGCTTCGAAAAAACAAGCCACTCCGAAAACAGGCGATGGTGAATCAACAAGTGCAAAGTCTAAAATCTGCTGGGCAACATGTGAGAGTTTTGGAGAGGTTTTCGCGCTTTTTCCATTATTGATGGTAGTTAGAGGTCAAAGATGAGTGATATAACGCGTTGAGGGCTAGATTGGAGGAGGCTGTTTTATGAACATTAAGATTGTCAATTCGATTAGATTATGGGCCCAAACTAAACCTTTAGACGAATGAGAGGGGACCCTGCTCGATATAAGAGTGAGCTCACCCTATAGTATTGCAGCATTATTGCATCATCCCAAAAAACTGCAGACTCATCTTTACTCTGATTATGCATACGAAGTTTTCGATTTTGTCTTTTCATATGACCATCCGTACAACTTTCAATCATCGCAACAGATAAATTTGTTGTTATGTATTTTTTTAAAACATGTGTATGAATAATTGTCACTGAAACCAGAATTTATGTGCATTTTCGCTAAAATATGATAAAAAGGATGAAAATTATTTTTTTTTTTAAATTCTTGAACGCTTAACCTAATTCACAGCTGTTTTGCCCACTGGGGTACTACGTGAGCGGTTGCCATTGACAGCTACGCTTATACTTTGTACAGCGCCTAAATGTATTCATTCTACTATATCGAACTATTGCTACGATCCTGAATATGATCCTCGGAGTGATTTCATTGCAACCCATTAGTGAAGTTGTTGAGAAAGGTCTATTGAACTGTTAGTACTCTTCCACATCACGAAAGCATTTCTTCGAAAAACCTATAGAGAATCTTGTACCATTTGGGTAGGTATACCCTTGGCTATACCTATTTTGGGCGCTTGCAACTATAACTAAGTTAATATCAATATCTCCAAGAATTTCATCAATTATGCTAGCGATTCTGTTTTGTAATAGTTAGAGGATTACTATAAACATATTTCAGTTATTTTTTCAAGCTGAACTGATTCTTGCCATTTTAACCCTGAAAGGGATACCTGGGGTCCATTATACCCCAGGCGCCTTTCAGAGCTCGTCTTTGATGGAACACACTCAGCGAAGTGACGAAACTGAGGCCATGGAGGTATGTTTTGTTACAATCTAAAATTTCTGTTCATCAGATTTGATTTTAAAGAAACAGGTTAAGTTTTAGCGCCAACTGCGAAATTCTTAGCCAGCTACATGCGGACTTAGCATGACAGCACCCTTTCGATTTACAGCGAAGGACCCTGCAAAAAGAATCTAAAATCGAGCCCCTGAAGGTGTGACCGTTGCGCTTAGAATTATACAGGCAGACAAAGTTATTTTAGTCTTCGTTTTGTTGGAGTCAAACACCTGTGTTGTGTCTAACGTAGGTACGTATAAGAATGGTTCGTATCATTTTTTGGTATTTGTTTTGGAATTCCAATGAAAGGTCGCAGGTAGTTTTGAATTGAAAACAATTCTGCATTAACATGTCTAAAGGGTCTAACTCGTTTTGTAAACAAACATTGTTTCTGTCGCTGTAGGGCCTATCTCGATCCACCCACGCATTTGGGGGCCGTTATCAGAAAGATCAATCTTCGCTCTTTCTGATAACGGCCCCCAGATGCGTGGGTGGATCGAGATGAGTCCTACACGGAGAGACGAAACTACCCAAAAGTGAGTTCTTTCCACCCAACTTCAGGGTTGCGTGCGTCAAGCCAATTTTGAGTTGATGGAATCGATGTTTTTGTTGGGTTGTTCCCGCTTGCTTCCATGTGAAAAAAATACCTAATTTTAAGTTTTTTCCACGCAACCGAAATTTTGACTAGGTTGTATTCACTCAAATTTGAGTACTGTGCTAGAAACTCAGTGTTGGCTTGACGCACGGAACTGCAAAAGTTGGGTTGTTTCTCTCTTCACTCTCTGACAACAATAGAAAGAGCGCATGAAAAGGGAGATGAAAAAGAACTCAAAATTGAGTTTAAAAGTACCTAATTTTGAGTTTTTCAGTTTCTCCGTGTACAGCGACAGAAACAATGTTTGTTTACAAAACGAGTTAGACCCTTTAGACATGTTGATGCAGAATTGTATCCGTTTTAGATCCCTGAAGTGGAAAATTCCAGAATGGATATCTGCAAGGTGATTGTAAACTGCGATTATCTATTACCGTTTACCACCGTTAATTTGAACAACACCGCATGCAAACGTTCGGGGTTCATTTTTCTTTACATTATTGTCATGCCATCTTGGAAATTCGGCATTTGTTTTCTCAAAAAAAAAAAAAAAAGAGTATTTTGACATCTGTCAACCGAACATTTGTTTCGGTCATCTAGAAGTTTTCAAAAAATATATATCGAATGATTGTGGAAAATTACCAGCTCTCCAATCAATTACGAATACAATTTTCAAACTTCTACAAAAGCAGCATTCAGCTTGATTGGTCTCGTTGTTTCTCAACCGGTCCCAGCGAGCGGGGCCAGGCAGGAGGAACCAGAGGCGTGGCACAGGCAGGGAACCGCCGAAGAAGAAGAGATAAGGCGCGCACGGGAGTGAAAGAGCATGACCGCGCGGGGCGGCTTTCCGGAACCGAAGTGAGATGGCAACAAAACAGCAGCGCGTACATTGGATTCGATTCCGATCGACTCTGGCTTGCTTGATAGCGAACCAAAACAAAAACAGTTTTTTTTCTTGTCTTCTTTCTTTCTTCGGCGACGGACGGACACACCGCCAACTGTGATGGACGTGGTTGTGTCTCCATCCAAGTGAGCCGGGTAATAAAACACATGATTCCATCATCGCCTACTTTGAGTGGAATACTACTGCCCTAGTATTCGCTCGGTGAGTGTAGGTTTACTACGATGATGGAAGAGAGAAGAGCGTTACCTCAGTATGTATGAATACTAAGAGGTCTGTATTTGGCTAAGTACCCGAGCGTATTGAGTCGCCGTCGCTGACCAGTACCTACGACCAGTAGTGACGTCACTCATCAAAACATTCTCGCTCTCTCCTTCGCTCGTGAACGGTTAGCAACGGCTTGGGGATTCCGCCGATGCATATGTGTGTAGATCAGCTGACCACTACGGATCGGGTGGCGGGCGATGACGTCTTCGACTGTACCTCCAACGGGTAGCCAATCAGCGCGCGGCACACGGATCACCACATGGATGTTCGGCGACACATACGAGCTGCCTGCGCTGCTCTCACTCTTTTCGCGGTTCCTGGCAATACTACAGTCGGCGGCGCGGCGGTATGTATGTGAATGATAGCCGAACGCGCGTCCCGAATATAAGGGAGGCCACTCGCCGGGTTGGAGCATCAGTTCTACTGAACAACCCCAATCAGTAAGATGAAAACAAGCTAGTTTTCGTGCAATTTTTGCAAGCCTTAACTTTTCCAAGTGAATTTCTGTTTTTTTAACCAAGCCAGTCAGTTTCCACTGTCCACTGTTTGTGTTGTTTGGTGTGAGGAATTGAAGTGAAGTGAGTCTCAAAGTCGATCGTAAGCTGGCAAATTTTGAAACATAGTGTCGTATCGTAGTTATTGATCGTGTGTAGAAAAGTGAAAAGAATCTCGTCAATATGCCGCAAGTCATCGAAGTTTATACCCCGTAAGTATTATTTCTTCATTTATTATTTGTGTAGAATTAAGGAGCCAAGGATAAGTGTTTATTCTAAAGTGGCTCAATTGAGTTGTAATCTTGACTCATTATCATAACGAAGAAGTTTCAAATAGTTTTAAAATTAAGTAGAACGAATTTACTTTGTTTAGAATAATGATAGGGTGTGGTTTCAGCAGGAGCAGTCGTGTACTAGAATTCAATTCAATGGTCTAGCATCCACTAAGTCATAAGCAAAAAGTGACCAAAACATGACCACCTGGCCATATGGCCCACTACCTTATCTGCTTTTTCAACTGTCACGTTCTGACCTATGTGTAGCAAATCCTGCCCTGTATTAGCAAGTTCACAAATAACATCGAGCTAATCACCTTCAATTTATCCGTCTCTCCAGGTTCCAAACCACTCTGGGTTGCAGCCCGAAGCTGCGCTCGGTCCCCAAACCGCAAAACGTGGTCCGTGGAGTCCCCATTGTCAACGGGGATGTCGCTCAACTGTCGGTCAAGGTGCGCACCTTCCTGGAGGAGTCCGTAGCCATGTGTCGTCCCGATCGGATCCACATCGTCGACGGAAGCGAGCAGGAGAGTGCCGCCCTGATCAAGGCCCTCCAAGCTCAGGGCACTGTCCACCCGTTGCCCAAGTACGACAACTGCTGGCTGGCTCGCACCAATCCGGCGGACGTGGCCCGTGTTGAGTCCAAGACCTTCATCTGCACCCAGCGACGGGAGCAGACCATCCCAACGCCCAAGGAAGGCATCAAGGGAACGCTCGGAAACTGGATCTCGCCGGAAGACTACGAAGCTGCGATCCGATCTCGCTTCCCCGGATGCATGAAAGGGCGCACCATGTACGTTGTTCCGTTTTCCATGGGCCCAATCGCTTCTCCACTGGCGAAGGTCGGCATCGAAATCACCGATTCGGCCTATGTCGTCTGCTCAATGCGTATCATGACTCGCATGGGACAGGAAGTGCTGGACAAACTTGCAGATAACTCGGTAAGTTTGTGAACTCTGAACTTCTCATGGCAGTAAACTAACAAACATCTCTTCTATAGGATTTCATCAAATGTCTGCACTCTGTGGGTACTCCAGCCAACGGAAAGATCGCCATGTCCTCCTGGCCTTGCGATCCGGAACGTACCATCATCCTGCATAAACCGGCCAACAACGAGATCGTGTCTTACGGATCCGGCTATGGCGGCAACTCGCTGCTCGGCAAGAAGTGCTTCGCTCTCCGTATCGGCAGCACCATTGCTCAACGTGAAGGATGGCTTGCTGAACACATGCTGATTCTGGGCATCACCGACCCTAACGGAGTTAAGAAGTACATCGCTGCCGCTTTCCCGTCGGCTTGTGGCAAAACCAACTTGGCCATGATGAACCCAACTCTGCCCGGGTACAAGATGGAATGCGTTGGTGACGACATTGCCTGGATGAAGTTCGATTCGAAAGGTCAGCTACGTGCCATCAATCCGGAAAATGGCTTCTTCGGAGTCGCCCCGGGAACCTCGTCGGAAACCAACCCTAACGCCATGAAGACAGTCTACAAGAACACCATCTTTACCAACGTTGCCGCCACATCTGACGGCGGAGTCTTCTGGGAAGGAATGGAGAATGAAATTGACCCCGATGTCGAAATCACCGACTGGCTGGGCAATCCCTGGAAGCTGGGTGAATCTAAAACCCCAGCTGCCCACCCGAACTCCCGATTCTGTGCACCCGCCAGCCAGTGTCCGATCATCGATCCTGCCTGGGAAGACAACGAAGGAGTCCCAATTTCCGCCATTCTTTTCGGAGGCCGTCGTCCCGAAGGTGTCCCACTAGTCTACGAAGCCAACTCATGGTCTCACGGAGTATTCATCGGATCCGCCATGCGCAGTGAAACCACCGCTGCCGCCGAACACAAAGGCAAGATGATCATGAACGATCCGTTCGCCATGCGGCCTTTCTTCGGGTACAACTTCGGTGACTACATGAAACACTGGCTCAGCATGGAGCAACGCTGTTCAGCCGCCGGAGGCCATATGCCCAAGATCTTCCACGTGAACTGGTTCCGCAAGGACGCCAACGGCAAGTTCCTGTGGCCAGGATTCGGAGAAAACTGTCGCGTCATGGACTGGATTCTGCAGCGAGTGGACGACCACGACTGCTACCGGGAAACTGCGGTCGGTCGCATCCCCGCTCCAGGCACGCTAAACCTAGAAGGACTCAGAAGCCCAGTGAATGAGAAGGAGCTGTTCTCGATACCGAAGCAGTTCTGGCTGAAGGAAGTGGATGAGATCAAGCAATACTATGACAACCAGCTGCCGCATGATTTGCCGCAGGAAATCGCCAAAGAACTACAGGAGCTCAAGGGGCGCGTCGAGCGAATGTAGACCACACAAAACAATGTAGCTTTATAACGTCGTTTTTAAGGATCAACGTATTTTACACTTAATTAGGTCTAACTTATTCCGTAATGCTTGTGATATAACGTTTTGAATATGTTCTTTTGTGAAGGACGGTTTACAATAAATAACTTTTTATATGTGTCTAAAAAAATTAGGGCTTTTTATTGTCTTCCCTTGATGGCCTTTGTATTTTCATCGTCCAATAATTATGGTAATTTTCATGATTGATAAAGGAAAGTATTAAACGAACAACCAGCAAGTTCATGGACCTTGAACCTAGGGGTTGTTAGGAGATTCCAAATGAAATTTCTCCAATAATGTATCAAAGAACAATGTACAAAAACTTCTGGGTGAATTATTTTTTTTAAGATTCTGTTCTGGAATTATTACAGGAACTCGTTATATCTCTTCAGCAAAAATTCAAAGATAACCCAGAAACTCAAAAATTCAGATCTTTTTTATTCCTGGATGCTTTCGAAAAAAAATGCTGGAGTTTCTCGAGAGGCTCCTTCAGAAATTTATCTGTATATACCTCCAGTGTTCCTTTCAGGAATTTCTTCGGGGATTCTCCAGGGAATTTCTTCAGGAATTCCTCCTGAAAAATTTCAAAAGATTATTCTAAAAGTTTCCCCAGAGATTTTTCCGGAAGATCCTCAGATATTCCTCCAGGGTTTGCATCATTAGCTTCTCCTGGGATTTATTAAGATCTTTCTTCAGAGATTCAGAAATCTTACCGGGACCCTCCAGGAATCCCCTCAGAGATGTTTTCATGAAGTACCTTCATAAATCACTTCAGGAATTACTTTTTGGCGTTCCTCCGGGAATATCTCAATATATTCTCTTGAAATTACTGTATACTATTCTTCATTTTTCAAAGTATTGCTCAAACAAATCATTTTTAGGATTTTTTTTGGTAATTCCTTCAATAATTCTCCCAGATTTGTTTTAAATTTCTGCTGTTTAATTTTTCTGCAAAAATTCCTCCAAGGATCCCCTCAGAAATAGCTTCTAGCATTCTTGTCCACCAATACCTGTCAGATGTTTTCTTTCAAGTATACCTCAAAAAGTATTCTTCCAGGGTTTGCTTGACATGAACGTCCTTCTGGAATCCTTTCAGAGTTTTTTTTAGAGATTTATTTTGGAACTCCTCCTCTTGGTTTACAAATTCTGCACGGGTTGCCGCAGATACCCCTTGAAGGACTTCTCCAGAAATCTCTCGTAGGTATGATGCAGGAATTTTCATAGATGTCCTCTGAAAATCTCTATAGGGATTTTCTCAGAAACTTCTCCTGGAATTTTTCCTTAAATTCTTCCACAAATCTCCCGTAAAACCATTCTAGGAATTTCTCCGGAGCCATCTCAAGGAATTCCTCTAGATATTCTCGAAGGGTTCCTTTGTATGGGAATCTCTTCAGGAAATTGAAAAAAGCATCGTTTTAAAATGTCCAGAGGTTTCTCAGGTAACCCTTGATGATTTTTCCAGTTTTTTTTGTGTAAGTTAATAAAGTACTTCTGTGAAAATATATGAAAGAGTTCCTGAAATCTACGAAGGAGTCCCAGGAGATACCTCTGAAAGAACCTCATAAGATATTCCAAAAAGCTCTCTAGAAATTTCTTCAGTAATCCTTTTTGTAAATTACTACCGCTAGTCCTTTAAAAACGTTAACACAGGATAATTTAAGTTGAGGAACCCTTTTAATTATTTCAGAAGATATTCCTCCAAAGATTACTCCAGGAATCCCTTTGGAATTTCATTCAGGATTTTCTCTAGATTTTTTTCAGGAACTGCTCTAGAAATTTCTCAAGATATTTCTCAAGATATTCCTACCAGTGTTTCTCCAGTTTACCAGATGGTAGAGAAGTTTCTCTAGCGAATTCTTCAGAAGTATCATCAAAGATTACTCGAGGGATTCTTGCAGGACATTCTCTAGAGGTTCCTTAGAGTATTCATCCCTAAGGTTCTCCAACGATTCCTTCAAAAATTCAATTTTTCTTGTAGCAAAGATTAATGAAATTCTCGTTGGAGCTTTTCGAGAGGTTCCTCCAGAGATTCTATCAGAATTTCTTCTAGAATGCTTCCAAAAGATTTTCCTCTAGATTTTTTTCTAGAAAGTTTTCAAAATATTTTACTAGGAGTTTCTCTAGGGGGTTTCTCAAAAGTACCACAAATATACCTCCAGGGATTGCACCATAAACTTCTCTTGGGATTCATTGATACCTTTCTTCTACCCTATACCCTCAGAGATTTTGTAAGAAATTCTTTTAAAAACTCATCCAGAAGTATCTCCATCAGTTCTTTTAGGTTTGCTGCAGAACATCCTCCAAGACTCCCTTCCAAAGGGGGGGGGGGTGTTTTGAGTAATTTATTAGAGAACTCCTCTAATACCTTTGTTTGCAGTTTCTGTTTGGATTCATAAAAAAATAGATTCTCCCAGAAATTTTTGCTTCAGAAATTCCTCGAGAGTGTCCTTTAGCATTCTCAGAGATTTTTTTTTCAGAAACTATTCCAAGAATGTTTCCTTGTATTCCTCCTAAAGTTTCCCATAAAATTATTCTTGGAACTTCTAAAGAGCCTTCTCGAGAAGTTCCTTAGAGACTCCTGCAGATACTTCCCCAAAGATTACGTAAGAAATGGCTTCAGTGAAATTTGTTTAGGGATCCTGAGGAAATTTGAAGAAAATTTCTGGAATTTATGAATAAATCCTTAAAATCCTGACTACTGAAAAAGTCCCTGGAAATATTTCTGGAGCAATTCCTGAAAAAGTTTCAGAAAGAATCCGTGGTGGAACTCCTGAAGAATACCTTTAAGATATTTTTTTAAAATAAATTTACTGTCTAGTTTCTCTAATTTCTAAGTCCCTAAATATTCTTTAAACAAATCCTTGGAGAAATATCTGAAAGAACCCCAGGAAAATTCCCGAAGAAGTCATAGAAAGTGTTGCTGAAGAAATTCCTTGAGTTAATATCTGAAAAAAAGAAATGCTTGAGAAACCCTTGATGGATTTGATTCAGGAATTTATTAGGAAACATTTAGAGAAATTCCTGGATGAAACCCGACCAGAAGCACATAACAAGATCATAACAAAATTATGACAACTGTTGTTAGAAATAACAATAGTTGATATAATTCTGTTATAAGGATTTTTCCAAGTGAATATCCATAACAAAATTACAATTACATTTGTTATAATTTTAGTAATTCTAAAATTTTAGTATTTCCAAAATTTTCTTTATTCAAACAGATGTGTAACAACATTTGTTTTATTATGCATCATTATATAATTGCCTGTAACAGAATTTCGTAACATGTTTATTGCAATTTTTGCTATATTTTTTGTAACAAAATTATTTCAGAACTGTTGTGTTGTCGCGAAAAAGACTGATAAATTTGGTTATTTTGGCTACTCGGGCCAAGAGATTTATAACAAAACTTGTAACAAATTTGATTCAAAATTTATAACAGAACATGTGTAATTTTGTTATGATTTTGCAAGTTTAGCCTAACAAAATTTGATATAATCTTGCTATGATCATATCTCAACTTGTTATACTTTTGTTTTAACTGGAACGAGTTTTGTTAGAATTTTTGTTATTTTAATTACTAACGGTACATGTTTTTTTTGCAATTTCTCATCGTAATAGGCTGTTTTACCTCACGCAAATCTGACAGGAAAAGGCCTACTTTCCCACACTAAATTAGCAGTGCTGTAATGGTTCATTACAGCACTGATTTGCGTTGCGTAATGAACCATTACAGCACTGTTTTCAGTTTTGATCAACTTCTTGGTGATTTCTGGACGCAGTTCTGAAAAAATGTGACAAATGCACAGTATAACCTGTTATGATCAGACTTTCTTAAACATGGGTATGAACATCAGTGTACAGTTTGATGAAAAATTTTGTTCAAAACTATACTCAAGCGGTAATTTATGAAATTGCAAAAAACGTTGTACGCAACTCGGTGCAGAACTCGATTCTTCCAGCACTCGTCGTAATTATCCAACTCGGCAAGCCTCGTTGGATAAATGTACGACTCGTGCTGTAAAAATCTTCATTCTGCACCTTGTTACGTAAACTACTATATAACAACCGTTGATACAAAAATCATTGTTACAAAATAACACAACCTGTAATAATTTTGCTTTTCCCATCTAGTCGGGTAAGTACTTATATGTTTAAAGTAAGTCACAGTGACTTCTGCGCAACCAAAACCTGCACTGCCGTGACTTGGAAGAATTCTTGGAGGACTTATTGTCTCGCTGTAAGAATTTCCAATGGAATCCCTGAGAACACTTCTGATGTAACTGCTGGAGGGATTCCTGAAAGATTCCTTGGATAATTTCATAGTTACTGTATGCATTTTTGAACTATATTTTAACTAAATGCTATTCGTTGGAGAGTCCCTCCAGAAATTCTTGAAGTAATTAAATATCAGGTAATCCTGAAGAAATTCTTGGGTACATCTCCGGCAAAGATGATTGTAGGTTTTCTGAAATTTCTGAACGAACTCCTGAATGAATATTTCAAGAGAACTTGAGAGGAACTTGTGGAATTCCTGTAGCAATCCCTTCCTGGATAAATCCCGTTGGAGTTTACGGAGGAATCCCTGCAGGAATTTCTGAAAGTATACCAAGAAGAATTCCTGGATAAATTCTAGGAGGAGTCCATAGAGAAAATTTTGAAAATATCTCTTGAGGAATGCCTAGAAGAAATCCTAGAATTTCTGGATAAATTCCTGGAGGAATTCTGGGAGGAATCCCAGGAAAAGTTTCTGGAGAAATATCTTGAGGAATTCCTAGAGGAAATCTTACAGAATTTTTGAGGGAATCCTTGCAGAAATTCTTGAAGAAATCCCTGAAGGAATTCTTGCAGGAATCTCTGAAGCAATTCGTGGAAACGTCTCTAGAGAGAATCTTTGACGAGCTTCTGAACAAATTCCGAGCGTAATCGCTGGAAGAATTCCAGGAGGAATTCTTGGATTAGATCCAGCATGAATTTCTGGAGAAATTCCTGGTGGAATTCTTGAAGCAATCCCTGGAAGAATTCCTGGAGAAATTTCTGAAAAATAATCCCGCGAGAAATTGATTGGTGAGGAATTCCATGAGAAATCTCTGGGAAAAATTCCTGGAAACTTCGTGGAGAAATCCCTGCAGGAATCCCTTAAACAATTCCCGTAGTAATTTCTGGAGGAATGCCTGGACGAATCTCGGAAAAATTCCTGTGGGTATTATTGGAGAATTACCTGGAAGAATCTCTGAAGAAATCCCTAGAGGATTTCCTGCAGACATACCCTGCAGACATAGAAATTACTGACATAATCTATGAAGGATGTCCAGGAGAAATTCCTGTAGAAATTCCTTGGTAAATCCTGGAGTAGTTACTGGAGAAATTCTATGATAACATCCTGGAGGAATGCCTGAAGGATTTCCTTGAGGTATTCCTGTGAGAATTGCTGCAGCATTTCCTGAAAGATTCCTGGAGTAATCTGTAATGGAATTCTTGAAATAATTACTGGATGAATTTCTGGAGGAATCTCTAGATGAATTCTATGTCTATTTCTATTGTTTTTTCTATTTCTAGAAAAAAAAATCCCTTGAGAAATTCCTGGAGAAATTCCTTGGAGGAACGCCTGGAGGGAATCCTAGAGGAATTCCTGTGGGATTTGCTGGAGGAATCCCTAAAGGAACTCCTGGAGGAATCTCTAGAGAAATTCTTGAAACAATCACTGGAGGAATCTTTAGAAGAGCTTTGGGAGAAGTTTCTGAAAAATCCTTTGAGAAATTCCTGGAGGAATTTCTAGAGGATTTTCTGGAGGATTTAAAGGAGACATCCGTGAAGGAATTTCTCTTGGAATCCTTGGAGAAATTGGTAAAGAATACCCTGGAAAATCCTTGAAGAAGTTCCTGGAGGAATTCTTAGCGGAATTCCTGGAGGAATCGCTGCAGCAATTACTTGAGGAAAATGAGGAAAAATTCCTGGATAAATCCCTGGAAAAATTCCAGAAGGTATTCCAAGAGAAGATTCTGGAAGAATTTGTGAATAATTCCCTGAAGGATTTCTTGAAGGAATTTCCTGGGGAATTTCAGGGAGGAATCCCTGAAGAAACTTCTGGGGTAATTTCTGGAGGAATTCCTCTAGGAGATTCTAGAGAAATTCGTGGATGAAATCCTTCTGGGAAATTCCTGGAGGAGTCCTTGGAGGAATTCCAGGAGGAATACCCCCTACTTTCTGGAGGACCATAGTGCGCAGTTGAGCTTAGAGTCCTTCCCTGGCACTCGGACGTTGTTCAGCCGCCCCTAACCTGGGAATCAGACGCTGTTTGAGTCGCTCCTCCTGGAGAGCAGACGCTCAGATTTGCAGAAACAAACCAAACCCCCCCCCCCCCCCCCCTTCCCTTTCAGCCAAAGTTCCCATCGGGGTTGGTTACCCGATTTTCCGTAAGGCTGCTCGTATCAGCCGGTACAACGAGAAGGTAGGGACAGGAGTTGCTGAGCTGAGGCTAGTGGATCACAATGGGATCTGTATTGCGCAGCATACCCAGCCTTTACCGTGCCAATGCGTGCTAAGGATGATCTTCGGCAGTGTGCAGGAGAACGGTGTGTGGCGAAGAAGGATGAACCACGAGCTCGCTGCACTTTACGGCGAACCCAGCATCCAGAAGGTAGCCAAAGCCGGAAGGATACGATGGGCAGGGCATGTTGCAAGAATGCCGGACAACAACCCTGCAAAGTTGGTGTTCGCGACAGATCTGGTTGGCACAAGAAGGCGTGGAGCGCAGAGAGCACGATGGGCGGATCAGGTGGAGCGTGACTTGGCGAGCATCGGGCGTGACCGAGGATGGAGAACGGCATCCACGAACCGTGTATTATGGACAAATATCGTTGATTCAATTTTTAATTGAAATGAATCTGGAGGAAGTCTTGGAGGAATCACTGAAAGAATTCCTGAAGAAATCTCTGCAAGAATCCAAGGTGGAATCCCTGTAAGCATGCATTGATAAATTCCTGGAAAAATGCCTAGGATAATTCCTGGTGGCATTTTTATAGGAATCTCTGAAATAATTCATGGAGAAATCTTTGGAGAAATTCCTATAGGAGTATCTGGAAAAAACCCTCGGAGGAATCCCTTGAAGAATTCCTGGATAAATTCCTGTTGGAATTGCTAGGGGAATTTCTGGTGGAATACTTGGAGCAATCCCTGAATCAATTCCTGGAGAAATCCCTGAAAGAACTCCTGTAGTAATTTTCGGAGGGATCTTTGGACGATATCCTAGTGGAATGCCTGTTGGAATTTCTGAAAAAATCTGCAGAGGAATTCCTGGTAAAATCCTAGAAGAATTTCTGGCGAAATTTCTGGAGAAATCTCTTAATGAATTCCTGGAGGATTTTTTAGAGAAATCCCTGCGAGAATTCTCAGAGGAATCCCTGGAAGAATTCCTGGAGGAGTTTTTGAAGATATTTGTGGAGGAATCTCGTCAGGAATTCGTAGAGAAATACCTGGAAGAATTCCTGAACAAATCGCTGATGGAATTATAGAAGAAATTCTGGGGGATCCTTAGAAGAACTCGTGGAAGAACCACCGTGACAGATCCTGAAGAAATCCCTAGAGGGATTCCTGAAGAAACTCCAGAAGGAATCCCGGAAACAGCTTCAAGAGGGATTCCTAAAGGAATCCTTAACAGTTCCTTGGGGAAGTCCTGAATTTCTTTCCTGTAGCAGTTCATTAAAGAATACAAGGAGGAATTTCGGAAGGAATCCTTTGAAGAGTTCCGGAGGAAATCTTTGGAGACATTTATTATTATTATTATCTTTACTAACGAGATTTTCAGCCCAGGGCTGGTTCATCTCTGAAGTTTGGAGACATTTTTAAAATAAGTTGCTCCTAAAAGAATCACAGAAGGAATTCCCGAGTAAAGTATTTGAGAAATTCCTGGAGGATATCCTAAGAATAGTTCGTGGGCGAATTCTAGGATGAATCCCAAGATGAATTCCTGAAGAAATCCATTTAGGAATTCATTAGGAAATCTCTGGGCAGTTTTCTTAAAAAAAATCCTGGTAAAATTTCTGTAGGAATTCCTAGAGAAAAAATGAAGAAATCTATGTCTGCAATAATTTCTGGACGAACTATTGTTGGAATCTTTGAATGGACTCCCAAAGGAATGTTTTGTACAATGTTTCAAGGAATTTCTGGGTTAATTTTTAGATAATCTCTGGTAATAATTTTTAAAAGATATTCATGATGAAATACTTCAAATTATTCCAGATTGAAATATTAGAGCAATCTCTAGTGGAATTCTTGAGAAATCCCTATTTACCTCTGAAGGAACACTTGCAAAAAGAATTACTGTTGACATTCCTTTGTGAATCTCTGGGAATACTGGAACATTCACTGAAGGATCCTATAAAGATATCCCAGGGGAAATTTCCATTCTTCCGGAATGGAATCCCGTAGAGGAATTCTTGGTGAATGGTGAATCCCGTAGAGGAATTCTTGAAAAAGTCTCTAGAGTAATCCATGAAATCACTGAAGGAAGCTATGGAAAAGTTTCTGGAGGAACTCGCCGATGGATCCTTGCAGAAGTATCTGTAAAAAATTTATGAAGCAATCGTGGGAGGAATTCCTGAAGCATTTTTTGGAACAAATCCTTAAACTATTACTATCGGAACCCTGCAACATACCCTTGGAAGAATTCAGAAAGAAGAAATTCCTGGAAAAGTCCCTTGAGGAATTCCTGAACGAATCCGTGGAGTTCCTGTTGAAATACCAGAAGGAATTTCTGAAGGTGTTCTTGAAAGATTTATATAGAAATCCCAGGTATGTTGCTCTTAGCATGACGTTTGTTTGTATTGAATACTAGTGAAATAATTGACGAGTTTTCTACTGATACTACACTCTATAGCAGCATATGGTTCTTTACAGTCCTTCTTTTCCACTAGGAACCGGTTCCGGAAAATTCGGCATGTTGTTTTTGGATTCCATGAATAAACATGACAAAATTTAGCCATTCAACCAAGCATATATATTTTGTAAAATTCTATGATAAGTTTGAAGTGGTTCTCTTTTGGAAAAATACGGCGAAATTTCTCGTAATTTTCGAGTAAAAAAGGTTTGATAATTATGGCTTTAATTATTAAAAAAGTTTATTTCTTGAGATAAAACGGAATACCAGTGCACGATATGCTGGCTTTTGGATTGAATCTCCAAACCATTTAGATGACATCCCTATTCCCTCCTAATGGGATTGTTTGCAGTCAGCATCTATCGGGTTCCCCGTTAACAATGCATTTGGGTTACCTAAACATTACGTGATTTAAGTGCTCAAAACATTATCATCATAGTAAACAAATGAACCGCAGTTCCACATATAGTATTGCATTTATGCATTTGGAGATGGCCACTCTTTAAACCCTTTGAGTTGTAGGTATTACCATCTAAAAGGCTCTAACACCGAATCAGTAGAATGAAAAAGCCATTGGTTGCCCTTGTAGATCAGACCACCTTCAGTCGCGGGAGTTCTTGGAGGACCTAGAACATCTTTGGAAATTAGTTCTTTGCCAAACAATACTTCATGGACCTGTAGGATGATAATGTAATAACAATCCATCGATTAAGCTCGCAGATCTTAAGGTATTCACTCGCGGAAGTTCTTGAAGGACCTAGAAAGAAAGAAAGAATAATGCTTTATGGACCTGTAGGATGTTCCACCGTATCAGTAATGTTACAAAAATCCATCGATTGCCCTTGTAGATTTTTGGGCCTTCACTCGTGGATGTTGTTGGAGGACCTAGAACATCTCTGGAAATTATTACTTTGCCAAACAATACTCCATGGACCTGTAGGATGTTACACCGTATCAACAATGTTACAACAATCCATCGATTAGGCTTGCAGATCTTAAGGCATTTACTCGCGGCAGTTCTTGAAGGACTCAGAATTTCTTTGGAAATAAGTTTTTTTTTTCAGAATAATGCTTCATGGACCTGTATGATGTTGCACCGTGTCAGTAATGTAACAACAATCCATTCATTACCCTTATAGATCTTAAGACCTTACTCGCGGAAGTCCATGGAAGGCCTTGAATATCTTTGGAAATTTGTTCGTTACAGGACAGTGCTCACTGGACCAGTAATGTTACAACAATCTAGTGATTACGCTTGTAGATCTTAAGGTCTTAATTCACGGAAGTTCTTGGGGACCTAGAATATCTTTGGAAACTAGTTCTTTACAGAAAATACATGGATATGTGGGATGTTATGCCAGATATACAGATTTTCTGTATTATACAGATTTTTTACCTTCCCTACAGATAAGATACAGAGTACAGAAAAATACAGATTTTTGAAAGGTGATACAGATTTCTACAGAAAGCATAAAATTTGAAGTAATTTTTAATGAATTCAATGAAAACTTTGTAAATTGCTGCTTAAACTTTGAAGAATTTATGAAAATTTGTATATTTTTACACAAGTTTTAGAAAAATAAATACCAATAAAAATTTAAAATCGTCAAAAAGTAGTACATTTTCGTTAGTTTCTATTGAAATCTAGGACTCCCGGTGTCTGCTATACCCTCAAACACGGTGATACAAAAAAATCTGTATTGATACAGATTTTTGATGAAAATCATCTGGCATCTCTAGGTATCAGTAATGTAACAACAACCCATTGATTATGCTTGTAGATCTTAAGGCCTTTACTCACGGAAGTTCCTGGAGGACATAGAACATCTTCTGAACTATTTCTTTACAGAACAACAATCCATGGATATTGCACCGTGTCAGGAATGTAACAACAATCCATCGATTGCGCTTGTAGATCTTAAGGATTTCACTCGCGGAAGTTCTTGGGGGATCTAGAGCATCTTACGTTACAGAACAATACTCCATGGACCTGCATGATGTTGCACCGTGTCAGTAATATAACAATAATTCATTGATTACGCTTGTAGATCTTAAAACGTTACTCGTGGAAGTCCTTGAAGGACGTAGAATATCTTTGGAAATAAGTTCTCTTCAGCACAATGCTCAATGGACCTGTAGGATGTTACACCATATCAGTAATGTTACAACAATCCATCGATTACGTTTGTGGACCTTAAGGTATTCACTCGCGGAAGTTCTTGGAGGACCTAGAACATCTTAGTAAATTTGTTCTTTGCAGATCAATGCTGCATTGTCCTGTAGGATGTTACACGGTATCATTTATGAAGCAACAATCCATAGATCACGCTCATAGATCTTAAGGCCATTACTCGCGGGAGTTCGTGGATGACCTGGATGAGATTTAGATCTCTGCAGATCTATGCCTTATGGATCTGTAAGATGTTGCACCGTATCATTTATGTAACAACAAGCTGTTGATTACGGTTGTAGATCTTGAGGCCTATATTCGCGAAGGTTTATGGAGGACCTTCAACATTTGTGGACATATACTGAACCTATAGAATGCTGCGGTCTTCTTGAGTATACACGCGCTTTCCGCTTCCGCTAGGCCCCTCTTGTATAAATTCCCCCAGTAATAATTCCATCTCTTGAGATATTCTTCCAAATCTGTCAACAAGAAGACTGTGATAAATTAGTATCACACATTGCTACCGCCAGGCCAACAGGAACTTTAAATATAAATTATTCGTTCTGTTCGTCTGCCTACCGATTCTCTAAATATAGATCCGCCCGACCTGCCGGGCTTTATTGTCTTTATCCGGTATCGGTGTAGGTGCACCTCATATATTGCGCGCTGTTTCGACCAGCTTCCTCCCTCCCGTCCCATCACACATATGTGCTGTTGTAGTGGGTGACAGTCATGATGTAGCCATTTCCGGCTGCTGCGCTGCTACCGGGCGTTCTCAGAACCTTACTGCACCTCTGAAGTTCAGGTTCGGGTTCAGTATGGATGCGAGGAAGGCACACACACGACAAGCAATAAAAGTTTTATCTTGTTAGGCTGACTGGTGGATTCGATGAGGCAGGAAGCAACTTGTACGATGAAGTGTAGCAGGCTTAATTTTAGGAGCAAAAGGTAAGAACCATCATGCTACAGAATCCGGAATATAATTTGTATTGCTATCTGGAGCGTGGCTGAAGAGCTCTTGGATTTCCGTGACCCGAAGATTCAGAGTGCTGTACATGCATTAGCGGAGGCGGACATGTGTACCTGAATCCGGCTGCAATGCATAGCTGTAAGCAATTAATTTTCGACAAGTGAAGGAAGGCTTATCTCGCAATTTGGACAACAACATGGAAGAAACTATTAGAATGGATTTGTGGGGAAAGTTCAGCCGTCAGATGTTGCAACAGTATAGCAATAAAATTCCAAGAAAGTTATCGAAATTTGGTTATATTATGGAAAGACTGCTTACATGCTATTAGCATTACGATGAGTGATACATTTTACATTACCTGAACTTTCAGCATCAAAGTTGCAGTTACCGATATTCAATCCTATTTTATAAATAAAAACTCGCTAACTTCGTCGCTGTCATGGTGAATATCAATGGCATTTTTTGAAGGTAGTCTGTGACATTTTTACCTTAAGTTTTCTATTTCGAGATAGGATTTATCGTGACTTTCTTGTAGGTCAAGCCACACAAGTTTTCATATACTGTAAAACGGGGTATCATTAATCGGCTTGACTGACCTCATGAAATGTTCAAATAAACATTTTACATTGCATCAATTTTGCTATCGAATGGTATATCATAATCTGTTATCATTTAGCTATTAAATGACATGCAATTCATGAAAATTTAATTTCATAAACATTGAAATACCGTCGTTCGGGGTAACATTGGTCCATCGCTCCCACGAATTCAATATAAGTCAGAGAATCCGACGGTGGATGCAAAGTATCTTAGAATTATGTATTCTAGTAATCTAGCACACAATATGCATTCCCGTGGTATTCTAAACGTGCGGAATGGTGGCCCAATCCCGAGCAGAGGAAAATATCAAAATAATAGCAACGGAATCACAAAACCTGTTTTTATATCTCGGTTTGTTATTATTAACTAATTAAGTCATCACCGTTCCATAACATGTTCTGTTGGGAAATCTTATTTTGTTATGATCGTGCTCTTGGTGTATTTTCTTTAAATTACATTTCAATAACATGTTTTGTTGTAGCAGAAGTTCAGTTATTATTGTGTCATTGAGACTTTTGATCATTAATATTACAACATAACTAGCTTTGGAATCAAAACTACACCATTCGAGATTTTCGTTGTTCACATTATTCCATGAGGAACTGTAAGAGAAAATATTATTTTGTCATCAGTTCCTCTTCTTTCCGACATTACGTTTTAACTGTGACAGGATCCTGGCTCGAGCCAACTTATCAGCCTTTTGTTTTATAAGCACTTTGAAAAGTATAGTCCCAATTTCAGTTAAGTATGAATATGAATATAGAGAGTGTAATAGAGTATTAGCCATTTTACGAAACATTTTGGATCAACTGGTGGAATTCAAGGACGAACACTTTTTCGACAAAAATGTAAAAAAAAAAATAAGTCATCAATCAAAAGTCTCTATTGATTATTATTTTTAGACATTTTATTTTTATTGACTTCACTGCATCGATCCCACTTAGATTAACTTGGATAAATGTGTCAATCAATAAGGTAATAATGTAAATTAATCTTATAAACAATGAACCACTTAATAAAGGGCTTCTAAACGTCGGTAGTTTTTTATCTTAAGTTGTTTGGGAAATAAACGAAAACTATTGTTTCTCTCTGTTTTCGATAATAAATCGCTTGCGACAACAACAGCGGCCCAATCATGAATGAAACATTTAACAATAGATGCTATTGTTGCGTATCCCATTGAACTCCTATGGGACTTTGGAGGAGTTCCTATCCGCAACAGAAAAAAAGCAAATTTTGTTTTCAGATTATTATCAATACCTTATTCATACCAAAATTTGTTATTGAAATATTTTTAAAAATCGCTGTTATTTAGTTGTTATTGAAACTAACAAAACATGTTATTAAACAGGTCTTCCAGGAACATTTTTTTGTTATAATTTTTGTGATTTTGCCGCTTATGACAGACAAGTTTAGAACAGGATATGTTATGTAAATAACATGAATATAACTCTTTCCGTTACTCAGTTATTTTTCCAAAATAACACATTATATTATGCTGTTGCTATTCCCTTCTGCTCGGGATGTCACCCCACTTTGGCCCAATGACACCCCGCACGACGGTATATCGATTTTTTCATAACTGTGTTTCGTATTGCAATGAGATACATTGTCAAACGGCTCCACCCCACTACCCCGATCGCCACTTCCCCGAAAGCCATTACCCCGAAAGCCATTACCCCGAAAGCCACTACCCCGAATGGGTCATTACCCCGAAAGCCACAACCCCGTATGGGCCATTACCCCCAATCATTCAGGAGATCACCAAAAAAGTGATGGCCGATTAGAAGTTGATGGTTATAAGTTAGAAAACGGTAATCAGTAACAAGTGTATGAACACTCATCTCCACCCTTCCCTATAGTGGTCAAACTGAACTTATTCAAATGTTTGCCTTCTTTAAAAAATAGGCTGTTCTTTTGAGTTTGCAGTGTCCAACCGTGTACTGTTGCAGAGTTGTTTGGCAGTCTGTTAATTTATCTATAGACATTTTTCCTTCTTTTAATCAGAGGCTGTTCTTTCGAGTTTGAGATGTTATATAGTTTATTTACAGACAAACTACTAACTACATAGTGGATTTGTTCTTCTTTGAATAATAGGCTGTTCTTCCAAATTAAGTTTTTGAAAATTAACTGGCGGTCAAATTGGTCAAGCCCTAAAATTATTTTCAAATATTTTCAAGATTTTAGTACTTGCAGTATGTGCAAAGCAAAGCCAGCATCGTTGGACCAAATTGACTTTTTTTGACTGGCGATTGAACTGCAACTTTTCTTTTCGTCAAAGGCTGTTTTTCTATGTGCACTTACATAGTTTACAGGCAGTTGAACTGCTTACTGTATATGAGATTTGCCCTTCTTCAATTTATAGGTTGTTCTTTCTAGTTACATCATTACCGGGTTGATTGACGACTAATCTATTAATTTTAGCTGGTGTTTTTTCTTCTTTTAAAATTGGGTTTTAAATTTTGTAAAATGTATTGATTTTTTTTTATTTTATACGAAAGAGCACCCTTTTCTGAGTCACCATGATTTTTTTCAGATTTTTAGAGCTTTATTTTGGCACATAACATCTATTTCAAACAGATATTTTGAAATCACCTTTTGACAGCTGGGCAGCTACTTGGCAGCTGCGCCTAGTACAAAATGCGACAAGGGGTAATTCAATAAATCGCCTCCATATAAACTTCAAATCGATTTTTAAATAGGTTTCCGAGCACCGAAAATCATGAAAATTTGGATGTCGGCTCAGTTTGGAATGCAGATTCAGATTTTGCAATTATCTCAACACCGTTTAAGAAGCCAATTGGACTATTCTTTCGACCTATATTGTTACAGAGTTGTTCGGTAGCCTGGTGGTTTATTGGTCCTTGCAGGTTTCTGTATAGAAGCCGTGCATAAACTAGGTAGAGTTTCAGAAGAAGGGGGTCTATCCATAGTCTACGCTTCATACAATTTTCCAAATTTTTGTATGGACAAAATTATATGACGGGGAGGAGAAGAGGTCTGAGGTGACCGAAATTTGGTCTACGTGGTTTATGAATGGACCCATAGGAGATTTTCCCTTCTTTAATTTATAGGCTGTTCTGTCTAGTTATAACCATGCAGACCTTTTGGGCCCTAGCCCTATAATCATTTGGCATAGTAATAGTTTGTCCTAATGTCTTTACGGCGTAATGAGCCAGTATTGACAACCAGCATTTAACGGACCTTTGCTGACAGTTATATCTCATGCAAGATCAGCTCTAACACGTATTCACTTGCGTGTGCAGCTTTTTCTTTTTTCTCGCTCATTCTCTTTGATGTACTCAAGAAAGAGCGAGATAGAAGAGGCAGAATGCCCCTTCTTTTATCTGTTTCTTTGTCGTGTTTGTCTACGAGAGTGAGTGAGAAAAAAAGAAAAGTTGATTGATTGATTGATTTATCTTTATTATAGAGACTTTCAGCCCAAAGAAAAGTTGCGCACGCTAGAGTACGCATAACTCCTTTATGTTGTTTTAAGGTTATTCTTTCAAACAGTATCTTCTGGTATTGAAGCTGTCAGAAAAAACCCTTTTAAAAATATGCTTTCGGGGTAATGGCGTTCGGGGTAGTGGCCTATTCGGAGTAGTTTCCTATTCGGGGTAGTGGCATTCGGGGTAATGGCCTATTCGGGGTAATGGCTTTCGGGGTAATGGCTTTCGGGGTAATGTCGTTCGGGGTAATGGCGTTCGGGGTAGTGGCATTCGGGGTAATGGGGTAGAATCGTAAACATTCATGCTTGGCGTGAATACTAGATACAATATGAGATTCGAAATCACTGTATTACTTCAATATGATATCCTAGAGTTGGAATTAATAAACGAAACTTTTATGAAAATGCTCTTTTTCGATAAAATATACGATTTAATTGAAATCGGATATCAATAATTTGAAGCCATTATTGCCTACCTTTAGGCGTTATTCGCGGTTTGGAGGATTTTAATCCTAAAATAATTCAAAAAGTACATAATTTGTAAGAATTTGGACAACATATTCGAAATCAGCGACCCCGAATTTAGTAAGTTAGGATATTTTCAATACAAGTGAACATTGATCACTTACATGATCAATGTTACCCCAAATCAACAAAATAAAAAATTGGATTAAAAAGCCATTTAAACATGTTTTAAAGTTTTATAATAATTTTTCGAGTAGCTTAACACATACTTAGAGGGCCAGTACTTGTTTTAAAAATATAAAACATGTAACGTTTGCTTTAAGAAGAGAATTATTCAAGATAGAACGAAAATTCTGTTCAATGTTACTCCGGATTACGATACTATTATCTCAGGTTTAGCTTCTGAAATGAGCTGTATGTGGTTGAATTTAGATATGTCGAAATGACCATTTCAGCACTGGTTTGCACACATTGCATACATGCATACTTTCATTCACTTCATTTAAAATCGCTTTGATTTCATGTAGAATTATGCAATCTTGCCCAAATTTAGGCTAATAGACAACTACATAGTTGATCGACTGACTGTGAAAATTTGAGAATGTTTGTGAAAGCTTTGCCTGTTTCGATTATTTTGTCTATCCTCTGAAGCTCTTCTCATCTTCATGGCGTACCATGCCAGCTGTGGCAAAGCTTGCTCGTCAGCTTAGCATGCTACAAGCATTTCCACAGTTATTTACTGAGAGCTTTCTCTCACCTCTGCCATTTTCCATGTGTATCTTGTGGCAGGCATGAAGAGTCTCTATATCCAAGAAAGTCAAGGATTTTTTTTTTACGAAAAGATTTTGGACCGAACCCGTCACTCTAAGCATGGCCTTACTGAGTATACGTGCGCTTATCGCTACTATTCTATGGGCCCTCATGGTATGGGTACCATTGCTGTTTTATCTGTCAGCAAGTTACTTTATCGATCATTGTATTTGACGGGAGATGACGCTGTGTTTCTACGCACGTCATCCACCGTTTCATAAAACTTATGCATATCATTCTGTTCTATACAAGGGGGAGACGCTGAGCACATCTTTATTTGTGCCAATTATTTTCAGTGTGGGGGTGGAAGCTCAGGTAAAATATTCTCTTCTGGATGCCCATTAAAAACACCACCCCCGGCGAAGACTGGCGCTTGAGCCTAGCTATTTGGCACTGTAGTTGAAGGAAATCCCAATGCAGAACCCGTAGCTTCCGGGAAGGTAAGCCCTGCTCCCTGGGTTAGTGGGTTGGTGTCAGGCCCTGCGAGCCAGCCGTAAAAAAGACTAGCACCGAAAAATGAACAAGAGAAGAATGCGAGCCGATACCATTGGCAACGACCACAGCGACGAAAAGGGACTTGCGATTGGAAGCTCGGTACACGAAACTGCAGATCTTTCAACTTCATCGGGAGCACCCGCATACTCGCCGATGTACTGAAGAACCGCGGTTTCGTAATCGTAGCGCTGCAGGAGGTGTGTTGGACAGGATCTATGGTGCGAACGTTTAGAGAGTTGCGTGAGCTGGGAACAGCTTTTATAGTGATGGGCGACATGCAGAGACGCGTGATGGCGTGATCGGTTGGTGGCCGATCGACGAAAGAATGTGCAGGTTCACGATTCACGACGATTGGAAAGTTCAGCGACCACCAGCTGACGAACGAAAATGGCCTACGCCTCATCGATTTCGCCGCCTCCAAGAACATGGCCATTCGTAGCACCTTCTTCCAGCACAGTCTCCCGTATCGTTACACCTGGAGATCACCACAACAAACGGAATCGCAAATCGACCACGTTCTGATTGATGGACGGCACTTCTCCGACATTATCGACGTCAGGACCTATCGTGGCGCTAATATCGACTCTGATCACTACCTGGTGATGATTAAACTGCGCCCAAAACTCTCCGTTGTTAACAATGTACAGTACCGGCGGCCGCCCCGGTACGATCTAGAGCGACTGAAGCAACCGGATGTCATCACCGCATACGCGCAGAATCTTGAGCCACCGTTGCCGGACAAGAGTGTGCTCGATGTGGCCCCTCTACAGTATGCGGCAGGAAAAAATGCGAAAGTGTTTTTCAACTTCAAACCTCATTTTCGTCCATTTGACATTAACCAATCTATGTTTCAACGTTCCATGATCTATAATAGGCTAGTTTTCTGAAAAGTTAATTAAAAAATTTCCCATTTTGGTCACTAACCTTTACAGGGCGGCGCCTGAAGATGAAGACAACCAGCATTTTCAAACCGCAAAAAATCGCACAGGTCGCTAAATTTCGCATCTGATAAAACAAAATTTTTGATTTTCTCTACAATATCATCAAATATATGTACTTATTTCATCTGGTATGTGAAACTACATGGATCTGGATCAGTGTGGTCTGGTTGTTCATCGAATTTGAGCTAATTTTGTTACTGTTATAGTCATTTTGTTTAATGACCATTGGACGCGCAGTTTATTGATATCCGCTTATTAGGCCTACATTATCACATGTTAAACATCAAATATGTTCATTTTTATTTTTCAGTGCTAGAATATAGACATTGACTGATACACTGTCATGAAAAAAATACACATATATATCCTATATTTAGCGTGTAATAGTGCCTTGAACTTTTCGCATTTTTTCCTGCCGCACCCTGTAGAGGACTGCTGGAGTACAGTGAAAGCAGCCATAAACAACGCAGCCGAGAGTACCATCGGGTACGTGGAACGGAGTCAATTAAACGATTGGTTCGACGAGGGGTGCAGAGCGGTTCTGGAGGAGAAGGACGCAGCGCTGGCGGTAATGCTGCAGCATGGAACACGACAGAATGTGGAGCGATACAGACAGAAGCGGAAGCAGCAGATCCGTCTTTTCCGGAAGAAAAAGCCTGGAAGAAACGGAGTGCGAGGAAATGGAACTGCTGTGCCGTTCACAAAAAAAAAACATGTAAGTTCTACCAGAAGCTCAACGCATCCCGCAAAGGCTACGTGCTGCAAGCCAAAATCTGCAGGGATAAGGACGGGAGCCTCCTGAAGGACAAACGTGAGGTGATCGAAAGGTGGAAGCAGCACTTCGACGAGCACCTGAATGGCGAAGAGAATGTAGGCACGGGGGACCAAGGCAGCGGAGGAAATTACTATGTTGGTGCAGCAGAGGACGGGAACGAACCAACTCCCACGCTGAGCTCCCATCAGCTCAAAAACAACAAAGCGGCTGGTAAGGACGGTATCGCAGCATAACTCATCAAGATGGGCCCAGATAAGTTGGTCACCTGTCTGCACCAGTTAGTAGTCAAGATCTGGGAAAACCGACCAGCTACCGGAGGAGTGGAAGGAAGGGATTATCTGTCCCATCCACAAGAAAGGCGACAAGTTAATGTGTCAGAACTTTCGAGCGATCACCATTTTGAATGCCACCTACAAAGTGCTATCCCAAATCATCTTGCGTCGTCTTTCACCGAAAGTAAATGAGTTCGT
The DNA here is from genome assembly GCF_035046485.1 of Aedes albopictus. Taxonomy (NCBI): domain Eukaryota; kingdom Metazoa; phylum Arthropoda; class Insecta; order Diptera; family Culicidae; genus Aedes; species Aedes albopictus. The sequence continues at coordinate 104,013,565 of NC_085138.1, read as the reverse complement.
GGGGAGTTACCAAGCCGGTTTCATCGACGGCCAGTCGACAACGGACCAGATCTTCACCGTACGGCAAAACCTCCAGAAATGCCGAGAATACCAGGTCCCAACGCATCACCTGTTCATCGACTTCAAGGCGGCATACGACAGTATCGACCGCTCAGAGCTATGGATAATTATGGACGAGAACAGCTTTCCCGGGAAGCTGACTAGACTGATAAGAGCAACGATTAACGGTGTGCAAAACAGCGTAAGGGTTTCGGGTGAACTATCCAGTTCATTCGAATCTCGACGGGGACTACGACAAGGTGATGGACTTTCTTGCCTACTATTCAACAACGCCCTGGAAGGTGTGATGCGACGAGCCGGGCTCAACAGCCGGGGTACGATCTTCACGAAATCCAGCCAATTTGTCTGTTTTGCGGATGACATGGATATTATTGCTAGAACATTTGGAACCGTGGCAGAACAGTACACCCGCCTGAAACGTGAAGCAGCAAACGTGAATGCGACTAAGACAAAGCACATGCTGTTAGGTGGGACTGGAAAAGCCTTGGCAGCAATGTTACGATAGACGGGTATACTTTCGAGGTGGTAGAAGAATTCGTCTTCGTCTAACCATCCGGTTGGTACAAGAAGGCGTGGAGCGCAGAGAGCACGATGGGCGGACCAGGTGGAGCGTATCAGGTATCAGAAGGCCGGCTCCAGAGGCACGTTATCCTCCATTCGGGACATTTGTTCCATCGCCAAAATAATAGCCTATTTCATCATCTACCTGAGGGAAAAGGAAGGAAATAAGGATAGGGATGGGGATAAGGATAGGTAGGGAAATAGGAAAAGTACCCTGGAAGAGGATACTAACGCATAAGCGTACCACAACGGGTTCAAACAGCCAGCGCCCTGAAAAGGGCACTGTAATAACGCAAACAGCAGAACAACGTAATAACAGAACAACAGAATATCCTGAATATTCAGGTCTCTGAAGTCAGTTTCACTTAATGAGTGTTTACCGAATACTCGGAAACGCAGTTGCGCAAAAACTGGACAGTTACATATCAAATGATACGAAGTTCCATAATCGGATTCACAGCTATCACATGCAAATAAATCAGCTTGCTGAATATTCGCCATGTGATAGCTGAGTCGGCAGTGGCCAGTCAATGCTTTGACCAGAATGCTGCAATTCTGCTTTGACAAATTTATAAGATACTTCGCCACCCTTGGAGATGGCTCAGTACAATACATTTTGGTTTGACGACATGACTCCAAACTATTCCAGTATTGTCTGTGTTGAGTAGCAGCCCAGGTGTGAATCTGAAGCTTTACCCAACACTTCGATATCGGAATAGCTGGCTAAGGGCCAATGAAGTCATGTGATGCTCCAGTGCTATCTAACTCATCAGCCAATTCATTTCCTGCGATGGAAGAATGGCCAGGTACCCATACAAGATGAACAGCGTTTGCTGAATTCAGCTCCTCGATTTGAATTCGACAAGCGATAACTATCTTCGACCTGGAGTTGGCCGAAGCAAGTGCTTTAATAGCAGCCTGGCTATCTGAACAGGAGTATATTACTTTGCCCATTACGTGCTGCTGAAGTGCTGACATTGGCGAAACTACAAATTTTTGCCAGGGGGTGCACTACGAACAAGTATTCATTAGTTCATCCATTCCTCATTCAACGCCCCATATCTCACAGCAATGCTTCAAAATTCTAGGGGGTGCCTGGCAACCCCGGCACCCCCGGTAGTTTCGCCTATGAGTGCTGATTGCACTCCGCACATAAGAGCAAAGATTTCGGCCTGAAAAACGGTGCAGTATCTACCAAGTGAGTAAGACAGATACAGCCTTAGCTCACGAGAATAAACGCCAGCACCTGCTCGACCTTCGAGGAATTTCGTGGAAAATGTCCTATATGGAAAATTACAAGCAATTGTAAGATCACTTGGAGCAAGGACAATTTTGTTCCAATTCACCAAAAGTGGAAACAACGAGGTGTGTGTTGATGTGCGGTTCACAGGAGTTTCCTCTAGTAGATCGAGTACCCGTAGACGGTAAGTGCAAGAAAGTGCTTCTTGTTTGAGATGAATGTGTAGTGGAGCAACGTCAAAGAGAACTTCGAGCGCTGCCGTGGGAGTTGAAGAGAACGCTCCAGACATCGCCATCAAGCACATCCTTTGGAGATGGCCTAACTTTGATTGGACCATTCTCATTTCGCCCTTTTGCCACCACACAAGACATCCATAAGCCAATATTGGCCGAACAACAGTTGTGACAATCCATTTGACATACTTGGGTTTTAGACATCAAGTTGTACCAAAGGTTCGCCGGCATTGCCCGAAGGCCATACAAGCTTTCTTGATTCTGAACTCAATGTGAGGTGTCCAGGAAAGCTTGGAATCAAGAATGACTCCAACGTACTTTACCTGTTCAGTCACATCGATTTCAGAATCAAAGAGACGCAAAGGTCGAACGCCATTACGGTTTCGCTTTTCCGTAAAAAGAACAACAGATGTTTTACTCGGATTAGCCGAAAGGCCATATTGGCGACACCGACCCTCAACTACCTGAAGGGCGCTTTGCATCAGGTCGAAAAGGGTGGTGATACACATACCAACTAACAATGCTAGGTAGTCGTTGGCAAAACCATAAGTAGGAAAACTGCTATTATTGAGTTGCCTTAATAGCGTATCTGCTACGAGATTCCACAAAAGCGGTGATAAGACTTCCCCTTGGGGGGCATCCACAAACACTGAATTTCCTAATCCCTGCTAGACGCAATGTCGAGAAGAGATATCGGCTTTTGAGCATTTGGTGAATCCAATTGGAAATCATTGGAGATATACCATGACTCCGTGCGGCTTCCGATATGGCATCGAAAGGCACGTTGTCAAAGGCTCGATATCTAAGAAAACACCCAGACAAGACTGGTTTTGAGCTAATGCTTTCTCGTTATCATAAACAACCTTGTGTAAAAGAGTCACAGTGGACTTACCAGATTGGTAGGCATGTTGATTCACATGAAGAGGCACGTTGGCTAAATGAACATCACGGATGTGATGATCCACAATGCGTTCTAAGCCTTTCAGAAGAAAAGAGGTCAAACTGATAGGTCTGAAACTCTTTGCTTCTTCATACGACGCACGATCCACTTTCGGAATAAACTTCACAGTAATATCTCGCCAGGATTTGGGAATATACCCTGTAGCAAAACTGCAAACAAGTATTTTTTTCAAAACATGTTTGAAATGATCAAATCCCTTCTGAAGCAAAATAGGATAAATCCCATCTGCCCCAGGAGATTTGAAAGGAGCAAAGCTATTAAGTGCCCACTCAATCGATTCTATAGTTACAATACTCCGAGCCGAAGCTAAAGAATCATAACTACAAGAAAAGACATCAGGATCATCCGAAGATGTAATATCCACACATCCAGGGAAGTGTGTGGTGAATAAGCATTTCAGAACTTCCTCATCAGAGGAAGTCAGATCGCCATTTGGCAAACGAAGTTCGTTCACTCGGAAATCCTTAGATTTCGCAAGGATTTTATTTAACCGACTGACTTCACTCAAACTGGAAAGTGGCCAAAGCCGGAAGGATACGATGGGCAGGGCATGTTGCAAGAATGCCGGACAACAACCCTGCAAAGATGGTGTTTGCTAACCATCCGGTTGGTACAAGAAGGCGTGGAGCGCAGAGAGCACGATGGGCGGACCAGGTGGATCGTGATCTGGCGAGTCTTGGGCGTGACCGACGTTGGAGAGCTGCAGCTTCAAATCGAGTAGGGTAATTTTCCAATTGTTGCACGGCTTAAAACTCGCCTATTGTTGCACACTCCATGTTATTCTTATGAGGTGTGCAATAATTGACGAATTTTTAGCCGTGCAACAATTGGAAAATTACCCTATTATGGCGGTAAATTGTTGATTCAGTATTATCATGAATTTGATGTTAACTAAATAAATGAAATAAATGAAATATTTTCGCTCCTGCTTCTTAAAAGCTTCAGAAATAAATTACCAGAGTTTGTTTGGCATTCCGAAATTATCAGTGAATTCCATGTTTCCCACGGACTTTTATCAACAGTCTTACATTTGTATACTCCATTGCACGGTGACGTCATCAAGAAATCGGTCTCTTTCTATCCTACGGGAAATTAGAAAACAACAGGACCAACACCTGTCACATTTGACAGGTACTGGTCCTGTTGTTTTCAAGCTCTCTGAAAGAGATAGAAACTCCATTAACTACCTAAATGGGGCTTCCAATTAAAAAATGATTTAGTTCCAACATGCTTCCGGAACCACGCGTTCATTCAAAATTTCGTTGATTCTTCGAATCGTTTCCAGCATCCAACTAATTTGGCGCCAAAAAATCCCATGCACAACACTTGGCGCCCATCACCACCACCCACATTCATTCACGGCTCGATCCGTTTCTACCGCACGGGGAGGAAAATCTCAACTCCGTCGGTTTCCGCGCACCACGTGCTTCCCCGACTCGATTCAAATCGCACCAATCCGAACGGGCCGGGTTCGCGCCCCGGCTGACCCGTGGTGAGATTGCGCACCGTTGTCGTCACAACCTTCAGGATTATTCGTCGTCGCTCTTGAGGCAGGTTCCAGCTGGGCCGAACCGGACCGTTCGGTTCAGTTCAGTGTCAAATTCGTTACGGTCGTGCAGCAAAACCGCGTTCGCTCGCTTCGAAATTTGATGTCCTCTGGTCAGTCAGTCAGTCAGTTGGAGCTTCTCCTTCCAGGATAGAAGAGATCTGCCTTCTGCTGCTGGAGTCTTGTGGGTGGTTGTTCCCGTGTCGTCCCCCTGCTGCCTGCCCCGCGTCATCGAGTGTGAGTCGTTGGGGGCCGTTCGTTGTTGGTTGAGGGAATCGCGCAGATTGTCGTTTCTTCTCCGGACTCCTGGCAGTAGTCAAACGGGTGGAGAAGGTTTGAGAAGGATTAAGTGAAATTCATGCAGTGTTCAGTGTGGGAACTAGTCGCGGATGGCAGTTTCCTGGTGAAGTTTTGCGGCCGGGAGGGCCGCTCCCGTCGGTGGATGATAAGCCTCCTTGGGAGGAAGCTGTCAGTATTTTAATGGGGATGGAGTTGACGAGAAATCTGTGCATGGATTGATCCGGGATGTAGAAGATGCAGGATCAGTTTGAGAAGTGTGGATAGTGAAGAAAGAAGTTTTTCAACTGAATCAAATTGTGGCGACAGTAGTGCAATACTACCGAAGTGTTAAATGGCTGAAATCGGCCTGAGACCACGAAATGAAGGCCTATGGTGGTTTGATTTTCCTACTGTTTATGGATAGTGAATGGTTAAAACGTGATTCGCTGCACTGAAGCTGCGTTTGTGCGGATTACAAGTGATGGTGGAGACGCATGGTGCTGCTCAACAAGAAAGAAAATTGATTGGTTTTACGACATTCGAACGATGCGGGTGGAAAACGAACTCCGAAACAAAGTGGAATAATCCGAAAAGAAAAACTCTCTGCAGCGAATGCAATCTGCGTGGGATTCAAGTGCCGAGATTGGTTCAACAGTGAGAATTTGCGCCGTAGGCAGAACGCTTCAGAATACTAATTAGTGTGCATGTAAATCAAATTAATAATACCGATCCTTCGAGGTTGTGTGAACTCAGCGTGTAAGAAATCACTCAACCAGATAATTAGTGCTAGTTGTAGATACTAATGAGTTCACAAGTACCGAGCTTTCGTGAATCGTCAAAATCATAACCGAATAATTTACCCAACATAACCGTAAGATAGTGATATAAAACTAGTTATTAGTAGAATAGAGCTCATTAAAAATCGCAGTAAAGGCAGAAATAGCCTTCCTGCATGTGTATGTTACATAACCTACCCCATAAGTGGAAACAACCTAAGGGACTCCAACAAAGAGTCCCATATATCACCCATTCGTCAGCCGTTCGGTCGTCGCCACGACAGCAGTGCTAAGCGGATAACGAAGGTTCACATAACGATTAATTGGATTAAAAATTGCACCGCGCGCCTTTGGAGAGGAGGACGCGGCAAGGCTTTCTACACATCTATAGTGAAGTGAAAAAAAAAACCCGGTGGTAACGATGTCAAACGCGAAGTGAATCTTGCTGCGAAAAAGACAACAATCGACAACAAGTCCCCCGCCTGGGAGACAGGACTCACGGGCTGTACACTTCGGTTCCTGTAAGGAAAAGTTGTCCAACAAACAACAACAAACACACAGACAGCTGAAACCTGAAAGGTAGGTTGGACTCTTTGATGGACCGGGGGAACAAGTTGTTGTCTATTGTGTTGATTTGATGTTCGCCGAACCGCCCAACCCAGCCTCCAGGGGCGTGAGATTTTTCCTTTGAAAACGAGTTTTAAAAGGATTTTGCTTGTTTGGGTTGGGTTTCAAGGGTAGCGCATCCCACACACACGTACACCTGAAATAGCCAACGGGAGGATGTTTTTTTGATGATTGGACGAGAAAATTGTGTTATGTATATCGAAATTGAAATGCGGGTTGCGGTTTGGGGCTAGAGCTGGTTTGAGTTTCTCTTTACCTTTGACGGTAGGAAAACGTACCAATGCTAGAGACAAATTGTTGTACAGTAATTTTTCGCCTAACTTTTGTTTTTTTTTTATATTACTGCTCATCAATCTTGAGCATGAGCATAGATATTTGTACAACTATTAGATTTCCTGATTGACCGAAACAATCAGAATTGGTTTTGGAAACTTCCTTTCTAAATCCTTTTCAAAGGAGGTACTTCAATTGTCTAATAAATTTATCCTTGATTATTTCAGCACGATTTTTCTCAGAATATTTCAACAAGTGTATACCAAAGTTTTGTAGAATTTGAACTCTTTATAAAGCAGTGGAAACATTTTTTCTGCTTTTAAAAAACTTATCTTGGATTACCAACAGCTATAATTTTTAGTCCACAACAAATGTTATAGACTGTTTCAGAAATTATAAATACACTTTGTTTATTGAATAAAATGTACTGTTCTTATGATTTTACCAATTTCTTTGAGAATATAGCATATTGTACTCCATATTTTTGTGTTTCCTTTCAATTGTCTTGATATTTTGAAGAACAGTCGCACTCTCTAACAATTAACTTCATTCTCCAAATTTGCATATGCACAAAGGTGTTTTTTAATTAATTCAACATTATTTATCACTAAATATCAAAAATTGCCTAACTTTTAATTTCGCTTTCTCAACAAGTTGTCTAAGGAATACTTTGATCAAAATCTGGGAAAAAGCGATAAAGGCATTCCCACAACATTTTTTCTAAGATCAAGTTTCGTATTTTTGAAGGTTTTTTCGGAACATAAGAACTACCACACATTTTCTTAGCTTTCCTGAAGGCATTAAATTTAAACTAATTTATTTTTTCAGCTCATTCGATCCTTTAGATGGCAAAGCTTAATTATCATACCATAAAAACAAATGCATTAAGCAGTAATTAACCTTCATCCAGCCGACGTACACTTTCCACCTGCGGAAAAGCGCAAAAATGGTCATAACTTTTTTTTTGTTTTTCGATGAATTTTGATGAAATTTTCACAACTTCCCGAAAAACTCTTCTAGTTTATGATGCCGGGGATATGGGTGCCTGGTCCACATGGTTCCGGTGTTATTCCGGATTGCCTTGGCCACATACTTTGCGCAACGTACATCTCAAGATCCCGATGAGGTAGAAATATAGTGTCTTCGGCGAATTTGTTCAGCAGGTTAAGAACTAACTGGCAATGGCGACTATGGTTCGAGATTCGGCCGCTAGGTGACGCCAGGGTCAAACATCTTCAAACTTCTACATCTCAGAATCCTGATAAGATAGAATGATGCCGTCGTCAACAAAGTGCTTCAGCAAGCTAAAAACTGTCTTATAGTTGAGTCTTTGATTAGTGATTTATTCGCTAGGTTATTCGTTACACCGTCTTTGACCCCCTGAAGACAAATGTTGTCACCCCACAATATTGCTCCATGTTTTCTTCCGGGAATGTCTCCGGGAATTTCTGCAGGAACTCTTCCGGGAATTTTTCCAGGTATTTTTCGGGAATTTCACTAGAACTTCCTCTGGAAATGTCTCCGGAAATTCTTCCGGAAAATTTTGCTGGATTTCCTCTAGGACCCACATCAGGAACTCCTGCGGAGATTCCTTCAGGAATTCCTGTGGTAATTTTCATAGGAATTCTTCTAGGAATTTCTCCAGGAGTTCTCCAGGAATTCATACGGATTTCCTCAAAAAAATTTTCCCAGGAATACCTCCATGAGTTCCTCCGGGAATTACTCCATGAATTGCTCCGGGATTTTCTTCAGAAATTCTTTCAAGAATTTTTCCAGGCTGGTTTTTTCCGAGAATTTTTCTAGGAGTTCCTCAAGGAATATCTCCGGGAATGTCTCCAGGAAATGCTTCGGGAATTTCTGCAGGAATAGCCTCGGAAGTTTCTTCAGGAAATTGTCCGGGTTTTTCGTCAAAAAAATCCACTGGGAATATCTCCAGGAAGTCTTCCTTCAGGAAGTCTTCCGTGACTTTTTTTTCAGTAAACCCTCTACGAATTTCTCCAGGAATTCCTCTGGGAATTTATCCAGGAATTCCACTGGGAATTTCTCTAGGAATTCCTCCTTTGTTTTCTCCAGGAATTCCACCGGGAATTTCTCCGGGAATGTCTCTGGAAATTCTCCCTGGAATTTCTCCAGAAATTCCACTAGGAATTTTTTCAGGAAATCCTTCCAAAATTTTTCCTGGAATTCCACTAGGAATTTCTTTACGATTCCCTCCAGGCATTTCTCCGGGAGTTTTTCTAAGACTCTCATCAGCAATTTCTCCGGTGATTCCTTCAGTAAATTGTCCAGGACTTTTGCCGGGATTATTTCCAGAAATTCTCAAGAAGTTCTCCCGGGGATTCCTCCAGGAATTCCCTCAGGGGATTCCTCCAGAGCTTCTTCTAGGAATTTCTTTCGGGGAATTCCCTGAAGAACTTTCCAGAGGAATTACTGGAGAAGTTACCGGAGGAATTCATAGAGAAATTTCCTGAGGTATTCCTGGAGGAAATCCTAGAGGGATCCTCAGAGAAAATCCCGAAAATTTCCTTTAAAAAAACCCGGAGGAATGTCAGAAGAGTCCCCAGAGGAATTCCTGAAAGAATTTATGGAGGATTTTCTGGAACATTTCCAGAATAAATTCCCAAAACAATTCCTGGAGGATTTCCTGGAGAAATTCCCGAAGACATTCTCGGAGAAATTCCTGGAGAAATTCCTGGAGAAATTACAGGATAAATTCCCGGAGGTATTCGTGAAGGAAGTCTTAGAGGAATTCCGGGAGAAATTCTCGAGGGTTTGTTTGAAAAAAAAAAAAATCACGTAAGACTTCCTGAAGAGATTCCAGGAGAAATTCCCAGAGCATTTTTTGAAAAAAAAAAACCGACAGTTTTCCTTAGAAAATTCCCGGATATTTTCCTGGAGAAACTCCTGGAAAAATTCCCGGAGAAATTCCTTGAGAAATTCTTGGAGGAATTCCTATAGTACATCCCGGAAGCATTCCTGAAGAAATTCCCGGAGGAGTTCATGGAGGAATTCCCGCAGGCACTCATGGACGAATTCCTGGAGAAATTCTCAGTTAAATTTCCGGAGATAATCTTGAATTCCTGCAGAAATTGCCGAAGGCTTTCCTGCAGGAGTTCCTGATGGGAGTCCTAGATGAAATCCTGGGGAAATTTCCGGAGGAAACCCTGGAGGATGTCCTAGAAGAATTCCCGGAAAGTTTCCTGAAGAATTTCCTGGAGGAAGTGGAATTCTTGGATAAATTCCCGCTGGAATTCCCGGAGAGATTCCTGGACAAGTTCCCGGAAGAAAAAACTGAGCAAAAGAGCAATATTGTAGGGGGTCAAAGACGGTGTTAAAGTAGTCTTGTACCACCGTACTCGATTGTCTACTATCCTGCCGAATGGCTCTAAGCTTGTTGAACAACTATGCTGAAGATGGAATACTTCTTGTTCATTAGGGTGTTTCTACGGTTCTATAACATTTGGCCGAAAACCATTTACCGGAAAGACATTTACCCGAAAACCATTTAGCCGAATGTTACATATACCTGAATGCGACACTTACCCGAATGCGACATTTACCCGAAAAGTTTATAACTATGCACAAATTATGATTCTGTGTATCAAGTTCATTTATTTTGTTCAATCCAAAATGTACATGTATTATTTTGTAAATTGACACTCTGTTATTGGCTATTTCCGGTCAAAATTGGAATCTATCTCGAATAATATCAGAACCAAGGACACCAGATACGTCTTACTTCCTCTTAACTTTCGGAACAATTCACTGGACGTTTTCCGATTTTAGAGCTAAAATTGTTTGAATGTTTTGATTGCTGGTGTCATCTAGCGTCGCCATTGCCGGATAGATTTCAGCCTGCTGAACAATTTTACTGAAAACGCCATGCTAAAAGCTTATTACAGTAACGAGATACACGTGTTTAAATATAATACACAATGAGCCACCTAGCGAAAAAATCACGACTCAAAGACTCAACTAGCATACATTGTTTAGCCTGCTGAAGAACTTTATTGAAGACGGCATCATTCTATCTTATCAGGATTCTGAGATATAGAAGTTTGAAGATTTTTGACCATGGCGCCACCTAGCGGACGATTCTCGAACCAAAGACGCCATTGCCAGATAGTTCTTAGCCTGTTGAATAACTTTGCTGAAAACGGCATGCTTGTACCTCATTAGGGTATCGAGATATACGTGTTTGAATTTTTCAGACACAATGCGCCACCTAGCAGATAAATCCCAAACCAAAGAATTTCAGACTATCAGATAGTTCTGAGCTTGCTGAAGAATTTTGCCGAAGATAGCATCATTCTATCTTATCAGGTTTCTGAGATATGAGGGTTTGAACATTTTTGACACTGGCGCCACCTAGCGGCCGAATCTCGCCGTTGCCAGTTAGGTTAAGACATTCGCTTGCTTAACCTTTGTTGCTACTGGTGTTGTTGCAAAATTTGAAAAACAAATTTTTGCATTGAGAAGGCCCGTAATGTTTCTTGATCAAATATTCCAGTAAAAACTACTCTTACCAATCAAGAAATAACTTTTCTTATCGATGCAGTAGCTTTTATTGTGTTTGGAAATTAGATATTTTATTTGTGAGATTTTTTCCTTTTCTACTATGCTTCATTTTTTGACCACTTTGTGCAACTTCAAGTTTTAATTATCTAGTTTACAGAGCCCTATTTTTCAACTTTTGCAAGAAACATCAACAAAGTTGGTATTATTTGCTTCGTTAGCATGTTTACTATAAGAGCTAGAAGAACCTTTTTTGGATATTGTGCTCAATTTGAAATGGCAGTTAATCGTTAGTGTATTTATAATTTCTGAACGCAATGTTGGAGCTGTTTTGTAACATAAAAAGGGTTATATTTGAATGCATGAAAACTAACATATAATCAAATTAGGTTCACATGAGTTAAACTTCGCAAAGTACGCTAAACGGACTGTAGGGTCCCCCAGTTAGTCTTGAGCGTGAGCTTGATTGACCGCTCGTAGATGCTACTCCGGTATCGCCAGACCAGCTACACACACACACAAGGAACCAATGGGAGCATCCATTTAGTACGTCACGCTAAAATTCGGATTTTCAAACCACCCCCCTACCCCCCTCGTACGGGTTTTTCCTATACTTAATACATTGCTTGTCACACTTTCACAAACCCCCCCTCCCCCTAGGACCGTGACGTACTTAATGGATGGCCCCAATGAGAATATCAGTCGGGGACTAAGCGTGCATCTTCAGTGTGTGAGCGATCTTCTGATCTTCTATTTTTAGACAACAATAATGGCGCCTGCCACGTCAGGTTGCAGATCAATTTGGGGAAGGGAATGGAAGTGATGAATGTAATCGTTTGTATCCACATCAGACCGAATATACCTCTGCGTCTGCACAAACTCATACGGATATCGGAGTGTTGGTGGGATATGGTTGGCAGAGGGTTCACATTACACAATGGTGTGTGGATGCCAGGTGTAAGGTGTTAGATTCAGGTATCAGTAGGTCGGCTCTAGAGGCACGTTCTCCTCCATTCGGGAAATTTGTGCCATCAGGTGTTAGATTAGTGCGATTATTACTATGAAGCTAAAGCGGCACCGTTCACTTGATTGTATAACTTGTAGGCTTTTTTTTTAGTTTTTATTTTTGTGTATTTTAACTTAGATGCTAATTCTACACTCATTTTAACTTGTAGGCGTTATCCGATACATTTTAACTGTGCTGTGAAAGTTGGAAGGAAAGGAAACGTCTTTTCAATCGTTTCTGGTTCTAGCGATGGCTATGAACATATGAATATACATGAATTGTACATAGAGAGGATAGTATAGAGAAAATGGATTGAAAGATATAATGTAGAAGGAAAGGGACGGGCCAGGAATTGTACCCAGGACCTTCTGAATATGAATCAGAAGCGATAGCTACTAGACCACCAAGCCCGTACAGTGGGGTGCCTCCCTGTTAGCAAAAATATTTTTTTTTTTAAACCTATGACTTATTTTTGCATTATGCCACTAAAAGTGAATCTTTTTATGACTGGAAAATTCAAATTTATGGCATTTGCGCCACTTTTAAATCTTAATATTTTTGGCTCGAACTCGAAGGTTTCTCTTTTCATTTGATTTGAATCCAGAAGAGCTTATGAATTCCAGGTTTCAGCAACTTTTGAAAAATAAATCGCAGCCTAGATCGCAGCCTACTGAACATAAGTAGTATATCATTGTGCTCATCTCATTATATAAAAATTCATGCAATGACCAGCTAAAAAGTTCTTCAATTGATAACTGCAAGAGAGCTTCCAGAGAAAGAACACTAGATTGAAGAGTGGCAGGCCAAGTTCCAGTGTAAACCTAGAACCACTTCGGTTGAATATTGGCGGAGATATCGCTAAAACATTATGATTTGTGAATTGCCTGAAAATATATATTTTCAGTCATATATTTAGACTTGCATGACTTCGAAGGACTCTTTCGTCCCAATTGCTTGAAATTTGTTTGTTTAATTCAGTTTAGCAGTTTTTTTAGAAATCACCCATTACGAAGTGAACAAAGCTGTAAAAAATACACTAAATTCCCCTATCACCATTTTAACTGGCTTCGTAGAAAATTTGTCTTTTGTTTTCTGTAGACAAAAATTGCTATAAGCCGCAAGAAGGCTGTCTTTCAGTGACGATGTCATGACAATATGAAGGATAATTAAGAGATTCGACAGTTCTGCTGATGTAAAAAGCGAAAAAATCTTATATTTTTGCATTGAATATACTTCATAAAAATCCTATGATTTTGTGAAGAATTAACACAAGGCGAAACTGGAAGCATTTCCTCTTCTTTGGTTTTGATTTTTTATTAAATAATGATGCAACATGCTGAAAATCGGGTTTCGTACACATATAGAGTATAGATTAAAGATTCTTCTGATTTTTTTTTCGTGGTAAAAAATGTTTTTCGTTTTCGCAGAAACTATTTTTTTGTGAAATTTTACTTAAAAATGACTTCTGCAAAATCGAAAAACATTTACCTAATAAGAAAAACTTTTATGAGAAGATTGAAACAGAAAAGTTTTCATAGGGTGACGCTTGAACAAATCGGGTTGTCGCACTATCTCTTTTGTTTTAATTTTCCCATCAAAGTTTTAAAACCACTTTTAGAAATTCGTAAAACGCATATTTTCGTGCGCGGAGAATCTTACAAATCCGTTCAAACGATATTGACGTTTTTCTATAAATAATAGGCACTTTTATACTTTTTTTCTAGAGTTTCAAAAATAACACCCCTCTATTTTTTAAAATATGTTTTATATCAATATCTCTTCTTTTGAATGCTGGCAAAAGATATTTTTATATTTGTCCCAGCCAGTTAAGACGCCCTTTTCAAAGATTTTTAAAGAAAAACGACAATAGTTATGAACTAGAGATGGTCGGGTTTCAGAATTTACTGACCCGAACCCGACCCTTACCCGAACAATTTTCAATTTCAAAACCCGGACCCGACCCGTACCCGAGAATTTTTTGTTCTGTCAAACCCGGACCCGACCCGAACCCGAAAAAAAATTGCCAATAAACCCGACCGAAACCCGAGTTAAATAATAATCATTAAATGTATCGGATACAACAAATAAAACATTTTTCTGAATACTGATTTATCTACATTGGTACCAAACCCGACTTGAACCCGACATTATTCAAACCCGACCCGACCCGTACCCGAGAATTTTGAAATTGTTTAAACCCGGACGCGACCCGTACCCGAGCTTTTTTCAAATTTCCAAGCCCGAACCCGACCCGTACCCGTCGGGTTCGGGTTCGGGTCGGGTTTCGGGTTTGAAAACCCGAAACCCGACCATCTCTATTATGAACCAAAAGAGATAAAGACCGCCTCCGCGCACGAAACGACGCGTTTTCAAATGCTCTACAAGTGCTCCTGGAGGGACTTTGATGAGATCTTGAAACTGAATAAGTTTAAGCCAGAAAACCGGTTTGTATTGAACCACCCTAAGCTAATTCAGGATAATATCTCTAGTTCGATAAAATTTAAAGCTACATATAAACTGTCTTCTAAATTGATAGATCTACAATTTTTCCGAATAATATATACAGAGTGGTCCCGTGGCGCACTTGGAAAGCATACAGATTGGCGCCCCACGACAATTGAACATTTTTAATTTGCAATACAAAACGTGGCCATTTACCTATTTTCTTTTTTCAAAGTTTCTTTAGTTGGGTTTTTGTGTTTCGTTTATTCTCTTAGAATATTTCCCACTTAATGAAAATTCCGACATCCGCAAACAATCTTTTTGAGAAACTTTTTACGATTAATTCAATTGGTTTTACCAGAGTATTCCATTAACTTTAGGAAAGGTATCTTCTAAAGTTTAATCAAAATATTTCCCAGAAAATTTGTAGAAAAATGTACAGCAAATATAAGACGAATCATGGACATAAAGAAATACCAGAAGGAAATCCTGAAGAAATTTCTTTATGAGTTTTTGCTGCAGGAATATCCAGAGGAATACCGGATGAAAACCCAGCAGACATTTCAGCAAGAGTTTCCAATGATATTCATGAATAAATTCATGCAGGAATTCCTGGAGCAGTTTGTGAAGATATGCCTGAAGGACTGCCTGTAAAAAATGTGGAGAACCATCGTAAGAGTTCTGAATTCTCGAAGGAAACCCTGAAAAAGTTTCCCTAAAAATGTTTTATGACGCAATTCCTGGAGGAATCCATGAAAGAAGTGCAAAAGAAACCTTTGAAGAAGTTTAGAATAAAATCAATGGCAGATTTTCTCACGGCATACCTGGGAAAATTTCTGAAAGAACTCCAAATTTATGAGTTTTTGGAAAAATATATGGGAATTCTAGCAGAAATTTATGGAGAAATCTCTTATGAACATTGGCGTATCTAGGATTTTTTCCTAGGGGGTGCCAGTTTCAGTGGCTCTCAGGTTGCTTTTTTTAAGGAAATACCGATTCGACTTCAATTTCTTAGTAGGGGGATTCACTTAACAGCGTAAACTGATTAAAATGATTAAACGTCGCGATCACCAAGCCAATTTTCGATTATTTCATTCGCAAAACCATGAAACATTTCAAATAAGCAGAAAATCATGGCTTACGCAGCAATTTAATCTGTTTAGTGAGTATTGTCTATCCGGTTGGAATCAAGACCGACATTCAATCAAAAATTGCCATTTTCTTGGTCCACAAGTGTCGCAACTGTTTCGCATCTAGTGCGCTGTGTTGCTGACATCAACGGGAAGGATGCGCACTGCTTTTGACATGATTAAAAAACGTCGCGAGTTGGGTCGCGTCGCGACTTGATTGTGCGAAGTCCGGTTTGGTGGCGGCCCGACAATACCCCTAATGATACACTGCGTCGCGGGAAAATAGAATTTGTATTTTCAGTTTGAACTTAAGTACTTAGCACGATAACCCCTGTTTTGTGGATTGAAATCAATCAGGTCCATTAGAATACATTTTCGAAGCAATTATTAAATACTATAAAATATCCACAAATTTGCGTGTAACTTGTATTCATCGTGACATCCTCTTTGTTTTATTGCATGATAACAACCCTTATAAAAATAGCTTTCAAGAACAATTTTAAGAAATATAAATACTTAAAATTTCAAAATCATTTTTGGCTTGTTGGTTAAATATAAAGTGTTTTTTTTAATTAGTTGAATATTACCACGTGGACAAGAAAATACTTTTACAGAAAAATTGTGAGTATGATTCTCAAAACTACAAAATTCGCACTCGATTATCCTGAGTTCCGTTCTGAAGCTTTACTAACATATTATCAATCCAGTTGAAACCCGGAATTTGGTGCGAGGCTTCGTTTTTTCTCATCGGGATCCTGATGTTCGCACCAAATTCCGATTTCGACTGGATTGGTAATTACCGTATATTAATATATCTGGTGAATGGAATGCTGTATAAAGCTGAATTTTTAAATAGCATTTCATGCATTGTTTTGTTAATGTCAGCAATTCTATTTGCTTTTGAAAATTCTCCAATTATTGTTCAGGCAATTCCTTAGGGAATTCTTTTAGTGAAGCCATTCGACTATGCCTCTGGGAACTTCCACACATTGTTTTTAATATCTTCGGCAAGTCATTCTGCTTTTTTTTGGATTTTCGTCCATTTTTTTGGATTTTTATATTTTATGCTTTTCGGTATTCCTTCGCCAATTCCTTCGAAAACTCCTTTGGAAAGTCTTTCATAAATCGGTTCTATAATTTTATTGAAAAATCTTCAGACACTTTCTTCTAGATTTCTTCAGTTTTTATGTAAGGAATTCCTGCAGCAGATGATTCCGGAATACCTTCGGCAATTCCGATGTTACTTACATTGAACATTTATTCGGGAGTTTCATCAGCAATAACATTCGATAATTTTGGCAACTTCGATTATTACTTTTGGGAACTTCTTTGGTAATTCCTTTGGAAATTGATTCGGCAAATTTCTTAGTGATTTCGGGAATTTATTTGAATTTATTTGAAAAAAAATCTTTGGCGGTTGTTTAAAAATTCTGTCACGGTGATTCTACGGAAATTACTTTTGGTTTTTTTTTTTTTAATTTTCTTCAGAAATTCCATTAATGCGTTCGGAAAATTCTTTGAGAATTTCTAGGAATTAATTTCTTTGTTTTTTTATAAAATACCTATATAGAATATGTCGGCAATCTATTTTGAAATTTGATTTGGCCAATTTCCTTAAAAAGTCTTAATATTTTTTATTCAGGAATTCCTCTGGTAATTTTATATGAATTCTTTTGGCAACTACTTTGAAAGCTCTAATGTATTTTTGATGGATTTTTTCCGACAATTTCTTTGGAAATTTTTTTAGCAAGTTTTTCGTGAATTTCATGGGATTTTCTTTGACCAAGACCAGTAGAGAATTTTAGATGTTCCAATTGAGCAACTTTCGGAAGCAATAATTATAAATACAGTTAAATGATAAAGAATTTCAAAAATAATCACAAAAAAATGCCTAATAAATCCGCAAAATAACTGAAAGAGAAATTGCTGATATTATTTCAGAGAAATAGCCATTAAAATAAGCAAAAAAATCCAAACAAATTGCTGATGAAATTCTAATGAAACTACTGCAGAAAATTTCAAAAAAAGAATAATAACCATGTCGAAAGAATCCTCAATGAAATGGTCATACTACGGTATAGCGAATACGGAGTCGTAGGTTTGAATCCCACCAGAACTCGATTTTTTTTTTCGCAAATTCATTCCTGAATTTGTCAATGAGCAACATTCTGTGCCTCCTAATTAATTATGATAGGATTATAATATTTCACTAGAGATTTTTCTAGTAATACCTTCTAGGATTTCTCTGGAAATGCCAACTATTCCCGAAATTCAATTAGGGATTCCTCTAGAGATTTTACTGGAATTCCTTTAAGAAGCCCAAGAGAAGTTCCAGGAGTAATACCGTGATTAATTTCTGTAGTAATCCACAAATAAAAACAAACAAAATAATTCCTGGATGAGTCTCTAGAAAAATCCCTTGAAGGATCAAAGGAATTTCTGAAAGTATCCTAGGAACACTGCCTAGAAGAATCCTAGCTAGAAGGGCAGGAGAAATCCCTAGAGGGATTCCTGCAGGTATCACCGTGAGAATTTCTTGACGAGACCTACAAGAGGCATTCATGAAACATTAATTAATTATCCTGCGATCAGGATTTTTTTTTAAATTTTTATTATTGTGTATTTTAACTTATGCTGATTCTACACATAAGCAGGAATCGCTTATGGAATCCCAAGAGGAGTTCCTGGATGAAATTCAAGAGGATTTCCTGGAATAATTCAATAAGAAATATTTGGAGAAATTCCAGGAAAACCTTTAGGATTTCCAGGAGGAAACACTGAAGGTACTTCTGCAATGCTCCTAGAAAGATTGCCTTGAAGAATCTCAGCAAGTTTTGAACGAATCCCTGGAGAAATTCTTAGAATAATTCCTAGAAAAATTTGAAGATATTACAGTAAGAAATTCTGGAGGAGCCCTAGGAGGAATTGCTGGAAGAACCACAGTAGGAACTGCTTGAGAAATCCAGCTGAAATTCCTGAAGGAAGACCAAGTGGAGTTCCTGGAGAAATCCCATGAGAAATTTATGAGAGAATCCTTGGATAAATATCTTCCACAAAAATGCCTGGAGGGTCACCGGAGAGCTTCTGAAGAAATCACAGGAAAAATCACAGGAGGTATTGTTAAAGGGATTCTGGGGTAAAGCATTGTAGAAATCTCAGCAGAAATCCTAGGAGGTATTCCTGGAGGAAACTATATAAGAATTTATAGAGAAACCCAATCACGAATGCCTGGCGGAATCAAAAGAAAAAATCCTTGGAATGCCAAGAAAGTCCCTGCAAGAGCCGGCAGAGGTATTCTAGAACAGTCTTTAGAGAAGGTCCTGAAGGAATCACGAGGAATTTCTGAAGAAATATCAGGAGAATTTCTCGGAAGAATTCCAGCTATAATGCTAGGATAAATTCGTAAAGGAATGACAAGAAGAATATCTGGACGTATCATAGTAAGAGTTTCTGAAGGAATTGCTGGAAGAACCTTAGGAGGAGTTGTTCGAGGTATTCTTGGAGGAAGGCCAAAGGGAGTTTCTGCAGGAATTCCATGAGGAATTTCTATAGGAATTCCTCAATGAGTCCTTGGAGAAATCCCTGGTAGAACAACCAAAGAAATTTCTGCAAGAATTCCAGGAAGATTACCTGGAAAGGTTCCAACAAAAAAGCCAAGAGAAAGCTCTAGAAGAATCCGTAGCATTATTTCGGAACTACCATAGTTAGAATGTATTAAGGAAGAATAGCTGGAAGAATAGCTGGAAGAACCGCAGGAATTGCTAGAAGAATCCCAGCTGGAATAACTGGAGAAGCGCTTCCCAAAATTGGGAAGCGGATCTTGGGAGTTTGGGAAGCGCGGATCTGGAGGAATTCCTAGAATTCAGGGAGGTACCATAGAAGTAATTTCTACAGAAACCCTTGAATCAGGAATGCCGGGGGTATCCTAAAAGAAGTTCCTCTACCAAGTGCCCGGAGGAATTCCTACAGTTCTCCTTGAAAGAATCGGTAGAAGTATACTGGAGGAATCCCTGATAGAATCGCAGGAGGATTTTTTTTGAAGAATCTCAGGAAGATTTCCCGAAAGTATTGCAGCATGTAAATATGCCAGGTGAAATCCCTAGAAGGATTTCAGAAGGAGTTACAATAATGGGAATTGCTTGAAGAGCTCTAGTCGTGATTCATGGAGGAAGGCCAATAGAAGTTCTTGAAGAAATCCCCTGCGGAATTTCTGGAATAACCTCTGGAGGATGTCCTGGTTAAATCCTTGAAGAAATCTCTGGAAGAATCACCGAAGGAATTTTTAGAAAAATCCCAGGATGATTTTCTGGAAGAACTTTCCTTAAAGAATTCCTGAAGGTATCGCAGTGAGAATTATTGGAGGAGTTCTAAGAGATCTTGCTGGAATCCTAGCCACATTTCCCGGAGGAAGGCCATAAAAGCTTCTGGAGGAATTTCATGAGAAATTTCAGAAAGAATCTCTGAATAAAAAATCTGAAGGAATTCCTGGAAGAATCACCGGAAGAAACTTCTGAAAGAATCCCAGGAAGGTTGTCCTGAAAACCCCACCAGGAATTCTTTTTTCGATGGGACACTCGCGCACGACTTAAGTGTATATAGCCTCTAAGCCCCTTTTACGCGGGGGAGGAAAAAACTCCACGCACTTTTACGCCTAATCAGTTTTTCCCACTCGCGGGGGAAAGATCTCCCAGCGGAATATGTAATATTCACACTACGTTGTCTTTAGCGAGAGCGCGGTATGACGTAACCGATACAAAAACGAACTTGCCGGCTGTTTCGGCTAACACAGGCACAATCACTTCTTTGCTTATGCGGTACACACGCACTTGCTGGGGGTTAACTCCGGTCACCAGTGCTACACTTTGCCTTGTACGATACCAAAAAGAGGCAATCGAATGAGAATGATGAGATTTCAGTTTGTATCTCTGTATCTCGACGCAGGCCCCCTTGCCGTGACACCGGCTGAAGGGGGCTTTTTTTTCGTTCTTCTGGAGCAGAAAACACCCACTCGACTCGTTTTTTGTGACAAATCGTGTACTGTTAATAAACTGCGTTATCTTTACACGTACCCCAAAGATAGACACTCACAAATAACATCGATTAACACAGGTTAAAACCGATTTAAAATCAATATAATGCTTGATAAAACTAGACAGAAAGCGCCCGCACGTCTGAGCTAGTCGAATACACAAGCGAAAAAAGATCAGTCTTAGATACTTTAAACAGTGAAATCTTGATAACATTCAGGCCTTTTCGGCGCCCCTCTGAGGCTGACGCCCTTGGCGCCCTTGCAAATAAAAATGTTTGGATTCCAATTTCTTTGAAAATATGGACCACCCTAATGTTCATGTACATTGAAAATAGGGCCCTACTATTAGGAACAATTTTTAGAAGACCATATTTGTCTAAAAAATCATTTGAGGGCACTGAATGCATCTTTCCTCGTAAATCTGGTTCATGGACCACTGTGCATTGTCCGCAGCGAAATTCACTACATAGGGGTAAGCGGGGCACTATAGACACCATAAAGTTTTTGCCAATTTTACTTTTTTGATACATGTATTCTTTTAACCTTCCTTCTACATTAAGACAAAGTAACACATTTGACATTAACCCTCTAATACCCAAATTTTTGATTTTGATCTAAATATCATTTTTCGTCGTCTAAAATCGATTTAAACATGTTTTGGAAGATGATTCTTTTCAATTCTCGATTTCGTGAATTTCAGTTTTTGATTTTTTTAATTTTTATTTTTGAACATCCCCACACTTTTATATTTTTCCTGGAAGCCAATTTGGGGAACGAATTTTTTGAGATGAAAACATTTTGAGATTTTATGATTATTGTTGAAATATTATTATTTTAAATTTTTTTCACAGAAAATTTCATTTTCCATGTAATTTTAAGGAAAATAATTTTAGAGTGTATTCGATTCCCTTAAACTATTAAACAAGGATAGAATGATTTGGGAAAAATTTAAAATATGTTAATTGTAGCGATTCAATACAAAATAAACAATGACTTCTAAAAGGTGACTAAAACATCAATTTTTCAATGATTTTTAAAAAATGTAAATACGCTTTAAAATACACCAAAAACCATTTTGAAATACACAGAACAGTCCTAAATATCAGCCAAAAATAAAAAAAAAAATGATTTTCCACGAAACAAAAATTACAAAAATGCTCAAACTATACCCCGTCTAAAGGCGGGATTGGGTATTAGAGGGTTAAGGGGTAAAAAACTTTGACACGCTTTCAAAAATCTATTTTTGATCCGATTTCCATTCTCTCAGGCTTAAATTTAAGATATCCCAAGTAACATTTTGATAAGGGGCTGTCCATTTATTACGTAAGGGAATTTTATCGATTTTTCGATAACCCCACCCCCCCTTGTAAGATTTTTTGTATGAGAACTAACATATTTTTGTATAACGAGTAAGATTTCTCAAACCCCTCCCCCCTCCCCCATACACAGCTAATCACGTTCGGTAATTTTTACCGAAATCTCAACCGCTGAGCATTCGGTAATGGATTTTTACCGAAGTTCTGTAGAAAAATAACAAATTTCGGTAAAATGTTATCGTTTATCTGTCAAACTCTAACGAACTTCGGTAAAAGTTACTACCTTTACCGATTTTTTCCTGTAAAATAAACTTAACGGTTGAGATTTCGGTAAAACATTACCGAAGTCGGTGATATTTTCTAACTGTGTAAATCCTTACGTAATTAATGGAGAGCCCCAACCAATTAGTCTTATAGAGATTTTGAAAACCGATATAAAACCTTAAACCTTTTATTTTGGTTTTATAATCAAATCTAGTCTATTTTACTAAAAAATGTTACTTGGGATGAGGTCCAAGAATCAGACCGTGACTAACTCGTGGCCATTTCGGGGACATGGGCCCATGTAACCGGTTCCGGAAGGTGCCCACAGGATCGTTTCGGCGAATCAAATACCGAGTTTTTTTTTCACCTGAAAGGCAGCGCGATAATTAGCGCATTGACCATATCCGGATATTCCGGAAGCGGTTCCGATGAGACCCGGAGAGGCTGGAGAGGCTGTTTTGAGCTCACTTTTCTTCAGTATTGAGGAAATTTTGATCACATTACAAAACTAGTCAGGTGACGGCTCTATCTTTATGGGTTTTCATACAAATTAGAGTGAATCCGGAAGAGCACTAATGATAAAACTGGCCCAAACGCGGCTACTGGAACGTGACATGAAGAAACATGTTTATAGACCTTTCTGAGCATACCATTTCTTTAGGAATTCCGCCAAGGGCACCTTCCGGAAATTCCCCCAGGAAAATTCATTCGGTTTACCACCAGCAAATCTTCCAGAGATACATGCCGGAATTCCTCCGGAAATTCTTCTCGGAATTTCTCTAAGGACTGCTCCGATAACTCCTCTAGAGATTCCTCCAACATTTTCTCTAAAGCTTTCCTCAAGGTCTTCCTCAAGGAATTCTTTCAAGAATTTCTCCAGAGTTTCCTCCAGGGATTCCTCCACAAATAACCCCCCCCCACCCAGAGTTCCTTCAAAAATTCCTTCAGAAAATTCTCTAGCGATTCTCCAAGGAATTGTTCCAGGAATTCCTCCAGAGATTCCTTCAGTATTCCTGGAGGAATTTCTCCAGTATTTCCTCGAGGAATTCCCCCAGAAATGTCTCCATGAATTGCCCCAGGGATTTCATCATTTATTCCTCAAAGAATTACTCCAGGAACTTCTTCAGAATTCCTTCAGAAATTCCTGCCGAGATTTCTCTAGGATATCTTCCATATATAGAAGCTTACCTAAAATCAATGGAAACCTGTAGCGCTTGGCTTTTGCATAATTCGAATTTGTAGAATTTCAACGTCAGCATCACTCAGGAACGCGATAAAGTTGGGGTGCTTATCTGGCCAATAAAGCATAATTTTCCGGTTGATAGATTACTGCCCTACAGATAGTTACAAGGCACACTTCCTTGTCTCATTTTATTGTTGAGGGTGAGACTTTTGGAGAGATTAGAAAACATGAACGCGGCATAAGAGCGTATATAAACAAATCCCCCCGAATGATAGCAACGCACTTTGGTCGCGTTGCGACCTTGTCATCGTCTTGATAGGGCTAGCTCTGTTTAGGTGGATTACCAACGAAAAAAAAAAAGGTAAAACGAGCGCAATTTTTTCCCGCCTAGGAGGTCCGCCAACAGTCGCTGCCCTGCCTGATACAATCGGGATAGTGGAGGTGGAGGTGGTGGCGATGACGATGCGAAAGAAAAAGATAATTGGAATTGAAATGTCTTGGGATTTGGCGGGAAAATTTGGTCGAATTTGGTTCATTGTGATTCGTGTTTAGGGTTACCATCCGTCCTGATTTAGCAGGGTATGTCTTGATTTTTGACTAATTTTGGTCAAAATTTCTTAACTAATCCGATGACTTTTATTCATTTTCGTGAAAATACATTAAATGTCCTGATTTTCTATGCTAAGTAGATGGGAGCCTTACTCGTGTTGCTGGCGGAAGCAGAATTGTATGACGTGGGGGAAAGTTTGTTACGGAGAATTAGTATGTTGATATTCGATGTGTCAACAGAAAATACTTATTAGGAGCCACACCATTGATTACTGTTATAATTCTCTCGTGTTTCAGCATTGTCAGATGTGAATCTGGAACGATAACATCTCGGTCATCTTGGTAGATACATGCAGACGCACATCAGAAATAATCGCCCAACCGCCATTGATCGCTTTCCTTACACCCAGAGTCACTACTGCACAGTAACGAATATCCCTCCTTTTACGCTGGAGCGCTACCTCGGCGAACTTTATAACCGACGGGATAGCGTCTACGGTAAACCTCCCCTTCCCGTTGCTCGAGAGACCATTTACACCCTCGGTGTGCCTCAACATTCTATTGAGGATGATCTTTTCGAATACTTTCCCCGCCGAGTCGATCAAGCATATTGGTGTATATATGCCGACGGGTCTACGGGTGGTTTCCCTGCATTTGGTAATAGAACCAGGCTCTGCCACTTCCAAACTTCTGGGAAAACTCCCTCGTCCAGGCTCAGCAATAACTAGAGGTCGCAGTACCGGCCACTTTTCGTGAGTACCGGTATTTCGGTATTGAGGCTCACAGTACCGGTAGTACCGGTAAAGTACCGGTACTGGAAAATTTTCACTAAAATGAACAGCAATTTATTTTGTACAATAAAATCTACCCTCTACAATTGGCTTTTCGGTCCGGCCAATTGTAGAGGGATAAATTCTGCTTATCAGACGGTCGTTTCCATAAAAATCTACCATTTACCAGACCTTTGTGCATTCCAGTTTTCAGGAATGTCATAAAAACTAACCATGAAATTCTACATTGAACCAAAAATATAGATAGATAAGAATATAGAAAGAAATGAATTGTATACAGGGGAACTTATGTATTTTCGGCCGTTTTGTTCTCACCGTCATGAAGGTTTTTTTTTAAACATATTGAACTCAAAATTGGCCTTAAATATTTCCCAAACTAGCTGAATTATACGACCTAGATTCTAGCAATTTGGCCTGAATTATACGACCAAGATTCTAGCAATTTTCTAGCAAAAGCCTCATGACGAAGAGAATAATCGTGCCGATTATACCCTTCGTCATCCTAATTATTTTTAGAGCTTATGTTAAGCTTCTGAGCAGTTCCACATGCAATACCTTTGCCAGTGAACAACCTTACATATAGCCAAAATAAATAGATAGCTGATTGGTGAAGACAGAAGAAGATTAAACTGATTTTTCCTTGATTCCTTCTAAAAACTGAAGAAAAGCTAGAAACCCTAATCTATCAAGTGTTATTTAAAGCTAGTAAATCCATTTCCAACATTCAACGTTCAATTAACCAATCATTGCTATGATATCCTTTGCAGAAAGGTTTCATATATGAAACTTTTGTTTGTCATAGTGCTCGGTTTTCAATGTTTTCGCTTATTTCCATTGCATATTGGCTATACTAATGACCGAATTTCAACACATCGGGAGAGATTTCCCAGTACCGAAAGTATCGGTACCAAGGCTTAGCCAGTACCGGTATTTCGGTACCAAAAATAGGTCGGTAATACCGGGATTTCCGGTACCGGTACTACATCCCTAGCAATAACTACTTTTTAGACCACGCTCGGAACTCCGTCTTGGCCTGGGGTTTTACGTACGCTTAAGGACTTTGCTATCCCCTCAAATTCCACGTCGGTGACCCTCTCCTCATCATCAGCCCCAGTCTCCAGCGGCCATACGAAAGGTAACCAAGGACTATGATCATGGAGTGGTAAAAGCCCCTCGATGATCACCTCCAACATTTCTGGAGACTGCTCTGTAGGAGCCATAACGCCTCTCGACTTGGTCCTCACGATCCTGTAGAGGGTGATTCGCATTGGCACTCTAACGGGGAACCTCAAACTGCCGCACGGTGTGTCTGAAACCGTTATTAACAAAATAAAATACCCTTCTAAGCGGTACCCACACCATCCGCCGTTCGTTTTGCTCTTCCTCGGTTCTTGCTCGCAGCATCCGCCGCCTAGCCCGTAGGCAGGAACGGCGCAGGTCCTTAATCGCTTGAGTTCTCCGGTAAGCCGGTGGTCTCTCATTTCTGAGAACTTGCCTTGGTATGGTCGCATCGCACCGAACCTCGACTCCGCTTCATTCCGGCTTAAGGTTCTTTTGGTAACGACATTAGCCAGATCGACATTTAGCATAGCCAGTGCCTCTATCAGTATCTGACGCCGCTGATTCGTGAAACGGCTTCCTATTTCCACGGCACAGGTATTGAAGTTATCTGCTATTACCACAGGCCTTTGTAAGTAGTAGACATCAACTCCTGAGTGGGGCATTTTCCTGTCGTCCACATCGCCGCTATTTTTCCGGGCTCATCTGCAACCCAGTTGCCGTTACCGGCGAGCATTCGGCACGGTCACTCGATGGTCGCACGCATACCAGGAACCTACATATTATCGAACTTGCATGAACCTAAAATCTTTCTCCATAGGGTTTCAGCTTATGGTCTTACCTTTCAGAAAAGCCTTTGTTCAAAATATTCTATCGGTAAAAAATGAAATAAATTAAGTTTGAAGATTTTCTATCAAATGAGGTAAATATATTCAGAGCATAATTTTGTTTATCATTCCGAACTGCAAACAACAAGGCATCGTGCGTGACCTGTCACATACCCGATGGTCTCTTCTTAGTTTTATAAACATTATATTCACTTGTCATTTCTCCGGCATATGTGTTATAAGATCAGCCCAAGGGGTCTGCCGTGGTTAATTAGCTCATTTGTTTATTTTGTGGGCTTCGTGGTCATGCGGTTAGTGGAGTTAAACGTTTAGTCGTATATGTAGTAAGTCATGGAGTAAGACTCTGAAGAAACTTCTCAAGATACGAAAAATTCCTAACTAGCCTCTGTGTGTTGTCTGTTATACGGTGGTTATATGGTGGTATTCAGCGTCTGGCAGAAGACGGTGTGAAATGTCAAAAAAGAGTTTAGGTTCATGCAAGTTTGATAATACTTAGGTTCCTGGTATGCGTTTCTTAACGTGTCGGCAATGTTTCTTGCCATCTTCAAAGGAAAAATCTTTGTTCGTTCTATGTCTGTTGAACTATACAAATGATTTGTTGAAAGAGTTTGTCAACTACTTAGCCGAGAAATTCAACATTCAGTGCATCCAAAGAGTCGAACACTCAAACTGCCAGTTATACGATACGTTTATCAAAGCCTCCTCCAGAATCCCAATGTTAAGTACTTGGCGATTTTCAATTTCGGATTTCGGCTTAGGCAGTCTTTGGTTTTAGCGTTGATTGTTTCTTATCTTCGCCGACGTTTCGGTCCTCGGATCGGACCTTCTTCAGGGCTCGATAATAGTCAACTGGTCAATTTATAAAAGCTTTTTGGCCACAGCATGTTGAAACCCCATATTGGGAATTCATATTGTGTGTGACACCTTGATTCTATTTCGCACCATGATCATATATTACACCATCATTGTAGTGACCTTACCACCTCCCCCCCTAGGCAAGATACCTGCACACGCTAGTGCAAGGACTACCTCCGCCAAAAATGTGTAGATGAAGCACTTTCGATCGGCGTCCTTCACTAGTACGAGTACGTCTGATGCAACCCGCGCCAGCTTTCAGATACATGAGCTTAGCATATCGCCTGCAAGATCTCCAAGTACTCAGTAGCAAGAAAAAACGAGCCGAATATTCCTCCCAAAATCCGTCAAGTTCAATCTTTTGTAACTTTGGCAATTATCAATCTTTTTGACTGAAAATTGCACCACTTCATCATCAGTTTATATTGACAATCTATGATCAAAATTTCAAATTAATAGAAATTTCATATTTTGAATTGTGATAAGTTATGTGAAAAAAAATACTATTGAAGAAATCCGTATTTTAGTGAAAAATTGAAGTAGCTTCATGAAAATTTCACTGCAGCGTCAGAAAATATAAGATCCAGTTTTCATCCAGTGTACCTTATTGTAAGCAAGTTGGTGGGCATCACTTGGTAACGCATTGTAATATATAGTAACGCGTGTAACATCACTTGTTTGCTTACAGTAAAGTTTTTACAGTAGCTAACATTTGAAATTCATACACAAAACTTAAGTTGACAATTATAGACAATTGTCTATTCATTGACATATGTTTGTAACGGATTACGCGTAACACACTATGTGTTACGAGTGGGATGTCATATCATAAATAACTAATATACGGAAATTCTAGTAAACGCGTCATACAATATTAATTGTTTGTTAAAAACTTAGAACTGAACATGGAATGGAACGAATTGACGTCGGCTTTTCTGCTGCACTGGTGCTTCATTATGGTCAATACGGAGTGAAAACTGTGGGCATCCAAATAAGTACTTCAACTTTGACGATGGTTGTGGCCCAAATCACTGGATTACAATTATTCAAATTTTGACCACATCATTTCCTATATTTTCTGACGTTGCAGTGAAATTTTCATAAAGCAACTTCAATTTTTCTCTAAAATACGGGGTTTTGAAAATAATCAAATGACTTTTTGAACGATCGATTGCTCCTCATCAATTTCCTCCAAGTAAAAGGACGATAAGGATGACGTCACAAATTGACGTCTAAAATTGAAGTTTACATTGTTAAATAGCGTGCCTCGTCTTCTGGTATATTGTGTGCCTCACCACACACACATTGCTGCCCTCGTTGATGCTTCTTAGTTGTTTTCCATCCAATTGTTTGCAGGACGATGGCATAACTTAAGCTAACCACGTAAATAAAGTCTGATGGAAAAAGCTGCGATATTGCGGTAGGGGTAGGCTGGTGTGGAAATCGCACCGGCGAATGTTCATGTTACTTAAAATATTAAACAAATATGGCAATTCACACCGTCTTCAGCCAGACGCTGAACAGACTGAATATTGCTATCATCATATAACCGACAACACACAGAAGCTAGTTAGGAATTTTTCGTTCCACGAAAAGATTTTTTCCGAGTCTCACTCCATGACTTACTACATATACACCTAAACGTTTACCACCACTAACCGCATGACCACGAAGCCCACAAAATAGAAAAAAATGAACTAATTAACCACGGCAGACCCCCTTGGGCTGATCATATAACACAGATGCCGGCGAAATGACAAGTGAATATAATGTTTATAAAACTAAGAAGAGACCATCGGGTATGTGACAGGTCACGCACGATGCCTTGTTGTTTGCAGCTCGGGATGATATACAAAATTATGCTCTGAATATACCTCATTTGATAGAAAATTTTCAAACTTGATTTATTTCAATTTTTACCGATAGAATATTTTGAACAAGGGCTTTTCTGAAAGGTAAGACCATAAGCTGAAACCCTATGGAAAAAGATTTTAGGTTCATGCAAGTTCGATAATATGTAGGTTCCTGGTATGCGTGATGGTCCACTATGATATAAGGCGATATCCGTCCCCACTCAGCGACTACCTGACACAGTAGTTGCTGAGCTGCGCCTCAGTGGTTCATGTTCAGCTGCGCTATCTGCATTGTGATTTGTCAGCTGTGGCTTTTTTGAAGGCCGGGTGATTTGCTGTTCGCGGATTTCCCGGAACAAATTAAACACTTGGGAGTGCCGCCGCCTGTCTTCTCATCCACACCGCCTACACATCTGGCTCCTGGCATCACCTTTACAGTCCCATGACTTATGTCCTGGTTCCAGACACCTGAAGCACTGTTGCCGCAGGGTCATGACAAGCTCTTCTGCATCAGCTTCTCCATGTTTCTCACCTTCAGAGTCGCCTCCGCTGTGAGAGCCCTCACCTCGACACTCTTGCCAAGGATCTCTTCCGCCAGGCTTTTATCGGCATTGCGCTGCTTGTCCCGCAACAGCTCGAGGAAATTTCGCTCATACGAGTACGTCTAATACTGTGTACGTCGGCTCCCAGATTGAAGAGCTTGGCGTCGCTCCTCATCGTCTTTAAGACTTCCGAGTACTTGGACTCCTGGACTTGGACTCCTGGACTCCTAAAAGTGTGATGTTTCAAAGAGCCCCAAAAATGGCATTTTAAGAGGCCTTATTTCAAGCTTTTTTTGATGATTTATTCAAAATTAGCTTATTCTCCGGAAACCTAACTTTTTGATAGGAATTGCTGGATACTACGAGGATGATACCTTAATTTTTTTGATTCAATATTCGTAATATTTGATGAGATATTTCAGAAATTATTTTGACCCAATCTTACCCCTCTGGCCCATTGTCACCTCCAACCATGCTATCAGTAATTGTGTCCAGCGCGCTCTTTATAGGGCTACTCCTAAATGCGGAGGCCTCCATCTGGATGAACTTCATTACCTTCAACTTCACAGGTTCTGCCACTGCCACAGCTGCCATGAGTTTCTTACGGTCTTGCTTGGCCGCCGTCGTTGACTGACGAAGTCTCATCAGGGCCTACTTGAGGTCTTTTCTGGCCTTAGGGGTGATACACAAATTATGTCACGCAAAAATCGACCTTTTTCAAAGCCCCCTCCCCCCTATGTCACACTTTTTGTATGGGACCTCATTATTTATTGTATGGGTCGTCACGTTCTGTAAAACCCCCTCCCCCCTAAAAGCGTGACGTAATTTGTGCATAACCCCTTAGGCTCCGAGGACGCAAAGTCAATGATGGTGTCTCTTAGACTCTCTTGGATGGAGAACGCTTAGTTTTATCCAGTCTGGATGCTTGTTTTACTTCACACTAATCCCTAACCCTAATTTTAATCCAGGTCCTTGATAAACCTTACATAAAGTGATAGACATTCGTTTAGCCGAGGCATATTTTTTCTATTTTTTGATTTTAATTTTTGGAGGATCTTCTAGGTAATTTGCATGAGTCAATAGGATGAAACAACATATCATTTATTTTTCGGCCGTAAAATACAAGAAAAAAAGAAAATTTCCCTAGACATTCGT
The DNA here is from genome assembly GCF_035046485.1 of Aedes albopictus. Lineage (NCBI taxonomy): Eukaryota > Metazoa > Arthropoda > Insecta > Diptera > Culicidae > Aedes > Aedes albopictus. Next base: position 103,982,472 of record NC_085138.1, on the reverse strand, counting down.
TTAGCCGAATTGTACATTTTTTAGAATTTCCTCATAAAAACTATCAGATTTAGAAATATATTCAACACAATCATTTTGTATGGTGACCTAATAATGAATTTGATCTTTTTAGGAAGTGTTGCCATATTAATTTTACATGCATCTCATATAAAGATGTTATAATATAGAAAATGTTTCCAAATTGAGATTTGTTGTAGTTATTTTCATCGGCAGTGTTTCAAAATATTCTGATGAAAGTATCACGACGAGTGCATGTTTAAAATCTACGATTTACAATGTTTTTAACAGAAAAAAAATGCCGCAAACCATAAAAAATCAAGTAATCAAGTATTGTTTTGATGAAATATGTCAGCATCACTTGCATAAATCACAGCGTTTACTACTATTACGTTTTATTATAGCTCCTTATATCTTCCAGACTGTATTCTGGCTGAAATAACATACAACGGACGCCTCACATTTTGAGAAATGACACCCAAAGTATTTAAATTTTTAGCTAGAACTACTTGTTTTATAATTTAGACGTTCTTTTATAATAAATCATGTTAAAAGTAAATGTGATTTAAATCTAAGACTCATTTATGATATATTTCTTCAGATTGAATGAAATAAGTCAATGTTTTGACAATTTCATGCATTTTTGTATGATTATGTGCTTTAAAATAAACAGGGTTCAAAAATTCCTACTCACGTAGCAGTTTTTTCACTTGGCAGTCTTCTCATTCATTTAGTAACGCTAGTATTATACAGTTCTACTTCAGAGGCATAAGGATACGTCTTTATTACTACACAGAACTATTTATTTTGGCCTTTACCAATCCCATTTTGATGTTTAATCATCCGAAAATCTACCTAATTTTCTCACGACATTTTATGCAATAATTTAAACATTACCAACAATAATACTGTGCCATATTTTCAAAACAACTAATCTAGCTTACATTAGAGTGATTACAGAAAGCATTTTCCTGAAATAGTTTATTGATCATCGTTGTTCCTTATCGGGACAAATTTTTATATTTTTTCTTTGAATTTCACAAAAAAACTTTTAAGGACAATTATCAGGCTAACACGTCATAAACTGAAAGCCTTGGGGTACATGATCAAAATATATTCACATAATTACAAAAACTCTATTAAAAACATTTTTTCATTTACCTCGGCTGAACGCATGTGTAGGCAAAAAATGACTTTTGAAGGGTTTTTACCCTCGTTTTGTTTCAGTGTATATGGGTAATTCTCGCTGAGACCGGCCCACTATTTACACCATGTCTTCAAAAATGTTAAAGGTGCCGATTTTCTGAAAGTCCTCGCTAAAAAAGTAAGGAAAATGCATTTGGTTACTCAAATTGATGGACCCCCCGTTAGTTAGAGCCACAACAATTTTTGCAGACCCCTCGATTTTGGTCAAATGGTGGCTCACTTAAACCGTCATAACTCGAAAGTTTCTCCAACAACCACCTCAAAACGAATTGTTGTTGAAAAGAGGAAAGATAGAGCTACTATTTACAATAATAAAAAGTTGGGTCGGCCATATTGATTTTGGCCGCCATCTTGGATTTTAATACCAAAACATTTTTTTCGCAATGAGGGCAACCACCGATTTTGAAAATTTTTGCATTAATTGAAAGCTGGGACATTTATACATAACATATCAATAAATTAGAGATGTCTTTTTCTTCTTTCAAAAGTTATCTGCAGTTTTGTAAATTAAGCCACGTTTTCTCCATACATTTCCATGCGCATCGGCAACGACATACAACAGCATCCGAGCTTACGCCTGCATGTATACACAAAGGCGCGTGCCGCAAAATTTGGTCAAATCGGAGGTTCGTTTCCAATTTTGACTGTTTCTCATTGTTTTTTATAACTTTTTTAGTGTTTTGAAAAGCTTAAACCATCAGCTTTCCATTATTGGGTTCAGAATTTAAATTCGTGTTCGTAAACACTGCGAAATAACGCTGCATTTATGTAAACGGCCGGCACCGGGCCCAGTGCGCAAAAGTTGCATGATTTACAAAACTGCAGATAATTTTTGAAAGAAGAAACAGACATCTCTAATTTTTTGATATGTTATGTATAAATTTCCCAGATTTCAATTGATGCAAAAATTTTGAAAATCGGTGGTTGCCCTCATGGTGAAAAAAAACGTTTTGGTATAAAAATCCAAGATGGCGGCCAAAATCAATATGGCCGACCCAACTTTTTATTATTGTAAATAGTAGCTCTATCTTTCCTCTTTTCAACAACAATTCGTTTTGAGGTGGTTGTTGGAGAAACTTTCGAGTTATAACGGTTTAAGTGAGCCACCATTTGACCAAAATCGAGGGGTCTGCAAAAATTGTTGTGGCTCTAACTAACGGGGGGTCCATCAATTTGAATAACCAAATGCATTTTTCTTACTTTTTAGGCAAGGGCTTCCAGAAAATCGGCACCTTAAACATTTTTGAAGATAAGGTGTAAATAGTGGGCCGGTCTCAGCGTAAATTACCCATATGTAAGTGTGAAGTATCACCTTTTCATAAAACAGTACTATATACTATCACTGCAATAATAAAGTTTTATCATAATATCTTTTGTTTGAGCTTCCCGACACTTTTTCGAAAATTTTTGGGCCTCGGCTAAACGAATGTCTATCACTGTAGCCAGAAATCTTTGAAGTCGTCAGTCCTCCTTGCTGCCGTGATCGTTCTTCCTGTATGCAGTTTTTGCCTTCTTTGTACACCAAAGTGTACTGAAAGGCACTATAATCACTCAAAAATCGAATTTTCCATAGAAGGCTGGGAGGGTCAAGTCACATATATCAATCAACTCAATTCGACGAATTGAGGTAATGTCTGTGTGTGTGTATGTATCTATGTATGTATTTATGTATGTCTGTGTTCAAAAAAAGGTCACTCACTTTACCGCAATGTTTGCCATTGCAAATGGTTCAAGATGGTGACCTAATATTCAAGTTGGCGGCTGTTTAATGGAGTTTTATGTTCTAAAACCATGCAATGTGGATATATTTGATATGTGGAAGATGTCCTGAGGCCATAAATGGTGACCAAAATAATCAAGATGGCGATCTAAAATCCAAGATGACGGCTCCAAATTCAAAATTGCGGCTCCAATTTGAAGATGGCGGCAGTTTAATGGTGTTTTAGGCTCTAAAACCATGCAATTTGGATATATTTGGTATAGGAAAGATGTCTGAAGTTCAAAAATAACGAACAGAATATCCAAGCTGGCGACCTCTAAAAATAACGACCAGAATATTCAAGATGGCGGCTACAAATTCAAAATGGTGGCTGTTTTTATTTTTTCTGTTTTATAAAAAAATATTTCGAACTTTTTTTTTGGTTTACGTAAAATTGGGATTACTAAAAACGCTTGGTATATTTTTGGTACTAAACAAAGTTTAAACAACAATTTGGGAGCCATTTGTAGTCTCAAAAATGGAAAAATTTAACCGCGTGAAGAAAATTAGCTCAAACTTATAGACTTGGTAAATATTTTAAGTAGTAATCAAATTATGGGTTGACATACGGGTCTCCAGTTAGCCTAGTGGTGAAGGCTATGGATCACCAATCCGGAGACGGCAGGTTCGATTCCCGTTCCGGTCGGGAAAATTTTCTTGACTCCCTGGGCATAGTGTATCATTGTCCTTGCCTCACAATATACAAATTCATGCAATGGCAGGCAAAGAAAGCCCTTCAATTACTAATTGTGGAAGTGCTCAAAGACAGGCCAAGTCCCAGTGGGGACGTCGAGCCATAAAGAAGAAGAAGAAGATACACTGAACTGCACAGTTTATATAATGGCTTATGTCGTGATCCACTTTAAAATCTCTTTTCCGGTTTTTTGTTGAAGTCAAAAGAAGAAAAGTATCCTAAACGGACAGTGGCAACTATATTGCCACCTATGTTTTTGAGAGTTTCTTTCAAACAATAATTGTTTTGTACATGTAATCATGTATATAATCATTTCCATAATAGTACGCGTTGATAACTCTTCTAGTTTTCTCGGCCTTATAAATGGTTAATGGTGTTGTAGGCTCTAAAACCATGCAAAATGGATATATTTGGTATGGGAAAGATGTCTGGAGTTCAAAAATAACGATCCGATTATCGAAGATTGTGGTCTAAAATCCAAGATTGCGGATCCAAATTCAAAGTGGCGGCTTTTTAAAGTGTTTAAGGCTTTGAAACCATTCAATATGGATATATTTGATATGGGAAAGATGTCCAAAAACAACGACAAAAATATCCAAGATGACGATCTAAAATCTAAGATGGTGGCTCCAAATTCAAAATGGTGGCTGTTTAATTGAGTTTTGGGCCCAATGTGGTATGAAGTATGTGCCAAAAATGACGGCCAAAATATCCAGCATGGCAGTCTAAAATCCAAGATGGCGGCTCGAAATTCAATATGGCGGCTGTTTAATAGAGTTTCAGTCTCTAAAACTATTTAATATGAGTATATCTGGTATGGAGAAGAAGTCTGGAGTCAAAAAATGGCGACCAGATTTGCCAAGATGGCGGGCTTAAATCCAAAATGGCGGCTAAAAATTCAAGATTGCAACTTTTTTGAAGTGGTTTTTTGTTAAACGTATGAAATTGCGATCTTCACAACGTGTCACTTAAGTTTTGTTGAAATGAATTTTCAAAGGCACCAGAAAAACGCCACTACCGCTAGATGGATTAATTAGAGTTTTTTTTTTTAAGATCATTTCATTTAGAGGGCACTGGCGCTGTTTTGTGCCGCGCACCACCTAGAGTATAAATAAAATCTCCGCGTATCATTCTGACTCCTGCGCTTCTCGTTGTGCCGTTTCTTGCTTCATGAATAAACTCTATCGTATCCCAGGGTTCTTTCTATGAATGGCATACACAGCACAGTGCAAACTCTACTAGGCTAGATAGTCCTGTAAAATACCAAACTCAAAGTGAGAGTAGATTTTCACGTCAATTAACTTTCCAAATGGCTCGTTATCGCTTCATGCGACTTCAATTTGCGTTCGCAAATAACAGACGCAATACGTCGATACCTAACTATTTCCACCTAAAGAAATGGCCTGATTTTACTTTGTCAATAACTTTTGCGCTAATAACATGGAAACACGTTTAGCGAGAAATACATAGGTAGGACCATACCACAGCAAAGCTTTCAGCGAACGTGGCGAACTTCCTGTGTTCACCAGAAATGGCACCCGCGCAATAAACTGCCTCGGAATGCTGGAAATCGGTTTTGCTGGATGGAACCTGCAATGATGACTAGCTACACGAGGCGATGGCATTGGCAACTGCCAACAATGGTGGTGGCACCGATTTTCCTCCTGTCTCTGAACCGGATGCCCTTCAAGTGCGTTGGGCAAATAGAGACATGCCGACGTCGTCGTCGTCGTTGATGATGAACGATGACAACGCAGCTGACAGACCTACCTTGGTAGTGTCCCACAGCTTTCTGGTGTGGGAGCTTCTCAGCTCATCACGGCCGTGATGATGGGTGATGGAATCCTTGCCACAAAGCTGATCGACACAGTGACGCATGCCTCGCTACATAGGATGAATCCATCATCACCACAGTTTGCCACACGCATGCCAACACTAAGACTTACTTACCTTACCGGTCAGGCTAAGGCCGGGGTGGCCTCTGCTGTACATAGTAGCCGCCTCCATTCCACTCGGTCCATGGCTGTATGTCTCCAGTTCCGCACTCTGCGTAGGGTCCGCAGATCGTCCTCCACTTGGTCGACCCACCTAGCTCGCTGCGCTCCACGTCTTCTTGTACCGGTCGGATGACTCTCGAAAACCATTTTAGTCGGGTTGCTATCCGACATCCTGATGACGTGACCCGCCCACCGTAGCCTCCCGATTTTCGCGGTATGGACGATGGTTGGTTCTCTCAGCAGCTGATGCAGCTCGTGGTTCATTCGCCTTCTCCAAGTCCCGTCTTCCATCTGCACTCCGCCGTAGATGGTGCGCAACACCTTCCGTTCGAAAACTCCAAGGGCGCGTTGGTCCTCTGCACGTAGGGTCCATGTTTCGTGCCCATAGAGGACCACCGGTCTAATCAGCGTTTTGTAGATGGTTAACTTCGTGTTACGGCGAACTTTATTCGAACGTAGAGTTCTGCGGAGTCCAAAGTAGGCACGATTTCCTGCCACAATGCGCCTCTGGATTTCTCTGCTGGTGTCGTTGTCGTCGGTCACCAGTGAGCCCAAGTACACGAATTCTTCAACCGCCTCGATTTCATCACCGTCGATATGAATTCGGGGTGGCGGGCGCGGTAATTCCTCCCTGGAGCCCTTTGCCATCATGTACTTTGTCTTCGACACATTAATGACTAATCCGATTCGCCTGGCTTCACTCTTTAGTCGGATGTACGTTTCCGCCATCGTCTCAAATTTACGAGCAATAATATCAATATCATCGGCGAAACCAAGCAGCTGAACGGACTTCGTGAAAATCGTCCCACTCGTGTTTATCCCCGCTCTTCTTATTACACCCTCCAAAGCAATGTTGAACAGCAAGCACGAAAGACCATCACCTTGCCGCAACCCTCTGCGAGATTCGAAGGGACTCGAGAGTGTCCCTGATACTCGAACTACGCACATCACTCGATCCATCGTCGCCTTGATCAACCGTATCAGTTTATCCGGGAATCCGTATTCGTGCATAATCTGCCATAGCTGTTCTCGATCGATTGTATCATACGCCGATTTGAAATCGATGAACAAGTGATGTGTGGGTACGTTGTATTCGCGGCATTTCTGCAACACCTGGCGGATGGCGAACATCTGGTCCGTTGTAGCGCGTTCACCCATGAATCCAGCCTGATATTGCCCCACGAACTCTCTTGCAATCGGTGATAGACGGCGGCATAAAATTTGGGAGAGTACCTTGTAGGCAGCGCTCAGTAGTGTGATCGCGCGATAGTTCCCGCAATCCAACTTGTCGCCCTTTTTGTAGATGGGACACACGATACCTTCCATCCATTCCTCCGGTAATACTTCCTCCTCCCAAATCTTGGTAATGACCCAGTGTAGTGCTCTCACCAGTGCTTCTCCACCGTATTTTAGAAGCTCGCTTGGTAGTTGATCTGCTCCAGCGGCTTTGTTGTTTTTCAACCGGCCAACCTCCTCCTCAATCTCTTGAAGGTCAGGGGCCGGAAGTCTTTCGTCCTGTGCACATACTCCTAGATCTGTTACCACGCCACCTTCGGTACTTGCAACGTCGCCATTGAGGTGCTCATCGTAATGCTGCCGCCACCTCTCGACCACCTCACGCAAGCTCGTGAGAATATTCCCGTGATTATCTCGGCACATGTCGGCTTGTGGCACAAAGCCTCTGCGCGAGCGGTTCAGCTTCTCGTAGAACTTTCGTGTGTCCTTAGCGCGGTACAGCTCTTCCATCGCTTCGCGATCTTGTTCTTCCTGCTGGCGCTTCTTCATCCGGAAGACTGAGTTCTGCCTGTTCCGCGCCTGTTTGTAACGTGCCTCATTTGCTCTCGTACGGTGTTGCAGCATTCTCGCCCATGCTGCATTCTTCTCGTTTTTCAACTGTTCACATTCGCCGTCGTACCAGTCGTTTCTGTGATTCGGAGTCGCGAAGCCTAGTGCTGTAGCCGAGGTACTACCTATGGCGGATCGGATGTCCCTCCAGCCATCTTCAAGTGTAGCTGCGCCAAGCTGCTCTTCCGTAGGTAGGGCCACTGCTAACTGCTGCGCGTAGTCTTGAGCCACTTCTCCGTTACGAAGTTGCTCGATGTTGAGCCGCGGCGTTCGACTTCGACGCGTGGTGATAACTGTCGAAAGTTTTGAGCGCATGCATACAGCGACTAAGTAGTGATCCGAATCTATATTCGCACTGCGGTATGTGCGGACGTTGGTTATATCCGAGAAGAATTTACCGTCGATTAGAACGTGGTCGATTTGATTTTCTGTTTGTTGATCGGGTGATCTCCAGGTGGCTTTATGGATATCTTTGCGGGGAAGAAGGTGCTTCGGACTACCATACCACGGGAGGCTGCAAAGTTTACGCATCGCTGGCCGTTATCATTCGATACGGCGTGCAGGCTGTTTCGCCCGATTACCGGTCTGTACAATTCCTCCCTTCCTACCTGCGCGTTCATGTCGCCGACAACGATTTTCACGTCACGCGGCGAGCAACCATCGTATGTTTGCTCTAACTGCGCGTAGAACGCTTCTTTCTCGTCATCGGGTCTCCCTTCGTGTGGGCAGTGGACGTTGATGATGCTGTAGTTGAAGAAACGGCCCTTAACTCTCAACATGCACATCCTTGCGTTGATCGGCTGCCACCCGATAACACGTTGTCGCATCTTGCCCAACACTATAAATCCTGTTCCCAGTTCATTGGTGGTGCCACAGCTTTGGTAGAAGGTAGCCGCTCGATGCCCGCTTTTCCACACTTTCTGTCCAGTCCAACAAAGTTCCTGCAACGCCACGATGTCGAAGTTGCGGGGATGTAGTTCGTCGTAGATTATCCTGTCACATCCTGCGAAACCTAGTGACTTGCAATTCCATGTTCCAAGTTTCCAATCGTAGTCCTTATTTCGTCGCGTGGGTCTTTGCCGATTGTATCGAGTCGTATTTTCTCCTATGTTATTCGCAATGGGTATTTTTACGGGTGGCTTATTGGGCCTACGCCAACACTCCTGTCTCGCCGGAGGGCCATCGTGCCAGTTCTGTTTAACGTCCCAACCAACACTGGGACGACCACGCTGATGGGGCTACCACCTTGGATCTAGCTGGGCGTGGTGCAGCGTTTCTTACTCAGCCGCTGGATGCCAGAACAGACGCTGTTTGAGCCGCACCTCCTTGGTGAACAGACACTCGGATCGTACCTCCTCAATCTAGCTGAAGTCAGAAGGACAACAGTGCCCAGGCTGCACTACCAGCTAAGCACACAACTCTTAGCTGGCGGTCTTTGTCATCGCTTGACCCGTGGAAGCATGAGGTAGGAACTTGTGAGGACCAGAGCTATATTGGACGCTCTCCTTATCGACTCACCGTTTTGCAGCCCTTGCCAACACTAAGAAGGTGGGACGTAAAGCTTCGCTTGTTGTTGGTTAAAAGCATCCTTGAAAGTTGCGTTACCTTCTTCGCAGAAGTACCCAGCCACGTAATTGCGGAGAAAATGAGGGCTACCACACCGAAGGAAAACAGGTTGATTATATTGGTTTGCCAGGTTTGAGTTTGCTATTTGCTTCAACTGAATCGATTGATTGGCTGTTGGGGCACATGCAATGTAACCTCACTACTGTGGCGATGGTGGTAGAAGTATGGGTAGGTAAGTTAGGTACTACATACATAATTTCAAACGACGGAAATTGCTTTAACTATAGCTCCGTACAGCTACATAATGGCTTCGAACACATGTCTGTTCCGTACCCTGGGGTTCCAATTTGTGCGTTGGTATCAATGTTAATGGAATTGATGGGGCTATAATTGAGTCGGTTTGATTTGATTATGCATAACTCGATTTATTTAGCGATAAATTTCCGGGTGGGAAGTAAGGTTGACGGAGATAATTGAATTTCAATAACGAGTTGTTGTCCTATCCAAGGGATGAACGGTGCTTGATGATTGACCTCTCCAGAGAAGGGGTTTGGAAGAGCACAGTTGATTTTTATTAATGCATAATTTCATGATCAAGAAGTTGATTCTTTTAGCAAATAGTAGCTTAGTGATATTCGGGCACTAGTAATTCATGCGTCCCTGGAAACTAGTAAAAATCACCCAGGTAATCCTAAAGAAATTCAGTCAGAAATTCTTTCTTAAAATCTTTTAAGACTTCCTTTAGACTTTATAATGTTCTCTACAAATTTCTCCAAAAACTCCTTAAGAAAGTCTTGCAAAGACAGATTCCAAAAATGTTGCATGGATTTTTTTTAGAAAATATTTCAAGAATTCCTTTCAAAAAATCTTGCATAGATTGTTCTAGAAATTCTACGAAAGATTATTTAGGAAATTTCCAAAATTTCTTCATATTCCTTTAGATAGATATTCTTTAAGACTTTTCTCTTCCAGAACTGCTCCAAGGATTTCTTAAGAGAGTCTTAAAAAACCCTCCAAGGGTTCCTTCATATTGTTTTCTACAGATTCTTTCAGAGATACTTATAAGGATTCTTTCGGATATTGGAGGATATTCTTACAGAGATTCCTACAGAAGTTCACACAGAGGTATGTCAGGTATTCCTCTATGTATTTTCTTAGAAATTTCTCCAGGATTTCTTCCAAGCGTACCTCTTGGAATTTCTATTTGGATTCTTCCAGGATTTCATATAAAAACTTATTTATAATTTTTATAAGGGGATTTTCCCAAGATTTCTTTCTAAAAATATTTCAAAAGATTTTTTTTTTAAGTATTCCACCAGGGGTTTCCAGGTATGTATTTCTTTAGGTATCACTTCAGAAATTTCTTCGGAAAATCCATCTATTGATTCTTAAAATATTCCTATTTTTAAAAATTCTTCCAGGAAGAAATTCCAAATTTTCTTCTGATTTTTCAAATTCCTTCTGAAATTTCTTCAGCGATACTTTTGAAAATATCTTTAAAGAACTCTCCAATATTCCTAGAATTACTTCAGAAATTTCAACAGGGACTTCTTTAAAAGTTGTTCTATGAATTCTTTCAGAAGTTTGCTCCAGCAGTTCATGCAGGACTTGCTCAAGCGATTGATTCAGTAATTCCTTAACGAATTCATCCATGGGAATGCAGCAGGGCACTGAAATCGGGGAACCTTGACTAACTAGCTCTTATTTTACCACGACAGCACAGGAAATAATTTATTACACATCTTGTCAGTAATCTTCCGTAGCATTTGACCTTATTATGGAATTTGCTAAAAAATGTGGAATTCGAGCAACTGAATATACGGCATGATATTTAGTATAAGGCATCTATCATCTGGAATATGTTACAATTCTCAGTGAGGAAGTCCTACGCCAGAGACCCACCCCACTCCACTCATCGTGATCATCGACAAAGCGAGAGATATTTATGAAAAATTAAGTCAGAAAGGGAGTTTAAGGTAAATAGAGAAAAATGAGGTATGATTTGACACTTTTATGGATTCTCCATAAAACAATTTATTGATATGAAGCGCTTCACGTATCAAAAGGCTGAAAACCCCTGCATTGTAAGTCATCAACTGATAGGATATTTAAATTTTTACCATTAAAAATTGTACATAATATCGAAGTACATAAAGTCGAGGCGTCGAGGGTCTATATAATCGAGGTTCCACTAAATCGAGGTGTACCTGTATTCAACGAAATAAAAATCCTTTGGAAACTAGTTCAGCAATTCTTTTGGGGATTTCTTCCTTGTAAATTTCTGCGACAATTCTTATGGGAATGCTTTCGGCAATGTAATTGAGAATTCCTTCGCTAACCCTTTTGTTAATTCCTTCAGCAGTTCTTTTGTAAATTACTTCGGCAACAACTTAGTAAATTCTTACGGCAATTCCTTTGGAAAACTCCGCGGTAATGAGCATTTTGATTTGAATTCGATGATCGTTACTTTTTTCATTTTTTCATTTATTTCAAATTTTTGTAAGCATTTTCTTGACCGAAAAGAAAAATTTGCATTATCAGTTAGCAATTTTGACTCTAGCCTTACTTTCGAGAAAGGCCTGAACAAAAAAACATTGAAAATTTCCTGAAATATATATGTTACAAACGGTTTGTGTGGTAGATGAGCTGTCGACGGAAATATATTAGATTATTCGTGGAAATATATGAAAAACAATACGCTGTCCAATTGTAAGCTCTTTTCGATTAAAATGACACAAAAAGAGAAACCTCTGAGTTTAAGCTAAAAATATTGAGATTTAGAGGTCGCGCAATCGCTTCAAAGTTGAATTTTCGAGTAATAAAAAGGTGCTTTCACTTCAAGTGCCATAACTTTTTCAATTTTCAACCGATTTTCAATCTTCTTTTTAGGAATTTCTCACAAATTAAATTTCGAATAAACTCGTAGAACATCATTTTTTTTCCAAAGTCACGCAAAATATGAGTTTTTGAAGATTTAATTTATTTTTTTCTTCTTTTTACAAAAAATATTTAACTTCAGAGTCCTATAACTTTTCAACCGCTTGACCAATTTTAATTTTTTAGCTTGCTTTTGTACATATTTTTGTTGCCTGAGAATGTTGTGAATAAACTATACCTTTAAAAATCGTTTCAAAATAGATAAATACCAAAACCGTTCAAAAACACGTATTTTATTGGAAAAATCAGAATTTTGGCAAAATTTTAATTGTTTTCATGCTTAGTTTCGGGCTCAAAGTGAAAAATTTATTCTCAATAATCATATGGAAGCCTTAAACTTCAGTTTTTGGAGTGTTCTGAATCAAAAAATATTTTCATGTTCGAAATGCAAGGAAAAAAAATTGAAAAAAAAATCCTAAAATGTGTTCTATATCCCTAAATATGATGCTAAGTATCTGGTTTGGAGTAAAAAATTGCAAATAATCGTCAAAAACTCCAATTTTGCATGAAAAAATCAAGTTTTAAGGCATGTTTTGGTTGTTTTTGTTAAAAAGTATCATAAAAATGACTACTTTGATGAAAAGTTTGTTTTTGTCCCAAACAAACTTTTCATCCAAGTAGTCATTTTTATGATACTTTTTTTTTATGATACTTGATTTTTTCATGCAAAATTGAAGTTTTTGACGATTATTTGCAATTTTTTTACTCCAAACCAGATACTTAGCATCATATTTAGGGATATGAAACACATTTTAGGATTTTTTTTTCAAATTTTTTTCATTGCATTTCGAACATGAAAATATTTTTTGATTCAGAACTCTCCAAAAACTGAAGTTTAAGGCTTCCATGATTATTGAGAATAAATTTTTCACTTTGAGCCCGAAACTAAGCATGAAAACAATTAAAAGGCAACAGAAATATCTACAAAAGCAAGCTAAAAAATTAAAAATTGGTCAAACGGTTGAAAAGTTATAGGACTCTAAAGTTAAAAATGTTTGTAAAAAGAAGAAAAAAATAAATTAAATCTTCAAAAACTCATATTTTGCGTGACTTTGGAAAAAAATGATGTTCTACGAGTTTATTCGAAATTTAATTTGTGAGAAATTCATAAAAAAAGATTGAAAATCGGTTGAAAAATGAGAAAGTTATGGCACTCGAAGTGAAAGACCTCTTAATCTCAATATTTTTGGCTTAAACTCAAAGGTTTCTCTTTTTGTGTCATTTGAATCGAAAAGAGCTTACGAATTCCAGGTTTTAACAACTTTTGAAATATAAGCCGCAGCCTTCTGTCCAAGCGAACACGATGTTCGAAAAGTTTTTGTATAACAGTTCGATTTGCTAAAAATTATAGTTGAACCTCTACGTCAGGGCAATTAAAAAAAACACTTTTACATAAAAATTATCAAAAAAAAATTTTCGTAATATATTTTTCAACTTCAGATTTTTTTTCGATATTTTTGTATTTTCCTATAAACCTCTAGGCATGAAGAACTATTTATTGTTAAAATGTTGTATTTTTTATTTTATTAAGAAAAACTTAAAAACCATTTTGTCGATTTTGAGTTGATCATATTAATTTTTTTCAGATTCAAAGTTTTCAGAATTTATTTTAAGATTATTTTTACGATGCTTAGAAAAATAACAATAAATCGTAATAAATTTTGTCGATTTTGAAACTCCTTGTGGGTTCAAAAATTGGTTAAAAACTTCAAACCTTATTTACTCGAAAGCGGAGTTTTGTCACTTACACCCTTTTGCTTCTAACCCCCTCAATTGTTTTCTAAAAAGCTATTTTTGAGTTTTTCTAATTGCTATAGCGCACATATAATGTTGTTTATTACACTGTGGGTCAAGTTTAAGAAATTATTGGCAAAAAAAAATATTAAAAAAAAGAATTTTCGATAATTACTGCAATACCCTTCATTTTTTCGATCTCATTTTGTGAAACTACGCGTTGCGTCACATTTATGCTTCAATTTCTTTGGAAATTTATGAAAGTGCAAAAACTTGTATGGAATCTTTCAGAAAAAAAAACTTAATGAATTGGAAATCATATGAAAACGACTGATAGTTGAACATTTTCAGTAAATTTCATAAATAATCGCTGTAACGATAGCATTTAGCGAAGTTTTGCCTCAATCCATTTTTGTTATAAATTATGCGTACTTTCATAAAATCGAGAGTTCGAAGCGAATTTCAACAATTTTCAAAAAAAAAAATCAGGTTTGTCCAGCATTTGTCCACCTTGACCCACAGTGCATTATATTACAATAACTACAATAACTGGGATTTCTACACTCATTAGCATTAGCATTAGCATTAGCATTAGCATTAAGCGAGTCGCACAAATTCGTAGGTGGTACAGTCCTAGACCGCTGTTATGAGGGTTGCCTCCTTCCCGTCCGAACCAAAGCACAAAGATTTGGGACTAATCTCTGACTCTTAGACAAGACTGACGCAATCCTCCAATGGTCGAGCACTGTCCTGGCCACGTCCTTGCGACTGCTGAGGAATGGGAAAGGATGGTTAGTTTTGGACACCTATGAAAAATGTAGACAACTCTACGATCTCTCAGGCCTAGGTGTCACGGGAATTTGGGTGTTGTTAGTGGAAGGGTAAACTCCAAAGGATACACTTGGTCAACGTTCAGGCACACCATTATTAGTATTCTTCGAATCCGTTGTCTGCCCGATTCATCCTGGATTCCTCGTCGTCTTGATGGCACTTGGTTGAATTACCAGATTCTTCGGTTGATAATCTGAAATATAAAATAATATTAACATCGTACGTCAAATAAGCTACATATTAGTGATACGCTCGCCACAGTTGCATATTTTTACAACATTATTTATATCTTACGATAAATTTACCTCAAACCTGCTGAAATAAAATGTTGATTAGCAGTACATTGAAACAAAATTAACTACAAAACACAAAAAAAACATCAAACTTTGATCTTGGAATATTAATTAATACGGTAAATATCTGTTATAATCAACGCACCCCCTGGCCGTGGCCAATCTGCGTTGTTTCGCTGGGCGATACGTCTACCAGTAGACTTGTATCTGCCCTATGCTAAACCGATTAGCATATCAAGTCCTTTCCACTGATGAGTAGGCTCGAATGTCCCGCCCCTCCCTATAACCCATCGGGGGAAATAAGGAGTTTCCAGTTTCAAGTATTGTATTGATTATGACACCAACTCTTTCTATTCCTTGGGAAAAAAATCACTAGACTTGGATTATCAGACTACTATTAATAATGAACATAATTAAGATACAAGTTTACATACACAATAGGACAGATCGGTGAAGTACTAAATTTGTAGTAATGAGCTGAATCTTAGTATGGTGAGAAGGTGAATTCTCCGTTTCTGCAATGAAATGGTGCAAAAAGCGTGGGTATTATGACTCCTTGTCCAATTTAATGCTATTTGAGCAAAACTTTGGGCAACAGTGTTGTTATTTTCTCCATTTCTTACAACATAAACAACATAGTTATCCAAAGTTTTGCTCAAACAGCATCAAACCAGGTAAGGAATCATAATACCCACGCTTTTTGCACCATTTTATTGTAGAAACGGAGAATTGAGCTTCTCACCATACTAAAATTCAGCTCATCACCACAAATCTAGTACTACACCGAACGAGCCCCATTGTAAAAGCAGTGTCAGATACTTTAAAGTGAATTGAAAAATGTGAATAAGATAAATTGTAAACTATTTCGCGGCGACACGAATGCTTCAATAGTGTCATAAATAAAGGCGCAAACAAACAAATAATTGATATTGAAGTCTGCATATTGAAGTATTTATCTATTAGCAAAGTAGTAGAAAGAGTTGGGTGCCTGATTATAAAATTGTTGTACTTATCTTGTGTGTTTCGGACAAGTCCCGCTTGTGTTGGCCATTAGGACACTTCTTGCTTCAAAACGGTCGTTTCTGGAATGGAAAGATAATAATTGGCCGCACAACTCCGCAAATGGGCGGCCCGCACATATTAGTATAATGTTGCAATGATTGAAAATAATAGAGTATAATTGTTAATCTATATGAATACTGCTACTAGTTCAGGTTTCTCACCCTCCACGATTCTCTAGATACTGTTATAGCGTGTTTGTTGTAAATTTGTTAAAAAGTGAAGCCTCCAAAACAGTTACGTGAAGTTGTATCAAAATTCTACAGAGTGTTGGGGAAGGGGAGGGGAAATAAACATACTTCTTCCTACACCTAGCAGTTCGGATCTTCTGTTCACACTGTCATTCCAACCTTCTTTCAGTGTGAAACGTTTCTGGATCTGGAACGGGTGGTATCACTTTACGCTACTCTTCTATCATGAACATAGATAACTACTTTAAAAAATAAAAGTTTTGTCCTACTACCTATTTTATACCTGAAAGATGTTAATTGGTCAAATGTTTCGTTCAGCAAGTCTATGTCCATATTGATGATACAACCTTTTATTAATGAGTAATAATGTTGCTCACAGTTGTGAGGCAATATAACATTCAACTCGTTGAGGGCAAGCTATGAACCTACAGAAAATTTCTTATTAGGCTGTTACCTCTAAAACTACTAAACACATTGAAACGTGAAATTGTATTGTAATAATTGATCCTAATTTTAACCCTATCACTGGAACGCGTTTGAAGCAAATTGATATTGCTAATGATTTGGTTGGGCATTAAAAGTTTTTTTTGGTTTCGACAATAGTCACATACTATGCCCTACGACATTGACGATTCTATTGTCTATGGCTCACCTATTTCGTGCCACCCAGCAGGGACTTGGTCTGGTACCCAATTCAGTATATCCGCTCCACGTAATGTACCGTACCTCTTTCGATTTGTGATATATTACGCGGAACATTACTTTCTTTATTCGGATAGCGGCTAACCCATTGGATTAAAAACCTCCATCAAACATGAAGCGATTAATCGGAGACTGAAGACTCTATACCAAATTTGGCTCAGAGACAGGTAATCAGTGAGGTCAGTTTTTCTCGTTTGTCAGAGACGATTGATACGTATTAAGACAAACTTTCCACTGCATCTGCCAGCAATAATCGGTGATCGATCAACATTCCGAGTACCCCAATTTACACAAGAATGCCAAGGATCACCGCTCATGCTTTACAATACAGTTGGAAAAACTAGAACAACACCTGGCCACAATGATGCATAAAGCACTAAAGCGGACCGGAAGTGTTGGTGAGCCAACCCCCATACGGTAAATATCAAGATCAAAATTTGAATTGGTAGATCTTACACCGCAACGCACCATTCTAAGGTGATCTACCCACGTTACGGGTGAATAACTGGGATTTCTACACTCAGTAGCAAAAAAAAAAAAAAAAAGCCGAGCTGAATTTTTCTCCCAAAATCCGTCATGTTCAATCTGCTGCAACTTTGGCAATTATCAATATTTTTGGTTGAATTTTACAACTCCATCATCAATATATTGATAATGTTGTGTCAAAATTTCAAATTGATTGAAATTATATATTTTGAGTTATAACAATTTATATGAAAAAGTCCAGTTTTGGACATACTTTTTTCAAAAATCCGTATTTCAGTGAAAAATTTAAGTAGCTTCATGAAAATTTCACTGCAGCGTCAGTAAATATAGGAAATGTTGTGGTCAAAATTTGAAATGTTTTCATCCAGCGGTTTGGGCCACAGAAATCGCCAAAGTTGAAGTACCAATGTGGGTGCCTACAGTTTTCACGCCATATTGACCATGCTGAAACACCGGTGCAGAAAAAAAAGCCGAGGTCAATTCGTTCCATTAATGTTTAGATCTAAGTTCTAACAATCAATCCATCTTGTATGGCATTTTTTATAAATTTTCATGTAGTCCGCTAGTTATCTATGGCATTCTACACGTAACACATGGTGTGTTACGCGTTACACGTAATGCGTTATAAACATACATATGTTAGTGAATATACAAGAAGTTTGTATAATTTACAAATTTTGGCTACTGCAAAAACATTATCATAAGCAAATAAGTTGAGGGGTATAATTAGGAATCACAAAATATTATATAGTTAAGCATGTAACGTCACATGTGTGCTTTTGATAACCCGACTAGATGGACATTACAAAATTATAACAAGCTGTGTTATTTTGTTACAATAATTTTTTATAACAAGGGTTGTTATAAAACATGTACCGTTAGTAGTTAAAATAACAGAAATTCTAACAAAGTTGCCATATGATAAGAACAAAAATGTAATAACTTTTGTTATGATCATAACAAAAATATTACAAAATCTGTTCCATTAAATATGGTAGAATTTAACAAAATTATAACAAATTGTGTTATAATTCCTTGGCAACCTGTTAGGGTAAAAACTAAATTTTTATACTCATTTTTTGGGTAAATAGTTTTAAGTGTGTTATTCTATTTTTAGAAAAAGTAGGTGACATAAAAAAAGTTTCCAGTACGGTATAAAATTTTCGGATCCGAACGGGATTTGAACCAAGACACCTAGCATCGGTAGTAATGTGACGCCTCTGTCAATGAGGCCATCACAACACTTGAAGAGGGCGGTGATAGAAGCTTTACTGGTTCTACGTATTGCCAGTTTCCTCATTCAAATGCTTGTTCGTCAGACGCACACGAGCGGGGTAGTATGACGTCACATTGAACTCGTTGACGTATAATAGACTTGATTTGTCGTTAGTGATTTTGTTTTAATCTATCACAATCATATCATATGCAGATATGATAACAGCTTTAGATATAATTTAATTATATACCACATTTTTTTTAATTCTATGCAATGAAATGGAATCTGTCACATAAGGGGTCATTCATTAAGTTTATCGTCACGTTTGAAGGAGGCAGGGAGGGTTGAAAATTTCCAATTTTAGCGTGACGTACTTAGATGCTCCCTAAGGTAGAAACAAAATAGTAGGATAACAAATTCCACGTTATAATGATTTAGTTCCACGTTTGCCTTCTCCATGTTCAACAGCATTTACTAATTGGTATACTTTTTGGCGAAAATAGAACAGCAGTACTGTTTTGGTATTTATTGTAATCGATCTAATATTTTCGCTTGTGAAGATACGTCATTTGTGTAAAATCCAACTCAAAAATATTGGAAGGCATACAAAACGTAGTTCCATGTAATGTAAACATTGTTCGTCCGGTCGCAAATTGCCAGGCCCCTGACACCAGGGGAGTAAGCTGGCTGTCAACTGGGAACAAATTGCGCCTACCGTCTATTCAATTTTAGTACCATTAGAAGGACGTAACGGCCAACCAAGAAAATATCTATTTTAATTCGCAAAATTGATTTCAACACCGTTTTATCATGCTAAAGCAAGTCAGCATGTGATTCAAGCATAATCCCACACATTTTATTTAGATTATATTGAAAAATTTTATTCTGAAAAAAATCAGTGTTTTATTTTCGCCATTATGAAATATTTGCCTCTACTATCACTTGTTTTTGTTTTCGTTTTGTTTGGAGTGCGGAAATCGGTTGAAAATTGAAAACTCCCAGAGCGGTTCTGGTGCTTTAATATGAGGATAATTTAACACTACAACTCAAGAAATTTTGATAATTACCTAAAAAACTGAGCATCAGCACCGAAAGGAAGAGAAAAACGCTAATGTTTTTACTATTGTTGATGTTTATAAACAACTAAACAAAAGACTAGACAAAAGATGTTTACAAATTAGAACCAACAGCAGATGGCGCACAGGTGGGCATGTTTGGGTGGGCGTAGAGGGTAGGATCTACCACCCCTGCCTGACACGGCCTATATCAATGCATTGGAATCATGGTAGACAGGATGTCCTGGGCGCTAGTAAATAGCGCCCGTCAAATGCGAAAACATCAACAATTTTTTTGTTTAACGTTTGATGTGGTTTGTTGATCAGTTTTTGGAATCATTTTTTCCACCTCTTATGATCGCAAAACACTTCAAACTCGCTTTAATATTAATGTACGGTAAGAGGAGCATGCTATTAGTTGAATAAAGCAACCCAACAAACACGCATTGTGAATGTGGTTTCGTGTGTGGCTCACAACATCAAACAAAAGCTGCGTTTGTTGATTACACGCTCGTTTCAATTTCAACGAATATGAGTATAAGGCAGTTACATGTTGGCTACGATAAATTTCACTGATGCCAGGGGCCTGCAAATTGCAGCACATGCAATATCCGTCGTTTAAGAAGACTAAGTCTTTGGGTATTATCGTCAGGTTTGTTCTCTTCGTCTTGAGGGTTTTATCGGCCAAATTTCCTGAAATATCCCGGTCAACCAGTGTGTGATTTTCGATATCGATTTGTATTGAATCGATGGCGATCACTATCGCCAGATAAAGCACTATAAAGGAAATCCGAATCTGGTTGATACGGATGCTCACACAGATATGACGCTTGTGCAAAACAATAAACAAACTGAGAATTTACTTTTTCCAAAGTTGTATTTCTTTGTTCTTATTTCACGTTAGAAACTTCATTTGTTTCTACAAAATGAAGTTCACAATCTTCCTATAACTTTCAAACTGTTCGTCCAATCAAGTGAATGATTGTTTTTAGGATATACAAATGTGTTGGAAATAACATAATGTTGTTGATGGAGCATCGAGCATCGAAGACTTATGAAGTTTTATTACAGTAGGCGTTCGGTCAGTGCAAGCGGTTTAACTGCAATGCTTTGTAACTGCAAGTCCAGTAAGTGCAACACATTTACAGTTATCGCACCGCCAAATGTCAAAATGGTGCGCCATGTTAGCTCAAATGAACAGACGGATGAAGTTTACGTTCATTTAACGACAGTTTATGGTTTGTTGATACTGTCAGGCGTTCCAGTTATCGGATTTTTGTTCGCTAAGTGGAATGTTAACATGTTGCAGTTATCGAACGTCTACTATATCTTTGACATCCTACAAAAATTTGAAAACGGTCTGATAAAAAGTTCCAAACCTTTTTTCACGTTGTTTACCCGACTATCTATCGCGTAAGAATACACAACTAAGGTTAACAGAGAAGGAAGAAAAGCTAATGGTCTGACGAAGGGGAAGTTTGTCATTGTTTACTTGTTTTGTTTCACACCAGACAAGACATTACAATGGATCATTGAAGCCGACTTTTCCGCTACTCACCGCATCAAAACAAAAGCGCCACCGTATATGGACGGTAACACAGTGACAGCAGTCGAGTTACGTCAAACACACAAGGCTACGGTGGCGCTTTCTGTTCATTTCATAGCGGCCGTTTTAGTTATTTTAGTGATCCATTGTGTCACAAAACTAGCCCAACATCATCTTGATTCTTGAAAATACTGTGCTGTTGCGTCAACAGGTTCTTCGCCACAGCTTCCAGCAGAAGGAAACGAACTACAACGAAAGCAGCTGTTTTGTTGGTGAGGATTCTTATTCGATTGGCACATCATCCGGGAACTATTCCGGTATTGGATAAGAGTGCAATAAAAAAAACTAAAAAAAAAAGAAAAAGAATAGCTGTGAAATATTTGATTTCCAGCTATATTCCAGCTTACAGCTTGTATTGATAATAATGTTTATATCCGAAAAGCCATGGTGATATCCCAACAGTTTTTTTAATACTCCTACCAGCGGTAATGATATCACATAACGATAGCAGCTTCAAAGCACTGCTGGTTTGGGAAGAATTTGGCAGATTATAACTAAATGATAACTCAGATGCATTTTTTTTAAACAAATATGATGCCAAGCCCAAATTACGCGTCGCTCATACAAACAAGCGTAACGAAAGGGGAGGGGTTTTTAAAACATGACGATTTTAGCATTGTGTTTTAAACGAATGCAATAAGTTTTGTTTTATGGTATTTGACTCAAGTGGTCAATATTACAGAAATGATAAAACTATTTTGCGTGAATAAAAAAAACTAACATATTTTGAAATTATGTTGTTACAAAAAATGTGTTACGAAATTTTGTTATAGGCAATTATTTTAATAAGCATAATGTAACAAATGCGGTTATATCTCTGTTTGAATAAATAATACAAGTTTTGTTATAGTTTTGTTTTTAAAAATAATAACAAATCTTGTTACAATTTTGTTATGGCTATTCACATATACGAATCTTTACAACAAAATTATATCAAATTGTGTTATTTCTAACAACGGTTGTAATAATTTTGTTATAATCTTGTTAGGAGCTTCTGGTCGGGAAGGTATTTACAGTAGCCAACATTTGTAAATTATACAAACTTCTTGTATATTCACTAACATATGTATGTTTGTAACGCATTACGTGTAACGCGTAACGCACTATGTGTTACGTGTAGAATGTCATAGATAACTAGCAGACCACATGAAAATTTATAAAAATTACTTACAAGATGGATTGTTTGTTAAAACTTAGATCTTTTGTGAACGAATTGACCTCGGCTTTTTTTCTGCACCGGTGTTTCAGCATGGTCAATATGGCGTGAAAACTGTAGGCACCCACATAGGTACTTCAACTTTGGCGATTTCTGTGACCCAAACCGCTGGATGAAAACATTTCAAATTTTGACCACAACATTTCCTATATTTATTGACGCTGCAGTGAAATTTTCATGAAGCTACTTAAATTTTTCACTGAAATACGGATTTTTGAAAAAAGTATGTCCAAAACTGGACTTTTTCATATAAATTGTTATAACTCAAAATATATAATTTCAATCAATTTGAAATTTTGACCCAACATTATCAATATATTGATGATGAAGTGGTAAAATTTTCAGCCAAAAATATTGATAATTGCCAAAGTTGCAGCAGTTTGAACATGACGGATTTTGGGAGAAAAATTCAGCTCGGTTTTTTTTTTTTGCTACTGAGTGTATAATGGCAAAAGGTTATTGCAACCATAACAAATTGCAAATGCTCCACAGAAAATCAAAAAGCGCTCCATAAAGAATGAACCAATGTTTCATGAAAATGTGCAATGTTACCCATAAATATTTGAAAACGTTCTATACATTATAAAAAATGTATTGGTAAAACATAAAATTTTCTCATTAAAAGTGAAACTTTGCACCAATAATAATACTGAAATGCTCCATAATAAAATACAAATGCTCCGGTAAAAAATGCAAATGCTCCATAAAAATTTAAAATAGTACCCATCAACGATGCCAGATGATTTCTGTATCACTCGTTAAAAAATCTGTATCCCATACAAAATTTGGGTGAAAAATCTGTATCCTATACAAACGGAAAATCTTTATTTCATATAAACTCGATCTGTACAGATGGTCAAAAATCTGTATAATACAGATAAATCTGTATATATGGCATCCCTGGTACCAATAGAAAATTGAATATTGCTCCATAGAAAAATTGTATTGCACCATAGACAATAGACAAATGCTGTATAAGTATTATCAAACTGCACCTTATCATATAATTTGCTCCTTAAAAAAAAAATGAAAATTCTCCATAACTTTAAACATTTGCACCACTCAAGCAGTGCAATGTGAAGGAATTCAGCCCTGTCGAATTAAATTATGAGAATATGCTATCTATGGAGGATTTTCGATTTTTCATGGAGCAGTTCATATTTTTTATGGTGCAGTTTGATAATACTTATGGAGAATTCATCAATTTTCTTTGGTGCAATTTCATTTTTTTATGGTCAAATATAATTTTTCTATGGAGCAATATCCAATTTTCTATGGGTACAACTTTAAGTTTTTATGGAGCATTTGCATTTTTCTATGGAGAATTTGTATTTTATTATGGAGCATTTCAGTTTTATTTATTGGTGCAAAATTTCACTTTTAATGAGAAAATTTTATGTTTTACCGGTACATTTTTTGTAAAGTATGGAACATTTTCAATTATTTATGGAATGTTAGCACATTTTCATGGAACATATGCTCATTCTTTATGGAGCGCTATTCGATTTTCTGTGGAGCGTTTTTATTTGTTTATGGGTGCAATAAATAGGCTGCCTTTCTATAATGACGTCGTGCAGAGGGTTGTATATAACATATTTAAATTAAAAAAAAAAACATCAAAAATGGTGTGTTTGAGCATTTTTTGTTTAATAAAATAAATATACAGTATTAACGTTCTTCGTATAATTCTATGAATTGTCATAAATATCACTGGGGGTCTCCAATTCCTTCACTTATTTGTTTGAAAATTTATTTGAAAGATTTATAGCTCTTTCTCTGAACAGTCCTTGGGCTATTCATTTGAAAAATTCTCAGACAATTCCATGGACAATTCTATTAGGAATTTCTATCACAATTCCGTTAGCGCATTTCTCGATAAATTCTTTCGCATTCTTGTTATAATATCCTTCGGCCTTCTTTTGGAAATTGATCAGACAATATATTTGAGATTTTTGAATTTCCAATCGGAATTGCTGGAGACATGGAGAACTTCACGATTTTCTAGAGAATATCTGAACACAATAATAAAAACTACCTAAGCAAAGCCGAAGGAATTAAAAAAACTACCCGGAAACATTCAGGAATTGAAGGAATTTGTCAAAAATTTGCAACAGCATTTCCAGAAGAGTATGTCAAATAAATCCCAAAAGCAGTTTTTTTTTAGAATTTTCCAACTAAATTACCGAAAGAAGTTCTATACTAGGGAAGTGAGACCGTCTCGGCAAAGCTTCTATTTTGGACACTTTTCCCTTATAAACTAGTCAATTTTAAACCAGTTGACAAAATTTTTCGAATGCACTGAGATACAAACGTATGGTATCTAGCCGTGTATCAGATTTCAAGTCAATTGGTTTATAGCAGAAAAGTGCCTAAAATACGAGTCACTGCTGAAGTGATTCGTCAGCTTACGAAGAGTGAGTGAGTTTGGTCGAACGCCATTTGGTCGAACGCCAATTGGCCGAATGCCATCTGGCCGAATGTTGTCGTTTGGCCGAATTATGTTGAAAATAATTCAGAAGAACATTTTGACATTTTAGCTTGCAATATGATGATCAATAATATTTCCTACTTATAATCAATGGCTATTCCTTCAGTATTTACAATTCAGATTTTAGTTGGCGTTGATAGTTTAATTATTTTACCTTCTTTGAATCATAGGCTTTTCTCTTGAAGAAAATTTTGGTTGGAATTCTGCATTTTGAGGAGAAACACAAATATATTTTTCAAGGCATGTTAAGATTTTACGGTAAAATTGGAGTCGCCCAGAAAATATATTAACAAACCAGATGAGTTTGGATATTTTTCATCAAATACATTTATTATTTTTCATCCGTCTTCCTTGATGAGTCAACGAGCACTGTGACAAAAGAAGAAAATGAGATTTGTTCCAGTCTTACTGGAGGAATTCACAAAGATTCTTCTAAGAGAATTTCCTAATAGTGTTTTAAAGAAAATACGAAAGGAATTCCCGAAAGATTTTTTTTGCATTACTGCTGTGCTATTCAGAGGATCAATAGGATTCACACATTTATTGCCGAAAGTAGTCCCAATAAATTGATAAGGTGGTATCCAAAGGAGTTACCAAAAAATCCAGAAAAATGTCAACCAAATTTTCAAACCATTTTCAGATTAAACTCCCTATGTCATTATAGAATAACATTTCAAAGGAATAGCCGCAGGATTTCTCCGAGGAGTTGTCTGAGAAATTCACAAGCGAATTGCCTTACAAATTGCAAAGGTATCACTAAAACAATTCCCAAAGAAATAGAGTTTTCAAAGGAATTGCAGAAGAAATTGTCAAATAGTTTTGCTACGAAAATGTAGAAATGTAGAAATTGTTATGATAAAATATAGGATTTAGATATGAATGTTCATTATTAGGGTAATTGTTCCCTTCGTTGTGGTAGTACCTAATGTTGCGGTAGTGGCAATTGAGCACTTTTTCGACTGAAATGTTACCAAAAGGCATTTTTAATAGATGTATTATGCTTAAATTATGAGATTGCACCATTTGTGTGCTTAAGATTTGCCCAAAAACCTATTTTTAAAAAATATTTTCCTTAAATTTTTTGCTGCTGTGTTCCTATTGTTGCGGTATCCCATATGATTTCAATGGGATACCGCAACAATAGGAACCAAAATAAAATTTTACCTCCATAATAGGAACAGTGTGCCTAATGTTGTGGTAAGCGATTTATGATCGAAAACAGAGAGAAACGATAGTTTTTATATTTTTCCAAGCAAATTTGGATAGAAAACTACCAACTAATGTTTTGCAACCCTTCATTAGATGGTACGATCATTGTTTTTAAAATGAATTTACCTTAATACCACAACGATGGGCACACTTACCCTATACACTTAAATTCCTTTCATAGACATTTTTCTGGCCCTCTCAAACCCCCTCCGCTCCACCATCGTACATTTTTGACCAATATAAAGCTAAGCTAAAGCTAAGCTAAAGCTAAGCTAAAGCTAAGCTAAAGCTAAGCTAAAGCTAAGCTAAAGCTAAGCTAAAGCTAAGCTAAAGCTAAGCTAAAGCTAAGCTAAAGCTAAGCTAAAGCTAAGCTAAAGCTAAGCTAAAGCTAAGCTAAAGCTAAGCTAAAGCTAAGCTAAAGCTAAGCTAAAGCTAAGCTAAAGCTAAGCTAAAGCTAAGCTAAAGCTAAGCTAAAGCTAAGCTAAAGCTAAGCTAAAGCTAAGCTTAAGCTAAGCTAAAGCTAAGCTTAAGCTAAGCTAAAGCTAAGCTAAAGCTAAGCTAAAGCTAAGCTAAAGCTAAGCTAAAGCTAAGCTAAAGCTAAGCTAAAGCTAAGCTAAAGCTAAGCTAAAGCTAAGCTAAAGCTAAGCTAAAGCTAAGCTAAAGCTAAGCTAAAGCTAAGCTAAAGCTAAGCTAAAGCTAAGCTAAAGCTAAGCTAAAGCTAAGCTAAAGCTAAGCTAAAGCTAAGCTAAAGCTAAGCTAAAGCTAAGCTAAAGCTAAGCTAAAGCTAAGCTAAAGCTAAGCTAAAGCTAAGCTAAAGCTAAGCTAAAGCTAAGCTAAAGCTAAGCTAAAGCTAAGCTAAAGCTAAGCTAAAGCTAAGCTAAAGCTAAGCTAAAGCTAAGCTAAAGCTAAGCTAAAGCTAAGCTAAAGCTAAGCTAAAGCTAAGCTAAAGCTAAGCTAAAGCTAAGCTAAAGCTAAGCTAAAGCTAAGCTAAAGCTAAGCTAAAGCTAAGCTAAAGCTAAGCTAAAGCTAAGCTAAAGCTAAGCTAAAGCTAAGCTAAAGCTAAGCTAAAGCTAAGCTAAAGCTAAGCTAAAGCTAAGCTAAAGCTAAGCTAAAGCTAAGCTAAAGCTAAGCTAAAGCTAAGCTAAAGCTAAGCTAAAGCTAAGCTAAAGCTAAGCTAAAGCTAAGCTAAAGCTAAGCTAAAGCTAAGCTAAAGCTAAGCTAAAGCTAAGCTAAAGCTAAGCTAAAGCTAAGCTAAAGCTAAGCTAAAGCTAAGCTAAAGCTAAGCTAAAGCTAAGCTAAAGCTAAGCTAAAGCTAAGCTAAAGCTAAGCTAAAGCTAAGCTAAAGCTAAGCTAAAGCTAAGCTAAAGCTAAGCTAAAGCTAAGCTAAAGCTAAGCTAAAGCTAAGCTAAAGCTAAGCTAAAGCTAAGCTAAAGCTAAGCTAAAGCTAAGCTAAAGCTAAGCTAAAGCTAAGCTAAAGCTGAGCTAAAGTAGCAATTCATTAAGCTGTAGCTGATAATGCAGATAGAATAGAATCGAGTCTAAAATCAAGAATATTTTGCTGAAAAATCGTTTTTTTCAAATGCTTTAAAGTTTATTGATCCTCCAATTGTAACGAATTCACCTCAACCTAGCAGCAGATGATCTGGACAGAATTCATCACTCAACAGCTGAGCAATGAATCAAAAGTTGCTTTTCCTTCGTTAAATTTACGATCGAAAATCTTTGATCTGAAATCATTTTCAATCAGCGCATATGAGTGGTTTATCGCTCGGCTCTACCTAATATCTTTTCTTGTTTGACTAACAGCGTCGGAAATGCGTGATCTGCCATCATTCTTCTCGCAAGCCAAATGATTTATTTCGCTTTTGCAAGCCAGTACAATTCACCACAATCGTCGATGTAGCTATTTAGGTACTTTTGCGGGTTGCATTCTCTGGTCTCTTTGGTCGGGGCCCAACCTGAGATTGGGAGGGTTAGCAACTGGCCTATATCCATATATCATCAGAACAGACCTCACCACCACCGTCGGCCAGACACAGAGAGGTGGATCTAAATTTAAAATATCATCTCAATTGACAAGTGCATGATTAGCCTACACAATTCGGAACTTATTTCGAACAACTCGAAGCAACCGAGCACTAGAGAGAATGGCTCAATTCTCTCTGGGCATATGCACAAGCTAAAGGCAGTTTCCTGGGTTGAGTAGGAAGAGTGCGAAGGAGAGTCGCGGGGAGCTTCACTCAGAGGAAACCGTCACTAATAATAGTCCGACCCATAATTCATTACGATCCGAAAATTTTTGCCTCGTTTCATAAGTAATCCGAATCAATAACCCTTGCCCAATGCGTTGAAACGATGCTTGCCGATGAGATGGTGAACCGCTGCTTATGAGGAAAGCGTTTTCCAAGGCATGCAATGTGAATGGTATGGAGAGGGGATGAATAAACGAGATCGTTTCACTTATTGGTTGACCCTTCCTTGTTTCCATCACCACACGGTCGCCTCCACCACACAAACACGCCGGCGGGTCGGTGGCCATCGATCGTCGTCGTCCTACATTATTAGATGTGCTAAAGATTTGGATTTTGTTTACAAAAGTCTGCCAAAAAGTTTTCATTCTTTGGCTCTTTTCCGTTGGCGGAAACACCCACTACTTTCGAGCTGTACCACAGCCATTGTGTTATACCCGCAATGCGTATCAAGTGATCTGGAAAGCGATACCTACGATTCGGGACGCTGGAAGGATAGATTGTGCCATTCGGTTGTGGTTCATTGTCTCCGAATGGTTTGGAATTATTTGACTGTGGGTGTTGCCAAAGACAGAACTGGTTTATTATTTGCATTTCGAGTTTCAAGATGAGTACCGAATGATAGTTAAAGTTCATCGATTTGATAAGATTGGAGATTATAGTGGGTCAACGTTGTATGGGAAAATTTAAAATTGATCAGACTCAATCAGATTAAAGTTTTTTGGGTCCCATTTGAGGTCCAAAACAATTGTGGGCTAAACCAATCATGCCCAAATTGTGCACATCGCTTTTGAAGTTCCAATGGGAATTTACATGGGAAAGCATACTTTTCCGTATTTTTTTTTTGAAAGTTGTCCAAAATTGTCCAATATTCTATAACCGATCATGTAAATTTTATAGCCCAGGATGTGCCGAAAAAATTGACAATGTTAATTTATAAGTACCCTAAATGAAACCAAAAATATCTTGATCTAAAAAAATGACCTCTAAATATGACCCACGCTATAATGAGGATACACCATACCATCATCGTCTACATAGAGGTAAAACTGAAGTCACAGAGAAAAAGACGTAACACTTAAAACAAATTTCATTAAAAAAACATCGCCACAAAAGTGTTATCGCCCAATGCTAAATGTACTGTAGTTGGCCGGGCCATCAGTAGGTGGCGGTAGTGACTTACCTTACCGATCAGGCTAAGGCCGGGGTGGCCTCTGCTGTATATAGTAGCCATCTCCATTCCACTCGGTCCATGGCTGTTTGTCTCCAGTTCCGCACTCTGCGTAGGGTCCGCAGATTGTCCTCCACTTGGTCGACCCACCTAGCTCGCTGCGCTCCACGTCTTCTTGTACCGATCGGATGACTCTCGAGAACCATTTTAGTCTGGTTGCTATCCGACATCCTGATGACGTGACCCGCCCACCGTAGCCTCGCGATTTCCGCGGTATGGACGATGGCTGGTTCTCTCAGCAGCTGATGCAGCTCGTGGTTCATTCTCCTTCTCCAAGTCCCGTCTTCCATTTGCACTCCGCCGTAGATGGTACGCAACACCTTCCGTTCCAAAACTCCAAGGGCGCGTTGGTCCTCTGCACGTAGGGTCCTTGTTTCGTGCCCATAGAGGACGACCGGTCTAATCAGCGTTTTGTAGATGGTTAGCTTCGTGTTACGACGAACTTTATTCGATCGTAGAGTTCTGCGGAGTCCAAAGTAAGCACGATTTCCTGCCACAATGCGCCTCTGAATTTCTCTGCTGGTGTCGTTGTTGGCGGTCACCAGTGAGCCCAAGTACACGAATTCTTCAACCGCCTCGATTTCATCACCGTCGATACAAATTCGGAGTGGCGGGCGCGGTGATTCCTCCCTGGAACCCTTTGCCATCATGTACTTTGTCTTCGACACATTAATGACTAATCCGATTCGTCTGGCTTCACTCTTTAGTCGGATGTACGTTTCCGCCATCGTCTCAAATTTACTAGCAATAATATCAATATCATCAGCGAAACCAAGCAGCTGAACGAACTTCGTGAAAATCGTACCACTCGTGTTAATCCCCGCTCTCCTTATTACACCCATTTTCGCTTGGAAAAAGTGTGCTGAATCGATTGGCGGGGGTCTCGTTGACCGGAGGCCTCATCCTGGCCAACTAGAGGGCCGGAATCAATCCGAGTTCCTTACGGAAAGCAAAATCATTGTCATCCAAGAACACTTTCGCACCCGATATTTGTTCTGAAGCCGCAAATCAGAAGTCAACCGCACTTCGGATAATATAAGTTGCATATTATGGTCCAATTGTGGTTCCGGAACAATCCGGGAAAACCTGGAACATTAGGGTGGGGCTAATTTTAAAAATATCTCTCTAGGATATGATTTCCCAAATGAAAATCGATCTACTAGTCGAAATAAGTAAGCTGTACAAAAATGAGCGATTTTGGTTGATCTTTAGGGGTGGCGCAAAGTGTTTAAGTGATTTTTTTTGAAGAGAAAACCTTTAAAAATCATTTCAAACTAAATTTCAGGAATGCTTCAAAAATCCATTAAAATGCCTTCTTCAAATTTTGTTTTCAATGCTTCAAAATCTTTCAGGTATTCTTCCCACGGTGCGTCTGGGGGACAACATTATTTAAAAAAAAATCGGTATCGCTAAAATACCCACCAAACGAAAGCTAAGGGTCCCACCTTTCATTTGAGACTTAAATGAGAAAGTTCTATCGGCGGGTCTAGAACAATTTTTTTTTTGAAATGGTGTGATATTTTTTGTATTTTCTCGAAGTACTTAGTAATAACGAAAAACAGTGTGTCCATTGCCAACATGGCTTTCCGACGGAAGATTTTTTATATGATGTTAATTACCCCTCCCACAAAAGCATAATAGTCCCATGTTAATAAAAAAACAGTAAACAGTAGTCAGTTTCGTGGTTCTGGGCAGTAATGCTTAAAAAATGTAATAGTTTCAAGCAGGTGGACATGATGAGTTCAAATTTCAATTTACATGTGTACCGCATCATGCTCTAATACTCGTAATTATTATTAAATCACCGTGTTCATCCTTATAGAATGCATTTGACAAAACTTTCAATTATTTAAAGAATTTTATTATTTTCTCTATTGAGCAATGCACGATATAAGCACAGACAAACAGACGTAACACTCTTCAATAGGGCTTGGCACATGCATTTAACGATGAATTTAAATTTCGTTTGATTTCCGCGATTCTTTCACCAGAGGTGCTAATGTTCGATCGCTTTGATGTTTGCAAGTGTACACGTTGCTGAATGATACAAACGAAACTTACAGGAGACATGTATAAAAGTGTGAGTGTTAGGCAAACGTCAAATCGCATCCCATCATGGCCGTCAGTGTCTCGCGCGGTTCTACCAATAGGTGGATGCATGTTCATGAAAAAGACAGCAAAAAAAAAAAGAATTTTCCCTAAGAGTTACGTCTTCTTGTCTGTGATATAAGGGAATGGCTATGTGTTCTAAATATCATGAATAGGATAAAACTGTAAACTGAACATGTTATTGATACTTTTACTTTATAAACAAGTTCTACAAATCTCCAGGCACAAAACATTGCCAATTTATTTGACTGAGCTGTTTTAAGTGAAAAACATCCTTAAGGCCACGATGTTAGATGCTAAGATACTACAATTAATTACAAGACGACATACTCTTTCCAGAATCCTAAGATGGCCGCAACTCGATATTTTCTGGAATCAAATCTTTTAAAGGCGTCTATTTCTAATGGGGCAGGTGGGTCACGACACATAATTTGAGAAAGGCGGTCCTACAATAATTGAGCAAAAATTAAATAAAAATTGCATTGATTAATTTAGTTTTTTTGGTAAAATAGGTACTTTTTCATAATATCTAACTGTTATCCGAGATTTTTTGTTCTCAAGGCCGTCATTAACATAATCATTGAAAAATGTAAAGTAATTTTCTCGTCCAATATCGATATTTTCGTATCAAAAATGTATTTACTGTACTGCTGCAGGAGAATGAAGTACAGTGATAACATTTTCAATGCAAACATGAAATCTCCATTTTGCATCTTTAGCAGAACTGCAACGAGCACTATCTTTTTGCATCATCGGTAGTAGTGCTAGGTCTACCGCGTTTGCTCTTAAATAAAGAAGAAACTGTAGTTCTTGCAGCACTACATATTTCGCAATTACAGCAAATATCAATACTCTACGTAGAAGACTCAAATTAAATTTATACATAAAGAGAGTAATTCTAAAGGATATGATCTCATCATTGAACGAATAAACTTTAAATGAGTAATTGCGATATATTATCGTGGGATAATACCAACTTCTATATCTGGTATATTTCAGAAAAAAAAGTTGATCAATAATCTCAATAACCTCCTAATACAAATAAAAACAAATTGGGACTTATCTATTTTATTCTGTCTTTTATTTGTATGCTCAGTCATCTAAAACAAATATCTAAATCTGTGAATATCAACTACCTTCGATGATATTGATGGTTTGCAGAAAAGCTTCTTCGAACACAGTACGCACATCTTGGTACGATTTTCATTGTGACTTTATGATTTCATGTCATAGTTGTTTCTCTAAAAGTTTGGAGCAAACTTATGTTGAAATTGAATTTCTTTTATTTTTTATGATTCAATGCCTAATGCTATGTACTACACAGCAATCCTTCAAATTAGCGAAAAATGTTAATTGCTTTTACAAGTACATACCAGAAAGGGGCACAAAATGAACGTATACCGGCCTATAATGGAACGTTATCCGAGCTACTTTGTTGATCGTTATATTTTTATTGACAACCAAGTCATGGCCTACTACGACTGTAAAACTTTTCGAACATTTGGCACTGTCGATAAAAACGAGGAGAATGGCAGTCGAAATAATTTCTTTTACATGTCAATAAGGAAAAGATGGTTAACACATATACCTAAATGTTGGTAAAATTCTATTACAACTTCCTTAAATATTTGTTTACACTTGTCTAGACAACATTTTGTATGGAAAATTTTGAATATGTTTTTACCGTTTACTCTATTAATATGATACGTATTAATATGACCTCATACGAGCCCATTAGGTTACACTCAAGGTTGAAAGGAAGAAAATGCAAGTCTTAGACACATTCCACGCGTTACGTTTTGAGCGAGAATCCAACTTTTGCTTCCAAAAATTGATATGTTGTCATATACATACCAACCAGCATATCAAACGATCAGATTTGGATAGAAGATTCAGTTTATGCTTTCTAATTGTGAATTGGACTTTTGTACTTCGAAAGAAAATAAGAAATACAGCGTAACGGGACACCATCGGTGTAGAAGTGCGTGGAATGTGTCCTTATAGTAATAAATTTTTGAAAAAAAAAATTGTTCTAGGACCGCCGATAGAACTTTCTTGTTTTGGCCTCAAATGAAAGGTGGGACCTTCAGCTTTCGTTTGGTGGGTACCTTAGCGACACCGATTTTTTTTTAATAATTTTGTTCTACCAGACACACCGTGTTCCATAAACCTTCTGGGATGCTTTCAAGTTGCTTCAAGGATGCCTACAAATTCCTTATTAGATGTTTCCAGAAACGGTCTGGGTTGCTTCCAGAATCCATCTAGTATGCTTTCAAAATCTATCTGAAATTCTAGAAACATTCTTGAAATTAGTCTTGAACCAAGGGCCCTTCAAGGTTTCAAGGATTCTGGAAGCATTCATTTAGAAATCTGAAAGCATCACAGGAGGAAACAGACATCCCAAAACGAAATCCAGAAGGAATTTGAAAGCATCGCAGAAAGATTATGGAAGCAACCCAGGAGAATTGGGGAAGCATCTCCTGGGTATCTACTCATACACATAAGACAAAATGAAATTCTTTAAGTTTTCCAGGTTTAAACAGGGTTAATTAAACTTAAGTTTTGTAATATTTCCAATTTGTGAATCAGTTTATATTTTATAAAATATAAATACCTAGAAGCAATGAATGTAAGAAATTGATCTTTTTTTTAATATGCAAACAAATTTTCATTAATTAGGTTAAAATTTAACGGGAGATTTGTATGAAAGCTCGTAAACAAACATAAAGAAGTTGATAAGGGAATATGATTTTCAGAATCTTTTAAAAATAATGCTAGAAATTTCAAATGTAGCATTTGGCATTTTTTTTTCATAAAACCCTTAGAGGAAAAATATTCAAATCCTCGAAAAAATCAAATAAAAGTTATTCAGAAATCCAATAAGCAGTTTTTATAAACAAAATTACTAAATTATGACTGGTATATTCGTTAAATATTCTATCATGAACTCCATCAGAATGGCTCTTATATTTTTTGTGATACATGAATGGATCACTAAAATAACTAAAACGGCCGCTATGAAATGTACAGATAGCGCTACCGTAGCCTTGTGTGTTTGACGTAACTCGACTGCTGTCACTGTGTTACCGTCCATATACGGTGGCGCTTTTGCTTTGATGCGGTGAGTAGTGGAAAAGTCGGCTTCAATGATCCATTGCAACACGAACTTAAACTGAAAAGTTTTTAAAAATGTGTAATGTGTAAGAACTTCTAACACAAGGCTACTATATTATTAAATCAATTAAAAAAAATCATTATGATTTATATCAGGAACATATTGAGAACATATTTTTTACAAAACGATCTCAAAATACATCTGTTACTCCTTTAAGATGCGTACCACAATTCCGTCAAATTGTTTTGAAAAAAAAAAAACAATTATTTTTCTCCGAGATTGGCCAAAAATAGTTTTGGTAATGGTATAATATTTTTTCCAGTATTGCTTGAAAATGCGATTGAAACGCTTTATGTAGGGATTCTGGAAGCATCTCAGAAGGCAAAGTAAAATTTTTGGTAGAGCAAACCTTCAAAAAACTTTTCAAATTCTATTTTCAAAAAAAAAATGTCATATTTTGGTATCTAACCCAAAAAAATACCAAAATACGACATTTTTTTCAAATATCTCAGAAACCAATAGAGATATCGCAATTTTGAGCACAAAATCACCGATTTAGTCTAGAAAAATTATGTTTGAAAATTTAGTTTGAAATGATTTTTAAAGGTTTTCTCTACAAAAAAAAAATCACTTAAACACTTTACGCCACCCCTAAACATCAACCAAAATCACTCATTTTAGTACAGCTTACTTATTTCGACTAGTAGATCGATTTTCATTTGCGAAATCATATCCCAGAGAGATTTTTTTAAAATTAGCCCCACCCTAATGTTCCGGGTTGTCCCGGATTGTTACGGAACCACAATTGAACCATAATATGCAACTGATATTATCCGAAGTGCGGTTGACTTCTGATTTGCGGCTTCAGAATAAATATCGGGTGCGAAAGTATCCTTGGATGACAATGATTTTGCTTTCCGTAAGGAACTCGGATTGATTCCGGCCCTCTAGCTGACCAGGGTGAGCCCTCCGGTCAACGAGACCCCCACCAATCGATTCAGCACACTTTTTCCAAGCGAAAATGGTCTCAGCCGTTGGCAGAACCTGTTACCCAGCTGAGAAAATGAATTTAGTCGTGTTTCGGGTTCAAGTTTTCCCACTGTGCAGCGTTTTGTAGATAGTTAGCTTCGTGTTACGGCGAACTTTAGTCGATCGTAGAGTTCTGCGGAGTCCAAAGTAAGCACGATTTCCTGCCACAATGCGCCTCTGAATTTCTCTGCTGGTGTCGTTGTTGGCGATCACCAGTGAGCCCAAGTACACGAATTCTTCAGCCGCCTCGATTTCATCACCGTCGATATAAATTCGGGGTGGCGGGCGCGGTGATTCCTCCCTGGAACCCTTTGCCATCATGTACTTTGTCTTCGACACATTAATGGCTTATTCGACTCGCCTGGCTTTACTCTTTAGTCGGATGTACGTCTCCGCCAACGTCTCAAATTTACTAGCAATAATATCAATATCATCAGCGAAACCAAGCAGCTGAACGAACTTCGTGAAAATCGTACCACTCGTGTTAATCCCCGCTCTCCTTATTAGGGGCTGTCCATAAACCACGTGGTCATTTTTTTGGGACATTTCAACCCCCCCCCCCCAATTTTGTATGGTCATAAGTCCATACAAAATTTTTTATTCGTCCATACAAAATGGTCATTGGCCGACCCCCCCCTCATGACCACGTGGTTTATGGACAGTCCCTTACACCCTCTAACGCAATGTTGAACAGCAAGCACGAAAGACCATCACCTTGCCGTAACCCTCTGCGAGATTCGAAGGGACTTGAGAGTGTCCCTGATACTCGAACGCTCGAACTACGCACATCACATCATTCATTCGGCATCACTGCTTGCTTTCAATCGTGTAGAACAAAGGGTACGATTTTTGTTTATGATATTGTTTTTAATTTGTGACTATAACTGTGCTTTTACGCGGTGAATATACTTGATAATCGTGTAGGGATTTTTGGTGCAATGGTGACAATAATAAACCCCTCCCACCCCCCCCCCCCCACGCAATTTTTTTTCGGGAAAAGCGACATCTTGCGGCACTATTTGGAAACCAAACTTGCACGCAATCTCATCGAAGATCAAGCTTTCATCGACATCAAGTTCTGGTGGCCGCGTATTTTTTGCATCATCAACGTGTTGCTGTTTGGTCTACCGGAAAGCAACGACTAATACCAACGATCATGGAAAACAACTGCGGTAAATGCATCCAACCTGTTACTGGTATCGACTTGGTCATTTGTCGCAGCTGTGGTCAATTTTTCCATATGAACTGCGTCGGTGTGTCACGAGCTCTACTATGTTATTTTCCAACTCATCGAAAAAACCTCTATTGGATGTGTGACAAATGCGCTGATTCATTCGAAAATTCGCATCTTCGAGCCATTACGAGCCAAGCAGATGGAAATTCTCCACTGGTAATGCTAACTGATGCAATCACTAATCTGCAAACGGAAATACAAAAACTTGTGTCCAAGCCTGTACCATCGGTACAATCTCCAAAACTCAACCGCTGGCCTTTGGTCAGCGATTCTATATGTGGTTCAAAACGTCCCCGTGAGCCTGATTCAGTGGTAAGAACAACCGAATGTCCACATGGATCCAAACCGATTGACAGGGACATGGTCTCTGTGCCAGTCAGCGAAAAACCGTCCAACAAGTTTTGGCTCTATTTGTCTCGCATTAGACCCGATGTGACGAACGAAGCAATCTCGGATATGGTTAAAGCCAATCTTGAGACAGACATCGATCCACATATCGTTAAATTGGTGGCCAAAGGAGCTGACACAAGCAACATGTCATTTGTTTCCTTCAAAGTCGGGCTTGATCCTTCTTTGAAAAATAAGGCTCTAGACCCCTCCAGCTGGCCTGAGAGAATTCTTTTCCGTCAGTTTGAGGACTACAGTTCTCAAAAATTTCGGAGACTTTCCCCTGCAATTCCAAGCCCAACACCACTAGCACCAACTCCTTCGCAATCTTCAATTTAACCACGAATCAACGTAATCTTGGAAGCCCCAACTCCCCATGCCACAGTCGAGCCTATCCCGCCAGCGTTCAACAGCCGTCCTGGTCCTGTGTGTGGGAATGGAGGAGGGGTCTTCCAACCATCTATTTCTGCGATATTTCTGCGGATTTCAACCGCCACGCAGCGAGGCACGTGAACGCTACGATGCCAGTTCTATTGCAACCTCGAACTTTCCGCTGGTCGAACGTATGGACAACAATTCCTCCCAACATGACAACGCTTTCCTTTCCATCTACTATCAAAACGTTCGTGGATTACGCACCAAGACAACAAATTTCAAGCTGCGCTTGTCTTCATCCGAATACGACGTTATTATTTTCACGGAAACATGGCTCCGACCAGACATTAACGATTCGGAACGCACGTCTGACTACTCGATTTTTCGCTGTGATCGTAGTGCAGCTACAAGCGACCTGTCGAGAGGTGGGTGAGTTCTCGTCGCGGTCAAATGTGGACTACAATGCTCGGCTGTGTCTCTGGTCGATTGTGAGCACCTAGAGCAAGTGCCTGTTCGTGTGAGATTGCCCAATCGATCCTTATACGTTTGCAACGTTTATTTGCGCCCCTGTTCTGAAGCAGCACTTTATTCAGCGCACGCTATGGCTGCACAGAGGATTGCCGATCAAGCTGCAGATATCGACGTTAAGTATATTGATACTGGGAGACTACAATCTTCCCCGCCTGAAGTGGTGCCTCGATGATGACATCAATGGATACCTGTCCTTGAACGCTTCCAGTGAGCCGGAACTGATTCTTGTAGATTCCTTGTCGTCATGTGGTCTGGTACAGATAAATCCCCTTGTCAACTCTAGCGGAAACGTGCGGAAACGTTCCACCAACGATTTCGAAGTACTGCAGTCTCCGCATCCGATTTTAGCTTCAGACGATATTCATCCGCCACTCGTACTGCTGCTAGACACTCGCAGCTCTGTGCTTGCCCAGGTCGTTTCGGAATCCAGTACTCCCGAACTTGACTTCAAGCGCTGTAACTATGAGCATCTCAACACCATACTAGCATCTGTTGACTGGGAGCACTACCTAAATCTGGAGCTCGATTTGAAAAGGTCGTATGTACTTTTGTCGATTAAAAATTCGATCAGTTGGATTCGCTTATTATAGCAAAAACCGTTGGAATTGAAAAAAGTTGATACATACAGCAGAATC
This sequence comes from Aedes albopictus, assembly GCF_035046485.1. NCBI lineage: Eukaryota > Metazoa > Arthropoda > Insecta > Diptera > Culicidae > Aedes > Aedes albopictus. The sequence continues at coordinate 103,943,490 of NC_085138.1, read as the reverse complement.
ATCACAAAACAGGCTTTCCGTTCCATCATTTAAAGTCTCTAACATATCTTCCATATTGCTACAATAACTAAAATAAACTGATCGAATTTTATATCGACAAATGTACATACGACCTATTCAAATCGAGCTCCAGAAATGGTTGTTCAGTCGACGCAAATGTCACAGACAAACAGACGTAACACCTTGAATGATTTTCATGGAAATCCATCGCGCAGTTCACACTACCATCACCTGGTGGAAAAGCTGCACGAATCACTGTGTTGTGCAAGGCGTTAGTGTGAAACGTCAAACGCATAGAAAAACGATGCGTGCGCCTCTGGTTGTGAAAGCCACAACTATGAACATTTAAAATGATCGTTAAAAGCGTGGTCGATGAAAATTTCGCAAGTGTTGTATGTTTGTCTGTGCAAATGTGTTCATGTTCTACGACAAGCTTTCCGAGATTCTAGCTTCGCATGTGCCTCGTCGACGGTCTTTGGATGCATTAAAAAACATCCTTGGCGGACGACTGAACTGCGTAATCTGCGAAACAGACTCAGAAAGGTGCGTCATCGCTTCTTTTCTGATAAATCTAACGAAAATAGAGAGATGCTCCGCTCGGTTGAGTCCGCGTACAACGAACTGCTCACATCGACCTACCAAAGATACGTAAGTAGATTAGGAAAATAGAGGAAAATAGAGAGATGCTCCGCTCGGTTGAGTCCGCGTACAACGAACTGCTCACATCGACCTACCAAAGATACGTAAGTAGATTAGGAATGAACCTTAAGCGGAACCCTACGATGTTTAGGAAGTACGTCAAGTCCCAAACGATCAGGTAATCGAGTTCCGTTAAACGTGACATACGGCGATGTTACGGCTAACACACCCGAGGAAGTCGCAAATCTGTTTTCCAGTTTTTTCCAAAGCGTGTACAGGGCGACGGCCCCGAAACTTCGTCCAGGGTGCTTTAGTCAAGTGCCTTCTTATAATTTTGATCTACCGCCTTGCAATTTCTCCTACGACGATGTATTACGTGCACTGACAATGTTGGATGCTTCAAAAGGTGCTGGCGTCGACGATCTGCCGCCGTTACTATTGAAAAACTATGCCAGATCATTGGTGGTGCCTGTAATGCTGCTGTTCAACCGTTCCTTAGAGGAAAAAACTTTCCCAAGTTTATGGAAAATCGCCTTCATGATACCCATTCGTAAAACCAGAACATTGGATCATGTGGAAAACTACCGTGGTATCTCAATTCTTTGTAGCCTGGTTAAGGCTTTCGAAACTCTAGTACACGAGATTGTGATCAACGCTGCTAAACCGCTAATCTCGGAGTTCCAACATGGCTTTCTACCTCATCGCTCTACCACGACAAATTTGTTATGCTACACATCCGTACTATTCAAAGAAATGGAACGCCGAATTCAAGTTGACTCGATCTACATAGACTTTTCGAAAGCGTTCGACACTGTTCCTCACTGGTACGCCGTTGAAAAATTCAAACATGTTGGATTTCCTGATTGGTTTACTGAGTGGCTGATGTCGTATCTTTCTAATCGTAAAGCATTTGTAAAAGTGAATTCTGCGTGCTCGAATTCCTTTGACATACCATCTGGCGTTCCACAAGGTAGTGTCCTAGGCCCCCTAATCTTCGTGCTGTGCATCAACGATTTGTGCCCTCGGACCTCCTCAGGAAAGCTGTTGTTCGCTGACGATATGAAAATGTTCAGAGTCATTGCCACGGTTCTAGACTGCCTTGCACTTCAAACGGACATTAACGAGCTGTTGTGCTGGTGCCACGAAAATGGAATGAACGTGAATATCAATAAATGTAAGGTTATAACGTTCAGTCGCAAATGCAGTTCGGTAATCCACCAGTACCAGATGGGTTCCATTCAGTTAGAACGTGTGCAGTCAATTCGTGATCTGGGTGTGACCATTGACAGCCAACTTCTTTTCAACGAGCACGTGTCCGTAACAACTGCGAAAGCATTCTCCGTTCTTGGATTTATCCGCCGCAACGCAACGCACTTCACCGACCCGTACACGCTTAAGTCACTGTTCTGTGCCCTGGTGCGTAGCATCTTGGAATATGCAGCTCCGATTTGGAATCCGTATCACGCTTCGCAGATAATCCGCATCGAACGCGTCCAGAGGCGCTTCATACGTTTTGCGCTTCGCAATCTACCATGGAACGATCCTGAGCATCTACCCTGCCCGGACTACCCTGCACGCTGCCGCCTAATCGCTCTCTGATAGCATAGCATAGCATAGCATGAATACTTGCACAAATCGTGGATGGAGTTGCAAAGATGAGTATATCTATTGCTATTGTAGATTTCGCTACTATCTGCAATAACATGGAATCACTCATCCCCACACACCTGGCCAAGTCCTTGCAAGCATTTTATAAATCTTATCATCAACTGTCCAGAACTGAAACGGCTTCCAATAGATGATAGGATGATGAAAATAGCGAATATTCAAAATATGTATGGGCAAAGTGTACAATGAAGTAATCAGAAAGATCTCACCAAGTTCCATCTCGTCGTACGATCGCCCCAACGCATCGATTTCTTGATCTGCAAACTGCGCGACAAGTTTTCTTAATTTTTCGTTAAATGTTTACTTATTCCACCGCAAATAGGTAAAAGTTAGGTTCACGAATCGAGCAAGTACTCCTTCATTCCAAATAAATTTTACAATGGTTTCACTCAGCTTCCAACCAAACCTGCCTCGTGCTCGTGAGATATAACTTTTTGACATTTTTCTCATTCTTATAACGGTATATATGAATAACAAAACTAAATTTTGCTGTTGAACACTCATGCAACAATCGCTCCTCCACCCCTCGTCAAACTGTTTTGGCACTTTCCCGGCTGTATAGGGCACTGCATGAAATTCTCCCCTTCTCTTTCACTCTTACAGAAATTTTGTAAACAACAAGGCCAAGAAACTTCAAAATCCCATACAAAATCATAACAATTCAGTGTCATATTCCGTATGGATCACTTCAACAAAAAACCCGCATCAGGACGATTAAGCATGGCTACGTTGCCACTAAGCACTATTCTGATTCGATGGCTCAGCCCTGTCAGCCATTTCACTGCCAAATCGGCCGAATCGAACTTTACGCGGAAGCGAAAAAATCGAAAAAAACTGTGACGCGAAAATTTTGAAGCAGCCGCCCGCACGCACGGACTACTGCGATTCGCTGCCGCCTAATCGCTCTCTGATAGGCGTAAAAGTCACAGCAGCTAGTCGTGTTCGATATATTGCAGAACAATATTGACAGTCCGGATCTCCTGCGGCAGATGTCATTGAATGTACCGACGCGTCAACTTCGACAAAACGACTTCCTTATTGTTCCTGGACATAGAACAAACTACGGCCACAACAATCCTTTGAGCTCTTGCATACGAGTGTTTAATGAAGTTAGCAACATGTTCGATTTTGGCATGACGAAGGAGAACTTCAGGAATAGGTTATTAAATTAGGTTAAGAACCAGTCTGTACATTTTTTTCATCGAAGACATTGTAATAATAAATAAATAAATCACTAGATCCATCGTCGTCTTGATCAATCGTATCAGTTTATCCGGGAATCCGTATTCGTGCATAATCTGCCTTAGCTGTTCTCGATCGATTGTATCATACGCCGATTTTAAATCGATGAACAAGTGATGTGTGGGCACGTTGAACTCGCGGCATTTCTGCAACACCTGGCGGGTAGCGAACATCTGGTCCCTTGTAGCGCGTTCACCCATGAATCCAGCCTGATATTGCCCCACGAACTCTCTTGCAATCGGTGATAGACGGCGGCATAAAATTTGAGAGGTACAGTAGACGGCGCTTAGTAGTGTGATCGCGCGATAGTTCCCGCAATCCAACTTGTCGCCCTTTTTGTAGATGGGTCACACGATACCTTCCATCCATTCCTCCGGTAATACTTCCTCCTCCCAAATCTTGGTAATGACCCAGTGTAATGCTCTCACCAGTATTTAGAAGCTCGCTTGATAGTTGATCTGCTCCAGCGGCTTTGTTGTTTTATAACCGGCCAACCTCCTCCTCAATCTCTTGGAGGTCAGGGGCCGGAAGTCTTTCGTCCTGTGCACATACTCCTAAACCTGTTACCATGCCACCTTCGGTACTTGCAACGTCGCCATTGAGGTGCTCATCGTAATGTTGCCGCCACCTGTCGACCACCCCGTAATTATCTCGGCACATGTCTGCTTGTGGCACGAAGCCTCTGCGCGAGCGGTTCAGCTTCTCGTAGAACTTTCGTGTGTCCTTAGCGCGGTACAGCTTTTCCATCGCTTCGCGATCTCGTTCTTCCTGCTGGCGCTTCTTCATCCGGAAGACTGAGTTCTGCCTGTTCCGCGCCTGTCTGTAACGTGCCTCTTTTCAACTTTTGTACATCGCAGTGAATTCTCGACCTGATACTGCTGCAGCAATCACCATCATGAGTCGAAAGATAACCTCTCCCACTCAGCAATATTGGACGGAGTTGAAATATATGGTCCAGTATCTTAAGGGAACGATCAATTTGAACACTGAGCAAAAATGACGATCATTCAGGACTAATAGGATACGCGGATGCAGACTGGGATTCATCTTCAAGTTTAACAGAGGAACAGTATCTGGGGCATGCCTTAGGCAGACATGCGTGATTTTCACGAAGTTCGTCCAATTTGTCTGTTTTGCGAATGACATGGATATTATTGCTAGAACATTTGGAACGGTGGCATAACTGTAACCCACCTTTAATGTGAAGGCGAAGGATGAGCCACTTATTCGCTGCACTTTACGGTAAACCTAGCATCCGGAAGGTGGCAGAAGCTCTGGAAGGATACAATTAGCATGGCATGTTATGAGAGTGCTGGACAACAAACCTGCAAAACAAGTGTTTGCAAGATAACCGGAAGATTCATGAAGACCTACAGGGCATCGTGCAAAGTGAGTGGTTCAAATGGTAAGAGATCTGGTGAGCGTTGTTCGTGATCGAGGTTGAAAACTGACAGCTACGACTTGTGTATTATGGATAAGTTATGTTTATTCAGTTTTATGTATCTTGAATTTGATATAATACTAAATAAATTAAATGAATGAATTGAGTTATGGTGGCAGTACACTGCGATTCGTGTTGTCTCGTGTTTTAACGTGAATGCATGTCCGTCGATGAGCCTAACAATAGATGTAAATTGGTGAGTTCGTTCCATGTTATTAATGGTTAGAAAGCTACAGAATTTATGCTTAAAAAGATAAAATGGGCGTTGAAAGGCTCATCGATTCTGAATGAAATGCATAATGAAATTAGTTGATTAGCATGTAAGAGTAATCAATATGGAGAAGCGTAAAACGCTTCCCTATCTCCCTGTCAACAAATTAGTTATTGTTTAAATACTTTCTTTTATTTTGTGAGGCACCCCAATTTCCCATAACAGCAAATCAAAACACACTACAATGCCACATATTACGGATGCATAACTTTTCTATCGATCAGCCGATTTGTAAATCAAACAAGAGCAATAAACCTATTTTCTTACTAATTTCCACCATGACTGCCATTGGCCGCCCGTCGAGTGGCTCTAAACCTCTCACCTCTTGTCTTCCTACTTCATGGATTAATCCCTTCACTAGAACTTTCCTCTCGAGCAACTGACCAAGCAGGACGAAGGTCGCTGAATAATTCATCACGTTTTACTAATGCGAGCATACTTTCCCGGGACTTCTTTCTAGTCCCGACCTGCTTGCATCGCATCCCACAACTTCCCACCAAACCACCCACATAAGCTCTCAAACAATGAAGCAGGATCCCGACAAGAAAAGAAATCAAAAAGGACGAAAGAACAGCATTACAAGTTGAACTTTTATTACTACCCCATGATTCGAACACAATCTCCTTGAATCGCTGACCGCTACCTCCTCCCGACACTGCCGCGCCACACCACACAGGTCCCGATGATCCTTGACTGGCTCCAATGAGCCTGTTCCAATACATTATCCCTGAAATGTGCTGCTGGTCGGTGACCACGACGACGACGACGTTCAGAGGACTCTCTACATAGAGGACGACAACACTTCCTAAGTATAATCACAATTCAATCGATCGATTTAAATTTGTTCGAGTTCTTTTATTCGTTCTGAAACCTGTGTGAGTTTCGGACATTGGCGTAGTTAGAGGAGGGGCTGAGGTCTGTTTCAATTATATGACGTGCAAGTTTGCAAAGAAGACGCGTAGTTCGAACAATCAAATTAGAGATGTGATTATTCATTTCTTGAATTCTCTACGGCCAGTGTCTCTGGTCCTCAGGAAAAAAAAATCAGCTACGCCAATGGTGGCTGAGACCAGTGGTCTCCAAATAGTGGCTGACCGTCCTTCAAATCCGACTGAAATGGAATTTCAGTTGAAATCGTAGTTATGATAACACTTAAACTAAAGCTTTGGAATAATTCCAAAACCAACAAGAATCATTACACGTTAGTTCTGTTTTTGCTACGAAGATAGGGAAGCGCTGGAAACACATGGATGCATCACAATGTGTGTGATGAGCACAAGTGGGTATCTACTTAATGACGACGACGACGACGACGACGACGACGACCTAGGGAACGTCGTACACGCTGAGCTCATTCCGAAACACGTCAGACTGGGTCGCGAGGGCCGGGCGGACCGTAATCCTATTACTGCGACTGATCGATTTGTCAATAAATTGTTGGCGGCTTTTGCGAGCAACGTCGACGACGACACGATAGAACCCTATGAAGGAAGAGTGGATGGACGGACATGGTTTGGTGTGGTGAACGGTGGAAGGAACGGAAGCGAACGCAGATACCTACTTCGTCGTGTCGTTCCTACTACTATGGATGGCTTTCCGGAGGCGTATAGAAACGTTCGAAAAGATCTGACGCTGTCCAAAAAATCGACTGTTTTCGAGTTCTTGACGGTGGTGGTGATGGCGATGACGAGTGATGGGCCAAGATGTGCGGCAAAGAAGACGTGGTTAAGAGATCGTTGAGCAATTTCAAAGTTTATGATAATTAGCTTATCGAAATTTGATAGACATCTAGAAACGAGCGATGCGCAAATTCGATAATGAGGGTATGTCATGCTTGAAGAGACGAATTGGATCGAAAACAGGAGAGTTTTGACAGACTACCAATTTTCTGAGCTGATTCTTGAAGGAATGTTAATTTATCGACTGAGGAGTACATACTTCCAAATGAAGTGTTTTGGAAGGATTTTCGCTCCACTCTTATTCCAGTCATTTCAGGATGGAAGGGCCATATTTTCACATCTCTTGATTGGGCTGTTTACCATTTGCCTGGCTTCATTAGGAAACCATTTCCCTGAAACGAAATTACCAAGAAATTGATGTATTGCAAATAAATAGCAAATACTACTTAGTATTTGACCATCGGTACACTAGTGCTCTGGTATATAGTTTTCTGAGAACAGATTCTGGTGCATGTTGGTTTCGGGAATAGTGAGAACACTGGTAAAAGTTTAAGCATTCATTCCAATAACTGCAGCTCAAGATCATGTGGTTCTTTAAAACTAAAAGTATGGTGTCATTCGTTAAGTTTAACTTTTAGTTTAACTATTAGGGGGATTCACTTAACAGCGTAAACCGCTGTTTCTAGAACTATAGTACTGGATGTGGTTGGTCAGATGGTCAGATGGCAAGTTTGGCTAAGACATCGTTTTTTGTGAATCGATTCGAATCGGACCTGCAGAATCGAATCACCGATTTAATCGAATGCTTTCACATCGATTCGGTATTATTGAATGTTGCAAAACCATACAATGTTTGCAGCATGGAGTACGAGTTAATGGGATGATTTAGGGTCTTGTACCATTTGGGCAGGTGTACCTATTTTAGGCATTTGCCGCTATGACTATGTCAATTTCAAACCGATTTATTTGAAATTTTGTATAGAGTTAGGCACGTACAGTATTTATCTAACTTTGTACAAAAATTCAAATCAATCGGTTTGAAATTGACTTAGTTACAGCGCAACTGTCCAAAATAGGTGCACCGGCCCAAATGGTACAATACCCTATTTGTCTAAATAAATTTAATATCAAAAATAGTACATCGAACTGGAGGAATTTCTGCACGAATCCTTGGAGAATTCCTGCAGGAATACCCGAAAAAAATCCTGAAGGAATCCCTGGAGAAATTGTTGGATGAATGCCTGGAGCATATTCTGGAAGAAATTTTGAAGGAATTCCTGAATGAAATCCTATAGGATTTTCTACAGGAAATCTGGGAGGAATCCGTGGAGAAGAAACATCTTGAGGAATTTCTAGAGGAATCCTTAGAGAAATTCTTGGATGAACTCCTGGAGGACTTTTTGAAAAAAATCGCTGGAGGAATCCCTGAAGCAATTGCTGGAGGAATGCCTGGAGGATCTTCTGGGCAAATTCCTGGCAGAATCCCAGGTGGAGCTCCACAAGAAATTCCAGGAGGTATTCTTGAAGAAATCCCTGATTCCCTGGAGTAATCTTTAGAGAAATTCTGGGAGGAATCCCTGGAGAAATTTCTGAAGAAATTCCTAGAGAAATTGCCCGAGACCTACATATTTCTGGAGGATTTTTTGGAGGAATTTTTGGATGAATTGTCGGAGAAATTTCTGGAAAAATCTCTGAAAAAATCCTAAGATGAATCGCTGGGGAAATTTCTGAAGAAATTCCTAGAGGAGTTTCCGGAGGAATTCCTGCATGAAACCCTGGAATAAATTCCAGAAAGAATTTGTGAAGGAATCCACGGAGGATTTCCTGGAGGAATTGTTGTAGGAATTTCCAAAAAAGGGAATTCCTGGATTCAATTCTAGAATAAATACCTGGGGTAATCCGTGCAGATATTCTTGGTGGAATTCCCGGAGGTGTCTCTGGAGAAATGCCTACATGAAATCCGGGAAGAATGCCTGGAGGAATGCCTGGAATAATTCCTGGATAAATTCCGGGAGCAACTCCTGGGGGCATTTCTGAAGGAACCCCTGGAGATTTTCCAGGAGCATTCCTGAAGAATCTCAAGAGGAGTTTATACAGGAATTGCTGGAGAAATTCTTGGAATAATTCGCGGAGAACCTCCGGGAGGAATCCCTGGGGAAATTTTTGAAGGAATTCCTCCTCTTTTAAAGAAATTTCTGGAGAAATTGCCGTAGGTATTGTGGAGGTATTCCTAAAGAAATTCCTGAAGGCTTAGGGCAATCTCAAGAGGAATTCCTGAAGGTATGCCTTGAGGAATCCCTGTAGAAATTCCTGGAGGCATGCCTGTAGAAATTCCTGGATGAATCTCTGAAGAAATTCCTTAAGAAATCTCTAGAGGAATTACTGGGGAAATCCTTGCATACATTCCATGGTGAATCCCTGGAAGAATCCTTAGATAAATCCCTGGAGAATTTCCTTGAAGAACTACTGGAGCATTTTCAGGAGGAATCTCTAGAGGAATTCCTTGAGGTATCTCAAGAGGAATACCTGTAGGAATATCTGAAAAAAAAAAACATAGAGGAATCTCTAGAGAAGCTGGTAGAGGAATTCCCGGACGAATCCCTGCAAGAAATTCTAGAGGAATCCATGTAGGAATTCCCAGAGGAATCCTGGAGGAATCCGTTGTGGAATTCTTGGAGGAATCCCGGGAAGATGTCCTGAAGAAAGCCAATGATCAATTTCTTAGGGAATTCTAGATGTTTCTGAAGAAATCCCAGGAGGTAGTACTGAAGAAATCTCTGCAGTTCCAGAGGAAATCCTGAAGGAATCCTAAAAAGAGTATGCAGTGGAACTTTTGGAGCAATCCCTAAAGAAGTTTCTTAAGAAACCCTAGGAGGAAGCTTAAAAGCTATCCCAAGAGGAATTCCTAGGGCAATCTCTAAACAGGACGGATTCCCAAAGAGAGCTCTCGGATGTATTTTCAAAATAATCCTGGAAGTTGTTCCCAAAAGAATCACAGAAGGAATTTCCAGATGAATCCCTGGAGGAACATTGGAGAAATTTGAGAGGAAACCCCATGATGAATCCCGGAAGTATTCCCTTGCAGAATTCTTAGAAATTCTTAGCGAATTTCTGGAAGAATTTATGTAGGAATCCCTGGATAAAAATTTGAAGAAATCCATGTCTGCAGTAATTTTTGGACGAATTATTGAAGGAATACTTGAATAGACTCCTAATGGATTCCTGGAGAAATTCCCGAAGGAAACCTCGAAAACAGCACTTGAACAATCACTTGAACCATCACTGGAGGAACCTTTAAAGATATCCCAGGACAAATCCCCGAAGAAATGTCTTGTGGAATCCATAGATGAATTCCTAAAGGAATCTCTGGAGAAATTCAAGATGGAATCACTGCATCACTGCACTTGCATCACTCTATGGAAAAAAAATCCTGGAGGAATTGCTCATACTCATATAGTTTACGAAGCTAGAAACAAATCTAAAACAGTCATTTTGATTCCTCAAAACTGCTATGCCTATTTGCATATCCTCATAGCAGGCGCCCATGTCGCTTAACCCTTTATTAGGCCGAGAAACTAGAAGAGTTGTTAACGCATACTATTATGGAAATGATTATGTATATGATTTTATATAATCTATAATTTTACAATAAGTTTTAGCTAATTTTCTTCACGCGGTCAAATTTAGCCATTTTTGAGACTACAAATGGATCTCAATTTGTTATTAAAGCTTTGTTGCCCAATTTCGCGTAAACCTAAAAAAATGTTCGAAATATTTTTTTATAAAACAGAAAAAATAGAAACAGAAGGTGGCAATATAGTTGCCACTGCCTTATAAAGGGTTAAAAGTCATCTCAAATCGGCCAACCCCCCTGGTCCCCCTCCAGAAAAAATCCTAGGTACGCCAATGATTTTATGAGTCTGTGTCGAAAATTGATATAACGTAGAGACAATGCATTCCGAAGAAAAATGGAAATTTTATATTTTTGAATCGAAAGAAAAATCGATTCGGTCGATTTTGTGGGGCTTCAACATCGATTCAAAAAATCGATTAATCGAAACAAAAACATCGATTTAAAATTGCCGAACGCTATGAGATCTCTTGAAATTTTTAATCAGATCCTTCATACTTTCATGCTCATTTTACTTCTTTTCTATTGAAGTTACTTTTCAGTTGTTCTGATGTTTGGTAATGTTCAGAATTTAGAAATTCAGCAGAATGCTACCAAAGTTTAGCTTTATCGAAGTTCAGTAATAATGAACAGATAACTGGATGGAGATTACCAAAAGTTCGTTGTTTCTTGTCGGAATTTGGTATTTTTTCGCTATTTTTCCATGTCTCAATATGCTTTTCTGAAACTTTGCCAGGCTTGGCGTGTAAATCTAACTGAAAATACAAAATGTAACAAGTAATGTACAAGTAACAATTTCAACTTATTCTTTCCACACAAGGAAAATCTGACATGTCACCAAAACCTTAAACCGCAGGTTAAAGCCTTCAGATTGAAAACTCATAGTTTTATAATCGATTTCAGAACGCAGACAGCAGCTATAATATTAGGAATACTTAAAGACTAAGACTATATCATATAGGACATACAAATGCATAATGGATACTTACAGAAGAAGCTTTCTCTAAAAACTATTATATAAGTGCTCACAGAACACTTACAAGCGGGCATTGTTGATATTAATATAAGGTAACGTTGGGAATTTAATAAAGGGAAGAAAAAAGAACAAAAGGAAGAGAGTGAAGAAGAAGAAAACAGGAAGAAAAGATGAAGATGAGTTGTCTTTTATTTAACGCATGATTTTTGCAAACCTCCTTCGTGGGTGAACTGCATTTTTCTTCTGTTCTTCTAGAAATATCTACAAAAGCATTTTCATAACAAAAGATTCATAATAGAGTTATCGCCAAGGTGAATGTAAACATTATTATGAAAAGTAGCAGCATTATTACAATTTTGCTACTGCTGGATACCGGCGGTATAACTAACACTGCAGCAGCTTCAAACTGCTATGCTGTGTTACAGCATCCTGTTTTGTATCGTATAGCGCCTTGGTCCCATCTACACAGGGGGGATAAGATGAAAAAAGTTTTCTGTTTTTTATACGCAACCGGTATACCTGGTTGTATATTCGCTGCCTTTCTCCCGCCTCGATTTCGATGCGGGACACATAGGGATAGTGTTTTTCTTCGACCGACGGAATCTTATGCGCGGCACGCGATAAAATAAACTGTTTATAATTGCTAATATCTATTTGCACTCATCGTTTCTTGTTGTGGTGGGTGCATGCAAGAGAGCGCGTCTTGTGATGAAGGTGGAACCGGGATGGGATCTGGAGTCAGAGCTCGACTTGTGTGATCTTGGGGCGCGCTGGGAAATGATAGGGTTAGGTCAGAATAGATGAGATTATTGTTTTATATCTTCGTCGAACATACAGACGAGATTGTTATTTTCAATGGTTGATCTGATGGAGACGCATGGTGTATTACTAGTAAAAATTAAAGCATTTCTTGCGAAGTAGATCTTTGTTAACCCTCTAATACCCAACCCCGCCTTTAGACGGGATATAGTTTGAAAATTTTTGTAATTTTTATTTCGTGGAAAATATTTTTTTTTATATTTTTGGCTGATATGGTTTTTGGTGTATTTTAAAGCGTTTAGTCACCTTCTAGAAATCATTGTTTATTTTGTATTAAATCGCTACAATTAACATATTTTAAATTTTTCTCAAAGCTTTCTTTCCTTGTTTTATAGTTTAAGGGAATCGAATACACTCTTAAATTATTTTCCTTAAAATTACACGGAAAATGAAATTTTCTTTGAAAAAAATAAAAATAAAAATATTTCAACAATAATCATAAAATCTTAAAATGTTTTCATCTCAAAAAATCCGTACCCCAAATAGGCTTCCAGGAAAAATATTAAACTGTAAGGATGTTCAAAAATAAAAATTAGAAAAATCAAAAACTGAAATTCACGAAATCGAGAATTAAAAAGAATCATCTTCCAAAACATGTTTAAATCGATTTTAGATGACGAAAAATGATACTTAGATCAAAAATTTGGGTATTAGAGGGTTAACCATGCTAAACAGGTTGAAAAGCTTAAATTGAAAACGAAATTCATAACCACAAAGGCCAAACTACAGTCGTAAGACCCGCTCTCCTTTCCCTTGTGTGAAGTGAAAACTTTTTCCAGAATCCCTTCCCTAAGGCGCCGTCCACAAATTACGTAACGCTCTAGGGGGAGTACGACCAAGCGTTACGGTCCATACAAAAATTTTAGGATTTTCATACAAAAAAGCGTTACGGAGGGGGAAGGGGGGGTCCAAAAATGACGATTTTAGCGTTACGTAATAAATGGACGCTGCCTAACCTCTTCGTGATAATTGATGGCCTGTTACGATTACGATTACGTCTACGTGATAATTGATGGCCTGTTACGATTCTCACTAATTCTAGGAACTTTCCTTCCGCGAAATACTGAGATAGGAGCGTCAATAGTAATCTTACAATCCCAAATTAATATTATTGCAAAACAAGCGATTACGGCTCCAAACGATTCCGTTTTTTTTATTAAGTTCAACGCTAACAAAAAAAAAAAAAAAAAAAAATATATATATATATATATATATATATATATATATATATATATATATATATATATATATATATATATATATATATATATATATATATAATACCAAACCAATAGATCGTTGAGCTATTTTTGTGGATGACTCAATATCTTGTCTTGGTATGATATCTTATTCGTTCCTGCCCGTGTATAGACCTTCAGGATGTTGTCCATGGATTCCTCTGAGGATTTTTCAAGATTTTTTTACGGAAATCTTCTATGAATTACAGTTATTTCTGTAGTGATTCAGAAACTTCTTTTTTCCTTCTCTAAGGATTCCTCCAGTGATTTTTCCAGGGGCAAATCAAGGAATTCCTACGAAGATTTCTACAAGAATTTCATTAGCAAGATTGTGGTCGTTTCTGTATTAAGCGTGTTTTTGCGGAATTGACATCACCGCTCTCAGTACTACGTGTGTATCATAGACTTAGCACAGAAGCTCTTTGTAGGTTAGAATACTTTGTAATATAACCCGGAAAGGCAACGAAAAAGGATCCACTCGTTGATCTGAAATGGGAAATGTTAACGCTTTACGAGGAGAGGGGGAGTTCAACATAGTATGATGACCAATACAAAAACTTCAGGGATCTCATTAAAATAGTATGACTAGGAGAAAATAAAAAAAAATAAAAAAAGTGTTACGTAATTCATGGACGTCCCCTAATTCAAATGGCTACGTCACTGCTTTATGCACATAAAATAACAAAAACATATACTTTTTCATACGTTTTTAAATTAAAATTTAATATTTTTTTCGTGATTCGATTATCCGGAGAACTCGATTATCCGGAGTGAAATAAAAATCAATACTCCGGATAATCGAGTCCGAACTGTATATATATAAAATTCATAAAAATTACGTCTATATGACCCTCATGAATTCGAAAACTACTGAACCGATTGACGTGAAACTTTGTATGTGGGTACCTTTGGGATTGGAAAGGGGGCTCCCATACAGATGAAATTGCGGGGCACTTCTATAGGGAGCTGTATGACAAAAACCACAGTAGGCAGGCAGTACGACGTTTGCCGAGACAGAGAGTACACAAATAACACAGTGTTTTAATCATTTGCTTTTTAAGTAACGGTACTTGGACATGGTAGGGCTATGCTTAATAAGGGTACTGATACCCTACGGCTAAATCGGACAAAGTAAAAGCTTTCAAAAATTGTACGTGGCACATATGTCTATTGGACATTGTCTAATGCATTGACTCTGATCCGAGCACCACTTCAATACGAGAAGTTAAGTTCTAGTGATTCGATGCATGACTGTACGTACATTAGCTGTGTGCGATGACAACGCTGATCATCACTCACTTGCGATGGATATTTTCTTCAGCACTACTGTGTTTCGATCAGTATATTGCAATGACTCAATAATTGGTACGACAGTAGTGGGTGAAAGGCAATGAATCGATCCGGATTGGAGTGAGCGAATAATATACACGATCAAGGCTTTTGTTAGTGTTCAACATCAAATGCACGATGATATATAAGAGTAAACAATCAGCCAGAGTTTCGTCTACAGCCTCAGTCTCAGTAATTGAGAATCAGTACTTGTTAATATAGGCGTCTAATATAGGCTAAATCTAAATAGTAGCGTGGTCCAAAAAATCGTTTTTGCTTCACATCGCTTATTCGATTAGTTACCAGATTCTATGCCTTCTCACAAAATTTGAACTCATTTGGTTGAAAATTAAGACTGCACAAGCCCTTCAAAGTTTGTATGGGAATTACTATGGGAAAACGAAGTTTTTCATTCAATCGGCCGTAGCATTTCCCCAACTGCCCTAGAGGTTTAGTTGACCCTTGGTACTCCGGGGCTACTCTATCAGCCACAACTTTGCCAAAGACCGCATTCAAATCGAACGCCTTGTTAGTTAGCACCACTGAGGAAGATTACAAGTGGTAGTCGAAATACGCGTATCTGTCAAAGGATAAGCAACATAGGGCGGAATTGAAAGGTACGAAACTGATTACACTCATTCGAAGAGAGTATGCTGCTTAGAGGGTTCGAAAAGTCGGTACAAGAGCAATACGTATATGTTCACTATTCAGACTTCCCTTTAACCATATAAAATACCTTCTACGTTCCGATAGCTACAAGACCGCGGCGGGTAGAAAATTCCTTCGAAACCGAAAGTGACGAACGATATTCCCCAGGCGATGAATTATTCAATTCACTCCAAACTGATTTGAAGGTTAATAGATTTATTGATTCGGTGATAAAAATATCCCGGATTGTTTTGTGGAGTGGTCCCAGCCCAGTCCAACGAACAACTGCGGAGGAGAAGGAGGCCAAGAGAAAAAGAGCACCTTTTCATTTCTCAGCAGCGATCTGAAAACAAAAGTGAAATGTAACCTAATTACGCATCGAAATTGAAAGTGGACTCTCTCCGGTTGGTTGGATCGTTGCAGGTATAGGGTGGGGCGGGGCAAGATGGGTCGCGGGGCAAGATGGGTCAGTGCCATTTTCGGGCGCATTACTCATGTTTTGGTTATGTTAATAATTTTGTTAGATGACCAGTGTTCGGATGGATACATACCAAATTCTTGAAGCAACTTTTTGTAGTAGCAGCTCAAACTGTAACAATTATATTTCAATTATTTCAAATACATATTAATCTTAACATCAAACAAATACTTACAATAAATAGTTTATCTTTCCCTCCTACACACTATACTGCAATTTTAAACCGATATTATTTCAATATTTTCTAAATTCACTATCAATTTGTTAATCTACTGCATTCTTATCTACCTCAAATCAATGGTTTTTATAATTTTGTTTTGGTTCTTCTTTGGCCGGCAAAAGCGTATTCTCGCATTCCACGACTCTCGTCCCAACCGTTCATTGTGTTGGATATGCTGTTTTGCGCTGCCTCAACATACCCCAGCCCGTAACATCCAGTAGGCCATGTAGTTCTGGGTTTACCACAATATTCAGGTTCCGCTACAGCATATCCGTGGTTCACAGTTTCTTTTTTTTTTACTTACAGATTCACTCTTCAAACGTTCCCTGGGTTTCCATTTTACATCTTGTGGCTGACTCTGTGATTGATTTCCTATCGCTAAACCTCCCTGCTTGTTGTGACTCTTTACCTTACAACATTGATCAACTCGCGCATGTTCTCTATGGAAACTGAGGTGGCTAATTTCACTTCCTAAAACTTCTTGACTTGGTCCGTAAACGGACCATCCTAGTTTACAATTAACTGCTACCGGTTCATCTATCCCGCCAATCCTTGAATCAAATGGAGCGAACAAGTGAATATTGTTCACTCCAATAAGTATCTCTGGACGACCACTGAACGATTCAATATGCAGACCACGTAAGTGCTGGTACTGTTTCGAGGCTTTCCTAGCATCAAACGTCTGTTCCGGCAGATTCAAATTATCAACCGTACGCACTGTTTTCAACAATAATTTATGACTGCACCCTTTAGCTGACACTTCCAAATTCATTCGCTTCGACTCCTTCATCACTTGTTCTATTCCGGATGTCCAGTCGATAGTGAGCTCTTCAAGTACACCGTCTGCTGCCAGTCTATCGGACAACTGCTTTTCTATCAGGGTCACTGAAGAACCCTCATCAAGGAACGCCAACGTTGCGACGGTCCTCTCACCACAATGAAGCTTCACCGGAATCATACGGAATAGCACATTGCTTTTTGATCGAATGTGTGCGCTGGTCTCGACGGAGCTACTTCTTGGATGAAGTAATGGATCGTGTGGCTGACGACAGCCTTCAATATTACACCACACTTTGTTTTGGCATGACATGCTTCCGTGTTCGTTGAGACAGAAGGGACACAACTCACAAACCTGCACCGCATTAATTCGATCCTCAACTGACATATTCCGAAATTCTTGACAGTTTTGCAAGGGATGATAGTCTTGCTGGCATATTGGGCAAGTTATGGCACCGATTTCTTCTTCTTCATCCGACATAGAATCTTTGTTCACGCTGTCGTAACCAACAGCATGTCCATCACTTTGAAAATTGTTTGTCGAATTGTAATCCATCGAAATATTTGCCTCACAAACCTCCGACACTATATCGGAAATATAATTCGAAAATGTTCGCAAAGTTATCTTCTTTTTTCTGCGCTTGAAGCGCACCCAACCACGTTTGTCATAATCCGGAAGTTTTTCCACCAGATCTTGGATTAGTAGAGGATTAATCAAATGTTGCTTCAGGTCGGCTGCCTCTAAATGCTCACACAATTGTTCGACTGCAGTACCAAATGGAATGAAACTAGCTAGGTTATTACCATTTGGTGGATTTAGGTTTCGAAGCTTCTCCAAGTAACCCTGCAGTAGCTGTTCCGGACGTCCGAATAACTGACGTAGCTTTTCAACCACTTTTGGTACCGACTTTGGAAGCAGTAACTGTCCGCGTACCAGCTCTAGAGCAGGGCCCTTTAGGCAATCTTGCAGGCGTACCAGGTTCTCCACATCCGAGTATCCACAAGCTTCATTCGATGCTTGAAATGCTGCATAAAACAATGGCCAATCTTCCGGTTTACCTGAGAAAACAGGCAATTTTTTGCAAATGCCATTTCGCGCAGCCAACTGCATTTTTGTAGGCTTTCGCTGTTCTTGCCCCAGCCCGTGTTCACTCAAATCATCGGAATCGTTGTTGCTTCTACCTCTTTCCTTTTTCTTCCGCCGCTTTGTTACCAACCGATCGTCGTGTTCTTCGTTATCTGCGCTTCTCGAACGTTCGCCGGTATCGCTTTCTTCTTTCGACTCTCTGGATCTCTTCAGCTTGGCGATTTCATCATCCATACCCTTCAAGCTATCTTGGAATGTTCGATGTCTAGCTTTCATTCGCTTTAACTGCAACTTTCGCTCCTGTAGGATCTGATTCTGCAATAGATTTTCTTGTTCCTCCTCTTCTTCCCATATTTGCCGTTCTAATATCATCCGCTTTTTCAAAGTAGTCAACTTCATTTCCATTTCTCTGCGCTTCAACAACATCTCCGCTTCTAGTTCTCGCTCCATTCGGCTATGGTTCTCTTCCATCAATTTTAGCTTCTGCTCTAATGTGAACGATTTACCTACACTTTTTTCCGCATCGATTGACATCCCGATGCAGTGGTTGTGTTCTTTCTCTGCAGGAGGTCCACCGCAGACAACCGTCGGAGTTCTGGCAAGGTCCGTGTTCAGCGCAGTATAATCAGTCATCGCGTTTTGAGGTTTCCGATTCTCTTTCATTTATTTTTGAGATTGTTCGGATGGATACATACCAAATTCTTGAAGCAACTTTTTGTAGTAGCAGCTCAAACTGTAACAATTATATTTCAATTATTTCAAATACATATTAATCTTAACATCAAACAAATACTTACAATAAATAGTTTATCTTTCCCTCCTACACACTATACTGCAATTTTAAACCGATATTATTTCAATATTTTCTAAATTCACTATCAATTTGTTAATCTACTGCATTCTTATCTACCTCAAATCAATGGTTTTTATAATTTTGTTTTGGTTCTTCTTTGGCCGGCAAAAGCGTATTCTCGCATTCCACGACTCTCGTCCCAACCGTTCATTGTGTTGGATATGCTGTTTTGCGCTGCCTCAACAACCAGCATGAATATACAAAAGATTGGGGCATTGATTGAAAAATTATTCACTCTCATTGGAAATAAAAAATAAAATGGTTTTTAGCTATTTTTCTTATGCGATACATCCCATATAATCTCCATATAAACGGCCGCGGGGCAAGATGGGTCACCTTCAATTTTGAACGTATTTTTGAAGCATTCAAAAGTTATTTATTTTTTATTACAAGACTATCTCATAACTGACTTCAATCAAGCGGAATGAACGCTTAAAATTATAACATAAAATTATGATATTTTTTTAGTGAAAACATCGATTTTCAAGTCGCCTGAGGACCACTCGAATCGTAAAGTTTTTTATATTCCAAATAAATTTATAAAATGTTTACTAGTAGCTCTTGTTTACTCAGTATGGATATGGAGCATATATGAATGCGGAACAAATCTTATATTTTGACGTTTTTCGTTGAGAAAATGTGAATTACCTGAAAGGTGACCCATCTTGCCCCGCCCTTTTTTCACGGCGCAAAATCGATCACTTTTTAAAACTGCTTGTTTAACATCATATTTTGTATTTAATGATCTTTTTATCGACCTTTAGCATAGCTAACTAGTGTATTGAAGAGTAGCGGACGAATACAAATCAATACGATTTGTATTTACAAAGTTATGGTGATGCATCCTTAGGTGACCCATCTTGCCCCGCCCCACCCTACCAAAGATATCTACAACAACTGGTGGAATGGGCAAAGTTTTTTTTTTACCATAAGGATCGTGTACGGCTGGCAATGAGTCGCAAAAGAGAGCGTCTCAATTGATTAGATTTTCTCTTGATCCTGGCGTTTCGGACTGAGCATTTCTAAATTGATTGGGTCTTATGGCTGTACTTTGAGATAGGCACTACGCTGCCGCGTGCAGCATAGTATGGGACAACTGTTCTATGGGAATCCCTATTAACATGGAATAACTATGCTGCACATGGTAGTACGTGCTAGCACCGAAGGTTGCTGAAGGCCCAAATACAGTATGGCAGAGTATTGATATGGACAAATATGGAAAATTGTCTGAACCACTCGAAGAATTTATTAAGGAGTCTTCGAAAGAATTTAAAAACAAAATCATTGTAGTAAATTCTGAAGGAATCCCAGATGAAATTTCCGATGAATCATTTAAACGAGTTCTTAGAATAATTTATAAAGTTTCAGAAGCAGCCCAAAGAATCCAAGCAACATTTTTAGGTCAAGTTGCTTCGAGGAGCTTATAAACCCAAAATAAAATCATCATGGTTTAATGACGGTTTCTCGAAATCTCTTGAAAGCTAATTGACCATCACATTGTTGCCTACCTACATCTTCCTAAATCTGAAAGAATTCTCAAAGAGAAAATCCCTGGAAAAATTTATGAAAAAAAAAAATAGCCGGAGAAGTTTCTGTACCGAATTTCTGAACTATTTTCTTTTGTAATCTAAGGAGTACTTTTAGAAGATTTCCTTGGACTTTGAATGTGTAAGTGTTTTGTTTGTATAAAACAGTCGTTACCAGTGCACAGTGTATAATACAAAAATTAAAAATCTAAAATAACAACACGTATACATGGAAAGCAACCCAAAAGAGCATTCTATATGCAAAAACTACAAAAACGATAGACGGTAGACACCACGACCCTTGAAAAAGGCCAAATCCCTAGGCCGAAACGTCGGGAATGTAGATAAAAATCGTTCTTGAATCAAAGACTGAGAAAGCCATCCCCCTTTCTGTTTTGTTTGTAAGTTGTTTGTGTTGAAGTGATTTCGTGTTTGTATATTCGAAAATGTATGAAGGACAGGTAGATTTCGTGTTAGAAATAGGAACTCCCCCAGTAGTGTGGGCTTTGTGGCCGTGCGGTTAGCGGCGTCAGTCGTCTGGGCGTGTCGTAAGCCTTGGAGACCCGTCGGCATATAGACCAATATGCTTGATTGACACGGCGGGGAAGGTGCTCGAAAAGATCATCCTCAATAGAATGTTGCGGTTCACCGAGGGCGAAAATGGTCTTTCGAGTAACCAGTACGGCTTCCGGAAGGGGAGGTCCACCGTAGACGCTATCTTGTCGGTTACAAAAACCGCCGAGAAAGCACTCAACCCTAAGAGGAGGGGAATTCGCTTCTGCGGGGTAGTGACTCTGGACGTAAGGAATGCATTTAATAGCGCCAGCTGGGCTGCTATTGCCGATGCGCTCTTGCGTCTGGGGATACCGGAGTACTTGTACAAGATTCACGGAAGCTACTTTCAGAATCGCGTACTAGTTTACGACACGGAGGTGGGTCGGAAGTGCTTTCACTTAACCTCAGGAGACCCGCAAAGTTCCATCCTGGGTCCGGTGTTATGGAATGTCATGTACGACGAGGTGTTGAGGTTAGAGTACCCAGTGGGAATGGTGATTGTCGGATTTGCCGACGATATTACGCTCGAAGTCTACGGTGAAACGATCGAGGAGGTAAAGTTGACTACCAACCACTCGATCAAGGTTGTGGAGGCGTGGATGCGGTCCAGGAAACTGGAGCTGGCTCACCACAAGACAGAGGTGACGGTTGTTAACAACCGGAAGTCGGAGCAGCAGACGGAGATCAGTGTAGGAGAGTGCACTATCCTGTCAAAGCGCTCCGTCAAACACTTGGGCGTGATGATCGACGATAAGCTTACCTTCGGTAGCCACGTCGATTATGCCTGTAAAAGAGCCTCCACAGCTATTGCGGCTCTGTCCCGGATGATGTCCAATAGCTCTGCGGTGTACGCTAGTAAGCGCAAGCTTCTGGCTAGTGTACTTAGGTATGGTGGCCCGGCGTGGGGCACCGCGCTAAGCACGGAATGCTACCGACGGAAGCTGTAAGCCTGTAATTATGTGCCTGAGGGTTGCGAGCGCGTACCGTACCGTGTCACACGACGCTCTTTGCGTCATTACTGGTATGGTGCCCATCGGCATCCTTATCAGTGAAGACATGGAGTGCTTTGAAATGCGCGGCACAAGAGGCATACGCAGGACTGCCAGGATGGCCTCTGTGGTCAAATGGCAGCGCGCGTGGGACAGTTCCACCACAGGAAGGTTGATACCGAGGGTAGATAGTTGGAATAATAGGCGCCATGGGGAAGTTACATTCCGTCTGACAAAGGTCCTTTCAGGTCATGGTTGCATCCGACAGTATCTACACCGTTTCGGGCATGCGGATTCTCCCGAATGCCTAGTGTGCAATGGTTTAGAGGAAACGGCGGAACACGTTTTGTTCGTGTGCCCGCGTTTTCGCACAATGCGTAACCGCATGCTTGCCACATGCGGGAGGACACAACTCCGGACAATTTGGTCCAGAGGATGTGTAGGGATGAGTTTGGCTGGAACGCCGTTTCAACGGCTATCACCCATATCGTCTAGGAGCTGCAGAGGAGGTGGCGCGTGGACACGGAGAATGGCTAGTTCAGATGCAGTACAAGAGGTGGTCCAGGGATTCGGAGTCGGCTTCGTAGGCCATACCGGTGCCCTGCGGTCGAGACCGACCCTTACAGCGATTAAGTGGCCGCGGAAAGGAAGTCCCGGTAGTGATGCTGTCGTGGCGTCGGTGTACTGGGTTGGATCCGAGCCCGCGGTTGGAAAGGGGTACCCGGCATGGGTCGGGGCAGGTGGAGACCCTGCTGTCAGCAACCTTCTGGTGCAGCTGATAGCGCCTGGAGGGTAGTGATACCCTTGCCTTTAGCAGGTCAGATCGGGTTTCATGTGGGCATCAGTTCTTGATGTCTGTCAAGCAGTTGGGCGCGGGCGGGGTTGACCCTGCCCGCCATCCGAGGACAAAGGGAGTGGTGAGGACCACTCGGGAAACTGGCTAAGCGCCAGCATGCTACAGTGATGGACTCTCCAAAGCGAGTCATCGATGTTCGTTGCTGCAGGCTACGCACTACGCAGCTAACCTTGAGGGTGCGATGTGCACTTGCCCCTCTCTGAAGCAATGCCTTCTTGGTGGTTCCGGAGAGACAAAGGGTTTGGCGACCATAGGAATGTGTTTTAGTGGGTCGAGAAGAGAGTAGTTCTGGCTTTTACTATTGTTGTAGAAGACGGCCTTAACCCCACACTACCCTAACCTTCCTGTTAGGGCGTTTGTTGAGCAGATTTTCCCCCTATGGTTTAGAAGGAAAAAAAAAACACAGAGACATCATCTCAACTCGTCGAGCTAAGTCGATTGGTATATAATGACTTGACCCGTCCGAGGGCTCTATCAAGTTTTTGGAGTGCACATACAACCTTTTCACCTTGGGGTGTGTAGTGACGGCTCGGCAACTGGATGCCGGAATTGCGCGCACGTTGCCTTCGGTGCCTCGATTTATTTTTTCCTTTCGCATTTTTAGTTCGATTGATGACAGGCAATTATCCGGTGGATTTGTTCCTTGTTATTCTCTTTCTATGGATTCTACATCAATTATTATAATAATTCAATTTTGTCCTCTTTTCAAATATTTTTTCATTGACTTTGTATAGTTCATCAGTGCCGACTTGGGTTTTTGTTCCATTTTGTCACTGTTCGGAATGGCATCTTACAAATGATCTCTTCTTTTTACTGAATTTCATTTTTTTTTTGTGCAATCTCCTAACGACATACTGTTTTTCTATGTATCTGTCTATGTTTATTTGTTGTATGTATTTTTATGAATAAATATTGAGCGATCCTTACGTGGGTGGTCGATTGTTCGCTTTCCGCGTAAAGCGAGCAATAGCGCATCGGATTGCATGTTTTGTCACGACTTTTGTTGTAAATCCTGAGTGTCCACCTGACGCGGGTGGCTGATTGTTTGCTTGCCACGCGGAGTAAGCAACAGCGCTTAAGTTTGTATATGTTGTCGCGTCTTAAATTGTAAATATTAAACGACGTGGGTGGTCGATTGTTTGCTTTCCGCGTGAAGCGAACTACATCACTGCAGTCTGCACGGCATGCTTCAACTTCAAAAGGTTATATTACATATCAAAGTGAATCCTGACCCACAATACCTTCTCTACTAATAATCACTCCTTCTTGCAGCCTTTGGTGGAGACGGCGGTAAACGCCAACTTTCACGTAATAAAGGTTGCTATAAACATTCCTTCCCTCTTCCAATCTGACTGCAAGGACGTGGCCGGTGCCGTTATTGTACCGTTAAAGAGAGCCTCTGAAGCGTGCACAGTGAGAATGTTGGCCACTCTCAGTCAATTATTCAGTTCATTCATTCTGCAACTGTCATTGGTTCGGGTCAAACACGGACTAGCAACCATAAATACGTGCAGTCAATCTAAGCTAAGCTCTAAGCCAGTGGTTCCCAAAGTGGGCGAAATCGCCCCCTTGGGGACGAAAACTACATCAAAGGGGGGCGAAAATTTGAAAACTCATAATTGGGGGGCGAAGATTCCAACAAGGGGGCGAGACAAGCAAAAAAAAAATACAGAATTTACTGTTTACGGCTGTACTAGCATGAGAACTATACTGCCCTGAATTGCATATCAGTCCCATTTGCATTTTCGACGTTTTTGAGATTTCTTCACCAGTGGTACTAATTTCTACGGCTTTTCATGTAGGCAATATAACATCAACTAGTTTGTTCAGAAATAATATGAAAAAAAAATCAAGTCAGTTTGTCCCATATGAAAAGGAATCGCATATCAGTCCCATCTATTTAACCATGATGAAAATCCATCTTTAGAATATTTTAAAACGTGACGATGGGTATATTTATTTCATATGATGTGTGTTTGTATTGAATTATTCAAAATAACAATGAATCAAAAGCAGCGAACATGTAATTCACTTCAATCTGCTTTTTTAGCTATCGGATGGTCACTCCGGAACCTCTTCTCGTTATCTGCGAAAAGTGGCAAAATAGTAGCTAGCAATAGCGCTGATCTTATCTCGTCGAATCTTTACGATGACATAGTTGCACGTTACGTAATTCATGAACGTTGCCTAGATTAAACTCCACCTTAAAACTGCTCATTTCATTACTGGTAGTTTTTTTACCCTTCTCTCCCTATCACCTACTCCAGGATCCCCTCTCCCCTCGTTTTGGGACGTATTTTTTGTATGTCCCCTAAAATTACATTTATACCGCTACGTTTTCGCTCACCAGCAGTCCTTTTTTCTTGGTTTCTTGCATTCTGGGAATCCAAAATGTATGTATCGCGTGGGACTAATATGCGATTCTTTTTCCGATTCAAGAGCAAAGGAATCGCATATGATTCCCACCATGCATTTTTTTATTTGATTTTTTCATTTATTTAGCAATTAATGATGGCATAGTATAAAGACCATTTACTTTCTTATGATTCCAACTAAAAAAAAAATAGTTTAATCATAAGATTGATTATTTGCACCTTGTATCGTGGTTTGCTCGACTTGGTGTTTTTGTTTTTGCAAATGGTACTGATATGCGATTCAAGGCAGTATACGACACACACAACACGCGATGCGAGACAAGACATAACACTATTGATCTTACTGTCTCCTTCTTGGAGGCATCTTCCATCTGTGGATAGTAGATGTCACTCATCGGAACCTCCGACAGGTTGTACCGCTGCCGGTTAATCCCGTGCACGGTGCACACGATTATTTTCCGTACATTGGAGTATAACTCCAATTGACAAGCCAAATCTATCAAACCAATTAAGTTACATATCGAAATAACATCTCAATATAGGTGTCAATTTACATCTCAGAAACAGTCATTCTGGCATCTCACCCAACAACAACGAATCCGAACAACTTGATTTATTGCCAAGCTGAGGGTTGAGTCACGCGATTCTCGTTTTTTGCTCGTAAAAATAAATTTTTCATCCATCCATGAGTTGGTTGTTTTCCGTGCGACGTTCCGTTCAACCAGCAAGTAAAACCGCACTCACTCCCCGTAGGTAGGTGTCGGATCAAGTTGAATGGTGTTGCATTTCCATTATTTCCTTCCCACGCGTGTTCACCACCCAGACCCAACCCTTTCGCGCGTACCTACGAATTGCTGCTTGGATGCTGCTTGGCTGGTGGCAAAAATGGAAACCATTCACAAAATCAACTTGGAGTACCCGCCGCCTCTCCCGCACCAGCATAGGCATGGCGCGGCGGCGTGATCATCAAAGGAAAATTTGCGAAACAATTTCCCGAATTTACCACAAACCACCGCATGGTACCACACCGCCCAGCACCTAGAGTATCACGACAGTGTTATCCACACACACAGGGGGATGGGCAAAAGGGTGCAGCGCAAGAGCAACTTTTATGGCCGTTTGAAACCCATGATTATATTGATCATGATGCTGACGAAGGACTGTGAAGACGAAGTGGAGGGCGAGCGGGAGAATCTGCTCTGTTTTATTTTTCCGAATGTTATATCTACCGGTTGGGAATTGAAAACTCGTTTGCACGAGATTCTCCTTCTCGAGGGAATGCATGCATAATGTTATTACTTTTATTGCGTTCATCATATAATCTTGTTTTCCGTACCGCTCGCCCGTGCGATTGCGGGTCGAGTTTGTAAGTGTGGCGGTACGGTGGTGGCGAACTTGCTATTAAGTGGGTGGGATGGGCAATGGAATGAGCCAAGGTCGCGTGTGAATGGCTTCATTACGAGGAAGCTTGTGAGCTGAGTATAATTAAAATGCAGTTTAGTAGCATATTGCACAAAATATTTAGCTTTTTAAGGTCTAACTGATAAATAATGTGTAAAATAAGAGTTTAAGGATTTTTTTGTTCTTGCACAAAAGCGCATTTATGCTAGTCACAATGGAATAATCCCAAGTGGAATCGTCTATGAATTACTAATATTTGTCTCAATTCGTTTCTTCGATGTATATACATGACACTTTGCCAACGATGTCCCGATCAAAGTTCAACAATAAATCTAGAACAGCAGCGAATTGATGCATAACACATCTGGTTGTCTGTTTATCTGGTTAGAACTTAAGTTCACTTTTTATTTTCGTTTTGCTATCATGTTCAGTTACTATTAGGCTATTCACCAATTGCATAACAGTTAATCCCGAAAGTTTCGTTTTCATATGTTTTCCGTGCATAATTCTACGGTACTTCATTAATATCCAGTGATCGTCTAGATCCAGTCATTCATCATACTTCCTATTGAATTTGAATTCCTTTAATTTTCATTTTCTAAGAGAAATTAATACATTTGAACCGAAAGTCGCGAAGTGTTCAACGAATCCTTAACCTTAAAAGGGATACCTTCATGGCCTCAGTTTCGTCACCTCGCTGAGTGTGTTCCATCAAAGACGAGCTCTGAAAGGCGCCTGGGGTCCAATGGACCCCAGGTATCTCTTTTAGGGTTAAGCTAGCTCATCCAAAATTTGAATGGTTAATACTGGTAGATGGAATTTTATTTTAACTATTACAAATACGTCAGATTTTTATTTTAGTGTTTCATGGGAGTTTCAGAAGAGTTCCGAAGAGGTTTCCGGTAGTCTCAGAGAACTTTAAAGAGAGATTTCAGGTATGTATCAGAGGCGAATAAAGGCTTTTCAGGGTATTTCGGAAGGGTTCAAAAGGTGTTCCCGTACTATTGAGGGGACGTCCTTGAAATTCTCTAGAACCCTCCTGCTACCCTCTGAGACCCTTCGAACATCCACAGAACACCCTTGAAACCTCATGGAACCCCCTGGAACCATTTGACATACCCTGTAACGCCCTCAGAGCTTTTTTGAAAGCGCTTGAAATCATTTGGAACATCCTTGGTTCTACTTAAACTACCAGAGATCCACTGTAACACTCCTGATACCCCCAAATCGACCATGTTATGCTCTGAAACTCCCCTGGAACATTCCTGAAATCTTGGAAACCTCTGGAATGCTCCTTAAATCCACAGAAACACCCCTGAAAGACGTATTTACCTTCGAGTTTTTGTCCCTTCAACGTTTTGACCTGTCGACGTTTTGTCTCATATTCTGAAATACCCTGTGGCATTCCTGAAACTCTTCGAACACCCCTGAAACACTCATGAAACCCCCCAGAACACCTCTGAAACCCCTTGAAAACCCCTGGAGCGTTTCCGAAATCCCATGGAACACCCCCAAAACCATTTTAAAACTCCCGGCACGCCCCTGAAACCCCTTTGGAATGCTCATTATTCTCTCTGATATCCCTGAAACGCTCCTAAATTCCTCTGGGACACACCTAGAATGGCTTTAGGACATTTCCCCGAATTCCATTACCCTGAATTCCATTACCCCAAACAACCCATTACCCCAAATGATTTTTTTTAATACCCACCCCCCACAGAACCTCCCCCCTCCGTGCATGGGTTTGTAGGATCCGAAGGAAGTCTAGGAGAAAACCCCGAAAGAAAATCTAGGAAGAGAAATTCCCGAAGGAATTCTGGGAAGAATCTCCGAACAAATTTCCTGATGAATTCCTGAGGAATCTTAGAATGAAGTCCAGGGAATCTCCTAAAAGAAGTCCAGGAGGAATCCCCAAAGAAATCAGAGAAATTCCTGCATTCCAGGCGGAATCGTCGAAGGAATTTCAGCGGAATCTCCCGAAGGGAATCTTTCCAGGTGGGGAGAAGAATTTGCAGGATATATCCCCTAAATAATTCCTGGATGAATTCCAGAAGGAAATCCTGGAAGAATATTTGTAGGAACTGGAGATATATACCTGATTATAATCCTAAGGAAATTCCTGAATGAGCTGCTGGAGAAATCTCTGATGTAACTCCTGGAGGCATCGTCTTGGAAAAATGCGTCCTTTTGGAAAAAAAAATCTCAATCTCAATCTTCAGGAGCCCCAGTGGCGATCCCTGGAAGAACTTCTCGAGTAATCCCCTAAGGATAAGGATATCCTTAAGGAATCTTAGCAGGAACTTTTATATAGGTTCTCCTCTTTTATCTTAAGGAACTTCTGTAGGAATCCCTGAAGAAATTCAGGAGGAATCTCTGAACATCTGCAAGAATCGCTGAAACTCCTGGACTAATTTCTGTAAGAACTCTTGTAGGAACTTCTAAAGAAACTTCAGAAGGAATTCCTGCAGGAACTGCTAGACTAATTTCTAAGCATCTCTTGTAGGAATTCCTGAAGAAACTTCTTACGGAATTCTTGGTGGATCTCCATGAGGCATTTACGAATCCTCCTCAAAGAATCTCTGAAGGGACTTCTGGAAAGATACCTGAGCGAACTCCTGCTGAAATAGATTAGGGAACTTCTGAAGGAATTTCTTAAGAACAGCTGGAGGCATCCCTGAATCCTCCTATTCTATTAGGGAGATCCCTGAACGAACTCCTGGAGAGATAACCGAAGGAACTTCTGGAAAAATCCTTGACAAAACTCCTAAAAGAATCTCTGACAAAATTTTCTTAAAAGAATTCTTGAAAAAAATCCAGGAGGGATGCTTGAGAGAATGCCTGTAGGAACCCTCGATCGAACTCCCAGACTGCCGTAAGTTACGTGAACGACATGTCAAATTTTGACGTCTTTTGGAATATATCTTGTGGAATAATAACACTGTGGTATGCTCGCTATAAATATAAGGATGCAAGATTAAGTCGTAATCTTGCATCTATGGAAGAAAACTTGGAAAACTACCAAGAATTTGATGCACAATAACCAGAAACATGCCAAAGTCTGAAATGTCGCTTTCGTCACTTTGTAGAATTACGGCAGCAGAGTGATCCCTGAAATCCCTTGAGCGATCCCTACAGAATGTCAGGAGAAATCCCTTGTTGGAATTCCAGAGGAATTTCTGAAGGATCTTCCTGTAGAAATTCCTGAAGGAACTTCAGAAGGAATCCCTGAAGAGACTCTTAGAATAATCTCTGAATTACCTCCTATGGGAATCCCTGAAGGATCTTCTGAATTAATCTCTGATGTATTTCTAGAAGGTATCCTTGAATCCTTCAGAAAGAGTCTCTGAAGAAACTTCTGTAAATTATAAATAATAAATTAAATCTAGTGAAAACGAAAGAAAGTTCTTAGACTTTCGTATTTGAATGGACACCCTGAAATTCCATTACTTCTTTTCTTCAGTGTAGATCTTAACAAGAATCTTAAGCGAAATTTGGGTAGGTCTCCCGGGCCCCTACAAAACCCGTTTTTGCTTACTAAACATTAACTCTAGGGGTCGCAGTACCGATCTCTTTTGGTGAGTACCGGTACTTTGGTACTGACGCTCACAGTACCGGTAGTACCGGTAGTACCGGTAAAACACCGGTGCTGGAAAATTTGTACTGAAATGAAGAGAAATATATTTTGTACAATACGATTTACAAGATATTTGTGAATTCCGGTTTTCAGGGATGTCATAAAATCAAACCCTGAAATTAAATTGAACAAAAAATATAAGTGATGATGATCATGATGATGATGATGATGATAAAAGTGTACCCACCATTAGCGCAAGCATTACCTATGGCTGCAGAATCAATCCAGAATGAAATGATCTACCTGATGGTTTGTTGTAGCAGGGTGAATTAAAATAGCGGAATCCCTTCGGTAGTCAACAAAAAGTTTCTATCTTATGACAAAAGTCTGGCTGCTCCACGAACTTAAGTCCGATCCGATCATCAGTCCATTTTTCATTCAACTCCCTTAGGATAATGATTTCCTAGAGGATTTCCGGAAGGAATTCCCGAAAAATTTCCTAAATTCCTAGAAGGAATTCTTATAGGAATTGCCAAAGGAATTTTCCGAAGGAATTCCTAGGGGAATTTCCAAAGGAATTCCTTTAAAATTTTCTGAAAAAATTCATAGAGAAATTTCCAAACCAATACCTTGAGAAATTCCCGAAGGAATTTGTCGAGGAATTCTCGAATGAATTTCTTAAGGAACTCCCGAAGGAATTCCAAGAGGAATTCCCGAAGGAACTCCAAGAGAAATTGCCGATGAATTCCAAGAGGATTTCTCGAAAGTATTCCCAGGGGATTTTCTAAATGAATTCCCCGAATAAATTTCTAAAGGAATTCCCGAAGGAATTTCTAGAGCTATTCCCGAAGGTATTCCTAATGCATTTCCCGAAAGAATTCCTAGTGCAATTCCCGAAAGAATTCGTAGAAGAATTTCTAAAAGAATTCTTGGAATCATCGAAGGAATTCCCGAAGGAATTCCCAGATTATTATTTTTATTATTATTAATATTTATTAAAGACACTTTACCACTTATGTGGCATTTGTGTCTGGGAATCCCCAGAGGAATTTTCGAAGGAATTCGCGAAGGTATCCTAGAGGAATTCCTAAGAGAATTTCCGGAGAAATTTTCGGAAGGAATTCCTAGGGGAATTTCCGAAGGAATTCCTTTAAATATTTCTGAAGAAATGTCTAGAGAAATTTCCAAACAAATTCCTAGAGAAGTTCCCGAAGGAATTTGTCGAGGAATTCTCGAAGGAATTCCTAAAGGAATTCCCGAAGGAGTTTCAAGACCAATTTACGAAGGAATTTCAAGAGGATTTATCGAAGGTATTTCCAGGGGTTGATTGATTGATTTGTCTTTATTAAAGAGACTTTCAGCCCTTGGCTGATTCGTCTATTCCCAGGGGAATATTCGAAGGCATTCCGTTTTTCCGAAGGAATTCCCATAAAAATTCTTGAAGAAATGTCTAGAGAAATTTCCAAACGAATTCCTAAAGATATTCCCGAAGGAATTTGTCGAGGAATTTTCGAAGGAATTTCTTAAGGAATTCCCGAAGGAATTCTAAGATCAACTTCCGCAAGAATTCGTAGAGGGATTTCGAAAAGAATTCATAGAATTACCGAAGGAATTCCCGAAGGAATCCCCAGAGAAATTTTCAAAGGAATTCCCAGAGGAAATCTCGAAGGATTTCCTACAAGATTTTCTAGAAGCATTTTTGGAGGTATTTTCCGAAGGAATTCCCAGGGGAATTTCCGAAGGAATTCCTAGGAGCATTTCCGAAGGAATTCCTATAAAAATTCCTGAAGAAATGCCTAGAGAAATTTCCAAACGAATTCCTAAAGAAATACCCGAAGTAATTTATAAAGGAATTCTCGAAGGAATTTCTAAAGGAATTCCCGAAGGATTTCTTAGACCAATTCCCGAAGGAATTCCACGACCAATTTCCGAAGGGATTCCAAGAGGAATTCCCGAAAGAATAACAAGAGGAATTCCCGAAGGCAATTCAAGAGAATTTCCCGAAGGCATGCCAAGAGTAATTTCCAAAGAAATGCCAAAAGGAAATCTTGAAGAAATTCCAAATCAAATTTAAGAACGAATTCCTTGAGAAATTCTCGAAGGTATTTGTTAAGGTATTCTCGAAGGAATTCCTAGAGGAATTCCCGATGGATTTCCAAGAAAATTTCTCAATATTCCCAGGGGGATATCTGAAGGAATTCCAACAGCTATTCCCGAAGGAATTCCTAGTGCAATTTCCGAAGGAATTTGTAGAGGAATTTCGAAAAGAATTCATGGAATTACCGAAGCAATTCTCGAAGGAATCCTCAGCTGAATTTTCGAATGAACTCCTAGAGGATTTCCCAAATACATTCCAAGGGGAATTTCCGAAGGATAACCTAGAGGAATTTTCCGAAGGAATTCCTAAGGGAATTTAAGAAGGAATTCCTAGCGAAATTTCCGAACGTATTTGTTGAGGTATTCTCGAAGGATTTCCTAGAGGAATTCCTAGAGGGATTCCCGGAGGTATTCCTAGAGGTATTCCCAAAGGAATTTTTAAGAGGATTTCTCGATGGCATTCCCAGGCGAATATCCCAAGGAATTCCTAGAGCTATACCTTCCCTAGTGCAATAATAAAGCTAACCCTAGTGCAATTCCCAAAGAAATTCATAGAGGAATTTCGAAAAGAATTTATGGAATAACCGAAGAAATTCCCAAAGAAATCCCCAGAGGAATTTTTGAATGAACTCCTAGAGGATTCCCCGAATACATTCCAAGAAGAATTCCCGAAGGAGTTTCAAAAGGAATCCCTGGGGGAATTTCAGAAGGAATTCCTTGCGATATTTCCGAACGTATTTGTTGATGTATTCTCGAAGGAATTCCTATAAGAATTTCCGGAGCATTTCCTAGAGGAAGTCCTGGAGGAATTTCCGAAGAAATTTTTAAGAGGATTTCTCGAAGGTATTCCCAGGAGAATATTTCAAGGAATTCCTAGTGCAATTCCCAAATAAATTCATGGAGGAATTTCGAAAAGAATTCAAAGAATTACCGAAGGAATCTCCAGAGGAATTTTTGAATTTACTGCTAGAGAAATTCCTGGCGGAATTCCTAGAACAAAAAATGCCGAGGGAATTCTTAGAGAAATCTCAGAAATAATTGATATAGAAAATCCCAACGGAATTTCTGCAGGAATTTCCAATGAAATTCCTAGATGACTTTTAAAGAAATTCCTGAAACAATTCCTAAAAGAAATTCTGTATCGACTCTCAAGGTATTTCTGGAGGGATTCTCAAAGGAATTTCTGGAGAAATTTCCAAAAGATTTTCTGGGGAATTCCCAAACAGAATTCCTGGAGGAGTCTCCAAAAGAATTCATGGAACAATTCGTGAAGCAATTCCTGACGGAAATCACAGAAGAATCAAAGAACAAATTTAAGAAGAAGAGGAATTCCCCAAGGAATTGTTGGAGGAATTCTCGACGGAATTCTTAGAGAAATCCATGAATACATTTCAGAAGGAATAATAGAGAATCTTAAAGAAATTCCCAAAAGAATTCCTGGAAGAGTTT
This sequence comes from Aedes albopictus, assembly GCF_035046485.1. Taxonomy (NCBI): domain Eukaryota; kingdom Metazoa; phylum Arthropoda; class Insecta; order Diptera; family Culicidae; genus Aedes; species Aedes albopictus. The sequence goes on along the minus strand of NC_085138.1, from coordinate 103,909,672 downwards.
CCTAAAGAATTCCTGGAGGAGACTCCAAAAGAATTTCTGGAGGAATTCTAAGAGGAAACCATGAATAAACTTCAGTATAAATCTCATAAAATTCTAGAGGAATTCCCGAAGGATTTCCTCTGAGAATTTTTAGTAGTTTCATTGCACAGTGTTTTAAATGGTCGATTTCACGATCAAAATTGAATAACTTTAAAACTATCGAATTTTGATATTGGGTGTCTTCAGTGAAGTTTCTTGATATGATAACGCGCATATTTTACCAACATGAGTTTGGTGATTAATCCACCTAAAAGTGAGTTCGAAAAATTATTTTTGCAAAAATTAAAATTACACACTAAGTTTCTTCAGGAAAGTTGTAGATAATTTTGTTACAAGAAACTTTTTCGAAGACACCAATACTCTATATACTCAAAATATTGGAATTTAGGACGTTTTTCATGAACAACCCCTTAAAACTAGTTTTTTGAGTATAACTTTTGAACGGTATTTTTTTAATTTTTGGGGTCTTCTACAAAGTTATATGGAATGCAAAAACACGTGTTTTTGTCGAAAACTTCAAGTCTCTATCTCTCAGAGGAAAAAAGTTATTGTGTATTTTCTAGATATTTTATGTCAATTTTCACCCTAAATTGTTCAGTTCTACGCAAATCTACGCAGCTGGGATTCTGTCAGTCAGGTAAAACTTACATGCTTCTACTATCACGTGATGGTAATAACTTTTGTTCGTTTTTGTTCAAATGGTATGTTTTTGCAAAACAAACAACTTATGTTATTGCCCATTTTAACTAATAATAATAATAATTTTCTTCAACTTACTATATTAACATTTTTTGAGGGTGAAAATTGTTTTCATTTTCTTCCACGCTAAGTATGTGCTATGAGAATGGGTGCTCTGTAACGTATTGCCGCTCTTATTAAAAGATTATCCAAATTATAAAATGATGCTTTCGAATTGGAAAAGTAAGTGTTTGAATAACTTTTAAGCATGGTATGCCATACATATTACATTTAACAGCTCTTATTCAAATAGTATCCTAATTAGATAAAATATGAACTATTTTTTTGTTTCCGAAATAAAACAAAGAAACTTAAAAAAAATGTTACTATTATTATCAAAACCTTCCTGAAAAGAAATGAACAATATTCACCCTTCAGCAGGGATGGCATGCTCCTTAGTGTGGGTGCAAGTGTGTGCAGTTTTAATGTGAAAATGAGCTGCACTGTGTTCAGTGTGGAATGCCAGCCCTGCCCTTCAGGACGCACGTTGTTATAAAAAACACAACACTGCCAAAAATTCTCCCTCGTCGTATACAGCGCGAGCGCGGAGCAGTTTCAGCATCAAACAGGCGCGCGTCCTGAAAGGTTAATCTTCTAAAATATGTGCATACTCTCTGATAGATTGTGAAAATGCATGCCTTCGTAGCTCACACAAAACTATTAATGTATTCTCAAGGGCAAAACTAGAAACGAATCTCTAGTTTCAAAAACGCCCAAAAATCTTGTTGTTTATGGCTTCAAGGACTTCTTGAATGAAAATGGAATGTTTTTTTCTATGTAACGATTTGTTTCAATAACGTGTTGAGGGACTAAAACGATTTTTTATTATTGCAATCGTACGACATATCTGTGTAAAACTGGGAACAAGACTGGGAAAGCTATAATGAACGTAGAAATAAGGAACCTATATTTTGCAGGGGATTTTTCTACAAGATTTCGAAATGTTGCTGTATGACATAGCATGCTTAAAACACAGACGACTAAACGTAACATTTCGAATATTTTTCGATTCTAATCATAATCCCGGAAACCTGTTCACCCGATACTGAAAGGGCTGTGTTTGAACGCTCATTAACTAGGTGGCGCTAGCGGGAAAACGTCAAACTCGAACAAAAACGATGCGAGCGCCACTGGCGAGCAGTATGCCAACTATGAAATTTTTAAACAGCCCGTTCAATTGAGCCACGATTAGAAATGTCAAAGTGTTACGTCTGTTTATCTGTGCTCAAACGTTATCCAAATACTTGCTTTTTCCAGTTTGAAAGCAAAATGTTAGCATCTTTTTCTAATTTGGTTAACCTTTTGATAAGAGTGGCAAAACAATATAGCTCACTCTTTCTCATGGCACATACCAAGCACATACCAAAACCATTTTCTTCCTCGGAACAAGTGAGTATTCATTTATAAAACGATACTACGTAAATAAAAAAACTACTTTATGATTATTGTTAAGGTAAGTAGAAGAAAATTATTATTATTAGTGAAAATGGGCAATAACATAAGATGTTTGTTATGCAAAAAACATACCATTTGAACAAAAACGAACAAAAGTTATTACCATCACGTGATAGTAGAAGCATGTAAGTTTTACCTGACAGAATCCTAGCTGCGTAGATTTGCGTAGAACTGAAAAATTTAGGGTGAAAATTGACATAAAATATCTAGAAAATACACAATAGCTTTTTTCCTCTGAGAGATAGAGACTTGAAGTTTTCGACAAAAACACGTGTTTTTGCATTCCATATAACTTTGTAGAAGACTTCAAAAATTAAAAAAATACCGTTCAAAAGTTATACTCATAAAACTAGTTTTAAGGGGTTGTTCATGAAAAACGTTCTAAATTCAAATATTTTGAGTATATAGAGTATTGGTGTCTTCGAAAAAGTTTCTTGTATCAAAATTATCTACAACTTTCCTAAAGAAACTTAGTGTGTAATTTTAATTTTTGCAAAAATAATTTTTCGATCTCCCTTTTAGGTGGATTAATCACCAAACTAATTTTGGTAAAATATGCGCGTTATCATATCAAGAAACTTCACTGAAGATACCCAATATCTAAATTCAATAGTTTTAAAGAATTTTGATCATGAAATCGACCATTTAAAACACTGTACATTGAAGGGATTAAAAAAAAAATCCCTGTAGGAATTCCTGGATAGATCACCGTCGAAAGGGATTCATGTAGGAGTTGTTGATGAAAATCCTTTAGAACTTTACGGAGGTTCGTTGGGGAGTTTGTGAAAAAAATCTCTGGAAGAACTGTGGAAGGAACATCGAGAGTGGTGAAGGAATCCGTTGATAAATTTACGGAAGAATTGTTGGAGGGATTGCAAAACAAAATTCAGGAACTCCCGAAGTAATCGCTGGAGTGGTCCCTGAAAAATTTCTGTGAGAATTCTCATAGAACGCTTCCTTTTACTTTGAGAGATGAACTCAAGCAGAATGTTGATATAATAATTATCTTATTTTTTTCAACCCCTTGCGAAGGACGTGTAGAAGTTCAAAAAGTTCCAGATAGGGGCTGTCCATAAACCACGTGGTCATTTTTTTGGAACTTTTCAACCACCCCGCCCCCCCCCCCGCGTGGTCATTTGTCCATACAATTTTTTTTATTTGTCCATACAAAATGGTCATTGGCCGAACAACCCCCCCCCCCCCTCATGACCACGTGGTTTATGGACAGCCCCATATCGTACGTATATTATTATAATCGTAACATCATTTTTTTTATTGAAAATGCCATTCTATACTGTTCTTGGTTTGCTTTGGTTGCAAAATATTGTTTGTACAGCTTAAATAGATAAAGGCTATAAATATGATGCTCACTTATTGAAATAATTAACAATAGACTGTGGTAACGTTAATGAAGCTCAATGTACATAAGAAGTAAAAATAAGAACAAATATGTTTGCCTCACTTGTATGTTTCGGTGCACCTTCCATGATTTTTTTTCCAATTAAATTGCCTTCTATAAGGTGATTGACTTCTTAATACCACCACTCTTGGTATGACTCCACCCTGACGACTTTCAGAATACCACTAAAATTCTTACTTATTAAAATTGTTTACCATATCCTCAGTAGGGATTGTTATTCTTCGTCAGAAGTTGATTCTCCGTTACATTCTCGTTATCCACCGGCGTAGATGTCAAAGAAAGAAGTGACTTGCCCTATTTCACCTTTGACCTACCAACCATCCATCATCATCGTCGTCTTCGATGTCGTCGAAGATTTTTGAAGAGCTAACCAGTGCCGGTGACGACGACGTTGTTGATGAGAGGAAGGAACTTTTCTAATTAACGTGCTCGTGCTTTCAGGGCGTTTTCTATTGGCAGGATACAATTTGCTTGAATCAGTGACTCCCCGATGATAAGCAACGTTCTAGGCTGAGTACTTTTTTTTTTTTGAAATTCACACGTTTTGAAAGTATGGTATCGTTGCATGTAAAAGTGAACAACAGCTTCGGCCACGTTCTAGCTGTTGTCTAGAAAAAAGTAGGGCTGTGATATGGTACTAGTGGTAGTAACGATTTTCTCCGAAAAAAAAATTGAGTTTAAATTCCGAATATATTGAAAATTCTTTCCTCCTTAGTGAATAATATATCCCAGTGGTAATAATTTCAACGCATTCCAGTAGTCGTAGTGTACCAGAACGCCACTACTGGAACGACACTGCACTCGCATCAGAGGAAAAACCCACTTTCCGAACTCTAGCAGCCAACCACATGCTCATTATTTTTGCATGTTTTCTCCGTTTCTCGCCATCAGTGGCAAGCTTCCTCGGATCGTGTGGTTGGTTGGTTGGCGTTGTCGTCCTTCTGCCCCAATCCCCGTTGCATAACTCTCGAGGAGTAGTGACAAACTCCTCCCCCAGAGAGATAACGAACGGAGCGCGTGGTGACGATGCCTGTTCCTGCCTGCGGCGTTGCACACCAGATGATACCGACCAAGTGGCTGCATTTGGCTGCCAGAGGCACTTGAGTTGACATCGATACCTACCCCTTCGGAGCAGATCCGGAAGGATCAGGCAGGAGTTGAGTGCGGACGGAACGGAGGAAGCGAAGTTCATTGTGTTCTGCTCCCGGTCCGATCCTTGACCTGATTGGTTGGAAGCTGCTGGTCGAAGTTGTTTGTCCTGCCATCGGCAGCGGGTCATGACTTGCCGAGGAGGAGGAGGACGAGGGCACTTCGGTCGGCAATTTATAATGAGCTTCTGTCGGTACCGAGTTCGACACCATAATGAGGTTTTGTTCAGTTTATAGGGAAACAAGTGCACTGCGAGAGCGGCACATACTACATACTAGCTCAGTAATGGTGATGTTTTTGTAACCGATTTACATCAATCATTTGTCAGCATGTGCAGTGCATCGAGTGCACAGTAGCTGATTTCGTAATTTTAGTACGCTTATTGAATAACTTTCTATAGACTGTTCCAGAAATTATAAGCACACCTACGCATAGCGAGAAAATAATAATAATTATTATTTTCTCGCTATGCATAGGTGTGCTTATAAAAAAGAACAATTCTTGTCCTAACAAGCATCTATGTTTCTATTTTGATGTTTTTATTCAAAGTATGGCACGGTCGAGGCTGGGCAAGAGGCTGGGTATATTGCGCAATTCAGATATGATACACCTATCCCTTTCCTGACGGACAAACGTGTGGTGGTGAAGGGGCAGCAGGGACGGATGTCCTGGGGCCTGACGCACCCCCCCGCTTGCGAGTCAGCCGCGTAGTTGCCGGCTAAGAATAGGACTACTAACCCCAATTCAAGGTGTCAAGCGACCCGTGCCGAGGAATGAGTGATCGAGGGGATGAAAAAGATGCTCGATCTTTAACGGAGCCTGTGGGGTACCTGGGCACCCCCCACAGTAAGCTGTCCCTTACCGCGTTAATGCAGAGCTCTGGCGTGGTGGACATTCTTTCTCGTGCAACTCGTGGGAATAAGTATGATCAAAAATTCAAAAAATAATAACATAGGTGGAAGTAGTGGTGCGATCAACCCCTTCGAAAGAAGCGGGTTGATGAGGTCTCCGACAAGGAGAAGCGAGGAGTCAGGTGCTGGAAGCTGCTTACGTAGCTCAAGCGTGGGAGCTCCTGTCCACTCCACGGCAAGCCAGCCGGCAGAGGTCATGGACGGAGCGTGGTTGCTGAGGGCCATCAGCCAAGAAGTAGGAAAAGGACGGCCCGCATTAGAGGTTGCTGAGCACCAGCTTGGCAAAATCATCGACTTTGCGACAACTAAGTCGAATATAAGCAAGGACCTGAAAACGTCCTTGCTTAGACTTAGAGTGTCTGTCGATGAGGCCAAGCAGGAGCACGCGGTCGCGTTGCTGGCTGCTGCAGCGGCGGAACCCGCAAAGGAGAAGGCGTCGAAGTTTACACAAACGGAGGCCTTCTCCTTTGCAGGTAGTCCGAAGAAAGTGGAAGCGAATGCTCGTGACAAACGTGACAAGCATTCGCAGAAGCGGGCGAGGCAGCCGTCAGGTGAGGAGCTGTCTGGCGGCGCCCGCAAGGCCAGGCGTATAATAACACCGAAAGCCGGTGGTAATGCCGGAAAGTCGGACCCCAGCCATGGTTCCCGGAAAGCTGGGAAGGGTGGGCCTGAAAAGGCTGGCCCGTCCCGGAACGATGGGAACAAGGGGTTGCGACCATTGGTGGGCCCTCAGCAGCCACAGAGCGGAAGAGGAAGAAGAAGGTGAATCCGCAGGTAGAAGTGCAGGACGCCAAGCCAAGGCGTAGGAGGGCAGGTGCCAGGCGCGAGAAAGGCGACGCTATCGTCATCAAGACGGAACAGTCTAAGTACTCGGACGAAAAATGGCGGCGATATGGACGACGGGTAAATACCCCGTTCAGGAGTTGGTGTCTACTACCTATGAGGGCTTCGTGGTCGCCAAAGTAAACGGGGTCTTCTTCTGCAGCTGTTATGCGCCTCCGCGGTGGCCGATCGAGCAGTTCACGCAAATGCTGGACCGATTAACGACCGTGCTAACAGGGCGAAGGCCGGTGGTAATAGCGGGCGACTTTAATGCCTGGGCCGTGGAATGGGGAAGCCGTTTCACGAACCAGCGGGGTCAGATCCTGCTAGAAACACTGGCCATCTTAGATGTCGACTTGGCTAATGTCGGTACCAAGAGTACCTTTAGTCGAAACGGAGCGGAGTCAATTATTGACGTGACCTTTTGTAGTCCTGGCCTAACAAGTAGTTCGAACTGGAGAGTAGATGATGGCTACACTCACAGCGACCACCTGGCGGTTCGCTACAGTATCGACTACAACAACAGCAGACAGCGGATAGAAGAAGAGGCGGCTAGGCCAAGGCCAAGCCCTCGTAGGTGGAAGACATCATACTTCGATGAAGAGGTATTTAGGGAAGCGCTCCGCCGTGAGCGAAACTTAATCGGTTTAGACGGCGACGAGCTGGTAGCGGTGCTCTCACGTGCGTGTGATGCGACCATGCCTAGGCGAGTCCACCCTAGAAATGGGAGGCCACCGGCTTACTGGTGAACCGACGCGATTGCGGACCTGCGCCGCGCCTGCCTACGGGCTAGGCGGCGGATGCAGCGAGCACGATCAGAGGAAGAGCGAAACGAACGGCGGGTGGTGTTCGCCGCTGCAAAAGCCGCGCTCAAGACCGAGATAAGAGCAAGCAAAAAGGCCTGCTTCGAGGGTCTCTGTCAGAGTGCCAATACGAACCCGTGGGGTGACGCTTACAGGATCGTTATGGCCAAGACGAGAGGTGCGATGGCTCCTACAGAGCAATCTCCAGAGATGTTGGAGGGGATCATTGGAGGACTTTTTCCGCGTCATGATCCTAATCCTTGGCCTCCTTTCGTAGGACAGCCGGGGACTGGGGCTGGCGATGAGGAGAGGGTCACCGATGTGGAACTTGTGGGGATAGCTAAGTCCCTTAGCGTAGGTACGGCCCCAGGTCCGGACGGAGTTCCGAACCTGGCCTTAAAAGTAGCCATTGCAGAGGTTCCCGAGATGTTCAGGTCTGCTATGCAGAAATGCCTGGACGAGGGAGTTTTCCCAGAAGCTTGGAAGAGGCAGAGCCTGGTACTATTGCCAAAGGCGGGTAAACCACCCGGAGACCCGTCGGCATATAGACCAATATGCTTGATTGACACGGCGGGGAAGGTGCTCGAAAAGATCATCCTCAATAGAATGTTGCGGTTCACCGAGGGCGAAAATGGTCTTTCGAGTAACCAGTACGGCTTCCGGAAGGGGAGGTCCACCGTAGACGCTATCTTGTCGGTTACAAAAACCGCCGAGAAAGCACTCGAGCCTAAGAGGAGGGGAATTCGCTTTTGCGCGGTAGTGACTCTGGATGTAAGGAATGCGTTTAATAGCGCCAGCTGGTCTGCTATTGCGTCTGGGGAGCTGGTGCGTCAGCCAGCTGGTGCGCTCTTGCGTCTGGGGATACCGGAGTACCTGTACAAGATTCTCGGAAGTTACTTTCAGAATCGTGTACTAGTCTACGACACGGAGGTGGGTCAGAAGTGCTTTCACATAACCTCAGGAGTCCCGCAAGGTTCCATCCTGGGTCCGGTGTTATGGAATGTCATGTACGACGAGGTGTTGAGGTTAAAGTATCCAGTGGGAGTGGTGATTGTCGGATTTGCCGACGACATTACGCTCGAAGTCTACGGTGAAACGATCGACGAGGTAAAGTTGACTACAAACCACTCGATCGAGGTTGTGGAGGCGTGGATGCGGTCCAGGAAACTGGAGCTGGCTCACCACAAGACAGAGGTGACGGTTGTTAACTACCTGAAGTCGGAGCAGCAGATGGAGATCAGTGTAGGAAAGTGTACTATCCTGTCAAAGCGCTCCGTCAAACACTTGGGCGTGATGATCGACGATAAGCTAACCTTCGGTAGCCACGTCGATTATGCCTGTAAAAGAGCCTCCACAGCTATTGCGGCACTGTCCCGGATGATGTCCAATAGCTCTGCGGTGTACGCCAGTAAGCGCAAGCTTCTGGCTAGTGTTGCTACGTCCATACTTAGGTATGGCGGCCCGGCGTGGGGCACCGCGCTAAGTACTAAATGCTACCGACGGAAGCTGGAAAGTACTTACACTTACTGTACCTGAGGGTTGCGAGCGTCCTTACATGACAGGTCCTTACAGGTCATGGTTGCTTCCGACAGTATCTACACCGTTTCGTGCATGCGGATTCTCCCGAATGCCCAGTGTGCAATGGTTTAGAGGAAACGGCGGAATACGTTGTTCGTGTGCCCGCGTTTTCGCACAATGCGTGACCGCATGCTTGCCACATGCGGAGAGGACACAACTCCGGACAACTTAGTCCAGAGGATGTGTAGGGATGAGTTTGGTTGGAACGCCGTTTCAACGGCTATTACCCACATCGTCTGGGAGCTACAGAGGAGGTGGCGCGTGGACTCGGAGAATGGCTAGTCCAGATGCAGTACAAGAGGTGGTCCAGGGGTTCGGAGTCGGCTTCGTAGGTCATACCGGTGCCCCGCGGTCGAGATCGACCCTTACAGCGATTAAGTGGCCGCGGAGAGGAAGTCCCGGTAGCGGTGCTGTCGTGGCGTCGGTCTACTGGGTTGGATCCGAGCCCGCGGTTGGAAAGGGGTCCCCGGCAAGGGTCGGGGTAGGTGAGATCCTGCTGTCTGCAACCTCCGGGTGCATCTGATAGGGCCTGAAGGGTAGTGATACCCTTCCTTACGGGCAGGTCAGATCGGGTTGCACGTGGGCATCAGTTCTTGATGTCCGCTCAGCAGTAGGGCGCGGGCGGGGTTGACCCTGCCCGCCTTCCGAGGATAAAGGGAGTGGCGAGGACCACTCGGGAAACTGACTAAGCGCCAGCATGCTACCGTGATGGACTCTCCAAAGCGAGTCATCGATGTTCGTTGCTGCAGGCTACGCAGCTAACCTTGTGGGTGCGATGTGCACTAGCCCCTCTCTGAAGCAATAACTTCTTGGTGGTTCCGGAGAGACGTAGGGTTTGGCGACCATAGGAATGGTTTAGTGGGTACGAGGAGAGAGTAGTCCTGGATTTTACTTTTGTTGTAGAAGACGGCCTGTCGGACCTACACTACCCTAACCTTCTGTTAGGGTGTCTGTTGAGCAGATTATCCCCCTATGGTTTAGAAGGAAAAAAAACGTGAGGTGATCGAAAGGTGGAAGCAGCACTTCGACGAGCACCTGAATGGCGAAGAGAATGTAGGCACGGAGGACCAAGGCAGCGGAGGAAATGACTATGTTGGTGCAGCAGAGGACGGGAACGAACCAACTCCCACGCTGAGGGAAGTTAAGGATGCCATCCACCAGCTCAAAAACAACAAAGCGGCTGGTAAGGACGGTATCGCATCAGAACTCATCAAGATGGGCCCGGAAAAATTGGCCACCTGTCTGCACCAGTTAGTACATAGTCAAGATCTGGGAAACCGAACAGCTACCGGAGGAGTGGAAGGAAGGGATAATCTGTCCCATCCACAAGAAAGGCGACAAGCTAATGTGTGAGAACTTTCGAGCGATCACCATTTTGAATGCCGCCTACAAAGTGCTATCCCAGATCATCTTCCGTCGTCTTTCACCTAAAGTAAATGAGTTCGTGGGAAGTTACCAAGCCGGTTTTATCGACGGCCGGTCGACAACGGACCAGATCTTCACCGTACGGCAAATCCTCCAGAAATGCCGTGAATACCAGGTCCCAACGCACCACCTGTTCATCGACTTCAAAGCGGCATACGACAGTATCGACCGCACAGAGCTATGGAGAATCATGGACGAGAACAACTTTCCTTGGAAGCTTACCAGACTGATAAGAGCAACGATGGACGGTGTGCAGAACAGCGTAAGGATTTCGGGTGAACTATCCAGTTCATTTGAATCTCGACGGGGACTACGACAAGGTGATGGACTTTCCTGCCTACTATTCAACATCGCCCTGGAAGATGTTATGCGACGAGCCGGGCTCAACAGCCGGGGTACGATCTTCACGAAATCCAGCCAATTTGTCTGTTTTGCGGATGACATGGATATTATTGCCAGAACGTTTGGAACGGTGGCAGAACTGAACACCCGCCTGAAACGCGGAGCAGCAAAGGTCGGACTGGTAGTGAATGCCTCAAAAACAAAGTAAATGCTGGTAGGCGGAACCGAACACGACCGGATCCGTCTGGGCAGTAATGTTACGATAGACGGGGATACCTTCGAGGTGGATGAGGAATTCGGCTACCTCGGATCCTTACTGAGTGCGACATTCATCAAAGGTTTCCATGTTTCACGTTGTGTTTGCATTTTGTTGGGCTTGTTTGGCCAAATAATTGGCATGTGTAATGGGACCTTAAGGACGATCTTTGGCTGTGTGCAGGAGAACGGTGTGTGGCGAAGAACGATGAACCACCAGCTCGCTGCACTTTACGGCAAAACCAGCATCCAGAAGGTGGCCAAAGCCGGAAGGATACGGTGGGCAGGACATGTTGCAAGAATGCCGGACAACAACCCTGCAAAGCTGGTGTTTGCTACTGATCCGGTTGGCACAAGAAGGCGTGGAGTGCAGAGAGCACGATGGGCGGACCAGGTGGAGCTTGACTGGTGGAGCGAGGAGATGGAGAGCGGCAGCCACGAACCGTGTATTCTGGAGAAATATAGTTGATTCAGTTTTATCTGGGATTTGATGTACATAACACTAAATAAATGAAATGAAATTGTAAACATTGACACAATGATTTGGCTGTCAATTCAGAGGCTCAATAATCGAAAACTAACGTTCCGCTCAATCCATCCACTTTTTTAATCCCCGCCCCGGCAACAGGGGACACCGCACCACACGCCAAACTTATCGGAAGCCACAGTTTCAATTAACGGAAATTTGCCGAAACCAGCCCGCCCCGACTCGGTTGAGGTTTTCATCCATTTCCTGCCCACACACCCGACCCGGTCGTCTTTCTGACACATTTCTGAGCGCGCAGAGAACTGAGCCGTGAAGTGGGTCACGAAACACGAACACGAAATTAAACTCCCACCATACCACCATCATGTTTCATTTTGTGGGTGTCACCAATTTCCAAACTTTTGCTGTGTATTGTTTCAATGGTGAACTGGAGTGACGGGTTGTGTTTAAAAACTTTTACAATCAAATGGGAATGTGGCACAATGAAGGCAAATAGTTACGGGAAACACGCTGAAAGCATGTTTGTCAGTTCGGAAGGGCAGCCTATTTAATGCACCCATAGATAACGAAAGTGCACCATAGAAAAACAAAAATGCACCATAAATAATTAAGTAATGTACCGATAAAATGCACAGCATTCTCCATAAATAAATATAAATAATAAATTAAAAATGTAGCGGTAAACCAAAAAAAATTCTAGTTAAAAATGAAACATTGTATCAATAAAAAATTAAATAAAACACCATAAACAAATAAGTTTGCTCCATAAAAAATAATAAAAATATCCATAAATAATGAACATTTGCTCCATAATTATACCATATTTGCTCCATAAAAAATTGAAATTGCACCATAAATATAATCAAATTGCACCATAAACAAATTGTAAATTTCACCACAAAGAATGTAAAAGCTACATAAATTTAATCTTATTGTACCATTGCTGCAGTGTCCAACGACATATAGTTTTAGGATGTGGATGGGATAATGTTAATATGAAAAGTAAGAAGAAAATAAACAGAAACCATGTACCGAAGCACGCATCTATGATAGAACGACTTAAAAGATGGAAACACTATGAATGCAATTTACCGGATAATCGCTTGCTGTTCGAACTCGCTAACGCTCACGGGATAACATCTCTGTTTGCATTATACCGGGCAAATTCATGGATTTGTGGATTACCTATAACCGAATCGACACAGTTACAACGCATCCACAGGCTACGCCGCATGTATTAAAAGAATCCGCATTTTGAAAGAAGGGTTAACCCTTGGAGTTTACATAATATGTAATGTAAATATATTATATTTATTAATGATTTCAATTTGATCGGAAAAATTATCAAAAAATTAATCCATGTTTTATATAATTATAAAATAAACTAAGTATCCTGATAACAACTGACGTTCTTTTTATTAGATTCTTTTTAGATTATCAGGAGGAGCAGAAAACGGGTTTGGTGGTCTAGTGGCTACCGCTTCTGATTCGTATGCAGAAGGTCATGGGTTCAATCCCTGGCCCGTTCCTTTCATCCTACTTTATATCTTTCTATCCACTTTCTCTCGCTCTCTCTTCTCTACATATACAACTAATGTATATTCATATGTTCATTGACCAATCCAAATGCCTGTGTGGTAGTGGTTTGTGTTCAGATTTCCCGTGTTAATCTATCTGTAAGAACTTTGTAAACATCTTTTGTTCTCACGTATATGGATAGGCTTTCATTAGGTTTCGTGAGATAAAATTTGGAGAGCTCAATAGTCTTCACTAGAACCAGAAACGAATTGGAAAAAAGTCGTTTCCCTCATTTCCAACTTCTTCTCACAGCACAGTATATATAACGCCTACAAGTTATGCAACCAAAGCGTGCTGTGCCGCTTGACCTTATTCACCTTATTCACCACACAATCTATCACGAACACTATAAAAATAACCCCTATCCATGGATCGCATCCGTGCTGGTTGCGGGGATGCAGAGGTGATCTCGGTCTTTAGTAGCAACAACCAGCACACTAGAATGTTAGAACATTCCTTTCCCTTCCTAACTGACTATAAGGACGTGGCCGGCGCCGTTATTGATCAAGAATGTATGAGCTGCTTAAATTGCACTTTTAGAATAAGTGGAGTGTCCCAGCCCTTATTCATTTGGATCCCAGTGCAATTGGTACCAGCTCAGATCAATCACGGAGGAGCAACCATTGACATGTATAGTCAGATTTGATTTTTTTTTTAATTTAGGCAGAAGGTGCAGAATATAGCCTTTTAAATTCCACATATTACTATATACTTACATATTTCCAGTGCTACTAGCCATTGAAATACTGCTAATGATGCAGAATTTGATTATTTTTGTAGATTTTGCATTCTTTGAGGTAAAATTTATAGTTTGTTAATGGTGCAATTTGATGACATTTATGGTGCAATTTTAATTTTTTATGGAGCAAATATGGTATAGTTATGGAGCAAATGTTCATTATTTATGGATATTTTTATTATTTTTTATGGAGCAAACTTATTTGTTTATGGTGTTTTATTTATTTTTTTATTGATACAATGTTTCATTTTTAACTAGAAAATCTTTTGGTTTACCGCTACATTTTTAATTTATTATGGAACATTTCTATTTATTTATGGAGAAAGCTGTGCATTTTGTCGGTACATTGCTTAATTATTTATGGTGCATTTTGATTTTCCTATGGTGCATTTTGTAATTATTATGGCCGCAATAACCTTTTACCGTTCGGAAGTTGCACTAATGCACCAGTGAAGAGGATAAATAAATGTTAAGCTTATTACTTCTATTCATAAAATTTAGAGTTTCTAAAGATTTCACAAGTTTGGTGCGATCAATGATTGTTTTCAGATTTTTCGTCCAGTTTCTCTTTGTTTTAAAAATCTGTGCTACCACTATCATTTTCTCACCTGTCACATATTTCCTTCATCTACTAAATAAATCCACTTCCATTCATGCTGGAAAATGATTGCACCGAGTTTTTTTTTCCAACCATCCCTTCTGTAGCAGCAATTTATCACCACAAGCGCATGAGTGTCTCGGGGCAGATAACTGATTGTCACTCAGTAGTGCTTTCAGGCATCATCACCGACTGATTCACAACAATATCAACATGAAAAATTGCACAATTTTTCACCAATGCATATAGGTACAACATTTGCTGCTGGCTGTGCTGTTTGCTGCTCGCTCACGTGCTCACTAATGGCATGGTGGTAAAAAGCTCGTTAACACGTATGCAAATCTCCCCTTGCTACCGACGACGATGGGGACGCGACGTAGGGCATGTTTATTTCACAAGCTTCATCTTGGTGCAAGAATAAGCTGGTGCTCAAATGTGCATGTAGAATGCACAGGAGCAACACACAGAAAAAATAGACAAGCTTGGAGGAAATTCCAGAGACAATTCTGAGAAAATACATGAAGGATTCTTGTACCGACTTTTCAAACCCTCTAAAGTAGAATACCCTCTTCGAATGAGTATAATCAGTTTCGTACCTTTTAATTCCGCCCTAATTGCTTATCCGAAACTGATTACACTCATTCGAACATAGAGGATTATTAGGAGGAGTCCGTTAATATATCCAAGATTCATGTAGACAAAAAAATCGGTAGCAATTTCTGAATGAAGTTTTGAAAAAATCGAGGAGAAATTTCTGAAAATATGATTGGAGGAAATCCGGAAGTTATTTCGGAGAAGTTACGTAAACGAAAATCTGGAGAATATTCCGAGGGGATGTCTGTCTTAATTTTTGCAGAATTACTTGGAGGAATTGTTGCTTGATTAACTGTCTGTAACAAATAAATGAAGAATCTCTGGAGGAATACCCGAGGACAATCCTTCAATAATCTCCAATGTTATCCAAGATGGAATCTCTGGAGAAATCAAGTGACTATTTTCTCAAGAAATCATTGGAAACATTCTGAAGAAGTTCTTAAAGTAATCGCCGAATGCATTTCTAAAAGACTTTTTTCGAAAGGTTTTATGAAGGAACTTCATTAGCTATTTCTGAAGGAATCCTTGAATGATTTTCTGAAAACATCCTTGCATAAAATTCATACAGAATTAATGAAGCAATTTGGGAAGGAATTCATGAAATGTTTGCCTTATACAATTTTATGGAGAAATTTCAAAAGATTCAACAAACTCCAATGGAATGGAGAAATCACTGGTAGAACACTTACACGAAATTCTGAATAAGCCCTAGAGGAATTCCCAAAAGAATCCTTGAAACTTACTTACTGACTTTCAGTCCTGGGCACCCACGGTTGTTGAAAGATTGAATTATTTCCATCCTGGGCGATTGCCAGCCATCGCCTTGACCTGTGGCCAGGTCAAATTTCAGTCAACTTGCTTGGTTTCGTTGTTGAGGCTGCGCCGCCATGAGCCTCTGGGTTTGCCTCTGCTGCGATGTCCTGCTGGGTTCCAGTCAAACGCTTGTTTGCAGATTTCGTTTCCGCCCCTGCGTAGAGTGTGGCCGACCCACCTCCACTTTCGCTCCCAAATTTCTGTCGCTATCGGCTTTTGATGACATTGCGTGTTCTCCACTGATACACACCAGGTTTCACTGGTGGAGCTTCGGTGTTGATACGGGTAATGCGTCGAACCCTTGGCGGATTATGCTGAGGTATTGATGGCGTGACCGACACTTGAGACCATGGCGTCCCATGACGTGCTCATAGTCCGTCATGTTTCTTTCCATAGATGATAGATTACGGCTAGATCTTGCATTCTTATACAGCAGGCACACCACAGTGTTATTTTTACACCAGATATCATGCATAATATACCAAAAAAATCGAAATTAAGGATGGCGCTTACGTCAATTTGCAGAATTACGACAGCAACGGACTTCGCTTAGTCCTAGGATCTCAAGCTTCATACGGCATGCCTCATTGGCTAGTTGTGCCAGTTTGAACCACACCTCTTTCGTGAACAGACGCTCGAGACGTACCTCATCAATCTAGCTGAAGTCAGAAAGATAACAGTGCCCAGGCTGCACTACAAGCTAAGCACACAACTCTTAGCTGGCGGTCTTTGTCATCGTTTGACCCTTGGAAGCATGAGGTAGGAACTTGTGGGGATCAGAGCTATGCTGGACGCTCTCCTTATTGACTCACCGATTTGCAGCCCAATCCTTGGAACATTTTATGAAAACATCCTTGAAGAAAACTCAAACAGAATTCATGAAGCGTTTTGTAAAAGAAAGCCCAATGAACTTTTTTGTGGCAATTTCAAGAGAAATTTCAAACGAAGTCGTTGAAGATCAAGTTTCTGAAGGAATCCCACAAGACTTTTTGAAGGAATCTACGGAGGAAATATTGAAAGATTTCTCTGGAAGAATTTTTATAGGAAACTTAAGAAAAGTTTCCAAAGGAATGTTTTTATAAAATCGCTGGAGGTATTTCTGGAGAAATTTGTTTTAAGTTTTCTAAAGAAATTCGCTGAGTGGTATCTTTCATTTTAAAGAATTTAGTGAGGGGTTTCTAGAAAAATCCATGTAAGATTTTCTGAAGAATTTATTGGAATGTTTCTAGAGGTGTGTGTGGCAAAATTCTTGAGTCAACTCCTATAAGAATTTCATTGTAAACTTTGGAGAAATTTCTGAAAAAAAAGATGGTGGATATTCTGAAGCTATCTATGCAAGATTTTCTCAAAAAAAAAATCCTGGAGAAACTTTTGATCGGTCATTGGAAAATTTTCTAAAAAATTAATCCTTATAGAATATTCTTAAAGCTATAAATGCAGCAGGTTTGGAAGTAATACATTGAAGATTTTCTAATGAAGCTGTTCCGGCAGCACTGGCAGAACACGCCGATGATGTCAAACAGAATGTTGTGGCAGGTCCGATTGGCAGCTCATGTCAAGTAGATGACTAGCGATATCGACACGAATGCAAAACATCGGTTGTGCGTTATCATTAATATTTGATCCCTAAATTTCTTTCTTCGTATGGAATGTCAGCAGTTAGGGTAGGCCCATCGTTGTGTTATTAAGGTAAATTTATTTTAAAAACAATGATCGTACCATCTAATGAAGGGTTGCAAAACGTTAGTTGGTAGTTTTCTATCCAAATTTGCTTGGAAAAATATAAAAACTATCGTTTCTCTCTGTTTTTGATCATAAACCGCTTACCACAACATTAGGCACACTGTTCCTATTATGGAGGTAAAATTTAATTTAGGTTCCTATTGTTGCGGTATCCCATTGAAATAATATGGGATACCGCAACATTAGGAACACAGCAGCAAAAAATTTAAGGAAATTATTTTTTTAAAATAGGTTTTTGGGCAAATATTTAGCACCCAAATGGTTCAATCTCATAATTTAAGCATAATACATCTATTAAAAATGCCTTTTGGAAACATTTCAGTCGAAAAAGTGCTCAATTGCCACTACCGCAACATTAGGTACTACAACAACGAAGGGAACAATTACCCTAAATGTAAGTTCCGTTATAATTTATATCAATGAATTCAGCTTAACAGATATATTTAGGTATATTTAACAGATATATTTAGGGCCCATATAGCCTAGGCGGTAAACGCACGGGTATTCAGCATGACCATGCTGAGGGTGACGGGTTCGATTCCCGGTCGGTCCAGGATCTTTTCGTAAAGGAAATTTCCTTGACTTCCTTGGGCATAAAGTATCTTTGTGCCTGCCACACGATATACGCATGTAAAATGGTCATTGGCAGAGGAAGCTCTCAGTTAATAACTGTGGAAGTGCTCATAGAACACTAAGCCGAGATGCAGGCTTTGTCCCAATGAGGACGTTACGCCAAGAAGAGAGAGAGAGAGAGAGATATATTTACACAGAACTTTACAGCATATGTTATAAGAGTTATCCTGTAGTCTTCTGTAGATAGAAAGGGCTTGAGAACAGGTAACCTTTACCTAAATTTGCCTCCAATATAGTCAGATTAATTTTGTTTCTCCTAAAAGATTGTCAATCATTTCTGGAATAACGGTTTAAATTATACATACGTGCAGACTATCGTAAGTTCGTTCACACTTGTTGAATTATACACTTCCAATAAATGCTTATTTTTTTTAGCTCTAAGCTTCGACGATCAAAACGCTCTAAAGGTTCTTCTGCCTTCCAAACAGAAGCTCTTGAAGAAATTTCCGAAAGAAATCTTCAGACAATTTTTTGACAGATTGTTTGAATGGTTAAAAAACACCCTACAAGGATTTTTAAACGTTGAATAATCTCTAAAAGAATTTCTGATGAAATTTCAAGAACAAATCCTTGCTGCATTTTCAGGAGAGTTCTTTAAAGGATTTTCGGAAAGAAAATTTAAATGAAATTCTATAGACATTATTGGACATTCTAATAGTTGTAAAAGAACCCCTGAACGATTGCTTGTGAGAATACCTGGAGGACATTTATTTTACAATCTATGGAAGATATACCAATAGAATGATTAGAGTAATCTTTCGACTAATATCTGAATGAATCCTGGAGATACATCTGAAACCCTCTCTGAAAGAATGAATGGATAAATTCCAAAGAGAATCATATTGGAAGATTTCCCAAAAACAATCAATGAAAAAATCGCTGCATGATTTTCTAAACGAATCCATGGACGAGTTTTTGGAGCGACCCATGGAAGTTCAAAAAAAAAATCCCTCTTGAAATTCCGAAAATAATTTCCGAAAAATTTCTGAATTTTATTGGAGAAGTTTCTGAAGGAATTCATTGAGGGGTTTGTGAAGCAATCCGTACAATTTTTTTTTCTGCCGAATTTGAAGAAATGTATGGAAGAATTTTGAAATTTGTTTCAAAATAATTCTCTTTGAAATTTCGGCAGGAGTTTCAAGTAGAATTGTTGTAGAAATTTTAATGCAACCCTGAAGGAAAAAATCCTCATAGTTTAAAAAAAAAAAAATCCTCAAAGTTTCTAAAAAAATCCTTAAAAAACATCCAGATGGGAATTTCTTGAGGAATCCATTAAAAAGTGATTAAAAATTAAGCTCCGCATGAATTTATAAATTAATGTCTGGGGAGGTGGAAAAGTTTCTAAAAGAATCCCTGATGGAAATTCTGATGGAATCCCTGCAAAAATTTTTGAAACAATCCCGGGAAGGTAGCTCAAGAATGTGTACCTGGTTCATACTCCCCCCACCCCCTAGAGCGTGACGTTATTTATGTACCTTTTTTATGCCCGGCATAAAAAGAGGGAAAGTTACTCAGAATCAATATTGTGCATAAGAATATTTAATAATGACGGGAATTATTGGGTCTCCAGTTAGCCTAGTGGTTAAGGGTATGGATCGCCAAACCGCAGACGGCGGGTTCGATTCCCGTTCCGATCGGGAAATGTTCTCGACTTCCTGGGTATAGTGTATCATTGTGCTTGCCTCACAATATACAAATTCATGCAATGGCAGGCAAAGAAAGCCCTTCAATTAATAACTGTGGAAGTGCTCAAAGAACACTAAATTGAAGCGAGACAGGCCAAGTCCCAGTGGGGACGTCGAGCCATAAAGAAGAAAGAAAAAGCAAACTATTGCAACGGTGTCCAGGGGGGCGTTTATAGGGGAATCAAAGAAAGGTTACAGGGGCATTTTAGGGGGTCCCAAGGGGAATGGGTGACAAAACGTCGAAAGACAAAACGTCGAAGGGACAAAACGTCTAAAGGACAAAACGTCGAAAAGTGTGTAAGTGTTCACAGTTCAGTATAGATTTTTTTAGATTTTGTGTGAATTTAAATCGATCCTGTTGGTAGCCTGAGAGGGGTGGCGATACAGTAGATCCCCCATGATGCCAGGATGATGAATTGATTAACTGGGATACACAAACATTGTCTCGTTATCTCGGAACACTGCCCGAGCGCTGAAGGTTGCACTCTATGATGTTTCAGATCAGAGTTGAAACCACCAGCTGAGTGAAGATTAGTATGAGGATACTTAGCATTGTTGTATGAGTACCATATCCTGTGAATATCGGACGAATTGCGGCGAAGGACAGCTATTTTAGGCAAAAAATTGATTCTGAATGAGGAAGGCATTCCCTCCCTCCCTAGCTCCCACCCGTTGGAACGAAAAGTACCGGCAAGTCGTGCCGTAAACGTTCAATTTGCGTTGAAGTTCAAATACGGCACACTGCGATCAAACATATTTGAATATTAGTCCCGTTCAACGACACAGGTTGAACTTGCTCGAAGTTGCTGCATCTTGCTCTTACCCATTTGTCATCAAACGGGTAAGAGCGGGATGCAGCAACTTCGAGCAAGTTCAACCTACGTCGTTGAACAGGACTATTGTTAAGTTCAAAATTTGGATCGCGCAGAATGTCAACATGGTACCCTGATACCTGGTAAACTGAAATGGTCATGTTTCTGCCATTTTGCACCAATTCTAGCAATCTTGGGCTGATTCGATTCACAAAACCCACTCTCTGCCGAGTGGGGGAACCGGTTCGATCACCGTGGATTGCGGAAAATCCGGATTTTGGTGCAGAATCTTAATGCCCGATACCACAATGTCCCCCTTCAGTGTGGTGCATATTTTCGCGCAACAACGCATGTATGCAGATGCGTCACAAAGTCCTAAACAGAGCAGGACCATGGTCAGGTCAGGACGGACATAGGATTTGATGGCACATTCAAGCTCAGTTCATTGTTGGCTCACGTTCAGTTCGAATACAACACTGGGTGCCAATAGAAGAGACACCGAAAAAGTAAGGAATGAATGGATAAAGACAGTGCTAATATTCCCTACCCGCGTAGAACTGGTCAAGATACATGCAGACCCTAAGGTGTGGTTTCAGGGAGTCTCAGGAAGGCTCCCCTGTAAACTAGTTGGCTGGTATAAGTGAAAGAATGAGTTTCCATTAAACGAATAAAGAATTCACTATTTGCTCATTTTCGACGTTTTCTCCTTTCGACGTTTTGGCATTCGACCTTTTGGCATTCGACGTTTTGGCATTCGACGTTTTGTCTTTCGACGTTTTGTCCCTAAGCCCCCAAAGGATGTCAGCAGGGTACTAGGAGACCTAAGGGGGGGAGGGGAGTTTTGTTATGGCTCTGATGGGGTTTTCGAAAGCATTCCAGAGAATTTCAGAGGATTTTTGACGGGCCTACATATAGGTACGTTTTCGAAGGCTTCCTAAGGTATCGTGTGCGTTATGTGGGGTCCAAGTGGGGTTTATGGGGATCTTGCAGGCATTTCAGGAAGTCTCAGAGCATTTTAAGCTGGTTTCAAAGGCGTTAGGCGTTTTTTTTTGTGTTTCGGAGAATCTCAGGTGCGTTACATAGGGTCCGTGGTTTTATGAGAATCTTGGAGGCAGGAAGTTTCAGCGTGATTCAGAGGCGTTGCGCAGGCGTTTTCGGGGGTTTTGGAGCCTCTCAGTTGCGTTACATGGGGTCCGAGTGAGTCTTAAAGGGGTTTGGGAGGCATTTCAGAAAGTTTTAGAAGATTTTTAAAGAAACGCGCCTTTCACCGCCTCTACCCTTTGGTGGAAAGGTATTCTTGAAACCCCTTGATAGGACCCTGATCTAAAATGCCTCTAAATGACCCTGAAACCTCCGTCATTCCATTGAAATGCCTTTGAAATCATCATAATCAATTAAAAAAAAACCTCGGGAATTCCTTTGGACACCTTTAATAGGGTCCACAAACCTCTAGGAACGCCCTTAAAATGTTCCTGAAACACCCTGAAACTCTCTTAAATGATTCTGAAATACCTTGAAACGCCCCTCAAACCCCTTGCGACGCCCTTTAAAGGCTCCTGAGATCCCTTGAATTGCCGTTAAAGCCCCTTGAAACGTCCCTGAAAGCCCTTGATACTATTAAAATACCCCCGAATTCCACGTAATCTCAATAAAACACCAACAAATCTTGACAGAACACCCTGAAAAGGCTCCTCAAACCCCCTGAAATAACCCCTTAAAACTCCCCTGAAGCCCCTTGGAACCGCCTCTTTTGTGTTCTCTGGGAACTTTGCACGAAAAGCATCATTCATGACTCGTTCCCGACTGAACATCACCAATTGCTTGCTTTTGTTACCAATATTTCGAAATGGCGTTTCTGAAAAATGTTTGAGTAAAACATCTTTCAGCACTACCACGAGGTTGCAAACTGAGAAGGCACTGGCGTAGCCACGGGGGGGGTTTTAGGGTTAAAACCCCCCCCAGAGCCAAAATTTCTGGAACAAATTTCCAGTATAAAACGCTTTGTGATGAAAAAATTTTTCGGCTGCGCCGCTATTTTGAACCTATGGCTCAAATTCAGTGTATATTTTTACGAAAAGTGAGTGTCAAATCAAAAAAGGCAATATTGAACATCGAAAACCCCTCCCAGAGCAAATTTCTGGCTACGCCACTGTGAGAAGGTATACCTTCTGTACATAATTTCATGGAGCAGTTCGACCCTATTGAAAAATTAAAGCAACGTTGGGCAATAACAACAGCAATAGGTATGCAACGAGGCAGCAACAGCAGATTGCGCTGACTTCCGGTGGGCAGATGCAGAAATGCTTTGCAGTGGGTGGGAAATAAAATGCAGAAATGACAATCATATCTCTCCCGGCAGTGAAAAAGCACGAAACAATCGTAGGGGTCATCGGAACGAAACGTGTCCAGTCAGTATTTCCAACCAGTAACGTATAAATCTCCCAATTTTATAATTTGAGAAATGCTGTTTTAGCGTAGATTGTTAATGACTGGTACTCCATGATTATCGTCGTTACAGTTATCTGAAGAGAAAAGGAATGTCAGTTCAACAAAACTTGTTATTATTATCCGAGTAATCAACTGTATCTTCACCAATTGCCTTGACAAGAAGTATTTGTTAGTAAGAAAATGAGCGAACGTATAAGAGTGTGGTCTACTTTACTCCACTCTCCTCAATAAACTTTTTATTTTTCACAGCTCCGAGGAGCGCGAAAACAATTCTCGTCAAAAACAATGCCACGGCAAACGGCGCGGCGCGGCGATGTTGGTGAAGCAGTGTCACTGGAAATTTTTCGCACCGCTGGCTGGCCTTGTTGTCTGTTGGCTGCGCTGTCGCTGGTAGCCTGTCTGAGTCAGTCATACGGATTTCGCCCGTCATTCTGTTCGGGATTGCATATGTGGAATAATTGTTATATCATATCTTCTGGCATCGCACCACTCTACACCGCACCGCACCGATGGGAATGTTTGTCACAGTGAAGTTTGATGAGATTTCCATGAAAATTTAATGTGGGGGGAAAGTGGTTGCCCACCCTGATTCGTGAAGGCATCGTACCAGTGAATTTGACTCAAAAAGCAGAAAGCATCGGATAGAAATCTATTTTATTCTTTAATGATCTCTTCACGTCCTTTGTTCAGTATTTTCCTGCTGATTTTTGCTACAGCGAAACGAATTGCTGGATTTCAGCGCAATTTGCTGAAAATTCAGCAATTTGTTTTGTTGTTTTTTTCTATAGGCGTTTGGTATGAATATTTACGAATATATAATTCAAGTTGTCATATGACCTGTGATACTTGAGAGAATATCTACTCAAGAAGAATAATAAAATTACGTCATATGACGTCATGGTGCATAAAAAACCCATTTCTCTCTGTTTCCCAATTTTTCTCTTATCGTCTCACTCTCTTAAGCTCTAACTCGCACTGAAGGAAAATTCCCTGTAGAACAGTGGTGTAATCAAGGTTACTCCAAGGTACTCACTAAGTGACCAGCTCTTGACATAAAAAAAAACACAAAATTAGTTTTCTACTGTATCAGTGCCTATGGATTACTTCACAAAATTCCCCGGCGTTTTCTTCAAAAAGTCTGTCATTGATTCTTAACTTTAAATACTCCATGGATTCCTGTAATAATCCTTCAAAAATTCCCAAAGCATTTCCTTCAGAATATTTTCCAGAGTATTTAAAAGAATATTCTGTCAGGAATGTCCAGGGATTTTTTTCCTTGGA
Source organism: Aedes albopictus (assembly GCF_035046485.1). NCBI lineage: Eukaryota > Metazoa > Arthropoda > Insecta > Diptera > Culicidae > Aedes > Aedes albopictus. The sequence continues at coordinate 103,885,324 of NC_085138.1, read as the reverse complement.
TTTCTTCCGGCATTGTTCCATGGTAAGGCATCCAGAAATTGTTTAAAAAAAATCTTTCAGAAAGTATTTACGGATTCCATACAAATGTTTTTTAGAACATCTGCCATACACTTCTTCGGAAATTTCTCATGAATTTCATTTAGAATTACCTCTTGAAGATTCCCCAAAAGTTTATCCAAGAACTTCTATATATATGAGTTTGCTGACAAATTACTCTATCAATTCTTTCGAAATTCCGTACAAAAAATCTTTCAGAAAAACATCCTCGGATTTCTTTAGAAATGCTTTCAGCGATTCCTTCAGAAAATCAAAATTCCTCCAGAAGTTTATCCACGGGTTTCTCTAGAAAATCTTTCAAAGACTCCTTAAGGAACTTTTCCAAAGTTTTCTTCAGATTGGATTGGATTGCTTTCCAAATTACTCCATGGATGTTTTCTTAAGTTTTCCTTCAAAAATTCCCTTGAGAATTTATCAAGGAATACTAATATTCCAATTTCAACGAGTTCCTCCTAAAACTCCACCAGGGATTACTTCAGAAATTTTTTTAGGGATTCGTTTAGGGAACCCTTGCAGGGATTCCTTTACATATTTCGACAGGGATTAATTAAGAAACTGTTTCGAAGTTTCGTTCGTAATTTTTTCTAGTGGTTTCTCAAAAAATCTTTCAGAGATTTATTTAGAAATTCATTCAGGAAGTCCACCACAGATTTGTTAAGGAATTTCTTTTAGAACCCTATTGCAAATTCCAGCCAGAACGTGTCCAGGAACTTCAACAGGGATTCATCCAGAAAATCTTGCAGGAATTTTTCCAGGAGTTCATACAGAGATTCCATCAAGATTTGCTCCACAAATTTCTGAATTACCATGTATTTCTTTATAAAGTCCTCTGATGTTTGCTTAAAAGATAGTTCTGAGAATTTCTCTGCGAAGAAGAATTTTTACAGAAATATTTCCTTAGAATTTCTACAGGAGTAATTTTAGAAATATCTCGAGTTTTTTGAAAGGATCTTTTCGGAAGCTTATCTAGGTGTTTAAAAGTATTCCTACCGGTTTTTTTTTTCAGAAATATGTCCGAAAATCGCTTTAGGTATACTTTCAGAAATCCTTTCAGTGGTTCCTTCATAAAATCATGGATTTCTTAAGAAAACTTCCGCAGACCTGTTAGCAAACTTTATTAAAGAATTCTTCAGAAATTTTCTTAAACATTGCTTTATAAACTTTTCTAGAAATTCTGCCCAATGCATTTCTAGGAAGTTTCAGCAGGTATTTCTCTAGGAAGCTCTTAAAAACTTCCTGCTGAGATTTCCTCAAATATTTCGCAGTGTTTTTTTCGACTTTCCGCTGGAGAATCATTCGAAAGTTCTTCTTGAGATTTTTACAGAAATTTTACTGGAGATTTCTTCAAAAATTCTTCAGAGATTCTTTCAGAAATTTCGGCTCAAGTTTCAGCTGATAATCCGTCAGGGATTCATTCAAAAATATCTTCAGAAACTTCTTCCGAGTTTATGGGATTTCTTAAGAAATTTCAGTGCGGGATTTCTTCAACAGTTTTTTCATTGAATTTTGTAGAAATTTATCATCCTTAAAAAAAAAACTACAGAGATTCTTTTTGAAATTCTTCCAAGGGTTTCTTTAAGAATTAAATGAAAAATTTCTTTGGAGATTCAGAAATTGCTGAACGATTTAATTTTGGAAATTTCTCCTGTGGCTGGAATTGCACAAAAATGCCTGGAGGAATTCTTGAAAGAATCTCTTAGGGGAAATTCTAAACAAATCCATGGATTGTCTGAAAGAATCATTCCTTAAAAAAAACTTTTTGTTATACCTTTGGAGGTTCCGAGAAGAAATTATTGAAAATTTTCTGGAGCGAAGAAACCCTCTTAATTCCTAGAAAAAAAATAAAAAGAACCTTTTGAGGAACTCTGAAAGTTTTTTCTTGCAAAAATTGCTTGAGATATTACTGAGAGGAGTCCTGCAGATTTTCGTAAATAAATTATTGAAGGAATATCCTAAAAATGGCTGCCAAAAATTGTACAGAAATCGCAAACAAAGAGACTGTTTGAATTCTTGTATAAATCCACCAATAAATTTACGATAGATCCCTGGAAGAATTTTTAAAGGAATCCTAAGAAAAACTTTAGGAAATAGCTCTGGAGGATTTCGTAGAAGAATTTATTATGCAATTTTCTCTTTTATAATTTTATAAAATTCACTGAAGAAAAATGTATGAATTAAATTCTGAAGATATAAAACACATCCTCAAAAACAATTTTAAAGAATGTCTGCATGATAAAATTTTTTTTTGAAAGAACAGAAGAAGCTTCTGCAGGTATGCATTGAAAGATTTGTATATAAATTCTTTGTTAAATCCCAAGGAATAAATTCTGGAGTAATTTTTGTGGGAATTGCTGAGAAAATTTTTGGATAAATTTCTCAAGCATGACTGGAAAAAAAATATGAAAGAATACCTTAAGTAAGGTCTCAATAAGCACTAACCTATCACTATAAAAATACACTAAAACCTCTTTTTATGCATGTTATTTTTATGAACTTTCAATATATGCACCTTTTTCATGCACTGCATAAAAAGAGGGAAAGCTACTCAGAGCCAATATTGTGCAAAATAACATTTAATAATGACTATTGCAACGGTAGAAGTAGTGTGTTAATAGTGGAGAGCATAGGAAGATTACAGGCGTGTTTCTGGGGGTCCCAAGGGGTTGGCAGCCAATTAAACGCCCCATAATAAATTAAAAAGTTTCCATAAATAATTCGGAAATTGCCAATAAATAAATAGGGGTGGAAGCAATAATAAACTATAAAAGTTCCACGAACAAATCAAAAAGCGCATAAATAAATCAAAACTTCCCATAAATAATTGATTTTCGAGCAATAAAAAATGCCAGAATTTCCACAAATAAATCAACAATTGCAATAAAAAACTAATTTTTTTCCAACAAAAAATTTCGAACATACTACATCACAGAACTATTATGATAGAAAGACTGAAACTATGCGTGCAATTTAACAGACAATCGCTTGCTGTCCGAACTCGCTAACGCTCGTCGGACTTTAAAAAGGGATAACAACTCTGTTCGCATTCTACCGGGCAAATTCTTGGATCTGTGGATTGCCTAGATCCGAGTTGACGCAGTTACGGCGCGTCGGAATTCGGAAACTTCGGCGGCCTTCTGCCGCCTCAGTTCCTCAATCCTCTATGCGGCTCACACTGGGGCAGAACGCTGTTATGGACAGACAAAACCTCTGGTGCTCTGGATATCCATCCTAGAGGTTTGGTGTCTTCAGAGAAGTGTCTTGTAAGAGTTTTTACTAAAATATGGTTACTCAATATTTGATCTAGATAAGTAGCAACTGATCTAGATCAGTTTTAGCTTTTCGTAGAAGCGTCCTAGAAGAAAACTTTCTTCTGCAAAGTTGTTCATTCTGCTATTTTTGACATTTCTTCCGAAGACACTTATACTCTATAATGTACACAAAAGGCACAGTGGGTCACTTTACTAAAAACAGTTGAAAAAATCGACTTTGATCAATATTTCCAAGTAAACAAAATTAGAAAAAAATGTTAAACGTCAGATTAGCAAAAATCTATAAGAGAAAGACGATTCCATAACAAAAACCTACATAATCACGGAAATCATAGGTTTTTCTTATTAAAGTAATAAAAAAACGGTGATTTACAATTTATTTGATAACTCATGAAGCAGCAGGTGGCGGCTGCTAATTTTTTGACCAAAACATGTCAATACCACTAGCATCGACACTGTTAGGAAAAAAAGTGGGGTAATTCGTTGTTTTTGTTAAACACTAGTATGCAAAAATCACGAAAATAAGTGAATTTTGGCAATTAAGATCAATATTCTGATCACCAATTATTATGTAAAACAATTTTCCGAGTATTTTCTAATGTAACATGTCTGTAAAATAATCTTTCTCTTTCATTTTTCGCTAATCCTATTTTGTTTACGAGGAAATATTGATCAAAGTCGCTTTTTTCAACTTTTTTAGTAAAGCGACCCACTGTGCCTTTTGCATACATTATAGAGTATAAGTGTCTTCGGAAGAAATGTTAAAAATTGCAGAATGAACAACTTTGCAGAAGAAAGTATTCTTCTAGAACGCTTCTATGAAAAGCTTAAACTGATCTAGACCAGTTTCAACTTATCTAGATCAAATATTGCATAACCAGATTTTAGTTAAAACTCCTTAAAGACACTTCTCTAAAGACACCAAACCTCAAGGAGGCATATCCAGAGCTTTAAAGGTTTTGTCTGTCCACAACAGCGTTCAAACAAATCTGGATATACATTCACAAGAAATATATTGGCCAAAGCAACACCAAACTTTTATTTATTATTCATATGCTTCATCACAGTAATTATTCAGGCATGTTACATTTAAAAATAATCGGAAAATTGTTTTACATAATGATTGATGTTCAAAATATTGATCTCAATTGCCAATTTTCACTTATTTGCTTGATTTTTTCATACTAGTGTTCAACAAAAACAACGAATTACCCCACTTTTCTTTCCTAACAGTGTCGATGCTAGTGGTATTGACATGTTTTGGTCAAAAAATTAGCAGCCGCCACCTGCTGCTTCATGAGTTATCAAATAAATTGTAAATCACCGTTTTTTTATTACTTTAATAAGAAAAACCTATGATTTCCGTGATTATGTAGGTTTTTGTTATGGAATCGTCTTTCTCTTATAGATTTTTGCTAATCTGACGTTTAACATTTTTTTCTAATTTTGTTTACTTGGAAATATTGATCAAAGTCGATTTTTTCAACTGTTTTTAGTAAAGTGACCCACTGTGCCTTTTGTGTACATTATAGAGTATAAGTGTCTTCGGAAGAAATGTCAAAAATAGCAGAATGAACAACTTTGCGGAAGAAAGTTTTCTTCTAGGACGTTTCTACGAAAAGCTAAAACTGATCTAGATCAGTTGCTACTTATCTAGATCAAATATTGAGTAACCATATTTTAGTAAAAACTCTTACAAGACACTTCTCTGAAGACACCAAACCACTAGGATGGATATCCAGAGCACCAGAGGTTTTGTCTGTCCATAACAGCGTTCTGCCCCAGTGTGCGGCTTCGCCGCATGGCTCGGCCGAAACTTTGACTTTACTCATTGTTTCGTATTTATTGCTAAATTTTCAATTGCTTTTTTGATGTTTTTCAATTGGGAATTTTTAAATTATTTATGGAAAAATCAGATTTATTAATGGAAAATTTAAACTTTTGTGGTGGAAAAAATGTGTTTATTTATTGCAATTTTTGAATTATTTGTGGAAATTCCGACAATTTTTATTGCTCGAAAATCAATTATTTATGGGAAATTTTGATTTATTTATGCACTTTTTGTTTTGTTTATGGAAATTTTATAGTTTATTATTGCTCCCACCCTTACTTCTTTATTGACAATTTCTGATTTTGGTATGGAAAATGATCACTTTTCTATGAGTCGTTTATATTTTAGCCCAAGGGGTTTCAGCGAGGTAACAGGAGATCTCGGGTTTTCGAAAGCATTGTCAAAAGTTTCAGAGGATTTTCGACGGGTTTTGTAGGCGTTACAAGTACGTTTTCTGGGGTTTCCGAAGGTCTCACGTGCGTTAAATGGGCTCCGAGTGAGTCTTAAGGTTGTTTCGTATGCATTTCAACAAGGCTCAGAGCATTTTAGGCTGGTTTCAGAGGCGTTAAGGAGGCGTTTTTGGGGGTTTTGGAGAATTTCAGGTGCGTTACATAGGATCCGATGGCGTTTCAGGGGGATTCCGGAAGCATTCCAAGAATTTTCAGTGCAGCGAATATTGAGGGGCGTTACGGAAGCGTTATGGAATAGTTTTTGATGGTTTTGGACCGTATCATGTGCGTTACATGGGGTCCGAGGGTGCTAAAGGGGGATTGAACAGGCATTTCAGGAAATTTCAGAGCATTTTTGGTGAGATTCAGAGGCGTTGCGGAGGAGTTTTCGGGGGTATCGGTCCGTCGTCGGTTCGTAACATGGGGTATCATGGAGGCATTTCAGGAAGTTTCAGAGGATTTTTAGAGACTCCATCACAATATCTATTGCCTGAAATACCGTTTGATTCAAAGGTGTTCTTGAAACCCCCTGATACGATCCTGATCTAAAATGCCTTGAAACGCCCCTGAAATGCTATCAAACGTCTCTAAAACCTCAAGGAACGCCCTTAAAATGTTCCTGGAACACCCTAAAACTCTCTTAAACGACTAAGAAATTACTCTGAAATATCTTGAAACGCCCCTCAAACCTCTTGCAACGCTTTTCAAAGGCTCCTGAGATCCCTTGGATAACCCTTAAAGCCCCTTGAAGCGTTCCTGAAAACCCCTTCATGCCATTGAAATACCCATGAATTCCCCGTAATTCTATTACAACACCAGCAAATCTTGACAGAACGCCCTTAAAGGCTCCTTAAATCTCATGAAACAACCTCTTAAAACGCCTCTGAAGCCCCTTGGAATTCCCTGATTTTGGTCTCTCTGGAAACTTTCTGGAAACCCGCTTAGCCCCACCTCAAATGCCCAGCAGCAATACCTGTTCTTGTGAACTAGATTCCCTCATTAAAGCCCAAACTTAATTGCAAAATTTTCCCTCTATGCCTTTTCTGGAGAAAATTCTTGAGAATTTTCTTGTGAAATTTCTAAATAATTGCCTGAAGGAACCTCTGAATATATAGAACACGGCTTAAGAAAATTCTGGAAAAATTTCTTGAAGAGTTTAAGTAAGTAACAAATTTGCATTTTCATACAAAACCGCTAGAGGAATTTTTAATGAATCTCTGAAAAAAACTCTAAATCTCTATATATTTTTTCCTGGAATTGTGTCTTTTGAAAAAAATATTGGAAGAGCTCATTGATAATCTTTGGAGACTTTTTTGAAATCTTGGGAGATTTCCAGGAAAACTTTGATGGGAAATTCATACAAGAAATGTTTGACAAAACACATGAGAGAATATAAGCCTAAACTTCAGTAGCAATCATTGAAGGATTTTCCTACCTAACTGAACGAATTTTGTTCGAAAATCTTCTTCTCTCTCGTTTGTCGGGTGAAGATCACTGCGTCCAGATTTTAGAACTATTGTGATATACCCTTTTGCTGTGAGGTACGCAATTTATCTCAGTAACATATTTGTCACTGAGATACCTTGGTATCGACTGAACTCAAGACCATCTATTATTGATGAATAGAGATCCTGAGTTACAGTATGTGACTCCCCCATTCTGGCGAGACTAGCTTTATGAAGCCAACCACGTCCTTGGGAGATAAGATCCATATGTCAGCAGGCCCTAAAAAGGGCTTGCTGAGAACTTTGAACCTACGTTGAGTGAGTGCACTGCAATAGCAGAGGATGTGTTCTGATGTTTCCCTCTCCTCGTCACAGAAGCGGCAATTTGAGGTTTGGATTGCTCCGATCTTTTGTAGATGGTATCTGCAGGGGCAGTGTCCAGTTATTAGACCGGTGTAGATGTTGAGATCCCTTTTGTTGAGACCTAATAGTTGTTGGGTTTTCTTGGGGTTTATCGTTACGAGCCTTTTGGATTGGCTCGTATGGGGAAGTGCATTCCAGTTTGATGTGATTTGACTGACCATATATTTGTTCAGTTCCATTTTTACAGAGCAGTCTGAGATCCCGCAGAAGGGCTCAGGGCCAATGAACCTTTCATTAGATCCATTTCTGGCTAGCTCATCAGCAATCTCGTTTCCCTCTAGACCCGTATGTCCTGGGATCCAATATAGGTAGACTTGATTGCGTATGGATAAGTTTTTCAAAGCCAGAATGCATTCCCACACTAGCTTTGAGTTGCAAGTGTAGTTATTAAGCGACTTAAGTGCCGCTTGGCTGTCAGAGAAAATACATATTTTTGCAAACCTATACTTTCTCCTCAGGCATAATAACACGCATTCTAATATTGTATATATTTCCGCCTGAAAAACTGTGGGCCACTGTCCTTAGTGGACAGAGATTTTTGTTCTAGGGCCATAGATTCCGGAGCCTGTCAGATTATTCATTTTCGAACCATCTGTGACTACATCCATCCAGTTCCACTACAGTTTCCATCCAGTCACTACAAATTCCTATTGCGGGATTTATGGCAAATTCATTTAATATGCTGAGGTGACCCGTAAGGTCTCCCGACAGCAGCGTTTTTGTTCTCTTTAACCTTAGAGCACTTTTTTCCGCTTCCAGCTTTATGAATTGATCTAACCGGGGCAGGTGAGGCATTGCGTCTAGGGCCAAAGTGGGTGTACTACGAACTTCACCAGTGATGGCTATGCAAGCGGTGCGTTGGATTTTGTTAAGCTTCGCCCTTGCAGCAGCCTCATTAGTTTTAGGCCACCAGACAAGGGAAGCGTAAGTAGTCCTGGGACGAACAATGGGTTTATATATCCACATGATCATACTTGGTTTTAGGCCCCATCTTTTATCCAGGGTTTTTGAACAAACCCAAAGTGTATTGAGACCTTTCTGCACAACTGATTGGAGATGAGAGTTCCAATTCAGTTTTGGCGTCGAGTATGACACCTAGATATTTTACTTCGCTTGAATAAACTAGTTGTGTATGATTCAAGAAAAGGGGTTTCAGTTGGACCTTCCTCCGTTTGGTGAAAGGGATAATGGAAGTTTTTGTAGGCTTTATGCCTAGTTGTTCCTTATGACACCAGAAAAAAGTGTGATTTAGGGCAGATTGCATTCTTTCCACGATAACACTTTCGAATTTGCCTCGTACAATAATGGCAACGTCATCAGCATATCCAACCACTTCGAAGCCTCTTCTCTCTAAGCTGTCCAGAAGCTCATCCACCACCAGTGACCACAACAAAGGAGAAAGTACTCCGCCTTGCGGACACCCCCTTGTTGCTTTAACAGTAATGTATGAACCGCTAAGCTCAGAGGAGATTTTTCGATTAGCTAGCATAGCATGTACCCAGGCAACAATGCATGGGTCGAATTTTCTCCTCAACATTGCTGACCCTATAGACGAATGAGAAGCGTTATCGAATGCGCCCTCAATATCAAGAAATGCTACAAGAGCAATTTCTTTTGCATTGAGTGTTTTTTCGATCTTTTGAACTACCGTATGTAGTGCCGAGATCGTAGATTTTCCACTTTGATAAGCGAATTGGTTTTTTGACAAAGGCATTGCTTTCATAAATTTGTAATTTATGTACTCGCATAGTACCTTTTCCATAATTTTGAGCATTACAGAGGATAAACTTATCGGCCTGAATGCTTTGGGGTTGGTTTTATCTCTCTTTCCTGCCTTCGGAATGAAGACAGCCCGGATTTGACGCCAATCGTTGGATATATGCCCCAAAATCAGACTCGCCCTAAAAATCTCAACCAAGGGTGGAACCAGTGTTTTCTCCTCTTTTTGGATCAACGCTGGGAATATTCCATCCATGCCAGGAGACTTAAATGGCTCGAAAGATCTCACAGCCCTCTCAACCCTGGCCCGAGTGAAAGCTTCCTTTGCAACCTTTATTGCGTCTTTTTTAGATCCAGAAACCCATGATTGGATCTCTTGTGGATCTGAGACAGCAATTCCAGTGTCTTAGTCGCCGATGCTCGACTCAGGGACTGAATCAGGGAAGCGGATCTTTAACAATTCGCTCAGTGTATCGCTAGGCTCTACAGTGAGCGAACCATCCGTCTTTCGGAGGCTACCCACACCATTGGAGTGGTCTTTTGAAAGAGTTTTTTGGAGTCTGGCCACTACGGGTGTATTCTCTATGCTTTCACACATTACAATCCACGATTTCCGTTTGGCTGACCTTATTTCTTTGTTGTAGTTCGTCAGGGCCTTTCTGTATAGGCTCCAATCTTCTTAAATTTTTTGATAAATCCTGAAAGAATCCCTAAAGGGTTTTCGGGTGCAATCCTTGGAGGTAATCATGAAGCAGAACGGGGGAGAATAAATTTTCAATTCAAACAAAAAAAAAATGTTTGGAGGAATCTTTAGAAGAGTTATTGCTGAACTCATATTTAAGTCATTTGAAGTCGGTCCAATAGGGCTTTTTCAGTATAGGGGCGTTGAGACGCAGAAAAAAGTCCCTGAAGTAATCCCGGAAGAACTCCCGTTCAGAATCCCTGATGGGATCCTCAAAGAAATCACGAAAAGAATTTCGGCTGGAAGCTCGGCAAGAATCGCTGAAATAATAATGGAAAAAAAACCTCTCCAGGAGAATTTTTTTGACAAATACCCAAAATACCGGGAAGAATCTTTGAATGAACTCAATCCTGGCACGAATATTTAAAAGAATTCTACCAAGGTTATATGGAGGAATCTTTTGAAGAAGACCAGAAGAAATCCCTGAAGAACTCCTAATACGAATCCATCACGAAATTCCGGAATGGATCATGGGAGGAATTTCAGCAGCAATCTCTGAAGAGTTCGAGATGAACTAGCCTAGGGCTAAAAATCTCGTTAATACAGAAAAAAAATCCCTGAAGAAACACTGATGAACACTTGTTATTTGCTACATTTAACAATCCCTGAAAATGCTGAAGTAATCTTGGGAGAATTCCCTAAAGAAATTCTGGAAAGAATATCAGAAAGAATTTCGAAAGGAATGTCGGCTGGAAGCTCAGTGGTTGAAAGATTGAAGCAGAACTTCTATGAGCACTCGAATACATTGAAGATTGTTGACATAGATTATCAAGGCAGCAAAGAAAGTAAATGCCGTGTACATATTGGTAACATCAACACAACTTCCATTCTCCATCACCGATTAAACAAACTCAATGACTCAGATATGGCAAACTTACAACGGTAAGTACGGAAGTACTTCCGTTGACTGCCAAGCCACAAAACCCAGTGCTAATAGTAAGACTCTACAGTGGTTCAACGGTGTCGATATGACTATAAACCAATCAATTCCATTTCGCAAAATTCGATTAAATTGACAATAAATTAATGCTCGTTGGTTGCACAGCGACGATACCGTCCGACGACGACGCCACAGGGCGTCCAAGTTGACGCGGCGATGCTGCACTTTTTCTCCCACAATAACGCTGCAATCCGTGCTGTGCTCGGTTATTTTTTCCATCATCCCTATGCCGCTGGCGTCGGTGGAAATTGATGGCCATCGAATTCAATTACCAGAAGCAGGTTTCACCGGAATATGAGAGCTGTTGGTGAGTCCGTTTTTTCCGCAATCGAATTTAGCACGAAAAAACAATACCTTCCGGTACGGCCCCCACAACAGAGTGAGCGTGTGGTTGGTAGAAAACAAATGGTTGGTTTATCAGCAATTTGAAACGATTAATTCCCATTCGGTGCACGTTCTGGGTGTACCAGTTCCGGGATACGAATAAACTTTTTCCCGCCTCTGCCTCAAAGCGACGACGGCGATATCGACAGGGCTACGACGACAGACAGGAGAAAATCACAGCCCCCGTATGAAATTCAAGGAATTTCCATATCCGCAATCGCTGCCCCCTGACAAGTGTCTGTTTCGATTTAATATCATCTGATTCGGGATGAGGACGGGGATGATGATGATAGTAATCATGCGGCTTACGTATAGATGTAGGCAATGAGTATCGGGCTGTGAAAGTTGATTGCCATGTGAGCGAAATAAGGGTATACGGTCTGATGTAGGGAAAGGGTGAACCTGCCATGCTGGAAATAGATATGGATATGGTGGGTGAACACTTACCATGCCATGCCAGAACTGGCTTCATGCGAATGATGTGGTGTCTCTGTTGCCTTCTGAGAGATGGTGTGTTCTGGTGGTTGTTGGGTTTTGTTCAAAGACTGAGTCCTGGGAACGTTAAAACGATAGGAACTGTAAAATAAACTTTAAACTTTTTAAATATCCGACCACAAGACGAAGATTGGAAGATAACAAACTCAAGAATATTAGAAGACTAGAAAACCAGAAGACCAGAAGATCAGAAGACCAGAAGACAAGAAGACCAGAGGACCAAAAGATTAGAAGACCAGAGGACCAAAAGATTAGAAGACCACAAGATTAGAAGACCAGAAGAACAGAAGACAAGAAGACCAGAAGTCCATAAGATCAGGAGACCAGAAGACAAGAAAACCAGAAGACCAGAAGACCAGAAGACAAGAAGACAAGAAGACCAGAAGCCCAGAGGACCAGAAGACCAGAAGATCAGAAGACCAGAAGACCAGAAGACCAGAAGACCAGAAGACCAGAAGACCAGAAGACCAGAAGACCAGAAGACCAGAAGACCAGAAGACCAGTAGACCAGAAGACCAGAAGACCAGAAGACCAGAAGACCAGAAGACCAGAAGACCAGAAGACCAGAAGACCAGAAGACCAGAAGACCAGAAGACCAGAAGACCAGAAGACCAGAAGACCAGAAGACCAGAAGACCAGAAGACTAGAAGACCAGAAGACCAGAAGACCAGAAACACAAAAGAATAGAAGATCAGAAGACCAGAAGACCAGAAGACCAGAAGACCAGAAGACCAGAAGACCAGAAGACCAGAAGACCAGAAGACCAGAAGACCAGAAGACCAGAAGACCAGAAGACAAGAAGACCAGAAGACCAGAAGACCAGAAGACCAGAAGATCAGAAGACCAAAAGACCAGAAGACCAAAAGACCAAAAGACCAGAAGACCAGAAGATCAGAAGACCAGGAGACCAGAAGACCAAAAGACCAGAAGACCAAAAGACCAGAAGACCAGAAGATCAGAAGACCAGAAGACCAGAAGACCAGAAGACCAGAAGACCAGAAGACCAAAAGACCAAAAGACCAAAAGACCAAAAGACCAAAAGACCAAAAGACCAAAAGACCAGAAGACCAAAAGACCAAAAGACCAAAAGACCAGAAGACCAGAAGACCAGAAGACCAGAAGACCAGAAGACCAGAAGACCAGAAGACCAGAAGACCAGAAGACCACAAGACCAGAAGACCAGAAGACCAGAAGACCAGAAGACCAGAAGACCAGAAGACCACAAGACCAGAAGACCAGAAGACCAAAAGACCAGAGGACCAAAAGACCAGAGGACCAAAAGACCAGTACACCAGAAGACCAGAAGACCAGAAAGTCTACAGAGTAGAAAATCTTAGGCCAGAAGATCAGGGGACCACGAAACCAGAATACTAGATGACCAGAAAACCAGAAGACCAGAAGACCAGAAGACCAGAAGACCAGAAGACCAGTAGACCAGAAGGCTAGAAGACCAGAAGTCCAGAAAACCAGAAGACCAGGAGACCATAGCATCAGAAGACCAGAAGACAAGAAGACCAGAAGACCAGAAGACCAGAGGACCAGTAGACCAGAGGACCAGTAGACCAGAAGGCTAGAAGACCAGAAGTCCAGAAAACCAGAAGACCAGGAGACCAGAGCACCAGAAGACCAGAAGACAAGAAGACCAGAAGACCAGAAGACCAGAAGACCATTAGACCAGTAGACCTGAAGACCAAAAGACCAGAAGACCAGTACACCAGAAGACCAGAAAATCTACAGAGTAGAAAATCTAACGCCAGAAGATCAGGGGTCCACGAAACCAGAAGACCATATGACCAGAAAACCAGAAGACCAGAAGACCAGTAGACCAGATGACCAGAGGACCAGTAGACCAGAAGACCAAAAGACCAGAAGACCAGTACACCAGAAGATCAGAAGACCAGAAAATCTACAGAGTAGAAAATCTAAGGCCAGAAGATCAGGAGACCACGAAACCAGAAGACCGGATGACCAGAAAACCAGAAGACCAGAAGACCAGAATTCCAGAAGACCAGAAGACCAGAAGACCAAAATACCAGAAGACCAGAAGACCAAATGACCAGAAGACCAGAAAGCCAGAAGAACAGACGAGCAGACGATCAAAAGACCAGACGACAAATAGAAACGAAGTTCAGAAAACCTACAATACAATTGTGCTATAGAAGGTTAAAAAGATCAGGAAATTTGAGAAGACTAGAAATACAAGAAACTTCGGAAGATTATGGAGAAAACATAGATTAACAAGGGGACTAGCGAAGTCCAGGACTAGGAATTTTAAGATTAGGAAAGCTAGAACGATAAGGATTATTATGCAAACTACAAAACTAGGACGGTAGTCTACGAAGATTGGAAAACAAGAAAACAAGAAAGAAGAAAGAAAAGTGGGGAGACAAACAAAACAAGGAAACTAGAAAGAATATGAAGGCAAGGAAGACAAAGAAGGCCAGGTCGTCTAGAACGACTGCGGAAGATATTTTAGTAAGTCTAAGGCAGACTAGACATTCTAGCAGACCAAGAATGCAAGAAAGAATACTAAGCCTAAGAAGATTTGGTGAATTTCTTTTTTAGCAATAAAGATTAGGGAAACTTTGAAGACGAAGGAGATTACGAAAATAAAAGCACTGGATTAAGACGAGAAAGACTATGAAGACTAGACTTTCCACTTCTATGAAAATTCAGAAAATTTTTAAAACCTTAAAATCAGGAAGACAAAGAAGACTAGGAAAACTAGGAAGACATGTTAGGAAGATTATATAAATACTAGGAGATCTAAGAATCTCACTTTCTTCATTTTTCATGAGCTACAATTCGTTGCGATCTACCGTGAATGAAGCATTTGCCTCCACACTGGTCTCGGGCCTTGGGCTAATCACTTCCAGTCAACCTAAACGTTGAGAGTCCTTAGTTCCTCCTCAACTACGAAGTGCCAACGCCCGCCCACGAAGCCGACAGCCTTTTCCTGGATCCCTGCTGAGTATGGTTTTAGCTTGTCGTTTCTCCGGCATGCGAGCTACGTGACCAGCCCACCGCAGCCTGCCGTATTTTATTCGCTTCACTATATTCAGCTGTTTATATACTAGGTTTATATACTAGAGAATTGTTCGCAGCACTTCACGTTTGAAGACTCTAAAGGCTCTTTCAACATCCATGGTCGTGGAAAGCGACAGGAAGAATCAGAGTCTTGTGCAACGCGAGTTTTGTCTTCGTATGCAGTATATGGGACTTACTCTGGCTTCGCAGACCGAAATAGGAATCTTACGAAGAATAATTAGTGCCAGTTGAGTTAACAAAAGAAGAATTCTCTCCCATTTCTCACTAAGTCTGCAAATGAATCATTTGGTGAATCGAAAGTAATCAAATCAGCATGTCTATGGAACAAAATGTATAGAATATTCATTTCCACAAATCGTCCAAAAGTTGCACTTCCAATTCTGGCACGTCCCCAGTTCCTAAACTTATAAACTCGTCCCCAATTCATTTAATTACATTCCCCAAACAATTACCCGTCACTTAGCAGCGTTTAACAATTTAATTAAAACGCGCAATAATTTGAGCTAACCTCTCTCTCTTGGTGAAAAAAGGGAGCTAACGCAGAATAAACACCGGATCTGATTGTTATTCATTCCATCCCCCTCTCCTGACCGGGGCCGGGTAGTCCCACCTCTCGCTCCTCAGCAAACGTCAACGAAATAGGTACCATTTTGTGTCTCATTTTTCAGCTCGGTGCCGCCAGCATACACATATTACACCGTCACACACAGGAGTTGAGCTCAACTGGTGTGGTGCTAGTGACTGGTTCCATCAGGTTGGGTTTTTGCCATCATCTCTGGTTGCCACTATTTGCTATCGTCTTTCTCCATTTGGAGGGAAAGTACCACCATCGCATAGCCATCGGTGTCGACATGGGCCCCAAATGGATAATAAATTCTGTTAATTTTATTTTCTGATTCCATTATTACTTGGCACCTTGTTTGGGATTGTGTCGCTAACGGATTGCACGGACTGAATGGGATCGCAGTGATTCTTATAAGAATCTATAGTTGATCGTGACTTTCTTCTATTTGGCGATAGTTGATTAGGGTGACCCAATGAAATTCCATTGGCATTAGAATAAACGTGGTTGAACAAACGACTATGATAAGACTTAAGAGTTGGTGAGCTCGTTTCATATTTATCTGATTCAATTGAATTTTTCTGACTTACCTATTTCACTTTTAGCACCTTTCCCGAAAACTAATCATATAATGTTTGTCTTTTGTTGTTTCAGGTAACATGCATTTCTGAGATTTTATGAATAACATTTTTATTGTCAAAGCTATGTTTTTACAAAGGATTAAGACATTTGAAAATGGCGGAATCAAGTTAATTCCCCCTGAAGAAGACACTAGCCCCGTGTCGAAACGTTGGGTAATTAATAAACATCGTTACCATATTGAAATACTGCGCAGCCGTTTTTAAATGAAAGTTGAAACGCTACAGTCAAGCCTTCAATATAATAACTAAATAGTATATCAAGTGGATTCCCATTCCGAAAGTTTTCTGCATCGTCCTCAGAAATGAATCCTGAAAAATGATGTGGTTATAGTAACGCGTATAGAGTTTGAGAAGAAAAAACCACCGCCACCAGTGTGTGGGTCCATAAAGTTGATGTAATTGACGTGAAATATTATTTTCCCGAATAAAGGAAAAATCAATATGGAAACGAGCCAACTTTCCTCCCTGGAAACTTCCTCCATTCTACTCATATGCATATCAGCCAGCAGTCGGTCATCGTTCCAATCCACTTCCGTAGCCCAGCCAACCCTTTTCAGTTGCCAATCAACCAAGAAGCGAGCAAGCCAATCACAAAGGAAAGGCAACGAGGGTTCAGATAGATTCCACCACCATCCGAAGCGTTGTCCGCTTTATAGCAGAAAAAAAAGAACTCGAGAAATTTGCGGTCCACTCGTTAATCAAGTTGAGAAAATAACCCATAACTACGGTTGCCATATTAGAGTGGACCAACCCTTCGGCTACATGAGCAGAGAGAGCAGCGTGGAAAACCCATCAATAATCAGCTTCAAGTGCCATCAATGTGGCATTTTCCGAGTGACCCTAGCGCCAGATCCTCTGGTTCCGGTTAGCCGCACTTGGTACCGTGATGTTTGGGGGATTGAAAACGATAGAGTGAACGTTGGTTGTCTGAAAGAATCATTTTTGTGAAGTAGTGAATGGAGGGTTTCTACTATGATTTAATCCGACCGTAATTTGAAAAAAAATCGGTAAAAAATCGAGATCACATTGCTTGCTTAGTAGAACTTTATGTGCATCGTCTGATACAAAAGCACACTTTTCAAAGCGGAATACTTCATTATGCAGACTACCTACCTAAAAAGGCTCGTGATTCAATGTTCGTGAACCACGACAAACTCCAGTAAAAAGCTCGTTAAAAATCACACAGCTCATCACCCACACCACTCGTTCTCAGATGCGCAACATTCAGGTTCGCCACAATTCCAAGCCAAGAGACAACTTTCCGCATGCCTTCATCACAAGCGACTCTGCAGGGCAGGAAGAATGCCCAAAGTTTGAGTCCTACGTTACCTAGTCATCATTATCGTTGTCGTATCATCGGTAGGCTGTATAGAGTAGCTGTGGTGTATACCTAGGCATACACGCTAAAAATGTTTCACACACCTTTGCGTACAGCTAGCAGTAGTGCTCAGACATGTCTGTCATAGCTACTTTGCGTAGAAGTGGATGCTTACGTTGTAACACTTATTCAGTTAAAAATATGATGATTAATGTGATTTATTGAAATTGATTGTTGAAGGAACGGAGACAACCAAGACAACTCTCGGGATACCATTGATAATTTCTGCGTGAATTTGTCCAGGAATTTCTTCAGAGACTCTTGCATTATCGGTGTAAGAGATTTAGGCAAGAATTTTTCCAGAGATTTCTGCAGGAGTTCATACAGAGGATAACTCTTAGAATTTATCCTCAGAATTTTGAAGCAATTTGTTCAGAAATATTTTCTAAGCATTTCATCAAGAAATCCTTCAGTTTTTTCATCTATACATCTAGAAGAACTTTCAGGCGTTTCATACAGGATTTTTTTTTCTGAAATTTGTCCACAGGTTACGCAAGGAATGCTTCAAAAATCCTGCAAGATTTTTATTAAAGGATTGCACCAGTAATTTTCAAAAAAAAAATCTCTAGAAAGTTCTTAAAAAATCCTATTAGAATTCCTTTAATAAATTTCACCGGGATTTCTTCAGATATTCTTCACGAGATCATTCAAAAATTTTTCCTGTGGTTTCTACAGGGATGCTACTGAAAAATATTTCAGAAATCGCACTAGAGATTTTTTCAGAAACTCCTGCTCAAACTTCTTCTGTAGTTTTTTGGGATTTTTTTCAAAAATATCTCCAGAAAGACATCTTTTAGGATTGTATGGATACTCCATGAAGATTTAAAAAAAATATATCCAGAGATTCCTGGAAAAAATGTTTAAGATATTCCTAAAGAAATATTGTTCAGAAGTTTTCTAGAAATTGTTAAAAATTTGCTGCAAGAAATGTAGATAGAATCCTGGAGGGAGTTTTCAAATAAGTCCCTGAAGGATTGTCTAAAAGATTCGCATGACAAACTCCTGGAGATAGTTTTGGAGATTCCCGGAAGAAATTTTCGAAAATTTTCTGGAGGGATTTCTGATCAAAAATACCTGAAGGAATTTTTCAAGTTGTCTCTGGAGGAATTCTTGGGAGAATACTTGAAGAGACTCTTTGAAATACCTCCTTAATTAAAAACAAATGTTGGAAAACTGTAGGAGGGATTCTAGAAGTAATTCCTTGTAAAAATAGCCTTAGAAACTTTTACAAAGATTCCTGGAGAAATCCATAGAGGAATTTCTGAAGTTTTTTAAGGTCTGCAGAAATACTTGCAGGAACTGCAGAATGCGATTTTGGGCTTTTTTGATAGTAAGCCATTAAGTAAGGACATATGTTTTTAGGCAATCAAAGGATAAATTGGTCAATTAATATCTAAATCAAGTAAACTTGCATGCAACTTTTGGATTATTATTATTATTAATATTTATTAAAGACACTTCACAACTTATGTGGCATTCGTGTCTGGCAACTTTTGGAGGCTATCAAATTTGATTTGCTAAAACTAAATATTTCGTATGAGTCGTGAATGTACGTATAAATTAAAAAAAATCATCCTGTGATAGCTTTAAAAAATATTTTCGTGTACAATGGCATGCTGTCAAAAAGCCCAAAATCGCATATTTTGCCCAATCAATTGAGGTATAGCTCAAAATTGGATTCGGATTTAGCGGCCAAAAATCCGTCGGGGAAACAGCTCTCGAGACAGTCCAGACAACCAGTAATCGTATAAGATATTGCATAGGATGATAATGTGGAGGCTATATGTGTACATGCCTCCATTTAGGTGCATGTAACATGTACACAAATCGCTTCCACTTTAACATCCTATTCAACATCTTATACGGTTGACTGGGGGACTAATAGTAAATTTTTGTTTCGCTGTATTAGTATCAGTTTTCTATATCACGATACTTGAAAGGAAACTATTCAAAACAAGCTTAATTTAACAGAAAAACGTCTTATGATCCGGAGATCAATTTGACCCCGGTTCACGGTACTGGTGGAAATCTTGAACAAATTTCTCAAAAAAAAGAGGTTTTTTTGAAGGAATCCTTTTGGAAGAAAAAATACAGGAGATACCTCTGGAGTAACTTTTAAAATAATTTCCTGAATAATTTTTAACCTTCCGTAACTCGCGCGGTTGACTACCTGCGTCAGCACCACGCTAATGCTGAGTACAAAAAGCGAGATTTTTTCAACGTGTTGTACAAAATACAACAGCGCGATCATTCGAGGGTTAAATAAATGAATACACACAAATTCCTACCAGGAGTACTAACAGGAGTAATATCTGTAGAAAATCCTAGAGATATTCTCTAGAAATTTCTGAAGAAAAGGTATTTTTGAAAACATCATTGTGAGAAAATCTAAATGAACTGGAGAACCCACTGCAGGTATTCATAAAGAAAAAAAACTTGAAAAGTTTATTGAAAAATGGAATAGATTTTGGAGTGATTTCTGTCGAAGTTGTTAATGGAATCTTTAACATGATGTTTTATAATGAGGTTAACATGATGTTTTATAATGATGATAAATAATTTTATTGCTATGACACATAGTTTTTGATTAAAACAATCTTTTAGCGAAGGATAAATTTCTAAATTGTGAGTGTAGAATTAGCATCTAAGTTAAAATACACAAAAATAAAAACTAAAAAAAAAAATCTAAATTGTATTGAAATCCACTTCAAAACTTCGCGTTTCATCTTTCCCCACCCGTTTCAACTTGCCCCGGTTTACCTTAATATCTGGAAGAACCTCTAGAGAAACTTTAACAATAATTAATGAGAGAGTTTCTTAAACAAAATCTGATTTGACTAAGGAAACCCTTAGAGGAATTTATTTGAACCTCTGTAAAAAAAATCTCCTAGAGTTGCATCTTTTGAAGAAATCTTTGGAAGAATTTTTAGAGCAATCCCTTAAGAAATTCCTGAAAGATTTTTTTTTGATAAATTTTTAGAGGAATTTCTGAAGTAATTCCGAAGAAAAACTACTGGAAAAAGTCTGATAATATTTCTACTGGAATTCCTTAAGAAATGTTTAAAGAATATATGAAGTAATACGACTTAATTTGGTACTTTATCTTATTACTAGCTGTCCCGGCAAACTTTGTCTTGCCGTTTTGTGGTGGTTTGACAACTATTGAGCTCAAAATATCACCGCACTCTAGATTGGTTTCATTTCGATCGTGTTGATTTCCTTCCAGCTTCCCAGAAAATCAATAATATATCAATTTCCTTACTTTTCTGATTGATTTTCGTAACTTTTTGTACATATAAACACAGCCGTCATGAATACGAACCGAACCATGCAAGAGTCATGCTGAATGGTTCATCCGTTCTTGAGTTTTGTTGCCTCAAAGGAACTTCAAACTCATTTTTATATATATAGATTACAGTTTAACTCGCATAGGTGTAGGAATAAAGTCGCATTAATGTAAAGCTCACCTCGTTTAAGTGCACATACAAACTCGTATAAGTGTGAATCGTTGAGGTTGGCATAATGCGATTTGATATGTGAGAAAAATAAAGGAAGTGTATAAATTACGCTTGAGAATCCAAAAATGTTTGTTCGACACTGTTTTTCTTGCCAATATTATTAAGTCGCCACTGTTCGAAAAAAACCTGTAAAATTATGACGGATCGAATGTAACAAAAGGACCCCGTCATATATGATGGAAATTTTTGTGCGATCTTAAAATTACATTTTTGATATTTGTTAGAAAATATAAAGAAAAATTGAACTCCGAGCGAGAATTGAACTCAGATCCTTGGGGTGTGAGTAGCACGCCCGAGCTCTCTCGGCTATCTCAGCTTGTTAAAGAGCAGACAGTCAAAGTTAAACTGCTTCTACCATAACGCACGCATTCCTGACATGCTCCGGCTGCTGCAGAGAGTACTGAGAGAGACAACGGGGAAACCGCCACAGCTGCGAGCAGTCGTTCGTTTAGCTGATGACGGAGAGTGGCTGGCATGATTTATAGCAGATGCATGTACATTTAAAGCGAATATGCTTTAAAATCTGTAAACAAACCGTCTGACCAGCAGCGGGCTGTTCGGCTGACGGTTAAATGTTGGTGATTTACATTTTTCTGCCGCAAATTTCAGTTGATCTTCAATTTACGTGCTGCTTAACTTTCATATTTTTTTGCTGTGTATATTACACAAATTGCATAAAATATCGCTTAAAAGCATAAAGCGTTATTATTGTCCAGCCAATGCATGTATACCACCCCCTTTAAAAAAAGACACGGACACCATCTTCAGCCAGAGGCTGTACAGACTGAATGATACTTAACACTAGACGACAGACACATGGAACGTGTACCAGTGGATACGGAGAAGAAATTATTCTCACGAAAAGTTCTGAAGAGTATTCCGATTTCGCCGAAAAGCTGTAGATGAACCAAGGGGCTGAAAATTCATCCAGAATGATTTCTACAAGGATTTCTGCAGGAATACCATAGAGGATCTAAAATCATCCAGAATTTTTTTTTGGAAGCCAGAATTCTCATAAGATTTCGCTCGTTTTTGCTGCCTGAATTACTTCCGTAGCTTCTCACACTTAACATTTATGACAGATTACTAGCCATTTTTTTTCTCATTTTTGCCTTGCCTAATGCCAAATTGTAATGAGACGAATCAGTCAATGGCTGAATGCCTCATAAATAAGGTAAATTGAATTGAAATGCTGAATTTCAGAACAATTTTGTGCTGGTTTCCGGCAAGGTATTGCTGAAAATTCAGCATTTTGTTTTGCTGATATTTGCTTTGCTGTACGCGTTTGGTGCGCTGCGGAGAATTACCAAGATTTCCAGTACTTTCCAGGATTTTTTTTCAGAAATTCATTCCTTGAAAATATTCCAGGATTCTTCGCTGAACATTGATGGGCAATTCGATTTCGAAATTCTTTGCGGAGGAGTTCTCGGAGTTCCCCTCAAAATATCTCTAAAAGTTTTCGTGGAGTTTTGGGGGATTTCTCTCTGATATTTAAAAGGAGTTTCTTCAGAGATATTTTTTCCACAGCTTCTTCCAAAATTTCTCTTGAAGTTGATTCTGGAATTTCTACAGAAGGTGCTCTTAGATCTTTCCCGGGGTTCTTTCTGAAATTTCCTAATTTTCTGAGCTTTTCATAGAGATTTCCACATGGTTTATTCTGGAGTTTCATATGGAGTTAGCTATCCCTGGCAAACTTTGTCTTGTCTACTGCGTTTTTTGACGTTTCAAATTCAAGTCCCCGTCTAAAAAATGTAGAAAACCAATTTTTAAAAGCTCGAAATCCTCATAGTTTTTCCTCAAAAATCTTGGTTGAGTGAAACTACTAGAACAAAACAAAGACAACCTCAATCGGACTTCCCGTTCGAGAGTCATGGGAGTGCCACGTGATGCCACTGCATTCATATATATTTCTGCAGGAGTTGAACTTCAGAATTTCCCCCTTTTTTGAGAATTCTTCAGGACTTTTCTCAATTTTTTTTTTGGCATTTCTAATGAAGTACTACTACCTGGATTTTCTCTGAAAACCCTTGACAGGATTTTTTATTTTTTGCGTTATTCCTCATGGAATTTTTCTTACAGGTTTCTAGGAATTCCTCCCGGAGTAACTCCCGGAAGCTCAACCCGAATCTATTTAGGGAATTCTCTAGGAGTTTATCCTGCGATTTTTCTGAATAATTTGTTCACTGATTTCTCCTGAGCTTCCAGAGCATCTAAGTTGAAAGTTCATTCCGGAGCTCTATTCCAAAGTTATCCCTGGTGTTTTCTTGGGGGCTTTCCTGGAACTGCTCTCCAGATAGTATTCCTGGTGGAGTTCCTCGGGAAGCTCCGACGGTACTTGGGCGTTAGTTT
This sequence comes from Aedes albopictus, assembly GCF_035046485.1. Lineage (NCBI taxonomy): Eukaryota > Metazoa > Arthropoda > Insecta > Diptera > Culicidae > Aedes > Aedes albopictus. Next base: position 103,862,074 of record NC_085138.1, on the reverse strand, counting down.
TTTAGGCATGCCATAAAGTACTGCATTGGAAATTCCGGGATAAACTTCAGAACAATTAGAAAAAAAAACACTGAGAAATCCCGAAAATACTTTTGGAAATAATTCCGTGAGGAAACATGGGGCATATTTCTAGAGAATATCTAGGAAATCAAGTTGAGTATAATTATAATTTTTTGGTTGATCAAATCACATTGGGAGGACACCTCACTGTTGTCGGACTTAGTTACAGTGCTACAGTGAGTGGTAGTCCTTAACGTTGAACCATTCGTCATTGAAATCATCGTCATCATCAAACATTTGAAAGCAGTTTTTTCATTCAAAACCATTATTTTCGCAACGAAAATGGATTCACTGTATTCCACATGAGGAATAGAATACAATGAATACATTTTCGTGGTCATTGTTTTGATTTACAGCGAAAAAACTGCTTTTCTATTTCCGAAAATTGATGACGGATGCTTGAGCCTTAATCATTATCATCATCATCATCATCAATAATCCCTCTCATATCTAGAAATAACCACAGGACAACTAAGAGAAATCCTGGGGGAGTTTCAATAGAAATCTTGAGAAAATATCTGGAACCTCTAGGAAAACTTTCAGGAGAAACTCTTGTTAAAACACCAGCACAATTACTTGAGAATCCCGTGGCAATCCCGAGAGGAAGAATTGGAAAGCAATCAGTGAAGCCTCTTAAAACAAACTCTTGGAATATATCGGAAAAAATAGGAGAACATTCAGTGAAATATCTTCAACCAAGTGAGAATCCCAGAAGAATCTCTGGGAAAATCCTGGAATGAGTTGAAGAAGGAACCGCGGGAGAAATTTCGTGATGAAGTACTGCATTTGTTTCTAGAGGAGCTCTGGCATTAAGGGTCTTGTACCATTTGGGAAGGTGTACCTATTTTGGTCATTTTCAGCTACTAATAACTAAGTCAATTTTATACCTAATAACCTAATTTTAGCCCACGATGAGTCCTATAAAAATCAAATCAATGCGTATGAACTACTTATTTAAAGCGGCAAGTGCCCAAAATAGGTACACCTGTCTAAATGGTATGAGACCGTACCTCTAGAAAGATCCAAGTAGTAACGTTTGTAGAAACTCCGTATGAGCAATCCCAAAAGTAAGACCGTAAACATTCCAGAAAAACTTTGGGAAAGATGCCACGATTCACTCTTGCAACAAATGTTGGTAAAACTTTGGATGAAATATCGGGAGGAGCTTTGGTAGAAATCCAAAAAGATCATTTCATTCGTTTATTTGTTCAACATCAAATTCATCAATTCAACACTGAGTCAGTAATTTGCTTCCACAATGCTCCAAATTGTTTCAGAAATTATAAATACACATTTATAGTGTTCCGGAAAAATAGAGGCCCATGAAATGCAATCCCACTTTGTTTGCCTACTTTCAGGCCATTTCGGGCAGCGGTCAAGTACTACAGATGTAAACCTTTCCCTGCCACGGACTTCAAGCTATTGAGCTCAAGTATCGAACCCCGATGACTGATGGACCCAAACCAATAAATAAATCCTCGTCATCCTGTGTAAATTTGCGATGTTTCTTATTTGTGCATTTGTATGGTTTTATATCTGTCGTGATATTGTTTATCTTTTGTGAATAATTCACCTATTTTCTTTTATGCTTGTAACACAACTTTGCAGGGTTGTTGTCCAGCATCCTCGCAACATGACATGCCCACCGTATCCGTCCAAATGCAGCCACCTTCAGGATGTTGGGTTCACGGTACAAATGGCTGAAATACAATAGTCTGAAAGAACAAAAGGCTGAATAACAAAAGGCTGAAACTCGAAACTCGATCTTTTCAGATCAAAAGGTTGAAATCACAAAAGGCTGGAAGGATAATTTGACGCAATCAATTCAAAAATAATCCTTCTCAAGATCATTTCGAGTGTATGGTATGCTTTATTGATCGGCCACATGATAATGGCAATATTCCTCAAAAGAAAAGCCTACTTTCAAAAGAAGAGAAATCTGTCATGATATTGTTTTTAAATATAATGCCAACAATCAATACAACAGCATGAATCGGAAGAAAAACCCTTCTTTAAAGAAGGAAAACTTACCGATTGAAATAACACCACTCATATTTTGTGCAATTGTGTGATCCATATAGCCAAAGCGGTAAGTGCGCGGGAATTCTGAAAGACCATGCTGAGGGTGACCGGTCCAGGAACTATTTGTGATGAAAAATTCCATAGTGTATTTTTGCCCGCTTCAAAGATTACAAAATAGTCGTTGGACGCTCTCAATTGATAACTGTGGAAGTGGCCATAGAACACTTATCTGAGAAGCGGGTTTTGTCCTAGTTGAAACTGAATGTCAAAAAGGAGAACATATTGTTATTTTGGTATACATAATTTTTCTCTTGACTAATCCCAACCTTATAACTCATTTCATGCGTTTATGAACTTTCAGCCTTTTGTTATTTCAGCCTTATGTTACGATCCTATACTTTAAGCCTTTCATGATCAGCCTTTTTTGTGCATTTAGCCTTTTGTAATTCAGCCTTATGTTACAATCCCCACCGTAGATTGTAGCGAGCCCCTACATATTTGAAAAACAAAAATACCAGGGATGAATTTAACACGGAAGTTCAGGAGAAAATTCGGTGCTTCGGAAGCAATTCTTGTATATACCCTGCAAATATCTTAGGAAAAATCCTAGGGACAACTTTGCTGAAAAATTTATGACGAGTATCCTAGCAGAGAAGAAATTGTTTTGATTAGCTGATGGACCAAGCTTTGTTCCAAAGTTTTCAACCGTGTTGATTGGGTTCCATCGTGCTGATGAAAACCATAGACGCTGGAACTTTTTTTATGCCTCCGCAACTCGGTACGTCGTCCATTAACATTGCCCTGTGCATTTGACGACAATATCATCGAGATCATACTGCTGGCTGGATGGAACGATGGACACACCCTCGCTCTAACCATCACGCACGAGGAAATAAAATCTTCCTTTTTCTGAATGCTGTGGAGCGAAAACCGACCGAGCTTGAACGCTTCTCATTCAGTGCCATTCTCATGGGTCATCCGATGAAGTTTCATTCATTGCACATCCTTGGCACTACAATGGTGCACCAATACCTGATGGCAGGTATAGGTATACTTTTGCAGGATGACCGGAAGTGGTCAAGAACAGACGGTGAAAAAAGTTATATAGGTTGACAAATGCCGGGTTTCTGTTCTCGGTTACTCGGTCGTCTCATCTCACACACAATCACCGTACGGAAGGAATGGAAATTGAATTAAACCACTTGTAATGAGGATTTTGTAGGATGTCGTCCTGTCAGGTCACTCTACTGACTGAGGGAGGAACAGTATGCTAATGAATGTTGGAGACTGACTAACTGGCATTCATTTAAGGTTGTGCCTTTTGACTTAATTGTTAAATGTGGACGGACAGGCATTGATTGTCATGAATGTCATCTTTTATTTTACTTGAGATTTGAGTATGCAGTCCCCAGATTACAAGGCGTGTGAAGTAGTTCCACAGACTTTCAAAACTAGTAAATGAAGTGCTAAGCCTCCCAAGAACACTTCTTGTGATACACTACAGGAGAATTGACAATCCGCCAATCCGGAGACGGCGGGTTCGGTTCCCGTTCCGGTCGTGAAAATTTTTTCAACTCCCTGGGCACTTGTCTGGGTACTTGCCACTCAATGTAGAAATTCATGCAATAGCATTCAAAGAAAGCCCCTCAATTAATAACTGTGGAAATGGTCAAAGAACACTAAGTTGAAGAAAGGCAGGCCAAGTTTCAATGCGAACGTCGAGCCATAAAGAAGAAGAATTAGAGAATTGATAAAAATATCATCTACCATTTTATAACTATAGTTACACATGGCATTTGTTAGTCAAGTTTTTCTTCTTAATGCTTACAATGATTTTGTGACTCATAGTCATGATAGTCATAGTCATGATAGTCATAGTCATAGTCATTAATCACACCCAAGAAATCAGATCAATTGAATGTATGATGACCGAGAAACTTCAGTGCGCGTAAACTGAGTGGCACTATGTGATAAATAGTTACATGAATACTGAGCTGAGATGTTTTTATTATCCCATTTGGAACATAACAGCAGAAGGAAAAAGAAAAATCTAGTTCCCTTGTACTACCTAGTGAACTCAAAACCAAAGACAATCATCGCCGGATCTGCTTGTCTCGGTACCATTTCCCATCCAGGAAAACTATTTGTCCTTGTCAAATATTCATTAGCAACTGTGCTTGACACGACAGCGAGAAACGCAAACCAGCCAGCCTCTATGATCCCTATGATGCCGCCGTTTTAATATTTCATTTCACATTCACGGCTGAATGATTCCTAGACGGAGCTTGAGGGGACTGATATTGAAATGCCAGTTCGAAGAGAGATGTGATCCGACTTTGATTCGATTTGCTAGTCGATTCAATCAAAAAGCTTCTGGTTCGATATTGGGACCACTACCTTAGCCAAGGATATTTCCTTCCACGGAAATATGTTGCTTGACGTGGCCTGATGTGGCTGGAGCTGGAACTCGTCACCGTTGCATACAGAAGATATGAATTGAGAACCATTCGGTTTCTTGAAGACATCCAGGCACACATGATATGTGTGTGTGGTGTCGGTGTGGAGACATAGAATTTCAATTTCGTACCTTGTTGAGGTGCGACCGAGCCGAGATGGGGTCACATACTGACTCCACAGCGTTATAGCATTTCCCCTTAACCGTGAGTAACGGGTAGGAAACATACAGGAAGCGATCGGAGGTAAATACTTCATAACCATTGTGGTATAGATTTTGACATCACTCGGCTCGTCATGTGGTAAATTGAGGAAGATTTATTGCGATTTTCAGATTATCTATGAAATCGCATTCTTCGCATAGCATGACACAAGCTCTGCTATATTTCTACTGGCAGCTGGGGATGATCTGAACAATTTTATTCGATTCTGGAGTCAAAACTGTAGGCACATACATGAATATCCAGACTGGTCAGGTAAAAGTTAAGAGTTTTCTAAAAATTTGTGAGTAGATGATCAAAATGTTCTGACTCTCGGCAACTCGAGACGATGAAGTCTCAATTTTGTGAAGACTTTATTTGATAATTTACAAAACTCCTGTGACAACATATTCAGCTCCCATTCTCACCCACTCGAAGGGCTGAGAATGAGTCTTTTTTCAAACACTAGTATTTTTAAGAAAAATTGACGAACTCCAAACATGTTTTCTTCATTTGTGCATGCACTACCAAAGATCACATTCCAGTGATCAAAGGGCCTTTTCATGTAAAGAAGCAAAATTTATAGAAGAATGACTGTGGAAGTATGCATTTTTACCCATTCTCACCCTGACAACGGTATTACTAGTTTTGTGCCACCATACGTAGTGGAAATTTCTTTTTCTAAATACATATTGGGACTTCTTCCAGCGATGCCTTCAGAAATCCTCTGAAATAAAATAATTATTTAGGGAATTCTTTCTGAAATTCTTCCCAGGGTTTATTCAGAAATTTATTCATGGATTACCCCAAAAACTCTTCGCAGATATTTCACTTGCTATTCCTCCGAAAAGGCTCAGAATATTATTTTAGAGAACGTTGCAGAAATTCCTTCAGAAATTGTTTCATGAATTTCTTCAGAAATTCATTGTCATTACTACAAAAATCCATCCAAAGAGATTCCCTATGAAAATTGTTGAAGGATTTATTTAAAAGCCATGCATGGATAACTTCAGATAATACTCTTAAAATCCTTCAGCATACCGTCCAGGATTTTTTTAGACATTCTACCAGGAATGTCTTCAGAGATTTCTCTGGGAATTCTTTCAGGAATTCTTCCATTCTCTAGAAAGTTTTGAGTTTCCTCTAGAAATTTCTGTAAAGTATTCTTGAGGTAACCACAGAAGTAATATTTTTTTAAAACCTTTCCTGAATTCCTTCCGATACTGTTCCATGAATACCTTTTGATAATCCACCAGAAATTCCTTTCGGAAAGCCTCCCATGAAAGTTCTTTAAACATCGTCTATGGATTATTCCAGAGTTCCCTTTCAGAATTTCCTTAGGAATTTTCGTTAGAAGATCCTGCAGAAATTTCTCCAAAAAATCCCCTTGAAAAGCTTCCATGGATTTCCATAAAAATGTATTTAAGATTTTTTCGGAAATCCATACAAGGATCATTTACGGATTTCCCCAGAAATGGTTTCAGCATTTCTTAAAAAAAAACAGAAGTACCTCCAGCAATTTCCTCTTGAATTTCTTTATATAATTTCTTATAAGATTCCTCTATATATTAGTCCAAGAATTTCAAGTAAATCTTCGATGGATTTATTCCAAAATTAATACAAGGATTTCTTCAGTAAATACTCCACAGCATTTTTTAAGGAAAGAATGATTGAGTTTTATCCAGAATTTCTAGCAGGAGTTCCACCGGAGATACACTACTACTACGAAGTAATTCAGGCAGGAATCCCTCCATAGACTCCGTCAGGATATCCTTCAGAGATTCCTGAATGTATTTCCCCAGAAATGTATTCAACATATCCGCAAAGAATAACTCCAATAATTTCTCAACGGATTCTTTATGATATTCATTCAAAAATATTGCTTACGTAATATCTTACGAGTTTTCTATTAGGGATCTTTGCAGACACCCCGGGATTTTTTTTTCCAGAAACTCGTCCACAGATTTCATCCGCAATTTTTTCAGAAAATCCTAATTCAAAAGTACTTTCTGAGTGATTCTACTGAAGATTTCCTCAGAAATTCTGTCAGGTGTTTAATCTCATAGAAAAAAAATCCTTATTGATCCACCTAGCGGTGATGGCGCCTTTCTCGTGCCTTCGAAAACACATTTCAACACACCTCAAGTGACATGTTGATGAATGTCGCACTTTCATACGTTTAACAGAAATCCATTTCATGACATCAAAGATCATATCGTTTATCTGGCTTTTGATTTTTGAGCCTTGAACTCTTGAGAAACAGCTGAATTTCTAGCCGCCATTTTGAATTTTTGAACTCCGGTTGTCTTCCCCATACCAAATATATCCATATTGTACGGTTTTAGAGCCTTAACCTCCATTTAACAGCCACCATCTTGAAGTTTATGTTGCAATCTTGAATTTTGAGACGCCATCGTGAATATTTTGGTCGCCATCTTGGATATTTTAATTGCCATTTTTGGACTCCAGACTTCTTCCCAATACCAGATATACCCAAATTGCATGTACTTAGAACCTAAACTCCATTAAACGGAAGCCATGTTCAATTTTGAGCTGCCATTTTGGATTTTAGACCGCCATATTGGATATGCTGGTTGTCATTTTTGGAGTCCAGACTTATGCACCACATCAAAAATACCCATATTGCATGGTTTCATTCCCTTTTTGATTTTTGGTTGCCATCTTGCATATTTTAACCGGCATTTGTGGACTCCAGACATCTTTTCAATACCAAATACACACATATTGCATGGTTTTAGAACCTAAAGCTCCATTAAACAGCCACCATCTTGAATGTTTAACCGCCATCTTGGGTATTCTGTGTTTTCCAGAACCCTATGAATGTGCATTAAAATTATGGGAATATGTACAAGGTAAAATAAAACATAGATCACAAAGAACGCACAAATAATAAACTTTTAACACATTAAACAATTATTCTGTCTTATAATTGTAACAAATATTTATATCCGTAACATCTGGTCGCCATTTTTGGACTCCGGACATCTTCGCCATACTAAATATACTTATATTGCATGGTTTCAGGTCCTAAAACTCTATTAAACAGTCGCCATCTTGAATGTGGAGCCGCCATCTTGGATTTTAGACCGCCATGGCGCCATGGCAGAATTCGGTCTACAAATCTTCACAGGTTTCTTTCACAAAACCCTCCAGTAAATTTTGCTCACTAATTCTGTCAGAGTTTTGAGGGGATATTTTTATCTCCAGAGATTTCTTCAGAAGTTTTGCGAATTCTTGAGAAATTTCAGCAAGATGTTTCCTAGATTTTTTTCCATGTAGTATTTTAGAAATTCTTATGAAAACAAAAATTCCTTCAGTGATTCCTGCAGAAATTCCTACAAGATTTTTTTTTTATAAATTGCTCCCGGGGTTCCATCAGAAATATCTCGTGGAATATACAGGGTATACTCAAAATAACTGGGATAGGTAAAATTTTCACTTTTAAAAAAATATTCAACTCGCTGTAACTTTTTGAAAAGGGCGGCAAATATTCTCAAATTTTTACTATAAGTTCTTCAGCTTGTTGTGTATCAGTGGCCCAAATTTGGAAAAGATCGAGAGCTATTCTACACGAAGTTAGAAAGTTTCTGAAAAGGGGTCATGAAAGGGGCAATGAAATGATGTGAAGAATTAGACTAAGGTAAAATTCACGAATAAAAAAAAAGAAAAAGAAAATCAATTAGAGAAAATTTTTATGAACTATAACACTAGTTTACAGCATTTTTGAACTCGGTAAGCTGATGATCATTTTTGGTGTAGAATCATGCCCTGAATTCGAAAACGTGAAGGAAAAAAATTACAGTAGAGCGGAATTTTTTTCGACTTTCCATACAAGGTTGATGATTTGAAATCAATTTTTGTTCTATTTTTAAGCAAAGTCGCTCACTTCATTCATCTCATTCTTCGCAATAAATGCTCCGATTGATTTTTTACTGTGAGTCGCCTACATATGATTGACATAAACGTTTAGAAAGAATTTTTAAATTGTTTTTTTCTTATTGAAAAAAATACTTTTCTTCATATATTTTTGGAAATTTTGCTAAAATTTAAGGAGATTGTCCCAAAAACTTGCCAATATCTCCAATTTCATCAATCTGACGCAGAACCTGCATTCAGATGATCGAATAGTATTGTATTCAGCTTTTAATTTATGGAATAAGATTTGAAATTGGTTGAACGAAACGCAATGTATTTGAATTTTAGTTAAGTCCATATTTTAAAAAATTGTAAAACTCGATATTGAGCTGTAACTCAAAAACTGCTCTACTTATAATTTTTTTAAGCGCGGTTTCGAAATCAGCGCTAAATTGTGCTTCAAAAACTTTGATCGTTGACAGAAGTTCACGACTTTCATTTTATTTTGTAAACTAGTGTAATTACTATCTCAAATTTTGAAACGATGATGAAGTTTTGGATAAATTATTGTTATATTAGAAAAATAATCTAATCGTTATAATTTTCTTTCGTGTAAAGTATTTTAAGTTTAGTCAAAAGTTTCTAATTAGTCATAAATGATCAAAATTTCATTGCATTCGGTTTGTTGAATCCGGAGAGACGAGAGAAAGGTATAATTATCCGATAGCCAACTTTGAGCTGTTATCAAAGATGACTATCGGATAATTATACCTTTCTCTAGGATCTTTCTAACTTCGTGTAGAATAGCCCGATCTTTTCCAAATTTGGACCACTGTTACACAACTAGATGATAAACTTACAGTAAAAACTTGAGAATATTTGATGCCCTTTTCGAAAAGTTACAGCTAGGGTAATTTTCCAATTGTTGCACGGCTAAAAACTCGCCTATAGTTGCACACTACATGTTATTCTTATGAGGTGTGCAACAATTGGCGAATTTTTAGCCGTGCAACAATTGGCGATTTGGATATTTTTTGAGAAGTGAAAATTTTACTTGTCCCAGTTATTTTGAGTATCCCCTGTATTTGGAGATCATTTCCGAATTTGTTCAGATATTCCTTTAGGGAATTGTCAGAAGTTCTTCTAGGAATATCACAAGATTAAATGAAGAATTCATTTAAGAGACTGTCTCAAGAACTTTCGATAAGAAATATATAGAGATACTGTTGGAAAATCATAGTAGAATTTTTTTTTTAATTTTCTTAAGAAATTCCTAGAGAACAGTTCCTGCAGCAGTTATAAAGTGATGTCTTGACCAATTTCCGGATGAATGTCTAGGATAATACCTAAAGAAACACACAAAGAAAAAATGCTTATGAAATTCCAGGAGGAAGTCCTGGAAAACCCTGTAGATGGATTTCGGAAGGAGTTCTCTTATAAAATGTCTGCAGAAATCAGATAAAGGTACATGGTCTTTCTATAAATTTCTGAGGGAACCCTGAAGGGATTTCTGAAAGAACCCGTGGAAGAAATCCTGGAAATAACACTGCAGACATTCTCAGAAAAAAACTTATATACTTTATGAAATCCCTAAACTACTACTTGGAGAAATTTCTGAAGAAAATCCTGCTGAAACAAACAAAAATCCTAGAGAAATGTTTAAGACAACCACTGCAGGAATAATAAGAAAATATTTTTTAAGGAGTTTTTCAAGTAATACCGGAAAACCTGGAGAACCCTCTGCGAATTCCTATAGTGAAAAAAGATTTTTTTTAATTTACTTGAATACTGCCGAGAGAATCATTTCCTTGAAGGAAGAAATTTCTGGAGGTATACTTGAAGAGACTATTGGACAAAACCCTGTAGGATCGGACTAAATAATCTCTTGAAAATTTTCTAGAGAAATTTCCGAATTAATGCCTCAGAAAATTCCTAAAAAAATGGAGTAATACTTGAAGGAACCTCTAGAAGAATTTAAGCAAAAGTCTCTGAGAGAAATACTAAATGTCTAACGAATTCCCCCTAGAAGAGCTTCCGAAAGAATCTCATAATCTAAATATCTCCTAGAGTTGTATGTATCTTTTGAAAAAGCTCCAGGAAAAATTCATAATCTAAATATCTCCTAGAGTTGTATCATTAGAATAACTAGGCACAGAAGTCCAATGTCGCGACTGTTCGTGTGACTAACATCCAGTTTGCCACGTCCTTACGGCGTCACTAGCGGTACCAGAAGTGTCAAATAAATTTTGTTTACTAAAATAAAAGATCCTCTACAAGACGAACACCCCCCCTCCCCGTGGCATGGAGGAATATAAGCATGAAATTTTGTAGCAATTCTTCAAGGTATTTATTACAGAATCCCTCAAGGAATTACAGGAGGTATCCAAAGAAAATTTTCGAAAGAATCTCTGGAAAATAAAAAAAAACGCATGGAAAAGCATGCATTCTGAAGGGATAGCAAGAAGAATATTTCCTGCTTTCCTTTCCAAGAAGAATTCCTGCTAAAATCTTGGTACTTTTCGGATTTTAGTCAATTATTTTAAATTTGATCAATGATTGTTGTGAACTGCAATCACTTTCTTCTAACATTATTATAGCTTCCATATTAGGCCAGCACCAGAGCTACAAGATCAATTTGCAGATATTACAGACTCCAACAGTCCCCATGAAAACGCAATGGCGAAATTACCCAACTTCTTCTAGTATGTAAAGAAAAAAAAAACTCGGAATGACCTCACCTAGTTCGATGTCGTCGGATGACCGCAACCACTCCTTGACTCCTTAAATTTCCTCCAATACTGTGTGCTACCAAGCGTTCATCCATTGTTATCACTTCACGAGGAAGGACAATGTGCACCTGCCATAACTCGTGTCACTTTTCAATTTTTCTTCGAATAATGCCACCCGAACGAGATCCCCATCGCAACTGCCCCAAACACGCGTCCATTTTCAGACAGAAACTCATGCATGAGCAAAATTTCATATCAATTTCAAAAGGTCGCGTCTACGCGATTCGTGCGTTGAGCTTGAAATGCTCAGACGATTACACACGTCTACCCGAAAGAAAAAAAAATACATCAAAGAAAGTTTTTACCTACTCGGGTCAAAAAGATTGTCCGAATTTTTAAACTGTTTTTTTTTGTTTACATCTGAAACTAATATGGCAGGGAAAAACCTGGAACGGACAACTTCTTGATCTGCTGTAGGCTATGCTTTCAACAGAAGCATACTTGTCGCATGAAAGTTTTTAGTCACTCCAATTCAAAGTAATGCTCTCGAATAAAACTTACATCCTGTGCTTAAAAGCCCTCGGGGGCAGCAAGCACTTCAGCTTGCTGATACAATATGTGTGTTCCGAATAAAATATGCTCATGCTTGCCCTATCTTCATCATCACAAAGCTTTGTAAATTGAAAAACACTTTTAAAGTCGCGTTAACCCAAAGCTCTTGTCTCTGTGCTTCATCTCGATGCTACTCATCATCTCTCTAGGGAGATAGACAAACTCCTTCGTACTCAAGAGTTGACGCCTTTTCTTGAAAATAGACCGAACGTGTCGTTGACTTTATTATTCAACTTCATCGAAGAGAAAAAATAAACATGTAACTCTACTTGAGCAGCGTGTAGCCACTTTGTGAGTTCCATGAGGGAATAAAACAGCAATTTTCAAAACATGTCTATAGTAGGTTGGTTATTCAAGTGGTGGTTGCTTATCGGCTCGTCTTGCTACCGCTATCAATGGCTTTTGACTTCACGATAAATTTGCGGGATGTGTAGTATTTCTAAAGCTTCAATCACGATACTTTGCCAGCAACTGAAATGAACATATAGTGCAGAAGCTAGTTATTTTAGCATTTAGGAGACCAGATTTAAAGAGGTGTAAGAGGTATTTTTGAACTGTAACAAATTAATCTTACCTCTCTCAATTACTGTAACAACGCAATACCCTTCCCTGCCCAAATAGCATTTGTCCCCAAAGAATAGCAAGGATATCCCATTTTCCAAATCCGGAATTACGCTTTTATATTCTCCTCCCGCATCCGGTTTGTCTGATCGTGTTGTTCCCGGATCAGATTTAATCCTATTCTTATGTAAATAGAAGTGGGATACCTACCTACCCCTTTCAGAACCCCATTTGCACGTGTGCGACGACCGTCAGTGACAAACGGAATACCATTCACCCACTCTACGGTTCAGAGGAAGTTGTTTCCTATCGCTTCCAATATGTCTTTTCTGTGCTCTTTTTCACTTTAACCGGAAAACAGGACACATTGATGGGTTTTCACATGCAACCACATTCATGCGTTGCACTGATCACTCACATCACCATTCGCATACAGAAGGCAACTAAATCAACCGGAGCGATGGTAGGGTGGTGTCCTTGAGTCATTGAACGTCCTTCAAGGAAATGGGAAATGATAAATATTCATGGGACACAGTGTTTGATTTGTTCGCCAGGAAGAGCATCCACCCGGTTTCGGAGGGAGGGAAGGAAATTTAGAACTTGTAGCTTTGAGGGTTGAGGGACAAATCGTTGGGAGGACGATAGGTCGAAAAGGCGAAAGGTCGAACAGTTGGTGATAAAACTTTTACGGACAAAGTAAAAAAAAAATACGTCACAAAAGCCGGTTTGCGGCTGTCACTCTCAATCGTTGAGTGATGATTATATAAGGCTGAATTACAAAAGGCTGAACACGAAAAGCTACCCGGGTAAAGGTAAATAACAAATCAGTAACTAAAGAATAACATATTTAGTCATCATAACTAAATTTGCAATTCTTTAGTTTTTTTTTCAAAAGCTCAGGATGACACATACATAACATGCTATCATTGTGAAACTTGTAATTGGTGAGTTATTATTGAATTGTATAATAACATAACAATAACAGATATTACTATCATACTATCAGCCATAATATCAAAACAAACATAATTTTTATTTTTTGTTATTCTGTTTTTTTGTTATTACAATGGAAAAATCAGTTATTCTTTAGTTGTTATGTCATTGAAATCTAGTTATTATTTTTGTTATTTTAACTCTTATTTCCAAAAAGCTAATAGTCAGCTTTGCAATTCAAACATAGTATTTTAATGTTAAAATTTACTCTTCATTTGCCATTTCGTTTTCCCCGGATAATACTATAGAATCGTAACATAAGGCTGAAATCACAAAAGGTTGAAAGTACATAAACGCATGAAATGAGTTATAACTTTGGGTTTAGCATAGAAAATAATCCTCTCTTTTTTGGCGTAACGTCGTGCGGCTAGGGTCACCAATCTCTTAGTCGCATCGTGCTGAGGAGCGTGGGTTCGACTCTCGCCACAGCTGTCAGGAAAAGTTTTGGGCTGTGCCACTGGGCGTTGCATGCTAGTCCGTTGTCTAGTGTCGTGCTTCCTTCAAAGAGCGAAACAGCTCACTGGAAGCATTGAACGTGTCCGTGTATTTTAACGTCTCAACTAGAACAAAACCGGCATCTCAGATTAGTGTTCTATAACCACTTCCATAAATAGTTATCAACTGAGAGCTTCCTTCCTTTGCCAATGACAATTTTGCATTCTATGTGGCGGGCAAAAAGACACTGTATGCCAAACAAAACCAAGAAAGTGTTCCTGGACTGACCGGGAATGGGACCGGTAATCCTCAGTATGTTTTTTTTATTCTGAATTCCCGCGCACTTACCGCTTTGGCATTATGGGACATACAATTACACAAAATGTGACTGGTGATTTTTCAATCGGGAATTTCTCCTTCTTTAAACAAGGGCTATTCTTCGGAGAAGTATTGCCATAATCATGTGGCCGATCAACAAAGCATACCATGGACTAGATATGATCTTGTGAACGGCTGTTTTTGAATCGATGGCGTCGAATTATCATTTCAGCTTTTTATGATTTCAGCTCTTTGATGTTTTAAGCTTTTCGTTTTGTTATTCAGCCTTTTGTGTGTCTGCCTTTTCTTCGTAACCGCCTCCAAATGATCCTTCTGTGTTCCTCCATAAATTCCTACTGATTTGCCTACGGAAGTTTCTTCTCAGATTATTTCCTGAGACTTCTTGCTGAGATTCATTTGAGAGCTCCTTCTGGAATTCCTCCAGGAGTGCCTTCAGAGATTGTTCTAAAAGTCCTTCCTAAGATTTCTCCAGGAGTTCCTTCGAGGAACCCGCAGGAGTTCCTACAGAAATTACTCCAACAGTTTCTTTAGGTGTTCCTCTTGGAATAAATTCTGGAAAGCATTAGGAAGTTTCTTTTCGGATTCGTCAAGAAGTTCTTTTAAGGATTTCCTTTTTTGAAAATTTATTCAGCAGTTACTTCTGGGAAAGTTTCTTCTGTGATTTGTCAAGAAGTTCTTTTTAAGATTCCTCACAGAGTTTCTTGCAGTCTTTCTTACATTCCTCCAGATGCTCCTTCAAGAATTCCCTCAGGAGTTTCTTTACGGATTTTTCGTGGAGTTTCTTCAGAGATTCCTCCTACAAGAGTTCATTTTCACTACACGTTTCTAGAATAGTCTAGGATTACGAAGATACAAAAAATAAGATTCGGTTTATTGACTCCTGAAATCTAGCAATGCAAAGTCAAAAGTTCCTCTTTTTTACCTTTTGGTACTTGACGAAACATAAATTCTACAGTGTTAAACTTAAAAAATGCTTGATTTTACTTAGTTGAATTCAGCGCGAAATCGATTTTGGACGTTTGAGGATCATTTTGCCGTGGACAATGTTCGAGCTATCATATACGGTTTTGTGAAGTTTCAATTTCAAAAATAGCATATCACACAATCTTAGTTTTCAAAATACCTGCAGTGGAACAGGCTTTACTGAACATATGTAAATAACATTGAAGCAATCAGGATGGTGGCTCCAGAGAGGATTGTTGGGACCTAATCGAAGTTCACGGGTCGGAATGCCGTACGTTCCCTACTGTGCACTGGTTTGGGAAGCATCCACCATAACACGTACAGTATCAGAAATATCTAGGGCACCAGGGGTGAAACTAGCTTTATTAGACAACTAAAATATCGGTGTACTTGAACGCTACCAGGATGGTGGCTCCAGAGAGGATTCTTAGGACTAAGCTCATGGATGAAGGAGAGAGAATGTTACAATGACGTTATGTCGCGAGTATTTACTTCGGCTTGTATGAAAGATATGAGTTTCAACAAGCAGATCATGGCTAAATCAGGGCCATTCCGGTGCGTGGTCTTCTGTTACTCTTCCGGGGAAATCCTGCAGGATTTCATACAATGAATTCCCAAGTATTTCCTCTGAAATTCCTCTATGAATTGCTATGAGATTCCACCAGGGATAACTCCAGGAATTCTTCCAAAGACTTCTCCAGAAATTCCACACGAGATGCCTGCAAAACTTCCTCCAGGAATATTTCCAGGGATTTCTTTCGGAATTTCTCCTGGGACTCCTCTGAAACTCTAGGTTTTCCTGCTGAAATTACTCCAATGATTCTTCTAGAAATTCCACCAAAAACTCTTCTTAGATTTCGTCCAAGGATTCCTCCAGGACTTCCTCCAGAGTTACCTCTAAAGATTCTTTTAAAATTCCAGCACTTCAGAGTTTCGTAAGGTAGTCCTATGAAATTCCTCCAGCAATTCCTCTGAGATTCCTTCAGGAAATTCTCCAAGCATTCCACCAGGAATACTAATAATAACCCCTCCGAAATTTCTGCAAAAGAATTCCTCCAAAAATTCCTTTGGGAATCACTCTAGAGATTCCCCCAAGAATTCCCCCAAGAATTCCTCCGAGGAATCCCCCAGTAAATTTCTCCAGGGATTCCTTCAGGGATTCTTCTAGGGATTCCTCCAGGGATTCCTCCACAGATTCCTCCAGGTATTCCTCCAAAACCTCCAGGGATTCCTCCAGGGATTTCTGCAGGAACTCCTCCAGTGGTTTCTCTAGGAATTTCCCATGGAATCGCTCACGGGATTCCTTCATGAATACCTCCGTGGATTCCTCCAAGAATACCTCTTGGGATTCCTCCAGAAATTTCTCCAGGAATTGTTCCTCTGATTTTTCCAGGGATTTCTCCAGGAGTTGCTTCCGATATTTCTCCAGGAATTCCTCACAGGATTTCTCCATGTATACCTCCACGGATTCCTCCAGGGATACCTCCAGAACTTCTTCCAGGAATTTGTCCTGGGATTTTTCAGGGATTTCTCCAGAAATTCATCCAGGTTTCCCAGGTTTTCTTCAGGGTTTCGTCTGAAATTCCGGGGCTTACTCCAGAGTTTACTGTAGGAATTTTTCTAAGATTCTCTCATTAATCTATCCAATTATTTTTCCAGAAATTCCTCCAGGGATTTCTTTAAAAAATCATCCAATTATTCTTTCAGGGATGCCTCCAGGGGTTCCTTGAGGAATTCCATCAGGAATTTCCAGCATTTCCTACAGAAACTCCTTCAGGGAGTACTATAAAATTCATCCAGAAATTCCCTCTGAAACTCCTCCAGGAATTACTTTTAGATTCCTTCAGGGAACTCTCCAAACATTTCTCCAGGGATTTCTGAAAGGCTTCAACCAGGGCATTCGTCAGAAATCCAGAAATGCCTCCTTTCAGCAACTCTTTCTTCAGTCACTCTTTCAGGGATTCCTCCAGAAAAAATCTTGAAAGAATTTGTTGAGGAATCTCTGGAGGAATCCCCAAAGGAATCTCAGTAACATATTTGGAGAAATTCTTGGAGGAATCCCTGAAGAATTCATGGAACAGAGAACCCTAGAAAAGTAAGTCCTGAAATTTCAGAGGAATCCATGAATGAATTCCTGGAGGAATACTTGGAGGCATTCCTGGGTGAATAACTCTAGGAATTTCTGAAGGATTCGCTGGAGAAAATCCGGGAGGAACTTCTGAAGGCTAGCCTAGAGGAATCACTCGAGGCATTATTGGAAGAGTCTTTGGAGAACTACCTGTAGGAGTTGCTTGACGAATTCCTGTATGAACTCTTAGAGGCCTTAGATATCTGGAGGCAATCTTGGACGATATTCTGTAAAGAGGATTCAAAAATACGGTTCAAGTATATGTCCAGTGCATAGTGTCCACCCCCCATTCATGATCCTTGTTGATGTCTTAGGAGTCCTCTTTGGAGCTACCATCCTAAAATAACGCAATTGATAAAAAAGGACATCAGTTTGTGGAGTGAGCAGATGTTTGTTACAACGGTCTATAGTAAATTTAACTAACCCTGCCGCAATATACTACCCGGAAAAAATGTCCTTTCGAAATGATTCTGTAGCTAAAATAAATCTATGAGCTAATGCGTGGATTCACTTTCATTATTATCATTGTTTTCACTTTGATCCCTTTAGAAATCCTTTATGAAGTTGGTGTTTTTATAAGTTGATAATTGGCATCCATTTTCATAGAGGCTCCAAGAGCTAAATGTTTTCAAGCTTTGAGCTAAACGAGTCTTTACGGAGGCCCATGATTTCTTTAGGATATGAGACAGCAGAACTAGGAACGTAGAATATTGAAAAAAAAAAAAACATTTTTTGAGAGTGCTTCACTACCTGAAAAGTTTTAGAATCCAGCTTTTTACGCTGGCTATAAAACTGCGAGGGGTGATTCAAATTTGACAATTCTTGCCGACAGATTTTATGGTTTGATCCAAGTAGACAAAAATTCTAGTTTGTTGATTTTACTGTCAAAATTTTTCACTGAATGTGTGTGCAGGCTGGACAATTTTTGCGACTCAATTTTTATGAATTTATAGATTTATTTTTTTGTTAATAACTTGCCTGTTATAATTTTAGGAATCCGGCGATCGCAAAACTCTACATTGAATTGTTGGCTTGTCTAATAAAACTTAAACGAACAGTGAACAGGACGAAACTCACACAGGCCCCAAAAACCACCAGTTTGTTTCCAGTCCATGCCCAAGATTTAAAATTATCATTTGAGGCCATAATTTTTATTACCAATTGTGGCGTAGTAGAAATAATTCCGATAATTCAAGGAAAATAGATGCACTATATTTAAAATTCCAAAACATGTCGGATATAATTTAAAGGTAATACATATTCTCAATACAGCACGAATAGAACACATTCAGCAGAGGACGATGTCCGGATAGTTTCTGGTAAACTTGCTAGCTTGAAACTCGTTACTTGCTCCCATTACGCCGCGCCGTAATTTTACGAGCCCCAACGGGCCAAAGACTGGATGGGCCCCTAGCTGAATTGGGCCCGTTCTCGGTCCAGTTAAGAAGGAAAAGCCCCATTTTTATATTACGACAGAATTCAGATGGAAAATCAAATCAACATGAATTGAACAGAAATTTGAAAAATATAAATTATTTAAAGGCCAATGTTGAAAAAAAAGCCTTCTGAATAGTTCTGAATCAACGAATAATAAAATGTTGAAAAAAAGCGCGAACCGTACACTGAAACGTTCGATGGAACTTGCGCTGGAATTGTGATTGAATGATGAATGGTCTTCGGCGTCTTTGGCGTTTTTTCGGCACAATTTTCGGTAAAATCTATGTAAAACATGATATTGTATCCCATTATCGGATTGCAGTTGCCCAAGCAGCTACCGTTATCAGCTCTTCAACCACCTAAAACAGCAAAAATAATTAGATTACATGTAAAAATTCAGTAAAATAAGATTCATTTTCATTTGTACAAATGTAAATAGGAATGAAAATTCTTGACGTTTTACAACAATCAAAACCAACACCACGAAGATTGCTTTGATTGAACCATAATAAAATTTATAGTGTCGGCAAGATTTGTCAAAGGGGGGTGACTCAAAATTTATGGCAGGCTAGCGTAAAAAGCTGGATAGTTAACGGATTATAGGAAAACAAATAAACTAAGAGAAAAAAGATCTTCTATAAATATCACAAATACTACCAATACATATTCGCTAAATCAATCCTAAAGGTTGGTGTTTTTTTACCTGAACAAAACTAACACCCTGTCCCTCGAAATTCGTTTTCGACGTATCGTTTTTCATCTTATGGGCATAATGAATAATGGTATTCACGCCAACAAGATAGGATGCAATTCTAAGTGCCAATTGTAAATCACTCTTATACGCATAAGTTATAGCCATTACTGCCCATCCATCATGATACATACCCAAGCAAGTTTAGTAATTACTTTCAAAATTTCATGGCAAATAAAATGTGACAGAAAATCTGTTACTTCTAATTCGTTCGTTGGAGTTGTGCAATATCCGGAGGCATATTCAAATGGGACGATGTGTGACTATCGGGTAATGGTCTACATATGTGGAATGTAGATCTACCCTCCTCGGGGGTCGGGAAGCAAATTTAATTAAACTAAAAGTTTCGACCGTCACCCTTTAGTATGTATGTACTGTACATTTGTTCCTTTTCTCTAGTGGAGTGGAAACAAGTTTGGCTTTGGCTGTGGCTCACAGGCAACAAGTGATGAAGTGATTAAACAATTTCTTGGAATGTGTGTGTGTTCGTTTGACTGTTGTATGTGAGACGATCTCACTCAGAAACCAATGCAATGTGTGTATAAAAGTTATACTGTAGAAGGCAGGTTGCATGGACGAAAGTTATTTTATTTGAATTCATCTCCACTGCTTTTGATTTTACATGGAACAGGTGTTTGAGTAGCGTACTCGTATAAATTTAAACAAAAAATGGACAAAAGCTGGTGATCATTTGAATGTATAGCTAAAAAGTGTAACTCAGATTTTAAATTAAACAAAACTTCTCGAAATGATGATGCAACCACTCGCCCGCTGTAAAACGTTCAGTTCGTACGAAAAAATAAAAAGTTTCTCAAAATTATCTAGCGTTTACAAATTTTGGGGTTCGTTTATCACCGCTTCATATTGTTCAGGTTTTATACACAGTTCAATATATTGATGACTGCACCTGTCGAACAAACCGCAATAAAAGAAGATGCCTAATGATACACTTCGGCAGCCGATTTATATCCCCACACATCCCAAAAGCGTAGAACTAAAACCCGATAAGTGCCTTGTCTCCGGATAGCAATCTGTTTCCATCCACACCTATTCCCCGAAGCAGCATCTTGTTCCCAACATATGTGCTAACTTCGCAGATAATCGGTTCGATTTTTCAAACCCCTTTCCCTCCCCGTTGCTTCCCTTCCAGCTGATCTGCCCAACGAAAAGACCCCGAAAAGCAAAAGTCTCCATTTGTTCAACAAACGACATTATAAATGGTCACGTCCCTCAGAGGAACATTTTCCACTTGCACAGCAGTTCGTTCGGTTTCGGCAGGTACAGTAGATTTTGGTATTTTCCCCTCCCGTGGGACCGGATTGAAATATGAGATGGCGGCGCCTTCCAATTTGCTTACTTTCTGACGTAATGGACGAAATGATTCTAATCGGAGTAGAAGATTCATTTTTTGATGAGCAACCCCCCGCCGGGATGATCCCTCTCCCCCACCTCATCAGCGAGCGACGACGGATGAAACTTAATGAAGGTAACCAGCTCAAGCGTATTGTTCCGAGCGCTTAAGTACTCCGTTTCGCTCAGTTTCATATTTTATGGGCACTTTCCGAAAATAAAATAGCAGAACCCAACATCATACTGGACGGAATTAGTTCACTGTACTTGGCCATTAGATTTTGGATTTTATTTCGACGTCACCCCCTCCACGTCGCCGCCGCGCAGAGCTGGAGTATTGCACATTGGTATAGAACGGATTTTGGATGGATTTGGACTGTTTAAGGTTTCATAAAAATTTTCTTGAGCATATTTCATCGAATGTACATGCATAACTTGTGTGCTTGAATGAATAAATGAGAGTCATGCTTACACAACTGTACAGCCTCATGCAACTGTGTGCTGACAAGTGGTTACAAGTGGTAAGGTCAGTGTTTGTTTAAGAATCTCGAAGAGCTTCCTTGAGTATAGGTTATCGGATCTACCATCGATAGCAGTCTGGAACCCCGGGTAGAGGTGAAATATTGACGATCAAACTTCATATTTGCTTTATTATTATAAGAGATAAATGATCTGAAAATAATATCTTAAATGTGTTCCTGGAACATCTGCACAATATCAAAATTTGATGTTTTAAGATCAGTCGAATAGAATAGCTCGCGGTTATTGGTTAGATTTTACAAAATCTAAATATGATATGATGATGATGTTTCAGGATAAAATTTTTGATATTATTTTCAGATCTTTTATTTCTTATATCAGTCAAACCAATATCAGTTTTTGATCTCCATAACAAAATATGCTAATATTGAGGTCTTTTCCTCTACCCAGGACGTATTGAATCTCCTCTGAAACCGCGTGAAACCCGCCCAATTCCTCTGAAACTTCCTGAAACACCCTCGAAACCCCCTAAAACCCCATTGGACCCCATGTAACGCACTCAGAAACTCCCGCAAACGCTTACATAACGTCTCTGAAACCCACCAAAAATCCTCTGAAATTCCTGAAATGCATCCGAAATCTCCTTTAAAACCCCCTCGAAACCCATTTAACGCACCGGAGTCCTTCCGAAACCCCGGAAAACGCCTCATAACGCCTGTGTAACGCTCCTGAAAATCGCCCTAAATCCTCTGAAGCTTTCTAAAATGCCTTCGAAATCCCCCTAAAACCCTATCGGATCCTATGTAACGCAACTGAGACCCTTCGGAACCCACCAAAAGCGCCCTTGAAGGTATTATGAGCGTGATTCTTTCTGATTTCAAATGGCTCGTTCTTCGAAATTAGGGCACCAAATTGCATTCGGTTTGAAGTATCATCAAGGGGAAGAGTGTAGCTTTACAATGGTTTGGCGGGGATCCCCCTATGACCATCCACCCTTTTCTGCGGGGCGGATCTAGGTGTGGCATAATCCGTAATATTACCATATGATCATGATTTCGACTGGAAAACAGCATGTTATTGTCGTTGTTAGTGACAGATTATTCTAAACATGTAATTTCGGACCTGAATAGGTCAACCGGTCATCCGGTAACCTCGGAACAGGTACTGGTGACCTTGGAATCTCCGGTAGAAATGGCTATTTTTCGAATCTAATAGAATCCCATCATGTGACACCTCAAATTTCACACTTTGTTGTTGTAGCGGACCGTAATACCCAGACGCCAGAGAGGTTGAGGAGTCGTCATGGAACGCCTACACGAGTTTCAAGCAACGTAACCAGTGGTCGTGCATCAGCAGTACTGCTCGCAACAGCCGTTGTAATGGTAGAAGGCGATGATGGAGTCCGTATTCCAGCTAGAGCCCTCCTAGATTCTGGATCTGAATGTAATTTCATGACAGAACAACTAGCTGTACAGCTAAAGCTTCAACGTCAGCAAGCCGAGATCTCCGTTTGCGGAATTGGGCAAGCTAACATGAAGGTGAAGCACAGAACTTCAGCCACAATCAAATCAAGGTTTTCCGAATTCTCACGCAGGATGGAATTCTTATTACTCCCGAATGTAACAGCGAATTTACCAATGACTAATGTGGATATTACCGGTTGGCAATTTCCGGATCATGTGCAACTGGCAGATCCAGCATTTTTTAAAAGTAAAACCGTCGACCTCGTACTAGGAATTAAACACTTTTTCACGTTTTTCAATACTGGTGAAGAAGTTGCACTGGGTGATGGTTTGCCCACTCTGACGGAGTCTGTTTTTGGATGGGTTGTATCAGGATGCGTGGAAGAAACACATAATAGAGAATCTAACGGAAGAGCTCCTGAGCCGATTCCAACATCCTAGATTCCAACGACTACAACGGAGATACCCTACTCCCGAAATTTTAGCAATGCAGTATGACATGTAGCAAGGGACAAAGACTAAGCCAAGGAATGGAGGAGCCAGACAGAATACAGATGAGACTATGAGCCCGACAGCGTGGAGGTTGCTTACCCGTTCCCAAGAAGATGCTGGACCAAACACCCCGATTGACCCAGTAGTTCTAAAAATCAAATCCGTGAACTCCCAAGAAACGAATCCAAAGGTTATACCCAAGCTTCAATCGTCATATTCCAAGATCCAAACACTCAAACCGTCCACCTGTGCACGAGAGAACTTTCTTCTTTCTTTTCAGAAATTAGGCAATTTCAGGGCGAGCGAGAATGTTTGGGTGTTACATGAACCACAGTTGAAGAACCCCTAGATGATGATCCAATAGGAAAATCCGGAACAAAACAAACCACCGATAATAGTTAAGATTAGGGATAGAAATTTAATATCAGTGTTTTTTGCGAGACCAAACAGCTCAGATGGAGCAAACTTCAATGGAAAACTGACCAAATATATGTAGTATTATTAAGGAAAGTAAATGTAGTTTGTGTGCTAATAAATGTTTTACCAGTGAAGAATGTGTAATGAGCATAGAATAAATGGTGAAAGATTGTGAATGTTGTGTTGTATTTGGAATAAACTCGAAAACTACTCCAATATCACCAAGTAACCCACCCGTCATCGGTTTAAGTCAATCGTTGAGCGTGACCGCCACCACAAGCCCAGGAGTCTACACAAGGCAGCCCAATACAGTCCACATCGAAGGCAGGTAAGGACCAGTCCCAAACATTGGCCACAACAAAGAAAAACTTTATTGATCGATTCTGGTCACCCGGTGACCTCGGAACAGGTTTAATGGAGTTTTAGGGTGTCCGTCAGGGTAGCCGTTCAGTAGGATTTCAGATAAGTTTCAGGGCAGTTCCAGGAGGTTTTTTTTTTCTATTTTCAAGGACATTTTTTTTCAGAAGGTTTCAGAGGTGATTCAGAGGAATTTCATGGAAGTATCAGAAAATCTTTGGAAGCCTCAGGAGCATTTTGGGAATTTTTGAGGGCGTTTGAGAAGTTTCAAAGGCGTTTAAGGCTTGTTTCAGGAGGTCTCAGGGAGCGTTTCAGCATATCACAGGTGTTTTTAGGGGATTGAAAGTCGAATGGGAATTTCAGGATAGTTTCAGAGGAGTTAAGAGACATTTCTAGGACACTTCAAATGATTTTAGGTGCGTTACATAGGCATCTAGGGGCTTCAGCGGAGTTTGAGGAAGTTTCAGAACGTTTTAAAAGATTTTGTTTCAGGAAGTTTAGGTCATTTCATTTATTTAGTTAACATCAAATTCATGATAATACTGAATCAACAATTTGCCGCCATTAAACTCGATTTGCAGCTGCAGCTCTCCAACGTCGATCACGCCCAACACTCGCCAGATCACGCTCCACCTGGTCCGCCCATCGTGCTCTCTGCGCTCCACGCCTTCTTGTACCAACCGGATGATTATGGTTAGCAAACACCAACTTTGCAGGCTTGTTGTCCGACATTCTTGCAACATGCCCTGCCCACTGTCAAGCTTTAGCCACTTTCAGGATGTTGGGTTCACCGTAGAATGCAGCTAGCTCGTGGTTCATCCTTCACCGTTCTCCTGCACGCCGCCGAAGATCGTCCTTAGCACACGTCGCTCGAAAACTCCGAGTGCTTGCAGGTCCTCCTCGTGCATCGTCCATGTCTCGTTTCCGTAGAGAACCACCGGTCTTATTAACGTCTTATACATGGTACATTTGGTGCAGGGGTGAATCTTTTTTGACCGCAGTTTCTTCTGGAGCCCATAGTAGGCGTCGTGCCGTTAGCAAGGAACCGAGGTAGACGAATTCTTCTACCACCTCGAAAGTATCCCCGTCTATCGTAACATTGCTGCCAGGGCTTGTCCTGTCTCGCTCAGTCCCACCTACCAGCATGTACTTTGTCTTAGCCGCATTCACCACCAGTCCGACCTTTACTGCTTCACGTTTCAGGCGGGTGTACTGTTCTGCCACCGTTCCAAATGTTCTGGCAATAATGTCCATGTCATCCGCAAAACAGACAAATTGGCTGGATTTCGTAAAGATCGTACCCCGGCTGTTGAGCCCGGCTCGTCGCATAACACCTTCCAGAGCGATGTTGAAGAGTAGGCATGAGAGTCCATCACCTTGTCGTAGTCCCCGTCGAGATTCAAATGAACTGGATAGCTCACCCGAAATCCTTACGCTGTTCTGCACACCGTCCATCGTTGCTCTTATCAGTCTTGTCAGCTTCCCGGGAAAGCTGTTCTCGTTCATAATTTTCCATAGCTCTGTGCGGTCGATACTGTCGTATGCCGCTTTGAAGTCGATGAACAGGTGATGCGATGGGACCTGGTATTCACGGCATTTCTGGAGGATTTGCCGTACGGAGAAGATCTGGTCCGTTGTCGACCGGCCGTCGATGAAACCGGCTTGGTAACTTCCCACGAGCTCATTTACTTTAGGTGAAAGTCGATGGAAGGTGATCTGGGATAGCACTTTGTAGGCGGCATTCAAAACGGTGATCGCTCGAAAGTTCTCACACATTAACTTGTCTCCTTTCTTGTGGATGGGACAGATTATCCCTTCATTCCACTCCTTCGGTAGCTGTTCGGTTTCCCAGATCTTGACTACTAACTGGTGCAGACAGGTGGCCAACTTTTCCGGGCCCATCTGTCGGGTTCCATGCTGCAGCATTACCGCCCGCGCTGCATCCTTCTCCTCCAGAACCGCTCTGCACTCCTCGTCGAACCAATCGTTTCGTCGACTCCGTTCTACGTACCCAATAGTGCTCTCGGCTGCGTTGTTGATGGCTGCTTTGACTGTACTCCAGCAGTCCTCTAGAGGGGCCACATCGAGCACACCCTCGTCCGGACACGCTGCCTCGAGATTCTGCGCGTATGCGGTGGCGACATCCGGTTGCTTCAGTCGCTCTAGATCGTACCGGGGCGGCCGCCGGTACTGTACATTGTTAATAACGGAGAGTTTTGGGCGCAGTTTAACCATCACCAGGTAGTGATCAGAGTCGATATTAGCGCCACGATAGGTCCTGACGTCGATAATGTCTGAGAAGTGCCGTCCATCAATCAGAACGTGGTCGATTTGCGATTCCGTTTGTTGTGGTGATCTCCAGGTGTAACGATACGGGAGGCTGTGCTGGAAGAAGGTGCTACGAATGGCCATGCTCTTGGAGGCGGCGAAATCGATGATGCGTAGGCCATTTTCGTTCGTCAGCTGGTGGGCGCTGAACTTTCTAATCGTCGGTCTGAATTCCTCCTCCTGGCCTACCTGAGCATTTAGATCCCCTATGATGATCTTGACGTCGTGGTTTGGGCAGCGGTCGTACTCGCGTTCGAGCTGCGCGTAAAATGCGTCTTTGTCATCATCAGTGCTTCCGAAGTGAGGGCTGTACACGTTTATTATGCTTATGTTGAAGAATCGGCCCTTGATCCTAAATCTGCACATTCTTTCGTCGATCGGCCACCAACCGATCACGCGCCTCTGCATGTCGCCCATTACTATAAAAGCTGTTCCCAGCTCACGTGTGTTGCCGCAACATTGGTAGATACCTCTAAATGTTCGCACCATAGATCCTGTCCAACAGACCTCCTGCAGCGCTACGATTCCGAACCCGCGGTCCTTCAGTATATCGGAGAGTATGCGGGTGCTCCCGATGAAGTTGAGAAATCTGCAGTTCCACGTACCGAGCTTCCAATCGCAAGTCCCTTTTTGTCGCTGTGGTGTCGCCGTTGGTATCGGTTCGCATTCTTCTCTTGTTGATTTTTCGGAGCTAGTCTTTTTTACGCCTGGCTCGCAGGGCCTGACACCAACCCACTAACCCAGGGAGCTGGGCTTACCTTTCCGGAAGCTACACAGTACGAACAAAATCTGTAAATTTATGACGAGCTGAATGTAACAAATTGACCTCCATCGTGTTCGATAGAAATTTATGTGTGATCTTAAAATTACACTGCTGATTGCTGAGAGAAAAGTGTTAATTAAGCATCGACTTTTCAGAGAAACTTAAAAAAATCTTTATACGAGAATCGAACTCAGATCTTCCGAGTGAGAGTTCACGCCTAACCCCTCTAGGCCGTCTCACTAAGCTGAAGAGAGAGCAATCAAAGATAAACATGTTCCACCATAAAGGAACAAACTGTTGTACCGCTTCGGCCACAGAGAGCGAGAGAGCAGTCTCCGCAGCGAGGCAGACGACTGAGCGTAGCTGTCCTCGTTTACGTTACTGCATGTAAATTTCAAGCGGATATGTCTCAAAAAATGTAAACAGTACGCATGATTGGCTGATTACTGAGCGGACACTATCATCTCTCGGTAAATGGCTGTAATTTTGTAGCTTCTGCTATAATTTTCAGTCGATGCTTAACTTACGTGCTGTTTAATTTTCATGATTTTTTTCTGTGTACGGGTTCTGCATTGGAATTTCCTCCAGCTACAGTGTTAAATAGCTAGGCTCAATCACCAGTCTTCGCTGGGGGTGGTGTTTTTAATGGGCGCCCAGGAGATAATATTTTACCTGAGCTTCCACCCCCATCCATAAAAAATATGAACTGGAAAAAGTTTTCCACAAAATTTCCCACAATTTCGTAAAGAAAAGCCGGAAATACTATGGTTATTTCATAAGCTTTAAACGCTGAAATTTTTGGAATGTACTTTTTTCGTTTTTGATGTTATGGTCAATTATGTGAAACTTTCTCTCGTTCATATTTTTTTGGATTTCTGAGAAAATTTGCTTTAATTTTCTCAAAAAAAAAACTTTGTGTGGGGTTTTTACAGTTAGCGAATCCCAATCGTTAACTGCTGTGCGGGAAAACTCCATCAGTTCGACAATCATTGTTCGATAAAACAACACTGGACGAAAAACCGACAATAATTGAGTCCCTGAGGAAGGTCCTAAATGAGACCGAAACGTCGGACAAGCTGTATTTGAATTTTGTCAAGACTGAAAGAGCCTTTTTCAAACTGAGAAAGACTGCAAATGATTAATCAAAATGTACGTATCTGTCAAAAGATTTGCCTTAGAAGATAGAGTTAAAAGGATCAATAGCACATTTCTCTCAATTGAAGAGGGTATTCTGCTTAGAGGGTCTGAAAATATGGAACAATTGTGAAGATCTCCGCCACAACGCCATTTTTAATATTTTCCCATCCATGTACCGGTGTAATAACCGAGGAGTCCTCGCTGGAACCACCATCCTACAATAGCACATTTCACATCCTGCCGCAGCATACTGCCCAGTAGAATAATATCATTATAATAGCCTCTGCCCAGCAACTCCTATCCCTACCTCCACGCGGTACCGGCCGGAAACTATGAGCAACCTTAGGGAAGATCGGGTAACCAACCCCGGTGGGAACTTTGGTCGTAGGCCGACAGGGAAGGGGGGGTTTGCTTCGGCAAACCTGAGCGTCTGTTCTCCAGGAGGAGCGGCTCACAACAGCGTCTGATCCCCATGTTAGGGGCGGCTGATCTACGTCCGAGTGCCAGGGAAGGACTCTAAGCTCAACTGTGCACTATGGTCCTCCGGAAAGTAGGGGGTTGGTGTCAGGCCCTACGAGCCAGCCGTAAAAAACCATTGTAACGGAAAATCAGCAACAGAATAATACGAACCGAGAACAACGGCAACGACCCCAGCGAACAAAAAGGACTTGCGATTGGAAACTCGGTACGTGGAACTGCCGATCTCTCAACTTCATTGGGAGCACCCGCATACTCGCCGATCTACTGAAGGACCGCGGGTTCGGCATCGTAGCGCTGCAGGAGGTGTGTTGGACAGGATCCATGGTGCGAACGTTTAGAGGTAATCATACCATCTACCAGAGCTGCGGCAACACACGCGAGCTGGGAACAGCTTTCATCGTGATGGGTGATATGCAGAGACGCGTGATCGGTTGGTGGCCGATCGACGAAAGAATGTGCAGGTTGAGGATCAAGGGCCGATTCTTCAACTTCAGCATAATAAACGTGCACAGCCCACACTCCGGAAGTACTGATGATGACAAGGACGCATTTTACGCGCAGCTCGAACGCGAGTACGACCGCTGCCCAAGCCACGACGTCAAGATCATCATAGGAGATTTGAACGCTCAGGTAGGCCAGGAGGAGGAATTCAGACCGACGATTGGTAAGTTCAGCGCCCACCAGCAAACGAACGAAAATGGCCTACGACTCATTGATTTCGCCGCCTCCAAAAATATGGCCATACGTAGCACCTTTTTCCAACACAGCCTCCCTTATCGTTACACCTGGAGATCAGACGGATCGACCACGTTCTGATTGACGGACGGCACTTCTCCGACATTATCGACGTCAGGACCTATCGTGGTGCCAACATCGACTCCGACCACTATCTGGTGATGGTCAAACTGCGCCCAAAACTCTCCGTCATCAACAATGTACGGTACCGGCGACCGCCACGGTACAACCTAGAGCGACTGAAACAACCGGATGTCGCCTCAGCATACGCGCAGAATCTCGAAGCCGCGTTGCCAGACGAGGGCGAGCTCGATGAGGCCCCTCTAGAGGACTGCTGGAGTACAGTGAAAGCAGCCATCAACGACGCAGCCGAGAGCACCATCGGGTATGTGGAACGGAATCGACGAAACGAATGGTTCGACGAAGAGTGCAGAACGGTTTTGGAAGAAAAGAACGCAGCGAGGGCGGTAATGCTGCAGCAAGGGACTCGCCAGAACGTGGAACGTTACCAACAGAAGCGGAAACAGCAGACCCGCCTCTTTCGGGAGAAAAAGCGCCGCCTGGAAGAAGCGGAGTGTGAAGAAATGGAACTGCTGTGCCGTTCCCAAGAAACACGGAAGTTCTACCAGAAGCTCAACGCATCCCGCAACGGCTTCGTGCCGCGAGCCGAAATATGCAGGGATAAAGACGGAGGCCTCTTGACGGACGGACGTGAGGTGATCGAAAGGTGGAAGCAGCACTTCGATCAGCACCTGAATGGCGTGGAGAACGTAGGCACGGGAGCCCACGGCAACGGAGGGAATGACGACGCCAGTGCAGCGGAGGACGGAAATGAACCAACTCCCACGCTGAGGGAAGTTAAGGATGCCATTCACCAGCTCAAAACCAACAAAGCAGCTGGTAAGGATGGTATCGCAGCTGAACTCATCAAGATGGGCCCAGAAAAGTTGGCCACCTGTCTGCATCGGCTGATAGTCAGGATCTGGGAAACCGAACAGCTACCGGAGGAGTGGAAGGAAGGGGTAATCTGCCCCATTCACAAGAAAGGCGACCATTTGGAATGTGAGAACTTCAGGGCGATCACTATTTTGAATGCTGCCTACAAAGTGCTATCCCAGATCATCTTCCGTCGTCTGTCACCTAAAACAAATGAGTTCGTGGGAAGTTATCAAGCCAGCTTCATCGTCGGCCGGTCGACAACGGACCAGATCTTTACCGTACGGCAAATCCTCCAGAAATGCGGTGAATACCAGGTCCCAACGCACCACCTGGTCATCGACTTCAAAGCGGCATACGATAGTATCGACCGCGCAGAGCTATGGAGAATCATGGACGAAAACGGCTTTCCTGGGAAGCTAACTAGACTGATTAAAGCAACGATGGACGGTGTGCAAAACTGCGTAAGGGTTTCGGGTGAACTATCCAGTTCATTCGTATCTCTCCGGGGACTGCGACAAGGTGACGGACTCTCATGTCTACTCTTCAACATCGCGCTGGAAGGTGTGATGCGACGAGCCGGGCTCAACAGCCGGGGAACGATTTTCACAAAATCCGGTCAATTTGTGTGCTTTGCGGATGACATGGACATTATCGCTAGAACATTTGGAACGGTGGCAGAGCTGTAACGCGAAGCAGCAAAGGTCGGACTGGTGGTGAATGCCTCAAAAACAAAGTACATGCTGGTAGGCGGAACCGAACACGACCGGATCCGTCTGGATAGTAATGTTACGATAGACGGGGATACTTTCGAGGTGGTGGAGGAATTTGTCTACCTCGGATCCTTACTGACGGCTGACAACAACGTGAGCCGTGAAATTCGGAGGCGCATCATCAGCGGAAGTCGGGCCTACTACGGGCTCCAGAAGAAACTGCGGTCGAAAAAGATTCACCCACACACCAAATGCACCATGTACAAAACGCTAATAAGACCGGTGATCCTCTACGGGCACGAGACATGGACCATGCTCGAGGAGGACCTACAAGCACTTGGAGTTTTCGAGCGACGCGTGCTAAGAACGATCTTCGGCGGTGTGCAGGAGAACGGTGTGTGGCGGAGAAGGATGAACCACGAGCTCGCTGCACTTTACGGCGAACCCAGCATCCAGAAGGTGGCCAAAGCCGGAAGGATACGGTGGGCAGGTCATGTTGCATGAATGCCGGACAACAACCCTGCAAAGCTGGTGTTTGCAACGGATCCGGTTGGCACAAGAAGGCGTGGAGCGCAGAGAGCACGATGGGCGGACCAGGTGGAGCGTGACTTGGCGAGCATTGAGCGCGACCGAGGATGGAGAGCGGCAGCCACAAACCGAGTATTGTGGCGTACTATTGTTGATTATGTCTTGTCTTAATGATGTTGAACAAATAAATGTATGTATGTAATATCATTATAAAAGACTGATTATGAAGCTATAAAAATCCATGCCCTAATAATGGTTCCACTTATAATACACTCACAGCAAACAATTTTTACTAATGACTAATAATTTCACTTGGTTACATCATTTTCCAACAATTATCATAATCATCATGTACACCTTGGATGGCACCGTAAAGTGTCAATAAACTCATTCCAACAGATACCAAGATGCAGTATCATATTTATCATCAAACTTTTGACTTGGTGAAATATCTGAGAGGCAAGGGTATACCTCTCAATCAACGGATCAGTGTACGAATCCATGCCAAGATTCTTAATGATCTATCGGTTCTGGTCTAGCGATTGCTAGGCCAGCTTTTGCTGCGTTGTATATCACTTTTGCGACGGAACTGATATGTAGCGAAAATGATGTGATATCACAAGATTTTTTTGCCTTGTAAAACTCCTAGGAAGAAACTGTTTTCTTTCAATTCTTTTAATTGGCTGATTTTTTGATGGAATACTTTGTTCTAAACACATTTTCTACTTTTAATATCACACATTTTTGTCGAAGACGACAAACTCGTATCTCTTATATTTTCGTATTTAGGGCCCGTTTTGCCTTTCTCGTACACTAAGTGTACCGTAATCCGGGGTCAAATTGATCACTTTAAAACAACTTTTACGGATAACATTAGTGACAATTCAAATAATGCCAAAAGAATTTCTGTAAAATCAGTACCCAGTGGATCTCCATGAAACCATGTGACAAAATTTTGTTCAACAAGTTTAAACTTTTAGTTAAATTTATTTAAAAATCAAAAATTTGAGGATGCCACTTTGGGGCGAAATTGATCAGTATACAATAAAGCATCCGTTAAAAAGATAAAAATCCTTATCCACTTAATTTTGCTTTTGTGAAGCCGAATAACGCCTCAAAACTCTTACAACTAGTGTATTTGACACTTAAAATGTAAAATTTAATTTTGAAATTTCCCCCTTAACGCCTACAGGTAGGCAATTGCCTTTAAAATAAGTGATTTTTGTTACAATAAATGACTTTTTCGTCAAAAAAGAACTTTTTTTAATTTATTCAAATTCAGAACAGCTTCATAACTTTCCAACCAAGGCTCCACAAAAATGTTAAAACAAAAAATTTATGGGAAGTCCTAGTGGCAATCGATTGTTTGCTGTCAATGATTTCAGCTAAGTGAAAAATACATTGCAAATTCCTTAAAAATAAGGCAAAACTAACTTTTTTCTAAACAAATTAAAGTCTTAACTCATCTCTTGACATCTATGAACTAGATGAGGTAAGAAATTTGAGCTCATTGCGACGCTTAGAAGTTCCTGGTATGCAATTACATTGTAGTACCCAAATGATCAATTTCACCCCACTGATCAATTTGACCCCGGTTTACGGTACTGGAAAGGCTATATGTTCACTCCAAAAATGACTTTTTGATAGAAGGCCCGGAGGGTCGAGTCACATATACCAATCAACTCAGCTCGACGAATTGAGGTGATGTCTGTATGTGTGTATGTATGTGTGTGTGTGTGTGTATGTGTATGTGTGTATGTATGTGTGTGTAACAAAAATACTCACATCGATCTTTTGGCAGTAAACCTCAACCGATTTTAATGTCCAACAGTTCATTCGACGCGGAATCTGGTCCCATTGTTTCCTATTGAAAATGGTTCGGATCGGTCCTGCCGTTCCGGAGTTATGGCCATTTAGGTGTTCCGGATCGGTACACCAGGAAGGGGCCAGATATGAAAACGCTACAAACCCATTCATGCGACACATCAAACCACGGCACTTTCGAAAACATGATGAACGGTAAACAGGAAAATAGTCTCGGGCCATATCTGAACCGGTAGTGTTCCGGAACCGGTTCCGGGTGACTCGCCGGAAGAGGCCAAATATGAAAGTGAACCAAACCCTTCATGCGACACATCAAACAGCGGATTTTTCGATAACCTGATAAACAGTAGGCAGGAAAACATTCTCAGACAATATCTGAACCGGTAGTATTCCGGAACCGGTTCTGAGTGTTCCGCCGGAAAAGGATAAATATGAAAGTGAACCAAACCCATGCATGCGATACATCAAACAGCGGCTTTTTCGATAGCCTGATGAACAGTAGGCAGGAAAATTTTCTCGGACCATATCTGAACCAGTAGTATTCCGGAACCGGTTCTGGGTGTTCCGTTGGAACTGGCTAAATATGAAAGTGAGCCAAACCCATGCATGCGATACAACAAACAGCGGCTTTTTCGATAGCCTGAAGAACAGTGGGCAGGGAAACATTCTCAGACCATATCGGAACCGGTAGTGTTACTGAACCGGTTCCAGATGTCACGCCGGAAGTAGCCAAGTATAAAAGCTAACCAACCCCTTACATGCGACGCATCAAATCGCAAGCTCTTCAGGCAACCTGATAAACGATTAATAAAAAGAATAGTTTCAGATCATATTTGGATCAACCGATAGAGTTCCGGAAGCGGTTCCGGGTGTCCCGCTCGAAGTGGTCAAATGTAGTAGATATCAAAACCCATACCTGCGGCACATTAAAAAGCGGCTTTTTAAATAACGTGATGAACGATTAGTCAGAAAATAGGCTCAGACACAACGAAGATCTTTATAAAGGCTACCGATAGTGTTCCAGGACCGATCTAGGGTGTCCAGCCGGAAGTGGCTAAATGCCAAAAAGAACCATACCTATGCATGCAACACATCAAACCGCGGTCTTTTTTTAAACCATGAGGAACGATTAGCAAGAAAATAGGCTCAGACCACATTAGAGGCTACCGATAGTGATGCAAAACCAGCATTGGGTGCTTCCTAGGGTGCTTCGCAGGAACTTCAAAAATGAACAAAGTCAATGCAAGCGATAAATATGTGTAAGAAAACAAAATCTTGACTGAACTAAGGCCACATACATACAGACGTCTTACTCTACTCACTCTCCATCGTCCTTGTTTTCAACGGTTGAAACAAATATTAATCGTTGTTGCTCGTTTGACGTCTACTCACTACCGACATCAAGCCGCAGTGGAACGCAACCTGATTAGCATTTGGCGATTATTTTTTCGTAACGATGAATATAATAGCAATATGTTACAAATGATATGTCTGTGTGTCTGTACTAAAGCAATCTCATCAAATCACTGAGGTGTAAAAATATACAGTAGGATAGGTCAACGTTATATGAGAAAATTATCGCATTAACCCCGGAGAAAGTTTTTTCAATCCTCTTTTCCGTCTAAAACTACTGGGAATTTTTTTTATGGGATTTAGTATGGGCAATTTCACTTGCTTGCATTTTTTGTCAAATTTTACATGAATTTTGTAACTTATGATAATAAAATATAGCCTAAAGTGTGAAGAAAAAACTATGTCGAAGACCGTAAAGCAGGGCTGTCCAACATACGGCCCGCGGAATCGATGAATGAAACTTGGCCCAAGGATTGAAATATTTGAAGATAATTCATATTTAAATAAAATTTAATATTAAAAATAAACTCGAAATAGGTAGAGTGTTTTGTTAAAAAATTTCAAAGATTAAAAAATTTTAATACATAAATTTGAAATTTTTAAACTTGACAGGTACAGCCAAATTTGAAGCAGAATTTCAGCAAAGTTTACGGAATTTCAGAAAAACGTTGCTGCTGAACAGCATAGTTTACTGAACGATTCAGGAAAGTGTGCTGAATTTCAGCAAATTGTTTGCTGCAACCTGCAGTTCGGCAAAATTCAGAAAAAAAAGTATTCAGGGTGATTTTTGCAAAAAATAAAGAATCCTTGCTCACATTTTTATGACCCAAATGATGTCAGTGTTGTGAGTTGCCGTGAGAACGGGTAATCGGATGTACAAAATTTCACTGTTGCATTCGTGCTTTCGAAATTTGATGTCGAAATTTAATGTCTGGCCCGTCGACTGGTATGGAGTATCACTTGTGGCCCGCGGCTACGAAAGGTTGGGCAGGCCTGCAGTAAAATCATCTGTGATTGTGAAAGACGTTATATCCTAGCTTGTAATTATCGTCTTGATGTTGATCGGTCTTCAGTGATAGTGAAGGTGCTCAAGCAGTCAACTGAAAATTTTGATATTTTTCAGCCCAGTCTATACGTTTAACGTAACGTCGGAATATGTTCAATTAATAAATTTCCCAATTTTATTAAAATTATTGCTTTTCTAAATAAGGTATTCTCAGGATTCAGGAACAGTTCGCATTACGTCGACGGAAAGATCATGCTTCGGAACGATGGCCCTAGCACAGAAACTAGCTAAACAAACAGTAGTAGAAGATTACAAAAACAGGGACCGAATTCTAAACCGCCCGATAGGTAGGAGATTGTCCACATCACGACGGTTTCAAACCGAATGGACTCAATAAATACCAAAACTTCCGTATGACATTTTTAAGTTAGGCAAGGCCATCTTAACTAGGAAACCTTGACCGATTGAACCCTTGAAAAGGCTCCAAAAAGATCGAAACGTCAGAAAAAATAAAAAAAAAACTAGTGTTTTCGATTCCCTCAAAAGTCTGAAGCCATCATTCTGAAGCAAAATCATCCCAGTCGTATTTTAACCAAGGAAAGATCATGAGTACATGTTCGACGAGAAAGGCACTATCACCACTAGGTGGATTAATCTGGGTTTTTCATGAAAATTTTATTTTTTTCATTTCCAAATTGTTCCTTATAAATTAAAAGGCCCTCTTTCTAATGTTCATGAGAATAAGGATGGACCATATGATTAAAGAAATTGAAAATTCATCAACTTTTATTTGCAGGAATGCATTGTTCGGCAAAATCGTAGATTTTTCAATTTTGAGCAAGTTTGCAAAACAACACCCCTAAGAATACATACACAGCAAATAATTTTGTAATATCCAGGCGCGTAATTTCTGGTTATGTATTCATTTTCGAACGTAATTTCACTCGGTTACATCGTTTTCCAACAATTATCACACTCACCATGCACACCCTGGTTGGCATCGGAAAGTATCAACAAACCCATTCCAGCAGATACCTTGAAGCAGTATCATATTTATCACTTTCCTTCGAACTCGGTGAAATAGCTGAGTGGTAAGCGATATGCCTCACAATCAACGGATCAGTGTACGAATCCATGCCAATATTTTACTTATATATGATTCATCTATAGATCCGACTCTAGCGATTGCTAGACCCACTCTCAAGCTGCGGCGGCTAATTTATTGCATGAAAATGATGTAATTGTTTACATCACTTTTACGACGCGACTGATGTGCAGCGAAAATGATGTGATATCACAAGTTTTTTTTTGCTGTATATAGTTATTCCTGCAAAGAAAAATTTAGTTTTCTTGAATAATATGGCCCAAACGAATTTCATGTACATAAAAAATAGGACCTTTAATAAGGAACAACTATTTAGATCATCTTTGCCCAAAATTTGAATGCATCTGTCCTCGGGAATCTGGATTCTGGACCATTATGCACTGTTCAGTGGAGATTTGGGTCGGTAACCACTCGCCTTAATCCTGTTTTTCAATTAAAACTTATCCCTCACTGGACCAGTTCACTATACTCCACCCGACATCCAGCTGAGTGCTTATAGTGTGTTGAATCTCCGTCGGATCGGAGGAATGTGCGGCCAGGCCAGTAGATTGCTGCGGCGATAGTGATATGACTTTTTGTTTGAAAAGTTGATGTGGCGGGCCAGTCAAAAAACGGAGAATATGCATGCAGTGGCCCCCTCAGACCAAATAGCCTGTCACACAGAAAGTCAGTCTGCTTGGCAGCTGCTGATGCTGGTTCGGTTCGTGCTTTATGTTCGGAAGTGGTTGTAGTCCCAAATGAAATCAACGTCCTCTCGGGAGAGATGACTCCCTTGGAGCTTAGGATTAGGACAATCAAGTGAGAGCGACGGACGGTGACAGTTGTTTGGGTAAACGACTGTCACCAGAAGTGAGGGTTTGTTATCCTCTTGTGGGTTGTGGTTACGTTACGTAGATGGGTTGAGATTAGTATTATTTTTTGCAATTTTTTTTTATCCGTTCAAAAGTGTGTTGTATGATTTTGGAAGCATCTCCTACCCGAGTTGTGCTGACCTTTAGAAATATCTTGTGTATACTAGACCTACCTCGGCTAGCCTCGTTGGATAAATGTACGACTTGTGCTGAAAAAAAAAAACAGAATTTTGCAACTTGTTACATGAAAAACTATTATTAAATTTTCGGTAACCACTTAACCTGGTTTTTAAGACACCCTCTACGGATTTAATCTGCTCCATTTCTGAAAAAAATATTCATAATTAAATTTAGAATCTGCTTGATCCAAACATTTCCTTCTCGTTTTCGTTGCAGGTAAGATAAATTGTTATGAGTCATCAACTTCAGCAAACATGTAAGTTATTATACCAATACAATTCACTACAATATCTCTTCTTAATATAACCAAAAAACTTTGCGGAAAACAATCAGCTCTCGAAAAAGCATTCCCACAAATCCCACTCAATCTTCCACCATTAGGAACAGCATCCAAACTAATCGGGACCATTGGAAGTGGGCTTCCCGCATATTCCCAAGACATCGTTTCCATGGTCTTTGGTCGTCTTCGTCTGCTGAAGCACGGTTGGCGACGAACTTGCGGCGGAAGATAAACATGATTGATGGTAAGGGATGATGCATTTTCCTCTTCGGCCTTCACCGCGGCTATCGATGTCCCCACGCCGCGCGGTGCTTATGTGCGGGACTTTTCCGGGATTACGGAACAAGCCACTTGCAAAGGCATCCTCTGCTTCTCAGATTGTCCTTCACCGCGGCGGACCAGTTTGCTGTGAGCGCCAAACTAACATCGAAATCAATACCCCCCGTAAAATGGGAACGGCGAGAGGAAGCTCCCACGGGAGAAGATCTCTAGATCAATAGGGCGAAGAAGTCCAACCAACTCAAGAATTCCTGCCCCGCTACGAGGAGCAAGTTGTTGGAAGAAGTTTTTTCATTTTGCCTCTCAGTCTCAAGTGGCAATGGGAAATGATGGAAAAGAATTTTGTGCCGTATGGACTCGCCGCCCAGCGCAGTCATTCATCTTGCAATGCAATGCATTGGCGTGTGCAGGGGTGGGGACGGCCGGGGATCTCTCAGTGGGTCAAAGGATGGGGACTTTTAGTA
Organism: Aedes albopictus; assembly: GCF_035046485.1. Taxonomy (NCBI): domain Eukaryota; kingdom Metazoa; phylum Arthropoda; class Insecta; order Diptera; family Culicidae; genus Aedes; species Aedes albopictus. The sequence continues at coordinate 103,822,993 of NC_085138.1, read as the reverse complement.
AAATAAAAGTAACGTGGTCGAACCCGCTTCGCAAGTGAAGACTCAGACAACCAATTTGCATGTATTACAGATTATGACCGTGTTATACGTACTTTCATACGACAAAATTCCATCGCATAAGATGAAGAAAAAGTGCCTTATATTATGCGTATAAAAGTGGAGGCGATAAGCGTGTATTAATGGGACAATAACAACGCAATATATCGCTCAGGTAGGCCAGGAGAAGGAATTTAGACCGACGATTGGTAAGTTCAGCGCCCACCAGCAGACGAACGAGAACGGCCTACGACTTATTGATTTTGCCGCCTCCAAAAATATGGCCATACGTAGCACCTTTTACCAACACAGCCTCCCTTATCGTTACACCTGGAGATCCCCACAGCAGACGGAATCTCAAATCGACCACGTTCTGATTGACGGACGGCACTTCTCCGACATTATCGACGTCAGGACCTATCGTGGCGCCAACATCGACTCCGACCACTATCTGGTGATGGTTAAACTGAGCCCAAAACTCTCCGTCATCAACAATGTACGGTACCGGCGACCGCCACGGTACAACCTAGAGCGACTGAAGCAATCGGATGTCGCCTCAGCATACGCGCAGAATCTTGAAGTCGCGTTGCCAGACGAGGGCGAGCTCGATGAGGCCCCTCTAGAGGACTGCTGGAGTACAGTGAAAGCAGCCATCAACGACGCAGCAGAGAGCACCATCGGGTACGTGGAACGGAATCGACGGAACGAATGGTTCGACGAAGAGTGCAGAACGGTTTTGGAGGAGATGAATGCAGCGAGGGCGGTAATGCTGCAGCAAGGGACTCGACAGAACGTGGAACGTTACAAACAGAAGCGGAAACAGCAGACCCGCCTCTTTCGGGAGAAAAAGCGCCGCCTGGAAGAAGCGGAGTGTGAAGAAATGGAACTGCTGTGCCGTTATCAAGAAACACGGAAGTTCGATCAGAAGCTCAACGCATCCCGCAACGGCTTCGTGCCGCGAGCCGAAATTTGCAGGGATAAAGACGGAGGCCTCTTGACGGACGGACGTGAGGTGATCGAAAGGTGGAAGCAGCACTTCGATCAGCACCTGAACGGCGTGGAGAACGTAGGCACGGGAGCCCACGGCAACGGAGGGAATGACGACGCCAGTGCAGCGGAGGACGGAAATGAACCAACTCCCACGCTGAGGGAAGTTAAGGATGCCATTCACCAGCTCAAAACCAACAAAGCAGCTGGTAAGGATCGCAGCTAAACTCATCAAGATAGGCCCAGAAAAGTTGGCTACCTGTCTGCATCGGCTGATAGTCAGGATCTGGGAAACCGAACAGCTACCGGAGGAGTGGAAGGAAGGGGTAATCTGCCCCATTCACAAGAAAGGTAACCATTTGGAATGTGAGAACTTCAGGGCGATCACTATTTTGAATGCTGCCTACAAAGTGCTATCCCAGATCATCTTCCGTCGCCTGTCACCTAAAACGAATGAGTTCGTGGGAAGTTATCAGGTTGACTTCATCGACGGCCGGTCGAAAATGGACCAGATCTTCACCGTACGGCAAATCCTCCAGAAATGCCGTGAGTACCAGGTCCCAACGCATCACCTGTTCATCGACCTCAAAGCGGCATACGACAGTATCGACCGCGCAGAGCTATGGAGAATCATGGCCGAAAACGGCTTTCCTGGGAAGCTGACTAGACTGATTAAAGCAACGATGGACGGTGTGCAAAACTGCGTAAGGGTTTCGGGTGAACTATCTAGCTCATTCGAATCTCGCCGGGGACTGCGACAAGGTGACAGACTCTCATGCCTACTCTTCAACATCGCTCTGGAAGGTGTGATGCGATGAGCCAGGCTCTACAGCCGGGGAACGATTTTCACAAAATCCGGTCAATTTATGTGCTTTGCGGACGACATGGGCATTATCGCTAGAACATTTGGAACGGTGGCAGAGCTGTACACCCGCCTGAAACGCGAAGCAGCAAAGGTCGGCCTGGTGGTGAATGCCTCAAAAATAAAGTACATGCTGGTAGGCGGAACCGAACACGACCGGATCCGTCTGGGTAGTAATGTTACGATAGACGGGGATACTTTCGAGGTGGTGGATTAATTCGTCTACCTTGGATCCTTACTGACGGCTGACAACAACGTAAACCGTGAAATCCGGAGGCGCATCATCAGCGGAAGTCGAGCCTACTACGGGCTCCAGAAGAAACTGCGGTCGAAAAAGATTCACCCACGCACCAAATGCACCACGTACAAAACGCTAATAAGACCGGTAATCCTCTACGGGCACGAGACATGGACCATGCTCGAGGAGGACCTGCAAGCACTCGGAGTTTTCGAGCGACGCGTGCTAAGGACGATCTTCGGCGGTGTGCAGGAGAACGGTGTGTGGCGGAGAAGGATGAACCACGAGCTCGCTGCACTTTACGGCGATCCCAGCATCCAGAAGGTGGGCAAAGCCGGAAGGATACGGCGGGCAGGGCATGTTGCAAGAATGCCGGACAACAACCCTGCAAAGCTGATGTTTGCAACTGATCCGGTTGACACAAGAAGGCGTGGAGCGCAGAGAGCACGATGGGCGGACCAGGTGGAGCGTGACTTGGCGAGCATTGAGCGCGACCGAGGATGGAGAGCGGCAGCCACAAACCGAGTATTGTGGCGTACTATTGTTGATTATGTCTTGTCTTAAGGACATATATGAGCGAATTCAAAGATGGCATTTGTTGTCAGGCATTTTGTGGTTAACGAGGTCGGTGCTCTTAAAAACGTGAGTCAAAAATGCACCTGGACGCGCTCCCATTTCACCTTAATGATGTTGCACAAATAAATGTATCCCGAGCAGAAGAGAATAACAACAGCATAACAAAATGCGTTATTTTGCCAAAATAACTGCATAATGGAATTAGTAATTTTCATGTTATTAACATAACATATTGAGTTATAAACTTGTCTGTCATAAGCGGCAAAATAACAAGTCACATAACAAAAATTTGTTCCTGAAAAATCAATTTAATAACATGCAGGCAATAACAACTTAATAACAGTGAATTTGGGAAATATTCTAATAACAAATTTTGATATTAAAGAGTTATTGATAACATTCCGAAAGCAAAATTAGGGTAAAAACTAACTTTTTTACTCATTTTTGGGTAATCTATTTTTAGAAAATAATAGGTCACATAAAAAAATTTCGAATTCATTATAAAACTTACAAACATCGACGGGATTTGAACCTCCAATCCTGCTATCGTAAATTATCAGTCGCCTTTACCAATGAGGCTATCACAGCACTTGCAGTGAGGGACGATAGAAGCTTTACTGGTTCTACGTATTGCCAGTTTCCCTATTCACCCATTTCATGTTTGCCAGTCGCAGGACAAAAATAGACAGAGATTTGAATGCAAGATCAAACAATGAACCTCTCTCTCTCTCTTACCAACAGCGCTATCGCGGTGCGCAGACATGTGCACTGTAACACTAATAACAGTGGTGGCGTTCGCAGGGCCCGTCGTCGGCTGTTTCGGAACAAAGAGAACGACGAAAAAGTTGCTAGTCGACTATTTATGATTAAGCTTCGTCATGGGGTGCATTTTGGCGGCGACAAAGATTCTTTCCAGACGGAGATGATTTTTTTTTTGTGTTGTTCGCGTTGTAAGAACGGCGATTATACACGTACCTACGTGAGCGAAAGTAAAAGGTAATTATATCATATGCCGATATGATTACTTCTGCAGATGCTGTTTAGTTTTATTCTGTTTTAGATTATTTTTAGTAATGAAAAAAGATATTCAGATCCAGATTTATTTTTTCCATCAAAAACAAATCCGACTGAACCGATCTGGTCATCGTGAGTTAAGAAAAAACCCGAATTGCCATACACGTGGAATTTTCCATAGACCAGCTGCAATTGGCTTCTTTAGTGGTGTTGAGATAATTCCATATTCACAATCTATACATGCCAAACTGAACCGAAATCCAAATTTTCATGAACTTTGGTGCCCGGGAACTTATTTAAAAATTTTAAGTGGTATGGCCTCCACTTTAGCATCCTATTCTACATCATATATGACTTCGTGATGGCTGAGAATTCTATATATTTAGACCAACATGTGAGAATGCGAACTTCAGTTTCTCTCTTCCCTAATAGGTGTATTTTCAACTATTCATGTACCTATCTTTCAAATAGGTAGATCCGACTTCATCCTCTGGAACGACAGGGAAAACATGTGAAATACAAAATATTTCTGAAAAATCCCATTCAAAACCATCTACAATTTTGGGTTCAGCTGTCTGTATTAGGGGCTGTCCATAAACCACGTGGTCATTTTTTTGTGACTTCTCAAGCCCCCCCCCCCCCCCGCGTGGTCATTAGTCCATACAAAATTTTTTAGTCGTCCATACAAAAAGGTCATTGGCCGAACCACCACCCCCCCCCCATGACCACGTGGTTTATGGACAGCCCCTTAGCTTCGTTCAAACAAGTTTACTCCATAAGTTTGACATTTTTATCATTGAAATTCACATGTCAAAGGCGGAATCTGGAACGTCCCTTTGAAAACCTTAAAAACCTTCAATATCGTCTGCTATGTTCTCGTTTAGATGTATGCAGGGTACTGCGCCACTTGGGCAGTGGCTGGTATTTTGGGTACTTTTCAGCTACAACTCAGTGAATTTCAGAAATTTAGCAAAACCTCGCGCCGCCCAGCAGGGACTTTGTTTTGTACACATTACAGCACCTCCATGTCACGTAATATACCACACCTCTTATCAAATGTGATACCGTAAGCGTACCATACTTTGCGCACCTAGGGCCTAACTTTGCGCACTTTTCAAAAAATCGTTAAACAGTTTTTCTGGTGCATTATGCAAACTTTTTCCCACGGCATACTAGCTAGTGATATGGGGCATGCACTTTGTCTCAGTTTGGATTTAAAAATGGAAGAGGAAGACAAATTGATGAGTGAATATGCAGTTGCTTTCCCTCAAATGCTGTAAATAACGTTGTAGAATGACGTAGGTTTTGTTTCAAAATTTGTTTTAGTTTAGATAGCAATACCATAAAGTATTTGTGCACTCTCAATAATACAATAATAACCAAACTTGTTCCACAACAGAATGTAATATTGAAATGTTATTTAAGGGCTGCATACCAATTGCTTGGTCATAACAAAATAAGATTGTCCAACAAAACATGTTATGGAAACGTAATGCCTTGATAATTCAATAATAACAAAACAAGATATAAAAACAGGTTTTGTGATTTCGTAGTTATTAATTTGATATTCCCCTCTGCTCGGGATGTTTGTAACAACGCTATATAACTTGAAGCGATGTTATACAGGAAAAATTGTGTATTTTCGGCAGTTTTGTTCTCTTTGTCATGGTTTTTTTTTTAAAAGCTGTTGAACTCAGAGTTGACCTCAAATTCTCCATAACCAAGCTGAATTATATGGTTTCAGGATTTGGCCGACAAAAAACCCACATGACGAAGAGAACAAACCTGCCGATAATACCCATCGTCACCCTAGTATCTTATGTGACTTCATAGTATTCCTGCTTTTTCTTCTTCTTCTTCGTCTTTTTTTCTTTTTCTCCCTCTTCCTTTTTTCTTCTTCTTTTTGAAGAACTTGAACTCAGAGTTGACCTCAAATTCTCCATATTCGCATAGGCGACGTAAACACCACGTAGGTAGAAATCCACTTTTTCAGCTTAACATATCCTACACCATGTATAGCGTGCCTCTGGAGCCGACCTACTGATACCTGATGTATAGCATATGCTCCAATCATTAAAAAATGTTGTTCTAAAACATGTGAGTTACACTGGAAAAAACATTTTGACTTAATCACCATATGGTCGCAAAACGGACGTCTGTGTACAAGAAAACTAAAATCTCCCCATTGAACATAATTTATTGAGATATTTTATTGACATTAACATAATTTATATTTGAGATATCAAATTATTCGATTTCAGATGCCTGAAAATCATTTTCAATATCCACAACTTGAATATTATCAAATATGTTCAATACTTATTATGGATGCAATGTAGATACTAAAACATTCATGATGCCTTGACAAGAACATGCGCATAATTAAACAAATTGATACACTAAAACCTCTTTTTATGCATGTTTTTTTTATGCACTTTTAATTTATGCACCTTTTTTTATGCCCTGCATAAAAAGAGGGAAAGCTACTCAGAACCAATATTGTGCATAAGAATATTTAATAATGACAGGAACTATTGCAATGGCGACCGGGGGGTGTTTACAGATGAGAGCAAAGGAAGGTTCGTTTTTGGGTGTTTCCGAAGGTCTCATGTGCGTTACATGGGCTCCGAGTGGGTTTTAAAGGGATTTCCGAGTCATTTCAGGAGTCTCCGAGCATTTTAGGCTGGTTTCAAAGCCGTTACGGAGGCGTTTTTAGGGGTTATGGTTTAGGAGGATTTTTTAGACATTTCAAGATGTTTCTGATCAAGTTTCGGCGTGATTCAGAGGCGTTACGGAATCGTTACGAAGGAGTTTTCGGGGTGTTCGGAGCCTCTCAGGTGCGTTATGGAGCAGTTTTCGGGGTGTTCGGAGCTTCTCAGGTGCGTTACATGGGGTCCGAGGGGGTTTAAAGGGGATTTCGGAGGCATTTCAAAATGTTTCAGAGCATTTTCGGAGTGATTCAGAGGCGTTACGGAAGCGTTACGGAGGAGCTTTCGAGGTGTTCGGAGCCTCTCAGGTGCGTTACATGGGGTCCGAGGGGGTTTAAGGGGGATTTCGGAGGCATTTCAAGACGTTTCAGAGCATTTTCGGCGGGATGCAGAGGCGTTACTTATGCGTTACGGAGGAGTTTTCGGAGTGTTCGGAGCTTCTCAGGTGCGTTGCATGGGGCTTGAGGGGGTTTAAGGGGGATTTTGGAGTCATTTCAAGGCGTTACAGAGCATTTTCTGCGGAATTAAGAGGCGTTTCGAAAGCGTTACGGAGGAGTTTTCGGGGGGTTTGGAGCCTCTCAGGTGCGTTACATGGTGTCCGAGGGGGTTTAAGGGGGATTTTAGAGGCATTTCAAGACGTTTCAGAGCATTTTCGGCTGGATGCAGAGGCGTTACTTAAGCGTTACGAGGAGTTTTCGTGGGGTTCGGAGCCTCCCAGGTGCGTTACATGGGGTCCGAGGGGGTTTAAGGGGGATTTTGGAGGCATTTCAAGACGTTTCAGAGCATTTTCGGCGGGATGCAGAAGCGTTACTTAAGCGTTACGAGGAGTTTTCGTGGGGTTCGAAGCCTCTCAGGTGTGTTACATGGGGTCCGAGGGGATTTAAAAGGGATTTTGGAGGCATTTCAAAACGTTTCAGAGCATTTTCTGCGGAATTCATAGGCGTTACGGTAGCGTTACGGAGAAGTTCTTAGGGGTTTCGAAGCCGCTCAGGTGCGTTACATGGGGTTCCCGGGGGGTTCAAGGGGGATTTTTGAGGCATTTCAGGAAGTTTCAGAGCAGACTCTGAAATACCTTAAATCGCCCCTCAAACCTCATGCAACGCCCTTTAAAGTCTCCTGAGATCCCTTGAATTGCCCCTAAAGCCCCTTGGAACGCCCCTGAAACCCACTTAATACTATGTATTGAAATACCCCAGAATTCTCCGTAATCCCATGAAAACACCAAAAAATCTTGACAGAACACCCTTGTAGGGCTCCTCAAACCCCCCGAAACAATCCCTTAAAACGCCACTGAAGTCCCTTGGAACCCCCTTTTTGGGCTCTCTGGGAACATTCTGGAAACCCCCTTAGCCCCACCTCATCTGCCCAGGAGCAAGATCTGTTCTCTTCTCACAAACTAGATTTTCTAATTAAAGCCCAAACTTAATTTATGCATAAATTTCCCTCATTTTATGCTTTTTTTAATTTATGCACATTTTTAATTTATGCAGTCCCAGCCATGTGCATAAAAAGAGGTTCCAGTGTACCTGATAGGCTACAACTTGTAGTGGTGAATTTACACCGATTGAAGCAATCGCCTCCACTGGTCTTGGTCCTGGGCCAATCGCTTCCAGTCGCTCTGAGATTTTGGAGTCCTCTTAGCGCCGCAAAATGCAGTTGCCTACGTGCGTGCCATACCACGAAGCTAAACCCCTAGATCTCTGATAATATGGTATTATCTTTTCGTTCCTCCGGCATACGAGCTACGTGCCCAGCCCACCGCAGCCTGCCGTGTTTTATCCGCTTCATCATACATTAGTTACCCGATTTTGTCAGCTTGTTTCGGGGACACATATTTTGTTCTCCTTAAAAAATCTAAATAGTTTTTCAAACGTTTTATCCCTCTATGTGCAGCCTCTCAGCAGTAGTTTAGTGGTGAACATGATTGAATTGGTTAAGTTGATGAATGATTGAATTGGTTTAGTTAATGGGAGCAAAAAGTTTGTAACAAAATTGGGTTCACACTGTATTGATTTATTTGTATACTTGGTACAATTCGTAGTTCATGCAATGCCACCATATGCCGTGATCCTGTTTAGTGACGAGTATTGTTCGCAGCTAATGTGCTTACTTTAAGGACAGACTTGTTAGAATCCCAACATGGCCGCCACAATGGCCGATTTTGGCACCTACTCACGATTTTGAGGGCACAAATCTCAACGTAAACAAAACCAACGCATCTGATCTTCTTATTTTAAGCTTATTGCAAGTGAGCACGAACAGAATAATAAAATGCACTGCTATGTATAGCTTTCTTCTTGAGATTTGTGCGTTTGAAGTTTTGATGCACTGTTGAAGCGGGATGTCAAGACGTTTGTCCTTAAATTACTCTAAAATGGGTGTTTGTCAAATCTCCTAAGTTAAGAATCCAAACACTTCTTGTGTGAACAGTATTTTTTTGTCTGGATTGTATTGGTAGATCTCTATCGCTTCCTCTGTGTTACGATGTCAAGTCCTCAAACCCCCTTTCTGTTACTTACTAAGCGCTTCAAGCAAGCCCAGTGAAACCCGAAACGTGAGTTTTTGTGGCACCTGGTTGATAAATTAAATAGTAAACTCATGGTTTGACACGAGTCAAATTATTCCACAGCAAAACTATTATGAGTTTTACATTTTGTTTGTTTTGTTTCAAAACTATCATTGAAACAATACTACTCTGTTGATGAAAACATAGAAATAAATGAATTTCAAATAACTCTACGTACATATGTACAGATGGGTAAATTATTGGTTAAATTGGGAAAAAATCCATAGCTCAGGTGATATTTGAACTCACGACCCTTATTCGCTAGACAAGTGCTTTACCAACTAAGCTACCGAGCTAATTAATGACCCGGTGACTTAGTTGTCATAAGGTTCAATTCTAATCTCATCTATCTATATCATCTTCCCCTAAACCGCAAATATAACCATCTCTGTTGTACATATGTACGAAGAGCGAAAGCGATTTGTTTGTTGTTTGAAACTGTTTGCCTATCATACAGGCACCGCTTCCCCAACCACTTGTAGAGGAAGAACAATTGCTATCTGGAAGGCGATCAAACGCGTCGTTCGCATTCTGTTTGATACGACGGATAACTACGTAGAGGTAGATGCTCGAAAACGACTCACTCAAAGTGCAAATTTTCGGTAATACCAATCCGTGTGGTCAATTATGAATTTCAAGTAACTCAACGTACATATGTACAGATGGGTAAATTATTGGTTACCCATCTGTACATATGTACGTTGAGTTACTTGAAATTCATAATTAACCACACGGATTGGTATTACCGAAAATTTGCACTTTGAGTGAGTCGTATGATATTTTTGTTTCATAAAGTCAAAAAATTCACAGAAATCATCATTTTTCCACAGTTGAGTGAGGATTTTTCACTCTTTATTTTATATATTAGGTCAAATATGGTGCAGATTTTGGGTACAGATTTTTCGAATATCTGGTACAGATAAAAACAGATTTTCGAGCCTCCGGTACAGATAAAAATGTGGCAACACTGATTCGGCCATCTCTTCTTCAGACATTTGTCATTTGGTCAAATGCCTTTGGTGAATGATGAACCCCCTAGATCCGTATCCTAATTACCCCTACGATCCAATACAGGAATCCCGGCCACGGATGGATTTCCTGAAGGATTTTCCTCTGAGCCTGACGGTGACGATGGTGGCGGTGGATGAATCACGAGGACGACGACGCCGACGAAGACACCAAGTCTCGGTTGGTCTTAGCTCGGGAATACTTCTTGGAGGCAGAAAAGTTTTCCTTTTCACTCTTTTTTCCCGCTAGCAATCGCAATTCATCTTTAATGCCATCCGCGCGCGCACATCGCACTTCCATCATCTCGGTCGGTATTCAGAAGTATACCTCTTCGAGGTATAGTTGTGGGAGCAGTTGCAGCTGCATCGAACTAGCTGGGGGGAAAAGCTAGCCGTTGCAGAAAAGTGCCATTTGCACAAGCATTTGCACCTCCGCACAAGAGGGAAACTTTGCCGACTACAAAGACGCGCTTTCGCGGAATGAAGGCGCTGATTTGAGATCGGACAAACTGGCACAGGAAGTTGTCCTTTACGCGCACGGGCGAACTTGAGCTGCAGCACGTTGACGGGGAAGGATAGTCAAGCTGACAGGGTACTGAGCTGTTTTTTTTTTCACTCGCGTCGATAAGTATCTTATAGAGATGGTGTCACGAGCTGATTCGTGAGAGGTTTGATATGAGAAACCTTATGAAATTGACGCTCATTAAATAGCAAATAAATTGGCTGCTGCTAGTGAAATAACAATTCCGCAAACAGTACGATCCTGTTGGTAACGAGCTTCTTCCTGTACATCGTAAAATGGCGAAAAAAAAAGTGCAAGATGAAGAAACTATTAAGTCCATTAGCCATGACTGCGTAACTAGTTTGTCACTTATAGTGAGAGTTTGCAATCTTCTTTCATGGACCGGTTTCAAGTTTGTTCCACAACTTACTTAATAGTTTTCTGTAGGTGTGCGTTTCATTGCGACAACCTTTTAATTCGAGTGTGACAAAGCTGACACTTGGTGAGGTTTGAAATTCAAAGACTTTTTTCTTGGTTCTTGTTGTGACCTAGAAAGAGTGTGTTACTCAGGAAGTGTTCTATATGCTCTTCCTACGTATTTAAAGCGTCCTAATTAGCTAACCCCAAGCTCACTCTCCAGCTTCACAAATGCTGATATGATCAACACATGTAATGCTTATTGATACCCATCACGATTGTGAAAAGGGATACGAATTTGCAAAAATAGCCTCTCAAAATGAATTTTAAATTATGCACACTATCACGCACCTTGTAACTTTCCTTCACGGTGGTGTTCCAGTTCAAGGCCCGATCGGATGATGTCCTAGAACTCATTAACCTATTCATAGAACGGATGCTTGCTCCACTGCTCCTGAGGCTGAGACGAGAATTTCTCCAGTTCCAAGGCAAAAGTAATTAAATAAACGGTGGTGCCAGCCTGCAGGCTTCGTTAGGTTGTCTCCTTCTGCGGCGGCGGTGGCGATGTCCGAGGGGTAGTGTTCCTCAGAAGAAAGAAGTGGTGGCGCTGGTTTCTTAATGATGGTGGGTTATTTTTAGCTGGTGGAATTTTCAGCTCAACGAATCGTGATGGTAATGGTTGGGCTCCACGGGTTTTCTCCAGATCAGCGAGTCTTAAAATAGAGAGTGGAATTTTCGGGAATAAAATTAATGACATCGAATTGGAGGGGTTAGTCCTCTTATTTTTTTTCAGTTTGACAATTAAAATATGTCGTGAAAATAAGTTTGCAAATATAAAAAAAAAGTCTCACACAATCAAGCATTCAAGTTAACGGCCAAAACCATGAAAAGCTTTTACGCCCTCGGCTATTTGACGATTTTACAACCATTGGCAGTTTTATGATCATTTTGCTCCCAGACAACGTAACGTATCGCCTTTTAGGCATTCGAAGCCTGTTGATGCGGGAATATTCGTTTTCCGATAGCATATGACTAATTATTGCTTTATGACATAAAAATGTGTTTGAGAGGCCGTAAGAAGCTCGTTGTCATACAAACATAACTGTTTCAATGATTTTTCAACTGAGAAAATAGTCAATGTTCGATTTTTCTCATCGGTATCAACAATGATAAATTAAAACACTTTTCAAAAGTTTAACAAGAAGTTTATTCGACAAGCATTGATTCTTTAACAAAAGAGTTTAACAAAACATATCTCTGCATCTTATTAAGCTGATGTATCGATAAGCATATGCTCCTGAACAATGTGCTTTTCACTTGTCGAATAAACGCCTTCAGCCCGTCATTGTTTGACTCGGAACTTTGTTTGGATTATGGGATAAATCATGGCTAAAACTGTTTAGACAACCAAGTTGTTAAAGAACCAAAATTTTAAACGAATCACATAAAATAAAAGAGAAATAGAATTATGTAGTTTAACATTGAGTGCCAAGAGATGTAATCAACGTAAAAATGAGGCATTTATTTATTATTATTAGTCTGTAACAAGATATCTTGTGCCTTGATTATTATATTATTTATCTTCCGCAGCAGTTCGATTGTACGAGACGCTTGGATCGATGCATTTGACATTTCAGTGCTGTCGTGTTTACTGAATATTGTTCTCACAGTCGCCTAGACAATCAAACAGCATTCAGAAATTGACACATTGCAAGTATACCTGAACAACCTTATGCACTATTTATTGAACATAATATCAAGATTCCATGACAAAAGCATAAATAAAAAAAATGCTTAACGGATCTTCGACTGAGCATGAGTAGATTACCTGAACAGATGCTGTGAATGCACCATATCCAAGACCATACCGCACCACATATTGTCATATATTTTTAAAGATCGATATTTAATAATAAAATAAAAACATATTTATATTGCAATTAGTTCGTCTGGAAACAATATCTTCAATAAGAACCACCGATTTTTGGCCGCATTTGATACAAGTTTTCTGACCGTGCGATAAAAATACTGACAGTGAAATCAGAATGGAAAACACGTGTTTTTGGCTGAACAGCTGTTGAAGTATAAGGCATTGTTCAGTTGATTACCACGTGTTGTGCTAATTCACCACTGCTGAACACGAGTTCAGGAGTGATCATTATTGAGTCATGGGAAGATTATGTTTTGCTTTGGGTGCTGCATCTCACCATCTCTAGGATGGCGCAGATAAGAAACCATGCGGCTGGCTATCGACAGGTCTCGAGTTCTAATCCGGATTTAGGTTATTTTATATGTAATTCTTATTCCATAATAGGTGTTCTCAACATGAGAGCAAATAATTACTCTCGTGAGAGTTCAATATTTTTGAATTTTATTTATTTTCAGTCATTTTTGCCAATGCATAATAACAACTTTCTTGTACATTTGTAAAATGCTTTGTACAACAAAAAATTAAGTTGGTGCACAACATGATGCTTTATAACTTCTCCAAATTTGTGTGAACAAAACCCGAACATAGGTTGTACGTGAAAATAATTCGAATGTTATTCAACATTATGCTGAACTAATCCGTCATAATGGTGCCTGTTAAATGAGTGATTGTTAGTTGGGTGGGCCCTTATCCTATAATGGTCAAGGAGAACAATTAGGAATACAACCATTAAGGGAAAGGGAGGCAAGTAGCGAAATTGTGCTTTTAATGTTGACTGAGCTTCTCTTTGGTGAATGTTTATTTTTTGTGCCAAATTGCATAAAAATAGCATAGCTTAGCTTAGCTTAGCTTAGCTTAGCTTAGACTGACTATATATGTCTATGGTGGCTCCTCCGTGATTGATCTGAACTGTTATGAATTGCACTAAGACGCAACTGAATAAGAGGCTGGGACAGTCCACTTATTCGCAAAGTTCAATATAGTTCATACATTTTGGATCAACACCGGCACCAGCTAAGTCCTAACAGTCTGTTGAGAAGGGATAGGAATGTCAGAGTGTGGTGGTTTCTGCTACTAGAGACTGTGTGTAAATCTGCATCTCCACGGTTGTCACAGGGAGAAGATTTGTGAGTGGGAGGGGGTTGTAAATTACATTGATCTGGATTTACATTGGTATGTGAAGTGTGCTATGCAACTTTTAACTTTCAAGCGATTGCGCTGTTGTATTTTGTACAACACGTTGAAAAAATCTCGCTTTTAGTACTCAGCATTAGCGTGAAGCTGACAGTGGTGACCAACCGCGCGAGTTACGGAAGGTTGATATGATTAAGTCACCTAATGTTTACCACAAACGACGCGACATTACATGCAATTTGACGTGTTATAGTTCGCTTCATACGTGAAGCAAATTATCGATTACCCACGTCGCGTTATCGTTCAAAATTTAATCATCAAAGGCAAAACAAAACGCAACATCTTTACACAAACAGATGCATTGACGCATCTAATATCTTTATTAATAAGGGTATTTTAAATTAAAAAAAAAACATGATATTAAGCGAAAAAGATAGTTTGTAAGATGCAATCCCGAATAATGATGTCTACAAAATAAAATAAAAATCCAAGTCACACTCGTGGTGGTGAACTGTGCAAATGATATGGAAAATGTTTCAAAAGTAAACATACACAAGTAATAGAAATTGAATCTACAGAAAAGGGAATAGCAAGGAACGAACTCACCGGATAATCCAATTCAGCTGATTCTCTATCTGTGCACATGTTGCGGTTACCAAACGATATGCTTTGAGCTATGTCACAGCGTAAACGTACCCTATCTTATCGTATGTGCCCACATCGTAAGTATCCCCTCCCTTATCCACACAGCAAAAAAAATATGAAAGTAAACAGCACGTAAAATGAATGCCCAAATTGTGACAGAAGTTTTGTAAACCACGTGCATTTGGCGTCAGTCAAGCAGCCCGCCATGATTTCAACCAATCATGCGGCTTGCTTACAGACTTTAAAGCACATTCGCTTGAAATTGGCACATGCATCTGCTATACAGCACAGTGTTGCCACAGGTACAGATTTATCTGGAAAAGTACAGATTTTTTTTTCGACTTTTTGGTACAGATTCAGTACGGTACAGATTATAACAGTACATTATTACAGATATTCAATAAAAGGTAGCTTTAAATGTAATCTGAGTCCATTTTGTTACTCACCGTTCATATATTACCAAAAAGTCGTGGTTTGCTGTACCGCATGCTTATGATTGGTTCACTTTTTCATATGCTCACTTCCGAAGAGACTCCTGGAACCGGTTCCAGAATACTAGTGGTAGTCTTGAATGTGGTCTGAGATTATGTTCTTGCTAATTGTTCATCGAAAAAGTCACTATTTTATGGGTTGCATGCATGGGGTTAGATCACTGTTTCGTTTGACCTCTTCCTGCGGGACACCCGAAACCGATTCCAGGACACTAGCAATTGTCCCAAATTTAGTAAGAGGCTATTTCATTGCTTAGCCGTGATTTGGTGTACCGCATGGATGGACTTGTTTTACTTTTACATTGGACCACTTCCGGTGGGACACCCGGAATCAGCTCTGGGACACTACCGGTTGTCCCGAAAATGGCCTAAGACTATTTTCTTACCAACCGTCATTAGGTTATCAAAAACGCTGCTAATTGATATGCCGCATGCATGGGTTTTGTTTAATTTGAAATTTTACCACTTCCGACAAGACGCCCGGAACCGGTTCTGGGACAATACTGGTTTTCTAAAATATGATCTGAGATTTTTTTTCTAATTAAACGTTCATCAGGTTATCTAAAAAGCCATTTGATGTGTCGCATGAATAGGTTTGGTGCTCTTTTACATTTGACCACTTTCGCCGGGACACACGGAATCGATTCCGGAACACTACTGGCAACTTCTTATGTGATCTGAGCCTATTTTCTTGCTAATTGTTTATCAGGTTATCGAAAAAGCCGCGATTTGGAGTGTCGCATGATTGGGTTTGGTTCACTTTTATATTTGGCTACTTCCGGTGGGACCAGTTTGACTGGTATTCGTGATGACTGTTATTTTGTCGGAAGCGCTGGTGTAATTTTCTCTGGTGGACGTTTGGATGCATGCAAATGGGTGAGCTCGTTTCATATTATTGTTTTAAATTAATTATACAATATTTACAAGAATTAAATCATCTAATATTGAAAGGTCCTCCACTATATAGGTCGAATTCAGCATTAGTTTGGATTTGACCTCAAGTTTTTTTTGTCTATGTCATTGCAGTCGGTAAAATTTCTCTCAACTTTATTTCAAAGATTGCTTACATGTTTCTTTCTAACATTGATTGTTTGATATGATATCTGTATGCGTTTATTTATGTTTTTACATCTATTTTTTTTCAGTTCATCACTATGAGTGTTGACTTGGCTTCTATTTGACCGTTTTAGTTTCTAAATTATTAGGATTGCACTTATATAAACTAAGACTTCGCGCTATTTTTCATCGAATCGTATTGTATTTTGATTTCATATATTTATCTGTGTTTTTGTACAGCCCGCGATCCTGAATGCTGGTCACAGTTTTTCAAGGCAAAAGGTTATTACAACCATAACAAATTGCAAATGCTCCATAGAAAATCAAAAAGCGCTCCATAAAGAATGAACATATGTTCCATGAAAATGTGCAATGTTACCCATAAATAATTGAAAACGTTCCATACTTTATAAAAAATGTAACGGTAAAACATAGATTTTTCTCATTAAAAGTGAAATTTTGCCCCAATAAATAATACTGAAATGCTCCATAGTAAAAAACAAATGCTTCATAGAAAAATGCAAACGCTCCATAAAAAATTCAAATTGTACCCATAGAAAATTGAATATTGCTCCATAGAAAATAGACAAATGCTCCATAAGTATTATAAAACTTCACCACATAAAATACAATTTGCTCCATAAAATAATGAAAATTCTCCCTAACTTTAAACATTCGCATCACTAAAGCAGTGCAATGTAAAGCAATTCAGCTGGAGAAGTCTGATAATACTTATGGAAAATTAATCTATTTTCTATGGTGCAATTTCAATTTTTTATGGTCCAATTTAATTTTTCTATTCAATTTTCAATTCAAATTCAATTTTCAATATTCAATTTTCTATGGGTACAATTTTAATTTTTTATGGAGCATTTGCATTTCTCTATGGAGCATTTGTATTTTACTATGGAGCATTTAAGTATTATTTATTGGTGCAAAATTTCACTTTTAATGAGAAAATTTTATGTTTTACCGTTACATTTTTTATAAAGTATGGAACGTTTCCAATTATTTATGGGTAGCCTTGCATATTTTCATGGAACATATGTTCATTATTTATGGAGCGCTTTTTGATTTTCTATGGAGCGTTTCTATTCGATTATGGGTGCAATAAATAGGCTGCCGTTTTTTGAGGCTCAATAGTGTTCCAACGTTTCTTACTGTAAACTGGTGTGGCACGTCGTTGTGGAGTGTGGAATGAGTTTTGTCTCAATCTATAGTTTTCGTAGTATAAGTAACACTAGTTTACAACATTTCGAACTCGGTAAGCTGATGATAATTTTTAGTGTAGAATCATGCCCTGAGTTCGAAATCGTGAAGGAAAAAAAATAGAGTAGAGCGGAAATTTTCTTGACTTTCCATACAAGGCTGTCGACTTGAAATCGGTTTTTGTTCTATTTTTAAGCAAAGTTGCGCCCTTCATACAACTCTATTTCCGTAACCAATTGAGCTGAAATTTTTACTGTAACTGATTTACATCGAATGTTTTAATTGTACGTTGCGAAATAGTTTTCAATCGATTTATGGAGGTTGGCCTATAAAATCACTAATATCTCGAATCCCTATAATTTTATGCAAAAATTTATGCAAAAAGATTGAAAATTTGTTGACTGCAGTCCAAAAATATTTGAATTTTAGTGAATTCCTTATTTTTAAAATATGTAAAGCTTGACTTTCAGGAAAAACTCAAAAACTGTTCTACTAAAATTTTTTGAAGCACGATCATGATATAAGAACATAATTATGCATCAAAAATGTTGGTCGTTGATAGAAGTTCATGACTTTCGTTTTTTCTTGTAAACTAGTGTAACAGGTAACACTGTATATTAGTTCACCAGTCCTCTAAATTGCGAGGGACGCAAGAACTCTTTCGTCCCATGAGATATTCTCCAAATTACATTTAGCACCTAAAAGGTTTCACCATTCTTCCAAATTGTGAGGTAACACAATTGTGTTCATAATTGATGAATTGTATGATCACGGTTGCATGGATCGCATCGCTTACCAAAGTGGATCCTGATCTATGTAACCATAAATCCCTTCCCACTAACAGAATTTCTTCCCTAGACAACTGTGGAGGGCACAGTAGTATATACAACCTTTAGTAGCAACGGAGTGTACACTGTACAGTCACCAATCCTCATGCTCATGTTCATTGTTCATGTATTACACATGTTATAGTCCTATCCTAATATTTTCCATCACTCTGCTGAAAATTCCTGTTGGAAATGTAAACTGAAGACAGGAACCAAATTTGACTTTTTATGCATTCGGTTCCATCAGAAAAGTTAACCTCTACGTACCCGACCCCTGACAACTCATTTTCAAAATGCTGACATTACGTCAATTTTCATCCCATTTTTTGAAGTCGCTTTCAATCGATCATAAGTCGGTGCTTGTTTGTTATACTCAAGTGGCCATAAAACCATTCCGGGGATATTCCGGATTGTGCTGGGGTCAGTTAGTTACCAAAATGGCTGAAAGTGATTAATCGTGTGTTATTGTGTTTTGATCCATCGATTTTCAGCGAAATTTTTGTTGCGAACAGTGAACCACAACTGCGATAACCAGATTTGAATAAGTTGACCCATCCGGATCCCCGTGATAGCAGGGTGGGGCTTATTTCAAAAAATCTCTCCGATATATGATTTTCCAAGTGGAAAGTGATCTACTAGTCGAAATAAGTCAGCTGTACAAAAATTGGCGATTTCGGTTGATATTTAGGGGTGGCGCAAAGGGTTCAAGTAAAATTTTTGCTAGAACAAACTTTTAAAAATCATTTCAAATTTAATATTCAAACTTACTTTTTCTAGACTAAATCGATGATTTTAAAACCAAATTGGACCAAATTTGTGCTCAAAATTGCAATATCTCTACTGGTTTTTGAGATATTTGAAAAAAAATGTAGTTTTTCAGTATTTTTTAATTTGGGTACCAAAATATGACATTTTTTTTAAATATCTCTGAAACCAGTAGAGATATCGCAATTTTGAGCACAAATTTGGCCCTATTGGGTTCTAGAATCACCGATTTAGTCCAGAAAAATAAGGTTTGAACATTAAATTTGAAATGATTTTTGAAAGTTTGTACTAGCAAAAATTTCACTTGAACCCTTTGCGCCACCCCTAAATATCAACCAAAATCGCCCATTTTTGTACAGCTTACTTATTTCGACTAGTAGATCACTTTCCACTTGGGAAATCATATATCGGAGAGATTTTTTGAAATTAGCCCCACCCTACCGTGATAGGTTCCGTGGGGCCTCATTGAGGACACTTCTGGTTTTCAATCTAAACATGCCGTGTGACATATCAATCTTTGTGATTTCGAAAGACTGAGTCAGAAACGATAGACTGAAGTCTGTATCAACTAATATGGCCACCCCAGATCATCTTGCACAGATTCCACGGGGTGTCATCGGGGACATTCCTGGTTTGCAAGCAAAACATGCTGTGTGACGGATCTATCTTCATGATTTCGAGAGAATGGGGCAGAAAAAAAATGACTGAAGTATGTATCAACTGATGTGGCCGCTCCAGAACACCTGGAACACGTTCCGCGGGGGCCTCCCAAACACAATAACACAAGAAATAATCACTATTAGCCATTTGTCAAAACAAGCACCTCCTCACCCCCCCTGACCACAATACAATCCGGAATATCTCCGGAATTGTTTTGGATATTACATGGCCACTTCAGTATAATAAACTTGCACCAATTCAATCGATCGATTGAGGGCGACTTCAAAAAAAAAAAAAAAAAATCGGATGAAAATTGACGAAATGCCAGCATTTTTATAAATGAGTTGTCGGGGGTCGGGTACGTGAAGGTTAATCAAAATATTAAGTATGGTCCCGCATACCGCAAATGTTGAAAGCATTTTATTGCTCAAGACCTTGATGGTCTAAAGAAGTATATTTGACATTTTTCCTTTTGAGAGTGGTTTGTCTCTCGCTATTCGAGATGTTTTTATAAACACTTTTCAGTAACTTGAAACTAGCAAGATCTAAGATTGATGATGTGGACATTTGCACTATTTATTTGTTTTCGAAATTTATTAGACATTTCGCAGAATTCTGTTTGATTTAGTCAAAATCTATGTTTTGGAGACGAGAATTCAAAATCATAAATTTCGCCTAGTTGAATTCCGTGGAATTCCGCGGAGTATCGTGTCGATGTGTATTTGGCGAAATCATTCGGTATACCGCATACCCTTATTAATTTGGATGATATCACCCCTTATCACGGTAGAACGATTCGATAAAAGCATATGAGAACAAAGGAAATAATTGTCAAAACACGGAAAAAACGGTGCATAGTGCGATTCGCTTATTGAATACTGGATAACGGGAAGTGTTAATGAATATTTGAAAATATTTTTGAGAACTAATTGTGCCAGTGACCCTACAAAATCAAAATAATGTATGAGAAAATTCCAACAAGCTACTTATTTGTAAATAATCGATGAGTTTACGTTTGACAGAAATGTTTTTTTTTAGTGTTTTCTTTCCTTTTTTGGACAGGGAACACTACACTGTGCGCCGCTAAGTATGTATGGTTCGAGTGGGTGACAATGTTATTGTTGTGATCTCTAGGGAGGTTCACCTTAAGGCGAAACCATATAACATAAGTGGAACTCTGGCTCAAAAAGTTGATGCCTTTCTGAGTTCATACGCTGGTATACAGGGCATCAAAATGTCAAATGCATTATAACATTATTGCCATACTATTGTTCAGCTTGTATACCATTTTTCATTGCTGTGAAGTAAAACAAAGACCTCATAGATCTAGACTGGCAGCACGTGGAGATCTAAAATAGGACATAAATTATAATAATACTTTGTAACCTCAAGTCAAAAATACGTTTTATAGCTTTAAATATAATGGGAGATCGAAATGTGAAACTTGGATGTATTGTTTCGAAGATTTCAATGTATTTATGACAAAATGAATAAGTGGATATCCAGCAGCTAGTTTTGCGCATTTCTCAGATGCCAATCTTCGTTCCTGTATTCTTGGCCAAAACTGGAATACTGGTTGGAACAGATGTTTTTTGTTTACCAAAATAAATGACAGTTCGACGCTTTTTATGAAAGATATAACAGTTTCGTGTGCTGGAAAAGGATACAACTTTTTCCTTCGCTCTGACTATGGAGCTCCACTTATGTTATGTGGCGAAACTGGACGCATTTTCTCATTTTTTTGGTTTTTGATTTTTTTATTAAATAACGAAGCAATATTTTCAAAATCGGTTTTCGTACACAGTCAGAGGAAGGATCGAGCTATCTCCTGGATTTTTTTCAGACGTATAACTTATACCAATTTTTCAAACCCTTATTTTGGAAATTTTATTCAAAAATGGTTTCCCTAAAACTGAAAAACATTTTCCACCTGGAAAAAAAATCAGGAGATACCTTGATCCTTCCTCTAACTGTGTACGAAAACCGATTTTGAAAATATTGCTTCGTTATTGAATAAAAAATCAAAAACCAAAAAGTGAGGAAATGCTTCCAGTTTCGTCTTAAGGCGTATTTTCTTATCAGCTTTTTTATGTTATGTGGTTGCATAGGCGCTAACTTGTGAGGAAAGGGGGAGGGTCTAAGTTATTCAAAATGGCATTTTTTCAGCCGAATGAACTACTTTTCACGTGAATATGCCAAATTCAGATGAACTGAGTTGATTTTATACGAATTTAATTGGTTTTGTGCGGCCTTGCCCCTCCAACTGCATCACAAGTTTGCGCGGTGGATCAAAAAGTATGTATTAAATTAAAGTTGAGAATCCTTAGTTGGAAATCTCAGAAGCCGAGAGATCTTTAAAGTGTATGTCATTTTGTTCTATCGTTAGCAGAAAATATAAAAATAAGTGATCTGTAAAGGTTTAGCATTATTTGGTGATCAGCGACGTAAGCTGGAGATGTTCCGTTGTGTCATTTATAATTGGGCTGTGTTTATCATCAATCAAAACACCCAAGTACAGTGCTGCTAATAGAACAAAACAAAAAGCCGTTCGTTGGATCACTAATCGGTAATAAACCAATAACTTTTTCTACAAGCATCCAATTGTTTTGCGGTCAACGAAGGAAAGTTTCATAAATGATTTTTCTACAAGAAGCGATGATCGATTTGAATTAAGGAGACAAAGGGTGACCTCTGGGGTTTTTTATCTGAAAGTGTAACTTTTCCCATACTAAATCCGAGGAAAATTTTAAACCGCTTGCGCTACATTATAGTTTCACTGATTGCGCTTAAATTTTGCACAGTTCATATATATTTATATACTACCCCCCTCCGTGGTTTTTCGTGGTCTTTTGGCAGATATACCTCCAACCCCTCTCTCCTATAGGAGGTCACGTGGTTTTTGGATGATCTTTTAGTTTTGGTCACTGAAAAAAAAACTTTGAACAACTTGTCAGAAAATTAACCTGTTTGAGACAGTGAATCAAAATTCATCCGTCGCGCAACAACAATGACAATGTCGCATCCTGAATTTATTGCGACAATCCACCCAATGCGACATAGGTTTGTCCCAACTTGAACAGAATAGGGCAAAGATCGTACACAACGAGTTTAGTGATTTTTGAGCCTTGCATTACAATTTTCGGGAAGGAACTTCGAGTCGGTAAACACCTTAACGCTGTTGAGTACTCACCATCGAACAGTTTCGATTTCGGGTCAATAATAAACGATTGTTCACGAGTTGAAAAGTACGCAACAAATTCAGCTTCTGTTTTGTCTCCTACAAACTAATTCGGGATTATGTCATTATCTGCTACCAGTTGGGATAAAGAATAATCGCCGCACCTCCTTTGTTGCTTGTTTTGTGTCTCTTTTGTCCGACAATTCTCTTCACTGGTTAGAGATCATGGATCACGTTATATGGACGACTGTTTTGTTGTTTGCAAAACAAATGAATGACTTTTTCAAAAAAAAAAAATTTTTTTTTCTTCAAACAAATGATTTACCTGATGACAAGTTACACTGATTTCCTGATCAATAAACTAAATTGTATGTTCAAAACATTGTAACTGATAACCGAAAATTCTTTTCTACAAAGTCGATGATAAAATAATAATATGAAGCGTCTTCAAGATGAATCACTCAAACTTGCACTCGCTCCTGCACTCGTAGCAGTCGTTAATCACAGCCAGCCAGCTTCGTCAATCAGTGCAAGGATAACCATCAAATGGATCGATGGTGGTGGCCTTTACGATCTCCATTATGCACCCTCCCTCACCACCACCCACGATCCAGCACATCCAAGGACAAAACCACCATTTTGCACCATCACTCCAGCTTTGCTAGCAGTATACCCTTCTCTCAGCAGCCTTGCAGTCGCCCAGCGGTTTTTTAAGAACCCATTTACACCTCCTGTTCTTCCTTGCTTGGTGGTGGTAGCATCGACCCATAAAAACCGCACTCGACACTTGGTATAAATTTACATTCATCATCCATCCCATTTGGTTCGCCCACCGCAACAAGGTTGGGTCGAACGAAGCTGGTGTGTTCATAAATCTCCGCCCCATCGCACCATCATTGCGGGCTCGCATCGGATCCAGAACACGTCGCAATGGTGGCCGTTCTTGCATGGGGCATTGTGGGAGCATATTGGTGAAATCAGGGCTAAGCCTTATCCTCAACGGAAATGACATTTTTTTCCTTTAAAATTCACATCATATTGACCACGTGACGTGACCCGTTAGAAAGTTTCATGTTTGACATATTTCATGCGATTTGATTTTACTTGTAATTCGGATAGTTTCACGGATTTCAAACCTAAACCCAAGCAATAGTGTTAAAAAAAGTACTAACTGCCTTTAAAATAGTGTAAATTTCAGTTTCAAATTTTGTGGAAAGCTTTTGAAATGCAAGTACTTTTTTATGAACTTAGTCTTGAGATACAGTCTAAAAAATTTGGCATGATCGTTTTTTAACTGAGACGATCGTTTTGCAATATTGAACTTTTAACATTTCCAACTTTTGTTAAAATAAGGACGGCTTACTGTCCATGCTCGGATAATTGGATATTGGATATGTTCACTGAATTTATTTTCGAATGAAATATTCCAGAAAACGCATTTTATGCCACCTCCCCCATATCGACGATACACACATCCTCCAGTAACGATAATGGCTGGCGAACCGAGCAACGAACCTAGAAAGCTTCACGGCAACCGAAGCAACCGGAACCCCAAGCCATATGAATCCGGTAGTAACTATACTTCTAGTCTGGAGAATGATCTCTTCCCGGCCATTGTGTGGGTTGCAGAGTACGAAGGACGTTGCTGGCTTCCACAAAGATATGCATTCATGGCCTTGCATTGCGTGGTGGGGGGATACTTTTTTTCTCAACAACTTCTTCAAGACAATCTTTCAATTGATGGTGGTGCCGACCCCAATTCTTCGAGCCTTTGTAGTATTTTTTTATCAATCAGAATTGGCAAGTTCAGCTGTTCTTCCAAAAAGCTCTAACAAAACATCCTCCAACTACTTTTCCAGAAATGCAGCGAAAAGTTCTACATACCATACATACCATAAAATTTACAAATTACATCATGAGACACTTTTTGGATGCATTCTGCAATAGAATCTTTAAGCAGGTTCGTTAAGTTTTGAAATTTCCATAGTAGCCGCTAAACTCCACCACATTCCCTGAAAAATACTGATGTTGCATTTTTCTTCTTCCGATGTTCGCACTTCGTAACCAGCTCACAGAAGTCTGCCACACTTGAATTCTTTTTTTTATTATTTTTTTGTTTGTGTGTATTTTAACTTAAAGCTTATTCTGCTTTCCATACTTAAAAGTGTTTCATTACATCTCAAGGCCAGCCTCTGTTTCTATCCGCAATAATGTACATCGCCTTGATCGAGTTTATTGTTAAACCAATTCCCCGACAGAAGAATAAGGAATTGTTTTGCCGCGTCCCGATTGAGTAGCAGCAAGCGGTGGTCAGGCTAGTTCAATTTTTGTTCTGGATTCGGTGACCGAGCGAGTGGCTTAAACAAGTGAACATTAGAAATGGCCTGGAGGGGCCTTCTGGAGTACTGCAGTCAGCACAGAACATGAAGAAGAAGCTGAACAAGACTATCCGGTGAGTTTGTTCCTTGTAGTTTATTTCCTGTTTGTGGACTTTTTTTTCTATTTCTATTGATTCACCATAGTTGATAAATTACATCTTTCTATTATGTGTTTGTATCAAGAGATACGAATATTCTTTCAACGAATTTGCATAGTTCGTCACCGTGAGTGCCGACTTGGTTTTTTTTGGATTACATCTTGTAAATTAACTCTTCCGCAATTAACTTGAATGTTTACCTCTGAACCGTTTGACAGGTTATTATATTTCGTTTGTTTTTTTTTATTTTGTCATGTTTCTGTTAGCGTATATTTTTTTATACCCACCGTTCATGTATTTGCTTATTAGCACTAGGTAGAGTTCGTCACTTCAAGTGTCGACCCGATTTCTTGGTATTCATACTTTTTTTAACTTCCCTATAATATTTTACAAACCTCCGCTTTAACCCATATCCGCCCAGCGTCCTATTTATAGGACAGATGCCCCGAACGCCCAGCGTCCTATAAATAGGACAGTCCTTTGGATGTGAATATCTCCAGAATTATGCAAAATTTTAGAATACTTTCTTCAGAGAAGATGTTCTCCACACCCATACCTTGCTCATAGTGGACAATATAGTATGTGACTGGTTCACTAGGTGGCGTAAACGATGCTGCAAAGATAGCATATTGTCACGATCTGTTAGCATCATTTCCAATGCGAAAAAAAAGTTATTTTCCTGGAATCTTGACAATGGTTAATAATTTACAGTTCATTTTTCGGCAGAGTTGTTAATCACACATTCCTTAGGATGTGGAGGTGGTAGCAAGGATATTTAAATTCAAGATGGCGGCTTAGGTTCCAAGATGGCGGTCAAAACTCCAGAATATGTGCTTTTTAACGACAATGCTGCTTCGGATACTATGTAATATGGGTATCTATCGATCGGGCTTGATGAGTAGAAGTCAAAAATCGTTATTTTACGCCATTTTGAAATCCAAGATGGCGGACCATATCCAAGTGGCGGTCACGGAATGGTAGTTTGATCTATAATACCATGCAATATGCGTATCTAAAGGGTAGATGGTAGGGTAGCGGGTAGGATAGAAGGTGGAGCAGACGGTCGGGTAGAGGGTTTGGGTGAATGATAGAGTTGAGGGAGTGGAGTAGTAGGCTAGGGTAGAGGATAGGGTAGACGGTAGGGAGAAGGGTAGAATAGAGAGTAGGTTTGAGGGAAGGAAAAATGTTAGGGTAGAGAGTAGGGTAGACGGTACGATTAAGCACAATATAGACTAGAGGGTACGGTAAAGGATATGGCAGTGGTTATAGTAGAGGATAGTTTAGAGGGTAGGGCAGATGGTAGGGTTGAAGGTTATGATAGAGCGTAGGATAGAGGGTTGGAATAGAGGGCAAAGAAGACAGTAAGGTAGAGGCTAGAGAATAGGGTGAAGAATTGAGATGAGTTTAGATTAGCTGAGGTTCTTTTTTGAGATACCTTCAGGAATTCTTTCCAGGATTTCTTCAGGCATTCCTTTCGAGAATCTTCTCAGGTTTATTCCCGAGATTCCTTCAGATATTGCATCCGAGATTGCTGTATGGATTGCTCCGGAGTTCTCTTCAGGGATTTTTGCAGGTGTTGTTTTGGAAAATCCTGAAAGGATTCTGTTAGTTATTCTTTTTTGCATTCTTTCGGGGATTTGTGCTGGAATTCCTTCAAAGATTCCTTCCATGATTCCTGCTGTTATTCCTTAAGGGATCCCTCCCGAAAAAAAAAATGAAAAAATATATGTTTCTTCCGAGATTGTTTTCAGGCAATCTATGGTTCTTGCAGGAATGTCTGCGCAGCTTCTGGCCGGCATTCCTGTCATGATCTCTCCAATATATACATCAGGTATACTTTACGGGATTCCTTCAGGAATAACTTCAGGGATTTCTGCCAGAATTGCTTTAGAAAATCCTGAGAGGATTCTTTCAGAAATTTTACCCAGCATTCTTTCACGGATTTCTTCTGGAATTACTTCACAGATTCATTTTAGTATACTTTCAAAAATGTTCTGTCGAAACATATTCAGAGAATCCTAATGGAATTCTTTCTATGAGCCGGGATCCTCGCTCGGGATTTCTACAGCAATTCCTCCCGGGGTTTCTTCTGTGATTATTTCAGGGATTCCTACCAAGCTTTCAGTTGAGATTCCCTCAGAACTCTACCAGATATGACTCTCAGAATTCCTTCTGTATATCATCCCGGGATTCATTCGGGGATTTCACGTTATCTTTTAGATATAACTTTGTTAGTGCCCAGAATAACACCATGAAATTCACATATTGTTCACGAATAAACAATCAGTACAGTAGTACAAACATAAGTGGAGAAGCCGTGTAGAGTATATCTGGTTGAAATTCTATATCAAAACAAGGAATGATGATGAACCTGGGCGTGTTAGTAGAATACCTGTAAATACGAGACACCGAAGACGACCATATAGTTGAGGTCGAAATACGTATCTGTCAAAGGAGACAAAATAAATGGAACATTACTTAACACGATTTTCTTTTTTAAATATAAAAAAAAAATCTAAAAAGTTTACGTATGGTGAGTACGTAAAGAGAGTTTGTGGGGTGCTGAAGGAAAAACTCAATTATTTATTAGAAATAATTATCTGTGTAAAAACTAACTTCTAAAGTATTTTAACGTTTGCTTATGCCACACATAGTGAGCTCTCTTTATTTGATTTGTTAAAAAAAATTGAGAAAAGTTGAACACTGCAGTCGAAACTACATGAAATTACAAGAACCATGCATTGCATACTTTTAGGCGTTTATCGGGTTATATCTCTGGCCCAATTTATAAGTCCTTTTTCTATTCTTTCTGAGTGGTTATGATCTCTCTCACTTGTTTAGAGCTGCATTTTATCTATATGGATCAGAATATAACGATAGCGTAGAAGTTGTGCTGAAGTAGAACTCAAGAAAATTATCAGATATTGAGGACCTACAATGAAGAATTTTTTTGGAACTACACCATAGACTTGCATTTTTTTCATCAAATCATGCTTATTTTATTGGAACTTGACCTTTGATAACAAATTTATTTGAAGATTTAAATTGTGAGACACCTTGGGCGTTAACGGGTTAAGATTCTGGTCACAGTGTTTTTTTAAACAATATATTTTAGTATTTATTAATTTGTGCGGTCCGTCACTGTTGGTGTCGGGACATTGTTCCGTAAGGTGGGTAGATCACCTTATAATGGTGCGTTACGGCGTAAGATCTGCCATACCAAATTTTGATCTTGTATTTTTTTAGCATTGTTAATTTTAATGCAGGAAAATTCCAAGATCACAATTTGGTATACTTTTTTTGGTATTATGTTTTTCATTGTTAATAAACCACTTGTTTCAGGAGGATTCAGGTAATTTTGTCTATGTCTTAGAGAGCTTTATTTCCGAAAATTATGTAACTGTTGTGAGCCTATCACCATTTAATACTATTTTCTATTTCAGATGTACAAGTGGACACCCTGCAGTCGGTACGACGAAACATCCTTCTTATTTTTTTTTTGAAGGGTAAAAATCGCCATATCATTCGATGGCGGGTAGACCTTGTTGTGCGCGTCGTTTTTTTTTCGAACCGAGTGTCGTAATGTCGCGGGTGTGGATGTGTTTTTTTTAGAATTTTTTTTTCAGATCGCCAACTTTTTTACTCGTTCTTCGCGATCTTGTTTTATTTTTTTAGATAAATGGAAATGTTTTTTGTTGTTGTTTAACGCAATTTTTTTTATTTGTTTTTCTATATTTTTTTTTATTTATTTTATTTTATTAATAAATAGAAAACAAAAAAACTCTTTTGATTGCCGGCTTTCAAAAGATTAAATTTTACACAAGTAAACAACCATTTCCTGTATTTACGTACATTTTTTATCTATTTTGTGTAAAAGGTGTAAACGTATGTAAATCAGAGAATTCAATAAAAAAAACTATCCTTGTAAGAATTATGCTATAAATTTTAGAAAGAAACCTTGAGGACGTTTACCAGGAAATTTATAAAGGACTGCGTTCTTCCAGGAGGCTTCCTGGAAGATCCTCAGATATTCCTCCACGAGTGGGATGGCAAACTTTTATAGAGATTTATAGAAACCTTCCTTCACGGATTCTTTCAGATTTTTCTCCGGCGACCCTTAAAATATCCCTCCAAAGATTCTTTCAGGAGTACCTTGAGAAATGACTTTTGGATATATTTCTTGACGTTTCTCCAGGAATATGTCTTCTTGGAATTACACAGCATTCTCCAGTTTTCCAGAATATACTCTTTTTGTGATTCCTTCATGAATACTTCACAAGTTCTTCTAGATAATTTGTATCAGGGAGTTTTATCCACTAATACCATGCACACATTGTGCAAGAAATTCTTTCAAGATTTCAGAAGTAGGTCCTGCAGTTCTTCCAGGGTTTGTTCCAAATCATCCTTTAGCAATTCATTAGGGGATTGGGTTAATTAAACCACTACGTCCAATTAACTGAACTTTTGTTGTGAATCTCAGGATCTCCCCCAAGGATTTTTCCAGGAGCTCCTCTAATGATTGTTTCTAAAATCGTTTCAATGAAATTAAATCTCATCAGGAATTTTTTTAACATTTCTATGAAAATTCTTTCAGATAATTCTCCGAGAATAACTTGAACATGTTTTATGTAATTTCATAAAAAAAACATGTTTGAAGTAATCTCTTACTGACATTTGTGAAAAATCTTTTAACTACAGAAGGAGTCTTAAGTGATATTTCAGATGGAATTCTTTAGTATGCTTTAGATAGAATCCATAGAGGAATTTCTGAAAGAATCCTTGGAAGAATTTTTGGATAAACCTCTACGAGCCGTTAGATGACATTTTAGCAAATAGGTGTCTTTGGAAGATATGTTCAGAAAAATCTTCTCTATTTTTATGCATATTCACTGTATGGTAAAACTGTAGGGTGAACCCGAGCAAAAAAATTTTTTCAAAATAATTTTTAGAGGGTAGATGTCTTTAGCAAAGTTGTAGAACAAGTAATTTCAAGTATCTTTGCTGAAGACACCATATAGCTTGGACTTCATTTTTAGGGATAAAATATGAAAGTTTAAAAAACAACCTCAAAATCATTTTTTTGGACTTTTCCACGATTATATCGTAAAATTTCAACGTGATATGTTCTACAAGTTTGTAGATACTACTGGAATACACTATCTTGCTGAAGACACCAACTGTGTAAAATTGAAAATTGCTCCAGTAAACCAATTTTTTTGAAATTTTTTCACTATTTTCACTATTGAATATTTTTTGAATATGCACTTTTTGGCAGCCGTGCTATCAAAATTTCAATGCTTTATCATGTCTAGAATAGACCAAAAGTGACTTAACAATCGGGTCTGATAAGGCACTTTGATTTCTGATGCTATTTTAATAGTCGTTTTTCAAAGAAAATATTCACAAATTCCATACAAATCATTCAATACAAACTGAAAACTCAAGAAAACTTTCCGACATTAATATTCGTTAATCAAAATAGTATTCTTGTTGAAATAGTCTACATTTCTATCACTGTGGTTGACTTTATATTGAATACCCGACAAAAAATATCGCTTTTTAAATTTTTAGATGATTTAAAAACTCACTATTGAATATTTTTTGAGTAGGCACTTTTTGGCAGCCGTGCTGTCAAAATTTCTATGGTTCATTATGTCCAGAATTGACCAAAATTGACTTAACAATCGGGTCTGATAAGGTACTTTGATATCTAAAGCTATTTGAATAGTAATTTTCAAAGAAAATATTCACAAGTCTCATACAACCTTTCGATATTATTTTTAGCTCATCCAAGAAGTAATTCTAAATAAAAAAACAAGTTAAATAAATGCAGACTATTTCACTTGTTAGTGTCATTTATATTGAACTACAAATTTTGAAAGAGGGAAAAGCCTAATATATAATATAAACTTAAAACTAAAGGCTCCTCCGGAAAAGTATCCATAATCGAACCATGATCTTGATGCGGATTTGTCAAGGGATGAACCAAGGTGATATGTCTACGAAGAAGGAATTTTGAAAATCATGGACAGGAAACGACAAACGGAGGCAGTTCTTGAAAACTGGGAAAAAATAAATTTTTAAGAGTATCAAACAGCATAACTAATTTCAATAAAATATCTGTGAAGAATTTTCATCATGACGTAAGATTTACAACGTAGAATATCTCTAACAGATTCTGGCTATTTCAATGTAATGTAACAATGTTTCACTCGTTTTATTTTATTTTTTTTATTTTCAAAACAAAACTTGTAGAGGCATTCATTATATTTTCTCCTTTTTAGGTTTTTAACCGAAGTTATAATGTTAACATAGCAAATGAAAAAAAAAAATGTTATCATTGTTTTAGTTGATTGATTAATGTATGTATTTCAACATAAGCAAATGCATTGGGAATTACAATAAAAAATTAGATAAAAAACACAGTTTTTAATTGGTGTTAAAAACTCTCCTAAAAATTTAAAAAGCGATATTTTTTGTCGTATATTCAATATAAAGTCAACCACAGTGTTAGAAATGAAGACTATTTCAACAAGAATACTATTTGAATTAACAAATATTAATGTCGAAAAGTTTTCGTGAGTTTTCAGTTTGTATTAATTGATTTGTATGACATTTGTGAATATTTTCTTTGAAAAATGACTATTAAAATAGCATCATAAATCAAAGTGCCTTATCAGACCCGATTGTTAAGTCACTTTTGGTCTATTCTGGACATGATAAAGCATTGAAATTTTGATAGCACGGCTGCCAAAAAGTGTCTATTCAAAAAATATTCAATAGTGAAAATAGTGAAAAAATTTCAAAAAAATGGTTTACTGGAGCAATTTTCAATTTTACAGAGTTGGTGTCTTCAGCAAGATAGTGTATTCCAGTGGTATCTACAAACTTGTAGAACATTTCACGTTGATATTTTACGATATAATCATGGAAAAGTTCAAAAAACTGTTTTGAGGTTGTTTTTTAAACTTTCATATTTTATCCCAAAAAATGAAATCCAAACTATATAGTGTCTTCAGCAAAGATACTTGAAATTACTTGTTCTACAACTTTGCTGAAGACATCTACCCTCTAAAAAATATTTTGAAAAAATATTTTTTTGCTCGGGTTCACCCTACAGTTTACCATACAGTGAATATGCATAAAAATAGAGAAGATTTTTCTGAACATATCTTCCAAAGACACCTATATGCTAAAATGTCATCTAACGGCTTTAGAGGTTTTGATCGTCTTTTTTTTTCAGAATGATCCCACTGTGCGCCGTGTCAACTGGTGGCGGCGGCGCGGAAAAATCGTCGGTGATGGCGGCGCGGCGCGTCGGCGCACACGTCTACATTGGAGTAGTGTGTATGTGGCACACCTCCAAAACCGGCAGAGATCGTGTTTTGAAGCTGCAATCGATTATTGCTGGTGTGTTTTGGTGGCAAAGTGTACAGGCCGCGTTTTCATTCGGATCGTTCGCGTACACGTCGTCGTCGTCGTCTATTTGACTGCTCATCTTCGTACGGGGCGATTTATGATACGATAAATGCAACATCAACATTTTTTGCGATTTTAGTCAACAGACATTGAAATGTTCGTCACGTCAAGTGTCGGCCCAAGTTCCAAAGCCACGTTGGTTCAAATCACTTTATTTTCTCTTTCGTTAATTTTCGCACTTCGAAAACTATCTGAATGGTTCGTCATCTTCGATGTCGGCATGTGTTTTGTTTTAGTCCAAATGAAAATAAGTGGTTTGATATTAATAGGGTTGCATGAATCACTCCACTTACCAAAGTGAACTCATATCATGCGCCCTTTCCCCTCCCCACTAACAAAAAGTCCTTCCCATGACAGACGTGGAGACGCAGAGGTGATCTCGGTCTTTAGTAAGCAACGCACGTCATAATAACATTCCTTTCCTTCCTCGATGACCGTAAGGACGTGGCCGGCGCCGTTATTGACCTAATAAAGTTTGGAATTCTCGAAGATGCACATTGAGGACGGTAAGCTATTCCCAAGCTCCGTCTGTTGGTTCCTTGTGCAACTTCGATTGTTCTGGTCAATCACGGAGTAGCAACTACGAATAGTACGGTCATCTATGCTCATGCTCATGCTCATGAAGCTGCAATCGATTATTGCTGGATCGTCAATGTTGAACCTGTGTTGTTGTGTTGCACAGCGTTCCATCAATGCGGTCTTCTCTGAGAGCTGTTGTATCTCTCGGTCAGCGTATGAGTATCCGGCTGAGAGTTTTCTATCCAGCGTGTTTACTAACGATTGATGGCCATGCATCCTCGTTCGTAGTTGATTCTTGGTCATACCGATATAGCAGTCCGAGCAGTCTCTGCATGAGATCTTGTAAACCACATTGGTCTTTAGCATATGTGGAACAGGATCTTTCGCTGTCTTACAGAGTTTTTTAACTGTACATATTGTTGTTACAGTATGCGATACCAACTGCGGGAATAAAAAAAAATCAACTTGTTGATTTGTGTATCGAGTGAGTAGTCAATTTGTGTGTTTGAAGTTGTAGATTATGTATTTTGTGTCAATAAATTAAAACAGCTTTCAGGCCCTGAGGAAGGTCCAATAGCCGGACCGAAACGTGGCCGATAATAATAAATTAATCAACGCAATTCATAAGACTGTAAACCGAAAAATCCACAAATCAAACTATTATCCAGTCGAATAAGTCATTAGCAATTTTGACAAGTTCTGATAACCCCTGATATATTGCTTTCATTCGGAGAGATTTCTTGGCAGAATACCCATTATCACAGAGTGCACAGATAAAGAAAAACTCACAGGGGTAGCTTTCCTATATATATATATATGAGGGCGCGAAAAGAAAACGTGGCCAAGGCATGTTGCAAGAATACCGGAAAACAACCCCGCAAAGCCGGCGTTTGCTACCGTTATGATTGGCTCAAGAAGGCGTGGAGCGCATAGAACACGATGGGTGGACCAGGTGGAGCGTAATCTGACGAGCATTGGGCGTGATCGAGGATGTCGAACTGAGTATTTTGTCGTACTATTGTTTATTTTGTCTTATCTTAAATGTGATGTTGAACAAATAAATGTATGTATTGGTATGTAATGGTTTCTTGGCGCTTTTAGAATACTTGTAGCCGTAAATGACATACGTATAGTGAAATTCTATCGCTATAATTGAATACTCACACTTGTTTCATTCCATCACCTTTGCCAATGATTGCATTGTTTTTGAAGAAGAAACCTTCAGCTTGCGTAATTCTATTTTGTATTCCATATCTCACTTTCCACCGAATCATCCAGCTGCTGCAATTCTGTTTATGCAACTGGCTGAGCGCACCACCATAAAGGGCACATCTTCCGTGCATCACCTACCAACCGCAGTCCGCAGCGTCGTCGGAGCGGTGACATTGACATAACCTGCTTGCAACCCAGTGAACTGGAAGGTCTAGATTTGAGTTGGTTGGGAGGAAACCAACCGTCTTTTAAGGTGTGCTCACCGCAATCCAAATACTTGGAAGAAAGGGAGGCAGTTGGGAGATATTCTCCGTTTCGACAAAGAAAGCTTTGCATTCTATTGCCCGATATAGCAGCAGCAGCGAGCAGGTCGTAGACTGCAGGAGCAGATTCAGAGTGATTGCGCTCAGGACTGTTTGCATAACGTTCATTTAGTCCTGAAATGATAACATTTCGACGACGACCAAAGGATGATGGAGTGGGTGGTCCTAGCTAAATACAGAGCGGGAATATGATTAAGATGAGTGCACGGTTCGTGTTGGGAATAGTGAAAAGATGAGTGCAGCTATGTGTGGCGATGAGGACTTGGGTGGACGGCGCACGTGACTTGACTCAGACTAGTTGATACCGATACCAAGAACAATGATAATGGCATAGTGTGTAGGCGAGGAAGTATCAGTACAGCTCGAAGTCATGGTGGGAATGAATGGAGATGGAGTGTTGTATACAAATATAATTGTGACCTTAATTCGAAGGAAGCGCGATATTTCTGGTGGAAATGTTTCGTCAAACATAATGAATGGGAAGATGCAAATTTATTCCTAAAAAATCTTTTTGTATGTGAGATGAATCAAATTGCCTATAATCTCTTGTCTTGTCTTGTCAATTGACCATTGTCTTTTAACCATGCTAAGTTGAGAGTAACTGCACAGTTTTCTGTTTTTTTTTGTTCTTCAATCACTTAACCTAATTTACAGCTCTTTTGTCCACTAGGGCACTGCGTGAGCGATTCCAATTGGAAGCTGTACTTACACTTTGTACAGCGCCCTAAATGTATTCTATTCTAATTCTACAATATCCAACTGGTTGCCGTTGCGCTGCTTTCACTTTCTACCCTATCATGGTAGAATGATGAGCACGAGCAAGCTGATGTGTGGCCGTTGGTTTTTCCTGTTTCCAGTCCGATTGGGGGTCCATTATGAGTTGCCGTTCGCCGATGTCCAAGTATTCAGGTCCATTTGAGCCATGGCTCAAAAGAGGGTCAGTGTCAGCTGCTCTCAGAGGGAAAGAACAACTGACGAAAGTGCCGGGGCTGGGATCGAACCCATGACCATCTGCTTATGAAGCAAACGTGTAGCCACTATGCCACGGGCCCCGGCATTTTTTCCTGGTTTTACAGTATTAATAACACACGTCCCATTGTAATGCCAACACATTTACAATATTTTTCAAACACAACGCTTTAAACAGGAAATAGGTCATTCTTATGAGTAAGCATTTGCACCCTCGCCACACATTCTATTTTGATATTTTGAAGCGAGAAGTTTTTTTTTGTCAAAAATATCGGAAGGAAGTACAGGTATTCAGGCATAAGTTTTGGTAGGGTAATATACATATTACCATACATTTTTTTAACATCACCGATAAGACATAATCAACACAATACGCCACAATACTCGGTTAGCGAGGCATTCGCTCTCTATCCTCGGTCACGCCCAATGATCGCCAAATCATGCTCCCCATGGTCGATCCATCGTGCTCTCTGAGCTCCACGTCTTCTTGTGCCAGCTGGAGCAGTCGCGAACACTAACTTCACAGGCATGTTATCTGGCATTCTTGCTACATGCCCAGCCCACCGTATCCTTCCGGCTTTGGCCACCTCTTCGATGCTGGGTTCGCCGTAGAGAGCAGCGAGCTCGTGATTCATCCTTTGCCGCCATACATCTTTCTTCTGCACACCACCGAAGATCGTCTTTTGCACACGGCGCTCGAAAACTCTGACTGCTTGAAGGTTCTCCTAAAGCCCATAGTAGGCACGACTTCCACTGATGATGCGCCTTCCTATTTCACGGTGAGCATTGTTCTCAGCCGTCAGTAAGGATCCAAGGTAATCACGTCCGTCCACTATTTGTATCCGTATACATCGTCTCAAATTTGCTAGCTCTGATATCAATACCATCAGCGCATCCAAGCAGCTGATCGGACTTTGTAAAAATCGTTCCACTCGTGTTTATTACCGCTCTCCTAATTACACCCTCTAAAGCAATGTTGAACTGCAAGCACGAAAGACCATCACCTAGCCGTAGCCCTCTACGAGATTCTAAAGGACTCGAGAGTGTCCCTGATACTCGAACTACGCACATCACTCGATCCATCATCGCCTTGATCAATCGTATCAGTTAATCCGGAAACCCGTATCCGTGCATAATCTGCCAGAGCCGGTCACGATCGATTGTATCATAATGAGCATTCATTAAGTACGTCACGATAAAATTAGGAATCGTACGGATTTTTTCTATATGTACTTAATACATTGCTTGTCACACTTTCACAAAAAACAACCCCCCCCCCTCAACTTGGAACTGTAACGTTCTTATTGGATGACCCCATACGCCGATTTAAAATCGATGAACAAGTGATGTGTGGGCATATTGTATTCGCGGCATTTCTGCAACACCCGGCGGATGGCGAACATCTGATCCGTTGTAGCGCGTTCACTCATAAATCCAGCCTGATATTGCCCCACGAACTCTCTTGCAATCGGTGATAGACGGCGGCATAAAATTTGAGAGAGTATCTTGTAGGCAGCGCTCAGTAGTGTGATCGCACGGTAGTTCCCGCAATCCAACTTGTCGCCCTTTTTGTAGATGGGACACACGATACCTTCCATCCATTCCTCCGGTAATACTTCCTCCTCCCAAATCTTGGTAATGACCCAGTGTTGTGCTCTCACCAGTGCTTCTCCAACGTATTTTAGAAGCTCGCTTGGTAGTTGATCTGCTCCAGCGGCCTTGTTGTTTTTCAACCGGCCAACCTCCTCCTCAATCTCTTGAAGGTCAGGGGCCGGAAGTCTTTCGTCCTGTGCACATACTCCTAGATCTGTTACCACGCTTCCTTCGGTACTTGCAACTACTGAAGATGATTTTGGTAATAACAGATCTAGCGCTTTTTGTTCGTGCAAAAAAAAAGAAATTTAAATCAGTAACCTTAAAAATCCATTCATTGTTATATAAAATTCACAATTTCCAGCAGTTGTTGGGGCATATGGGGCAAAATAAGCATTTAAAAGGATCTTTCATATGTGTTTATGATTTATATTAACCTCTAATTATCCCTGCAGCTATTTTCAACGATCTACAGTCGTGTTAGTTGTTTGAAAGTACATTTTGATTCTCTTTTTGTATGAAAAAAGGGCAAAATGGACCACTTCCCGTGCCGTGCGGTGAATGAATTTAGCACCAATCGATTTCTCGTAATTTTTTACGTCAGAAATGGTCAACTTCACGTATTGACACCAGCGGCGTGAAAAGATCCATTTTTTGGGTCGATTTTTCCCACTGTGCAATGTTTTGATTGTGACCATTACCAGGTAGTGGTCGGTGTCAATGTTAGCGTCACGATAATGTTGGAGAAGTGCTGTCCGTCAATCAGAACGTGGTCGATTTGTGATTCCGTCTGCTGTGGTGATCTCCAGGTGTAACGATCCATATTTTTGGAGGCGGCGAAATGCTTCCGGAGTGAGGGCTGTGCACATTTATTATGCTGAAGTTGAAGAATCGGCACTTGATCCTCAACCTGCACATTATTCCGTCTATTAAAGCTATTCACAGCTTTCAAGTGTTGTTGCAACTCTGGTAGATGGTATGATTATCTCTAAATGTTTGCACCATGGATCCTGTCCAACACATCACCTGCAGCGTTACGATGCCAAACTTGCGGTCCTTCAGTAGATCGGCGAGTATACGGGTGCTCTCAATGAAGTTGAGAGATCAGCAGTTGCACGTACTGAGTTTCCAATCGCAAGTCCTTTTTGTTCGCAAGGGTCGTTGCAATGGGTCTCGGTCCATATTGTTCTGTTACTGATTTTCCGTTATAATGTTTTTTAATGGCTGGCTCGTAGGGACGGACACTAACTTCCTACTTTCTGGAGGACCATAGGGGCTGTCCATAAACCACGTGGTCATTTTTTTGGGACTTTTCAACCCCCCCGCGTGGTCATTTGTCCATACAATTTTTTTTATTTGTCCATACCAAATGGTCATTGGCCGAACCAGCCCCCCCCCCCCCCCCCCCCCCCATGACCACGTGGCTTATGGACAGCCCCATAAGGAGTGTATCGGAAATTAACTATAAACATTCAGGATGCTCTATCTCGAAGCATGTTTGATCTTACCATTTCGGTTCTTCTATCAAATCTTCACAATACAGTCAAGTTTAGAGCAGCCTGAAAAAATTTGAAAAATGTTTAGCTTTATTGAAAAGATTGTAGAATGAATACATCTCACAAATTAAAGTTTTGGACAAATTGTTGTTTTTTGAAGATTTTTCAGCGTTTCAATAACGTGTAGCGAATAAAACTTGTACGACGAAAAATCCAAAAAATATTAATTATTGTTAGCAGTTATGTACACAAAGGATCGGTATATTCGCCTCACTCCATTCATATTTACTCCTCTTTGCTGAAGTGAATCGAGAAAGATGCAGCAAACGGATAGTTATGATCAAACATGCAACCCCATCACCAGTGGGAAGCGATGCGCAAATTGTTTGACATGGATATTCGTTGCCGTTCGTCGCAGTTTGGATCGCACGCGAATGCATGAGTGGCGAATGGTGACGAATGCTGGTGAGCGATCGAAGTGGCTATTATCATAACTAGAAGAGAATTTTTGCATGTAATGCATACATTTTTAGTGTATTGTTGTTGAAATGTTAGATTAGTAAAGAAAATAATAAACATTTTTTGAAAACATCAAAAATTCGTATGCACAATATCACTCGTATCACTCACGAATCGCATCACCGCTCGATCGCTTGCGATGCGAATGTGGACGAATGAGTAATTTCCAAGCATGGCTTCCCACCGTTCGCCGGAGTTTGCTGTCGTCGCTGACAAGCAAACACACCAACTAAAGCGCCAACCGTTCGCTGCTGACTGTCTTCGAATGTGGAAGAAGATGAAAAGTGGAAATCAGGAACCCTGATGTACACATAACATATCACCGAACACCAACTTAAAAAAAAATATTTATGATCGAAAAACCCTCAACATTTAAAAACTTGGCCTATCCTAAAAAAAAACACTTATTTTTTGTCGAACTTTGACAGCCTGTTTTAAATATCTTCAAAGGTTATACAATTCCGTTCTCTACTAAAGATACCTCGTCGTTAAGTTTAGAAACATTTCCAATTAAAAAGAATTGAATTATTAATTGGATGTATTTTTTATTATTTGCGTGATCGTGCTTTGAATAAGCATCAAAAAATGGGATCCCTGAAAAATGACCCGGCTATTCGAGTCCGTATGAAGTTGATCATCAATATTAACTTCTTTTCTCGATCAGCCTAGATAGCTGTGTAGTGTCGGTAGCGATTGTCTCAATTGGCTAAGAATAACACTACGGACCGCCTGTTCCGGTGGTAAGAATCCACCAACAGGTGACCCCTAATTCATGGTGTGATGCGGCTTTATGCTTACCGTGCCTAGGAATGAATGGCTAGGGGGGTCTAATAAAAACCTAACCGCTAACGGAGCCTGTGGAGTACCAGGGCGCCCTCCACAGTATGTAGCCCTTACTGCGCTAACCGGAGCAATGGTGCAGTGGACCTTGTGTTTCTCCGAGACAATCAGCTGCTCTTCTTTAGTCTCACTTGAGGCTAAATAAGGGCGGGATTATGAAGATGTTGTTAATTAGTTTAAATTTTCACCTATATGGTTTCGCATTATGCGATTTACACAGTGTATTCTGTGTATCCTCGCCTTTGGCGTTTTCCAATCGATACCGATTTGGTTTTATTGTTGCTGTTCTTTGTTGTGCTGTTGTTGCGAAGAGTTTAATCTTACCTTGTTTGGGTAGTGGCTACGGTTAGGATAGCTCAGATCAATCTTCAGCATAAAAGAACAGCAACGATCAATCTTTGCAGACTTATGCAAAATGGTACAGCCCAAGTGGCCTTGGTACAAGAACCTTACTTTCGTAAGGGAAATTTCTATCTAGGAAACCTTGTGAACCCGGTGTTTGCCACTTTCAGTAAACATGAAATGGCAAACTCGCGTGTCATGCCTCGAGCCTGTGTGCTTGTCAACAACGCAATAGTTGCTACACTCATCTCTGAACTAACCACCAGAGATGTATGTGCTATCACAATTGATGTATCTGTTGGAAACCTCAACAGGAAATACGTCTATTGTTCTGTGTATTTACCACATTATGAACCATCCCCTACGGATGCTTTCAAACAAGTCATCGCATACTGCACTTCAAAAGGCCTTCCGCTAATTGTTGGCAGTGATGCTAATGCTCACCATATCATCTGGGGCAGCTCAGACATTAACTTGAGAGGCTCCAGTTTGATGGAGTACTTAAGTAGTACAGATCTTGCATTACTTAACATAGGCAACCGCCCAACCTTCATGGTATCTGCTAGAGAGGAAGTGTTAGACATAACGCTTTGCTCTAGTAGAATTAGTCACGAGTTGACCAATTGGCATGTGTCAGATGAAGAATCTTTATCTGATCATCGCTACATCTTCTTTGAACATTTAAATGTTACTTCGCAGACATTGCGTTTCAGGAATCCCCGGTCAACAAACTGGGATCTTTTTACTGATTTGGTTGCGGCCAAATTTCATGGATACTCATTGACACTCCAAGTGATTTAGATGATGCCGTTGATACTACAACGACCTTCATCATGGAAGCTTTTGAAGAAGCATGCCCTCTACGGTCTGTGAAGATCACAAGAGGAATCCCTTGGTGGAATTCCGATCTGGCGAAGCTCAGGAAACAATGTAGAAAGTGTTGGAACAGACGACGTTCGGCTGGTTCGGAGGCTTTCAGGTCGGCTCGCAAGGCCTACAGGAAAGCTCTCCGGTCTGCTGAACGATCCGGCTGGAAAAACCTTTGTACAAATGTTTCCAGCTTGAGTGAAGTCAGTCGATTAAACAAAATCCTTGCGAAATCTAAGGATTTCCGGGTGAACGAACTTCGTTTGCCAAATGGCGATCTAACTTCCTCTGATGAGGAAGTTCTGGAATGCTTATTCAGCACACACTTCCCTGGTTGTGTGGATATTACATCTTCGGATGAACCTGATGTTTTTTCTTGTAGTTATGATTCTTTAGCTTCGGCTCGGAGTATTGTAACTATAGAATCGATTGAGTGGGCACTTAATAGCTTTGCTCCTTTCAAATCTCCTGGGGCAGATGGGGTTTATCCTATTTTGCTTCAGAAGGGATTTGATTATTTCAAACATGTTTTGAAACAACTACTTGTTTGCAGTTTTGCTACAGGGTATATTCCCAAATCCTGGAGGGATATTACTGTAAAGTTTATTCCGAAAGTGGGTCGTGCGTCGTATGAAGAAGCAAAGAGTTTCAGACCTATCAGTTTGACCTCTTTTCTTCTGAAATGCTTAGAACGCATTGTGGATCATCACATCCGTGATGTTCATCTGGCCAACGTGCCTCTTCATGTGAACCAACATGCCTACCAATCTGGTAAGTCCACAGTGACTCTTTTACACAAGGTTGTTTACGATATCGAGAAAGCATTCGCTCAAAAGCAATCTTGTTTGGGTGTTTTCTTAGATATCGAGGGTGCCTTTGACAACGTGCCTTTCGATGCCATATTGGAAGCCGCATGGAGTCATGGTATATCTCCAATGATTTCCAATTGGATTTACCAAATGCTCAAAAACCGATATCTCTTCTCGACATTGCGTCTAGCAGGGATTAGGAAATTGAGTGTTTGTGGATGCCCCCAAGGGGGAGTCTTATCACCGCTTTTGTGGAATCTCGTAGCAGATACGCTATTGAGGCAACTCAATAATAGCGGTTTTCCTACTTATGGTTTTGCCGACGACTACCTAACATTGTTAGTTGGTATGTGCATCAGCACCCTTTCCGACCTGATGCAAAACGCCCTTCAGGTAGTTGAGGGTTGGTGTCGCCAATATGGCCTTTCGGTTAATCCGAGTAAAACATCTATTGTTCTTTTCACGGAAAGGCGAAACCGTAATGGCGTTCGACCTTTGCGTCTCTTTGATTCTGAAATCGATGTGACTGAACAGGTAAAGTACGTTGGAGTCATTCTTGATTCCAAGCTTTCCTGGACACCTCACATTGAGTTCAGAATCAAGAAAGCTTGTATGGCCTTCGGGCAATGCCGGCGTACTTTTGGTACAACTTGGGGTCTAAAACCCAAGTATATCAAATGGATTTACACAACTGTGGTTCGGCCAATATTGGCTTATGGATGTCTTGTGTGGTGGCAAAAGGGCGAAGTGAGAACGGTCCAATCAAAATTAGGCCATCTCCAAAGGATTTGCTTAATGGCGATGTCTGGAGCGTTCTCTTCAACACCTACGACAGCGCTCGAAGTTCTCTTTGACGTTGCCCCACTACACATTCATCTCAAACAAGAAGCACTTTCTTGCACTTACCGGTTACGGGTACTCGGTTTACTAGAGGAAACTCCTGTGAACCGCACATCAACACACACCTCGTTGTTTTCACTTTTGGTGAATTGGGACAAAATTGTTCTTGCTCCAAGTGATCTTACAATTGCTTGTTATTTTCCATATAGGACATTTTCCACGAAATTCCCTTCTCGGGAAGAGTGGACATCTGGTTATCTGGAAAGAAGTATTTCAGACGGCATCGTATGTTACACTGATGGCTCCCTTCTCGAAGGTCAAGCAGGTGCTGGTATTTATTCTCGTGAGCTAAGGCTGTATCAGTCTTACTCACTTGGTAGACACTGCACCGTTTTTCAGGCCTAAATCTTTGCTCTTATGTGCGGAGTGCATTCAGCACTTCAGCAGCACGTAATGGGCAAAGTAATATACTTCTGTTCAGATAGCCAGGCTGCTATTAAAGCACTTGCTTCGGCCAACTCCAGGTCGAAGATAGTTATCGCTTGTCGAACTCAAATCGAGGAGCTGAATTCAGCAAACGCTGTTCACCTTGTATGGGTGCCTGGCCATTCTTCCATCGCTGGAAATGAATTGGCTGATGAGTTAGCTCGCTCTGGAGCATCACATGACTTCATTGGCCCTGAGCCAGCTATTCCGGTATCGAAGTGTTGGGTAAAGCTTCAGATTCACACCTGGGCTGTCACTCAACAC
This sequence comes from Aedes albopictus, assembly GCF_035046485.1. Lineage (NCBI taxonomy): Eukaryota > Metazoa > Arthropoda > Insecta > Diptera > Culicidae > Aedes > Aedes albopictus. The sequence continues at coordinate 103,779,151 of NC_085138.1, read as the reverse complement.
AGACAATATTGGAATAGTTTGGAGTCATGTCGTCAAACCAAATTGTATAGTGCTGAGCCATCTCTACGGGTGGCGAAGTATCTAACTAATCTGTCTAAGCATAATTGCAGCATGCTGGTCAAAGCATTGACTGGCCACTGCCGACTCAGCTATCACATGGCAAATATTCACCAAGCTGATTCATTTGCCTGTGATAGCTGTGAATCCGATTATGGAACTTCGTATCATTTGATATGTAACTGTCCAGTTTTCGCGCAACTGCGTTTCCGAGTATTCGGTAAACACTTATTAAGTGAAACTGACTTCAGAAACCTGAATCTTCAGGATATTCTTTGTTCTTAACCCGCTGTGGTAAAGAGCTATAGGCTCTCTTTCGCTTTATGCGTTATTACAGTGCCCTTTTCAGGGCGCTGTTTGAACCCATTGTGGTACGCTTGTGCGTTAGTACCCTCTTCCAGGGTATTTTTCCTATTTCCCTACCTGCCCCTATCCCCATCCAAATCCTTTTTCCTTCCTTTTCCCTCAGGTAGATGATGAAATAGGCTGTTATTTTGGCGATGGCACAAATGTCCCAAATGGAGGATAACGTGCCTCTGGAGCCGGCCTTCTGATACCTGATACACATAACATATCACCGAACACCAACTTAAAAAAAAATATTTATGATCGAAAAACCCTCAACATTTAAAAACTTGGCCTATCCTAAAAAAAAAAACACTTATTTTTTGTCGAACTTTGACAGCCTGTTTTAAATATCTTCAAAGGTTATACAATTCCGTTCTCTACTAAAGATACCTCGTCGTTAAGTTTAAAAACATTTCCAATTAAAAAGAATTGAATTATCAATTGGATGTATTTTTTATTATTTGCGTGATCGTGCTTTGAATAAGCATCAAAAAATGGGATCCCTGAAAAATGACCTTTTTTCATTTTTAAGAATTGCGCTGAAATGGAGTCAAATTTTTTCTTGAAAATAACTTTTTACCCATATTATGAGCAATCTGGGAAAGAATATATTTGCGCTAAAATATTAAAAAAAAAATTCCATTTTTTCCGCAATTTCAAATTTTTAAGAGGTGTCCAAAATTTCACGATCATGCGTTTAAACTTTGAGATTGATGTCCATGTAAAATAATTATTTTTACAAAAGCAAAAGTGCCATTCCTTTTTTTGAGGATTTATATAGTACCTCCAAAAATAAAATTATTTATAACTTGAATAAATTACTTTTTAGATGTTTTGAACATATATAGTTAATTTCCGATACACTCTTTAGTACACAGTTGAGCTTAGAGTCCTTCCCTGACACACGAACGTCGATCAGCCGCCTCTAACATGGGGATCAGTCGCTGTTGTGGGTCACTCTTCCTGGAGAACAGACGCTCAAGTTTGCAGATGCAAATCCTCCTCCCTCTTTTCTTTCAGCCTATACGACCTACCGGGGTTGGTTACCCGATCTTCCCTTAGGTTGCTCGCAGCCTGCAAGAGGATTTGCTGGGCAGAGGCAATGTGATCTGAATTACGCGAATTACACAACCTTTATCAAATGGTCATTTATATTGTTATTACCTAGGATGTTATTACTTAAACAAAAGTTATAAAAAAATTGCTTCGTTTTCCGAACAGCACACATGTTCTACATAAGTTTGCGTAACTCTTGGATGATCTAATTTTATCATAAAAGACATCGGGTCGATAAGTTACATCGGGTTGCTCTGGTTGGGGTTTCTCTTATTATCTACCGAAATGACTGAAGTTTAATGTTACTGAAACTGGAATTGAATGGATACGAAATAATTAAGAACATTTTTGCCTTTCTCGTACAGCAAGGTGTACCGAAAGGCTATATGTTCACTCCAAAAACGAAAATTTGATAGAGCCCCCGGAGGGGTCAAGTGTTATATACCAATCGACTCAGCTCGACGAGTTGAGATGATGTCTGTGTGTATGTATGTGTGTGTGTGTGTATGTATGTGTGTGTGTGTGTATGTGTACAAAAAGGTCACCTCATTTTTAGATAGTAAATATGAACCGATTTCAACGACCGATGGTCCATTCGACGGGGTACATTGTCCCATTGTTTCCTATTGAAAATGGTTCAGATCGGTATAGCCGTTCCGGAGTTATGGCCATTTAGGTGTTCCGGACCGGTACCCCAGGAAGGGGCCAGATATGAAAGTGCAACAAACCCATGCATGCGACCTCTCAAACCACGGCATTTTCTATTATCTGATGAACGGGAAGTAGGAAAAGAGTCTCTGACTATATCTGAACCGGTAGTATTCCGGAACCGGTTCCGGGTGTCCCACCGGAAGTGGCCAAATAAGAAAGTGAACATAACCCATGCATGCGACACGTCAAATAGCGGCTTTTTCGATAACCAGTTGAATGGTAAGCAGGAAAATAGTTTCAGACCATGTTTGAACCGGTAGTGTTCCGGAACCGGTTCCGGATGTCCTGTCGGAAGTGGCCAATTAAAAAAGTTAACCAAACCCAGGCATGCGACACATCAAAGAGCGGCTTTTTCGATGACCAGATGAACGGTAAGCAAGAAAATAGTTTCAAATCATGTTTGAACCGGTAGTGTTCCGGAACCGGTTCCGGGTGTCCCGCCGGAAGTGGCCAAATAAGAAAGTGAACATAACCCATGCATGCGACACGTCAAATAGCGGCTTTTTCGATAACCAGTTGAATGGTAAGCGGGAATATAGTTTCAGACCATGTTTGATCCAGTTGTGTTCCGGAACCGGTTCCGGATGTCCTGCCGGAAGTGGCCAATTAAAAAAGTGTACCAAACCTAGGCATGCGACACATCAAAAAGCGGCTTTTTCGATAATCAGATGAACCGTAAGCAGGAAAATAGTTTCAGACTACATATATCTGAACCGGTTGTGTTCCGGAACCGGTTCCAGCTGTCCCGCTGGAAGTGGTCAATTAAAAAAGTGAACAAAACCCATGCATGCGACACATCAAAGAGCAGTTTTTTCGATAACCAGATGAACGGTAAGCAAGAAAATAGTTTCAGACCATATCTGAACTAATTGTATTCCGGAATCGGTTCCGGATTTCCTGCCGGAAGTGGCCAATTAAAAAGGTGAACCAAACTCAGGCATGTGACACATCGAAGAGCGGCTTTTTCGATAACCAGATGAACGGTAAGCAGGAAAACAGTTTCGTACCGTATTTAAACCGGTTGTGTTTCGGAACCGGTTCCAGGTGTCCCGTCGGAAGTGACCAATCAAAAAACTAAACCAAACCCATGCATGCGAAACATCAAATCATCAAAAATGTTTGAGAACCAGATAAACGGGCAGCAAGAAAATAGTCTCTGACCACACTTAAGATTACCGGCAGTGTTGCAGAATCAGGATTGGATCCATTGCTGGAATTACGCAGGTGAACAAAATCGATATGCAAGCGATTAATATGTGTAAAAGAACAAAATCTTGATAAAAATTTAAGCGATCTTGTCAAATTACACCATTTTAGATTCCTGAGGATCAACGTTGTATGGAAATATTTATATTTTATAGCACCAATCCTCTTTTGCGTCTAAAATTACTGCGAACAATTTAGATGCAACTGGTTGAGCCCACGCGCTCTGTAACACGGTTGAAATTTGAATGGGTTTTAATATGGGAAATTTCGCTTGTTTGCACTTTTTTTTGTCAAATTTGACATGAATCTTATAACTAATGATAATAAAATATAGGCTAAAGTGCGCAGAAAAAAAATTGCCGAAATGTCTCGATAATGATCGGCATCCAGTGCTAGTGAAGGTGGTCAAGCAGTCAACTGAGAGCTCGGCCTATACGTTTAACATAGCGTCGGAATATGAGCCATCAATAAGTTTCCAAATTCAATTATGGCTTTGATAAAATTCTTGCTTTTCTGAATAAGGCTGACACAAATTTCGATTTTCTCTTAAGTCCAGAGGGGTCCCCCCCTTGGAAATTTTGGTTGGAATTCAACATTTTGAAGAAGGGCACAAATAAATAAACCAATAAATTTCTCAATTTTAAAGTGAAATTAGAGTCTTCCAGAAGTTTTTTTTATCAAAACCGATGAGTTAAGCGGTTTTGCTAATTTTTTTAAGAATTTTATTAGATAAATACATTCATTATTTCGACACTGATTTTTCATTTGGGCCTAACTGACATTTTCGGTTTCTCTTCATCGATCCTCTCTTTGTGTTATTGCAGACTGTGCATTGAGTTTTCCCAACTTTGTTTAGTTGAAATGCGAAGGAGACGACTACATCTTGCTATAGAAACAAAAAGAATAATGATTTGGTTTGTTTTGGTCAAGTATTAGCGAAAGAGAGAGTCGACGAAGAGAAACCGACCAAGTCAGTTGGGCCCTTATGAAAAATCATTGTCGATTTATCAACTCCACCCATGGACCACCATTGACGAGTCAACGAGCACAGTGACAAAAGAAGAAAATGAGATTTATTCCCGTTCTAGAGTATTCTCAGGATTCAGGAACACTTCGGCTTATGGCCGGAAAAAATGTTGAGAACATATTCGACGAGAAAGGCACTATCACCACTAGGTGGATTAATCTGGGTTTTTTTCAACTATGTGTCCAGCTTTGAAACAAGAGCCGGAAAAGTCAAATAGAATTCCCCAGTCTGGCAATAACACAAGTAACACAGGCACTAATGAAGTGAAACATCGCCAAATCGTGTTCTTCTCACTCAAATCATTCACTTCTTCAATGGCAATGGTCAATGTATTGCCATAGTGATGATGACGTCTTCCCATTACTCAATCAACGCGCAAACACACGATGGATGATGATGTATCCGGCCATGGTGGCAAGGCCACTCAATTAACAAGGCGTCGGTTGATGCCAAAAACATGCTCCGCGCTATTCCGTTCGCGATCATGGTTCAATACGAAATATGTATATTCATCAATCGCTTTTTCCATATTCATCACGTGCCAATCAAAACGGAAAATTCAGTTGCTTTAGCTCATACTCTATCATAATATACTCTGTACCTCAATTTGTTAGTAGAGCTTAGCTGGAATGGATTGAACAGAGTGGTGCTCGGCACTAGCGTAAAGATACCATACAACCAAAAATGTAATATAAAGTTATTCTCACGAAATTGGAAACAATTCTATTTCCCTGGTTCCAAGTTGCAAAATTATCTCGAATGAAATGATGAACCCACCGTTACATACTGTTGAATAAATGAATCAGTGGATACATCTACGCCCCCAAAACATGGAAAACACTCACCCCTTCATTAGAAAATAGCATCAAATTTGCTACCGATGATAGCATTCAATTTTCCACCGGGAGGGATCATTATCCACTCCCAAAGCCCATCTATACAGAACGGTTTCACCACCATTCGTTGTTTCTAACACTGCCTGTTCGAAGAACACAGAACATCCAACGGTGACGACAATGGAACCAAACGGTGTGGTGGCGACGGCGACGTGGTAGACCGAGGAGAGATAAAAGATTGTATTATGAAATAATAATGAATACCAATTTTAGCCAATTGTGATGATGCCTTTAGTATTTCTCCCACGGGTCCGGGATCAGATTTTCTATCGATGCGATGGATTGAGATGGGAGGTGGCAGAGCTGTGAACTTGGAAGTCAACTGTTGTTGGAAGCTGGATGATGGGAAAGTGCCTGCTGGCTATCTGTAGTATTCGGTTCGCAACGAATGGACTGGAATAGAAGAAACAGGACTGGCTTCAGGGTTTTTCTTAAACTTTATTGAGTAGAACTTAAAAATAAATGGAGATAACAGTAAGCGTAAAGTGCCCGCAAAATGGATAGGGTTGCGTATGCGTCACAACATTTTGACAGTTTTTCCATGAGAAAACCGTATAAGAAACGCATACTCCACGGAACAGACGCTATCTGCTCCAGGCTCAACTTCACCAAACAGCGTATGTAACAAAATCAATGAACGGATACAATCGATGTTGAAGTTCACTGTCCCCATAGCATCTTATACATTGATCATCTCAAACAAGTTTTTGATAATCTCACCATCATAACCGGAATGGACATCAGAACTCCGGACGATGTCCAATCGCTATACAGCACTCTAAAAGCAGAGGACGAATTCGGACTGGCCTTACCAGAGTGGACCAAAGACTACTACCCGGACAAACTGCTTCCACTGACCACCTTCGGCTACGTGCTAAACGTCTACAACGACGAGCTAAAAAGGCTCAAAGGTGGCCCATTCCTAAAGAAGACCATTTCCGAGTGGGAAGCCGTGATGGCTTCCGAAGTAACCCCGGCGAAGAACAAGAAAATGTTCCTCTACGCCGGGCACGATTCTACGGTGGTCAACATCCTTTCGGCCTTCAATGTGTGGAAGGAGCAAGTGCCGGGCTACGCCATCATGGCACTGTTCGAACTGTACAAGAACCGGCGGACAGCCGAGTACTCGGTGAGAGTCTACCAGAAGAACGTCGGAGAACTGCCGATTAGCTTGGAGATTCCCGGCTGCAGTAAGTACTGCCCGGTGGAGAAACTGAAAAAGCTACTGGACAGTCATGTGCCGACCGATATGGCCGTGCTCTGTAAGGCCCATTCCGCCGGGTTCGAAGAGCCACCTCCCAGTGGGCCTTGAATCTTATAGAGGGTAGGGTTAGGTTAGCTGATAAGTATTTAAGATACAATAGGCTCTAGTGTGAAATGTGATTTTAATGTTTTTAAGATTATGAGATTTTTAAGGTTAAAAAAAAAAAAAAAAAAAAAAAAAAAAAAAAAAAAAAAAAAAAAAAAAAAAAAAAACGTGCGTGTGATGCGACCATGCCTAGGAGAGTCCACCCTAGAAATGGGAGGCCACCGGCTTACTGGTGGACCGACGCGATTGCGGACCTGCGCCGCGCCTGCCTACGGGCTAGGCGGCGGATGCAGCGAGCACGATCAGAGGAAGAGCGAAACGAACGGCGGGTGGTGTTCGCCGCTGCAAAAGCCGCGCTTAAGACCGAGATAAGAGCAAGCAAAAAGGCCTGCTTTGAGGGTCTCTGTCAGAGTGCCAATACGAACCCGTGGGGTGACGCCTACAGGATCGTTATGGCCAAGACGAGAGGTGTGATGGCTCCTACAGAGCAATCTCCAGAGATGTTGGAGGGGATCATTGGAGGACTTTTTCCGCGTCATGATCCTAGTCCTTGGCCTCCTTTCGTAGGACAGCCGGGGACTGGGGCTGGCGATGAGGAAAGGGTCACCGATGTGGAACTTGCGGGGATAGCTAAGTCCCTTAGCGTAGGTAAGGCCCCAGGTCCGGACGGAGTTCCGAACTTGGCCTTAAAAGTAGCTATTGCAGAGGCTCCCGAGATGTTCAGGTCTGCTATGCAGAAATGCCTGGACGAGGGAGTTTTCCCAGAAGCTTGGAAGAGGCAGAGCCTGGTACTATTGCCAAAGGCGGGGAAACCACCCGGAGACCCGTCGGCATATAGACCAATATGCTTGATTGACACGGCGGGGAAGGTGCTCGAAAAGATCATCCTCAATAGAATGTTGCGGTTCACCGAGGGCGAAAATGGTCTTTCGAGTAACCAGTACGGCTTCCGGAAGGGGAGGTCCACCGTAGACGCTATCTTGTCGGTTACAAAAACCGCCGAGAAAGCACTCGAGCCTAAGAGGAGGGGAATTCGCTTTTGCGCGGTAGTGACTCTGGATGTAAGGAATGCGTTTAATAGCGCCAGCTGGTCTGCTATTGCCGATGCGCTCTTGCGTCTGGGGATACCGGAGTACCTGTACAAGATTCTCGGAAGTTACTTTCAGAATCGTGTACTAGTCTACGACACGGAGGTGGGTCGGAAGTGCTTTCACATAACCTCAGGAGTCCCGCAAGGTTCCATCCTGGGTCCGGTGTTATGGAATGTCATGTACGACGAGGTGTTGAGGTTAGAGTATCCAGTGGGAGTGGTGATTGTCGGATTTGCCGACGACATTACGCTCGAAGTCTACGGTGAAACGATCGAGGAGGTAAAGTTGACTACCAACCACTCGATTAAGGTTGTGGAGGCGTGGATGCGGTCCAGGAAACTGGAGCTGGCTCACCACAAGACAGAGGTGACGGTTGTTAACAACCTGAAGTCGGAGCAGCAGACGGAGATCAGTGTAGGAGACTGTACTATCCTGTCAAAGCGCTCCGTCAAACACTTGGGCGTGATGATCGACGATAAGCTTACCTTCGGTAGCCACGTCGATTATGCCTGTAAAAGAGCCTCCACAGCTATTGCGGCACTGTCCCGGATGATGTCCAATAGCTCTGCGGTGTACGCCAGTAAGCGCAAGCTTCTGGCTAGTGTTGCTACATCCATACTTAGGTATGGCGGCCCGGCGTGGGGCACCGCGCTAAGTACTAAATGCTACCGACGGAAGCTGGAAAGTACTTACAGGCTTATGTGCCTGAGGGTTGCGAGCGCGTACCGCACCGTGTCACACGACGCTCTCTGCGTCATTACTGGTATGGTGCCTATCAGCATTCTTATCAGTGAGGACATGGAGTGCTTCGAAATGTGCGGCACAAGAGGCATACGCAGGACTGTCAGAATGGCCTCTATGGTCAAATGGCAGCGCGCGTGGGACAGTTCCACCAAAGGAAGGTGGACCTATAGGTTGATACCGAGGGTAGATAGTTGGATTAATAGGCGCCATGGGGAAGTCACATTCCACCTGACACAGGTCCTTACAGGTCATGGTTGCTTCCGACAGTATCTACACCGTTTCGGGCATGCGGATTCTCCCGAATGCCCAGTGTGCAATGGTTCAGAGGAAACGGCGGAACACGTTTTGTTCGTGTGCCCGCGTTTTCGCACAATGCGTGACCGCATGCTTGCCACATGCGGGGAGGACACAACTCCGGACAACTTGGTCCAGAGGATGTGTAGGGATGAGTTTGGCTGGAACGCCGTTTCAACGGCTATTACCCACATCGTCTGGGAGCTACAGAGGAGGTGGCGCGTGGACTCGGAGAATGGCTAGTCCAGATGCAGTACAAGAGGTGGTCCAGGGGTTCGGAGTCGGCTTCGTAGGTCATACCGGTGCCCTGCGGTCGAGACCGACCCTTACAACGATTAAGTGGCCGCGGAGAGGAAGTCCCGGTAGCGGTGCTGTCGTGGCGTCGGTCTACTGGGTTGGATCCAAGCCCGCGGTTGGAAAGGGGTCCCGGCAAGGGTCGGGGAGGTGGAGACCCTGCCGTCAGCAACCTACGGATGCATCTGATAGGGCCTGAAGGGTAGTGATACCCTTCCTTTGCGGGCAGGTCAGATCGGGTTGCATGTGGGCATCAGTTCTTGATGTCCGCTCAGCAGTAGGGCGCGGGCGGGGTTGACTCTGCCCGCCTTCCGAGGACAAAGGGAGTGGCGAGGACCACTCGGGAAACTGGCTAAGCGCCAGCATGCTACCGTGATGGACTCTCCAAAGCGAGTCATCGATGTTCGTTGCTGCAGGCTACGCAGCTAACCTTGTGGGTGCGATGTGCACTAGCCCCTCTCTGAAGCAATACCTTCTTGGTGGTTCCGGAGAGACGTAGGGTTTGGCGACCATAGGAATGGTTTAGTGGGTACGAGGAGAGAGTAGTCCTGGATTTTACTTTTGTTGTAGAAGACGGCCTGTCAGACCTACACTACCCTAACCTTCTGTTAGGGTGTCTGTTGAGCAGATTATCCCCCTATGGTTTAGAAGAAAAAAAAAAAAAAAAAACAAGTTTTTATGGTAGTTAAATTAAAATTTAGCAGCTTTCGATTTTTATTTTTTTTTACTTACGGTGTTTGATAAACTTAGGATTAAAAGGTAGTTAATGAAAGATATGAAACAGAATAAAACAGATAAAAATTAGAGATTAGTAATTAGAGGATAGATAAAAGTTAGAATATGATAGAGTTGATAGAAGAGATAAAAAAGAAGAGACAAAAAGAGAGAGACGAGATAGTAGAAATAGAACTGATAAAGAGATTTAAGAGATAGAGAGAATAGAAGGGATAGAAAAGATACAAATATTGAAGAAATAGAGATAAAGTAGATAGAAGAAATAGAAGAGATATAAGTGATAGAAGAGATATAAAAAAACAGGAGAGATAGAAAAGATAAAAGAAAAAACGATACATTAGATATAGAGGACATAGAAAAGATAGAATACAAGAAGAGATAGAAGGAACAGAACAAATAGTAGACATAAAAGAGACAGAAGGTATAAAAAAGTTAGTAGAGAAAAAAAAGGGATAGAAGAAATAGAACCGATTAAGAGATAGAAGAGATTGTAAAGATATAAGAGATAGTGTTGTGACGCCGCACATTTTGAACCGGTCTAAAATATGAACCCGTCTAGCCACAACATAACTGCAGCATGACAGTTCTCGCGCGGTAGTAGTGGTAGGTGAAATAAGAGGTGAAAGTAGATGAATGAGGTGCGAGTAGAATTCGATAAAAACAACGGAATTTCGCCATCGTAAAAGTAGGAAAAGAAAATCAGTTTAGAGTTATTGAAGTTATTTAAAATTTATTTCGGTAACCAAATTACACTAATTGGTGCTTCCGTAAGTTGTGGTAGTGCGGTGTAAACTGATATACAAAGTCCGTAAGTTGAAACCTGTAGAGAAAAAAGGTAAATTATTAGTGAAACTTAGCAAATACTTACCTGGATTTCTCCCACTAGCTGTGCAAATACCGGTGCTTGGTATGCCCCGAAACAGGGGAAAATAACCAGGAAAGCTGCCGTGCCAGTGGGTTATATCCATCCGCGCAACATACCGATTAGGGTAACGGCCCCAATTATAGTCCAACCAGAGAATTGAGAAAAGAAGTCGTGGCAAGGAAACCATTTAATTGTAAGTTGTTAGTAATTTTAGTCTGTGTTGTGAATTATGTTTATTGAATTTTGTTAATAAATTTCAGTTTAAGCGTTGCTACAAAAAACTTGACCCGCTCTAAAAACCTGGTCTCCCTCTCGGGAACAGATAGAGAGAATAGAAGGGATTGAAAAGATACAAATAATTGAAGAAATAGAAGAGATAAAATAGATAGGAGAGATAGAAAAGATAGAAGAGATAGAAGAGACCCAAGTAACAATTTGATGCTGTACAAACGTTTCTCCAACTATATTAAATCAGCCCGCATTTGAAGAAAAGCTGAGCACAAGAGGTACAATACTTTATTCAGCTCCTAAACATCTGATTATGGTGATTTCATTCAATCTTTTGCTGACTTGAGGTTCATTGGAAGGCTGATTTAAGGCTTAATCAGTTATCAATTAAATAAATTATTTGCGTAACAATAAAATAAAAGCACTTTCGTGAGCCTATTTTTACCATTAGCTGCGTCTATTTCCAGAAGAGGTGTTTAGAAATGTATTAATTATTCTGAGGGATAACTAGGAATGGAACTCTGACCTCCTGATTAATAGTTACTCACCTTGGCACCTACACCACACACAACTGTATACATATCCTCGAAAACAAGAGCATTACTTGTTGTATCTGAATAGTCAAGAACATTAGTTAAACTAAGTTTGTATTGCGGCTGAAGAAGCGATGTGGACTTCACGGAAACATGCTTGGGTCAGCTGTCAAAAAATATTTGATTAAAGGTTGAACATCAGATGATTAATTCTGCAAAGCATGTTTCAAAGCTGGTTATTCAGATGAATAATCCATCTATACATCCTATCCAACTTGATATTCAGCCATCTATGTATTAAACATGCCATTCTACATATCAATATTCAGCTGTCATTGTGTCCAGCCATTGACACCATTAACCAGCCATTGTTCAGCAAATGCTCTCACTGTTCAGCATTCATTGTTACTTGGGGATAGAAGAGATATAATAAATAGAAGAGATAGGGGTCTCCAGTTAGTCTAGTGGTGTAGGCTGTGGATCGCCAATCCGGAGACGACGGGTTCAATTCCCGTTCCGGTCAGGAAAATTTTCTTAAAACACTGGGCATAGTGTATCATTGTACTTGTTGGGTGTTCGGACTTCTTATAGCATGACCCGTTTTTGCATATGCATGAGTCAGCTTTATAGCTGTAAATGTATTCGATTTTAATTATGTTTAAGTTCATTTTTGTTTTGTGTTTTTACATTTCTTGTCCTGAATGTGTTTTGGAAACTGTCGAACAATTTTAACTAGGATAACTAATTCAACAAAATAGTTTTATTCAACGTATTAGCTTTCAACGTGTTCTTTGTGTATAGTTATATATGTAGGCAGGTTAATTCAATTCGCTGTCAAAAACAATGTATTGGCTCATTCGCTGCTACTGTTTGCGGTGCGTGGATCAAGTGACCCTGTCGCACCGGAGTGCTGAGTTTTCGTCGTTCGGAACAGTACTTGACTCACAATATACAAATTCATGCAATGGAAGAAAGCCCTTGCATTAACTTTCTTTTTGCATCACGTTAGCAGCAGCTTGCTGACGTAGTGTGCGGTTTAGGTAAAAAATTACCCTAATGCCAAAGGATGGTTGATAACTGTGGAAGTGATCAAGGAACACTAAGTTGAAGCGAGGCAGGCCAAGTCCCAGTGGGGATGTACAACCAGAAAGAAGAACAAGAAGAGATAGAAGAGATAGAAAATATAGAGAAGATAGAAAAGATAGATTAATAAGAAGAGATAGAAAAGATGGGCGAAATGGAATAAATAAAAGAGTTATAAGTGATAGAAGAAACAGAAGAAATAGAAGTGATAGAAGAAATAGAAGAGATAGGAAATATGGAAGAGATAGAAAAGATAAATGAGATAGAAGAGACAGAAGAGGTAGGAGATATGGAAAAAAATACAAGCGAAAAGAGATTGAAGAGATACAAGAGATAACAAAAATTGAAGTGATAGCAAAGATAGAAGAGATAGAAGAGATAGAAGAGATAGAAGAGATAGAAGAGATAGAAGAGATAGAAGAGATAGAAGAGATAGCAGAGATAGAAGAGATAGAAGAGATAGAAGAGATAGAAGAGATAGAAGAGATAGAAGAGATAGAAGAAATAGAAGAGATAGAAGAGATAGAAGAGATAGCAGAGATAGAAGAGATAGAAGAGACAAAGGGAGATAGAAGAGATAGAAGAGATAGAAGAGATAGAAGAGATAGAAGAGATAGAAGAGATAGAAGAGATAGAAGAGATAGAAGAGATAGAAGAGATAGAAGAAATAGAAGAGATAGAAGAGATAGAAGAGATAGCAGAGATAGAAGAGGTAGAAGAGACAAAGGGAGATAGAAGAGATAGAAGAGATAGAAGATATAGAAGAGATAGAAGAGATAGAAGAGATAGAAGAGATAGAAGAGATAGAAGAGATAGAAGAGATAGAAGAGATAGAAGAGATAGAAGAGATAGAAGAGATAGAAGAGATAGAAGAGATAGAAGAGATAGAAGAGATAGAAGAGATAGAAGAGATAGAAGAGATAGAAGAGATAGAAGAGATAGAAGAGATAGAAGAGATAGAAGAGATAGAAGAGATAGAAGAGATAGAAGAGATAGAAGAGATAGAAGAGATAGCAGAGATAGAAGAGATAGAAGAGATAGAAGAGATAGAAGAGATAGAAGAGATAGAACAGATAGAAGAGATAGAAGAGATAGAAGAGATAGAAGAGATAGAAGAGATAGAAGAGGTAGAAGAGATAGAACAGATAGAACAGATAGAACAGATAGAGCAGATAGAAGAAATTGAAGAGTATTAGCAAGGGCGAAGAACGTCAAGTTGTTCATAAAAGGCTAACCACAAACGCCCCCAAGCAAATTAAAGAATTGAAAATTGAAGTACAAATTGGATTAGTGAATTATTTGTTGTGTTTCTTTTATTTTGGAAAATTGTAATAGGGTGACAAAGGGTATTATCGGCAGGTTTGTTCTCTTCGTCAAGGGAGGTTTTTGTGGGCCAAATTGCCTGAAATTTGGGCACATTACTCAGCTTGGTTGGGAAGGATTTGAGATCAACAGGTTCGAAAAAAAACCCCCGTGACGAAGAGAACAATACTGCCGAAAATACGTAAGTTCCCCTATGTTGTCCACAGTCCCATGGTGTTCTATTGGAACCTTATTTTGTGCCATGGAATGGGAGTGTATGAATTAAGTCAGGGCTTTAAAACTTAGCTCCCGAAAATAAGTCTTGCTCCTGGGCATTTGAGATGGTGCCAAGCAAAGGGTGTTGTTTCAGGGGATTTCAGCGGCCTTTTTTCTGCGTTTAGACAATTTTCGTTGAAGTTTCAATTGGAAAACGGAAATCCCACGGACATTCAAACAGTATTTTGGGAATTTCTGGGACGTTACAAGGAGTTTTGATGGTGATTCAAGGGTGATTCAGGAGCCTTCAAAGATTGTTACAGGGCATTTCTGGGGTGGTCAAAGGTATTTCAGTGAGTTTCAGGGGGTTGAGAGACGTTTTCAGGGCTCTATGAGAGGTTCTGGAGGAGTTTGATAGCATTTTAGAGGCGCTTAAAGGAATTTTCAAGGGCGTTTCGGGTTTCAGTGGCTTTTCAAATTGATATCAAGGGTTTGAAGGGCGGTGTGGAAGATTATTGAGGTGTGAGGAGCGATTCAAGGGTTTTCAAGGGGTTTCATGTTTTTATTTGCTGGAAAGGTCTCAGGAGCCTGTTCAAGTCGTTTTTAGGGGATGAATAAACATTTTAGTGGGTTTTAGGGGGTCTCAGGAGCCTTTCATGGGCGTTGATACCGTTGGTACTCCCTGAAAACCTCTTAAGCGCCCCTGGGACCTCAGGTCCCCCACTAAACCTCATTTGACTCCAGGAGCGATTCCTGATGCCCCATGAAGCGCCCCTCACACCACCTAGATCGCCCTGAAACTCCATGCGACCCACTGAAAAGCACCTGAGAACCCTTAGAGTACCTCCGAGACCCCCTCGTACGCCATTGAGGTCCACTAAAAAGCCCCTGAGACAATGTGGATCACATTTGAGACCCCTGGGATCTCTTGAAACGCTCATGGGCATTTTTTTATTATCGTACAAATTGGGCCGAAGGGTCTCAGGTTTTCATGAAACTTTTTCCACAGGCAGGGCTCATCAATAAATGAATAAAAAAAAAATTGAGAAAAATTCAGGGTCCCCAATTTTCCTTGAAAATCTCAGGTGGAAATTTATTATTTTCTCCTGACACTACTTAGGGGCTGTCCATTAATTACGTAAGGGATTTTTTGCGATTATCCGACACCCCCTCCCCTCCTAATAAGATTTTTTGTATGAAAACCCAAAAAAAATGTATGACGCGTAAGATTTCTCAACCCCCCCCCCTCCTCCCTCTATAAACCCTTACGTAATTAATGGACGGCCCCTTACTTTGGAAAATCATAACTCAAGAACAAAGCATCGTAGAAACAAAGTTTTTTTTAGAAAATGAAAGCAAATTTTTCTAGAAATCAGAAAAAATATGAACTGGACAAAGTTTTTCACAAAATTTTCCACAGTTGAGAAAATTCGTTAAGAAAAACCGGAAAAACTATGCCCGAACTCGTAGCAAATTTTCAAAAAATATTTTTGAGAAGGTAATTCCATGAGTTTGGGCATAGTTTTTCCGGATTTTCTTTATGAATTTTCTCAACGGTGGAAAATGTTGTGGAAAACTTTTTCCATTTCATATTTTTTTTGAATTCCTGAGACAATTTGCTTTCGTTTTTATGAAAAAAATTTGTTTCTACGATGCTTCGTTCTTGAGTTATGATTTTTCAAAGAAAAGGCTTTTATGACACATTTTGACATTTTTCAACAAAATTGGCCACAACTCGAAAACGAAAAAAAAGTGCATTCCAAAAATTTCAGCGATAGAAACTCATAAAATAACCTTCTCAAAAATATTTTTTTGAAAATTTTCCACGAGTTCGGGCATAATTTTCCGGCTTTTCTTTACAAATTTTCTCAACTGTGGAAAACTTTGTTCAGTTCATATTTTTTTTTGATTTATGAGAAAATTTGCGTACATTTTCTAAAAAACAAAACTTTGTTACTACGATGCTTCGTTCTTGAGTTATGATTTTTTAAAGTAAGCAATGTCAGATGAAAACAAGAAACTTCCACCTGAGTTTTCCGGGAAAATAGGCGACCCTGAATTTTTCTCATTCTTTTTTCTTCATTTATCCATGATCCCTGCCTGTGGAAAAAGTTTCATGAAAATCCTGGAGCCTTCGGCACAAGCCCGTACGGTAATAAAAAAAATCCCCTCATGAGAACCTCTGAATCGTCTTTGAGCCCCCTTTGAGACACACATGAGACCCCCTGGAACTACCCTGAAACTCCTTGAGACTTCCTGAAGCACTTTGCCCCCCCCCCCGTCCCCCTGAAATGCTCATGAAATCCCCTGATTCACCATTGAGGGAATCGCAGGAACCTGTTTAGGACAGTGAAACCACCTGGTACCCTCTGAGACCTCCTGAAGCGTCTCTGAGACCTCCAGGTTCCACCCTGAAGCCTCATAAAACGCTCCTAAGACCTCCTAAAACGCCCCTGAAATCCCCTGAAGCTCCTTGAGAACCCCATAACCCACCATAAGACTCCCTGAAACGTCCATGAGACACTCTGGAACGCCTCTTAGACCCCTTGAAGTAGGTATGCCAGATAATTTTTTGAAGAATCTGTATCCCTACTTTCAAAAATCTATATCCCATACAAAATAGTGGGCTTCGTGGCCGTGCGGTTAGCGGCGTCAGTCGTCTAGGCGTTTCGTAAGCCTTGGAGTGCGGGTTCGATTCCCGCTCTAGCAGGGAAAACTTTTCGTCAAACGGAAAATTCTCCATTGAGCCACTGGGTGTTATGTGTGCTGTCCGTTGTCTCGTGTATGTAATGTTCAGTCTGTGCAGCCTCTGGCTGAAGACGGTGTAGTGTCGTTTTTTTTTAAATTCGGTAGAAAGATCTGTATTCCATACTTTGAGACCTCCTGGAACGTAACTGAAACCACATAGGATTAGCTGAAACGCCTCTGATACTCCCTGAATCGTCCTTGAGACTTCCTAAAACTTTTCTGATACTCCATGTAACGCTAAATAAAATCAAACGTAAAAATTCCAACAATTGCTTCGGATAAAAATGTCTTCTTTTTTCCAAGAACCCTGTGAAAATGTTTATTCTTGTTTCACATTTTTATTATTGGAGTAAGCTTTTGTGGCGCCTAAAATGTGGGGGTCAGGCCCCCATGGACCCCCCTAAATCTTGCCCTGCCCATAAATTCCAAGAGAATGCATCAATCAGACTCTGTTTCTGAGATAAAATTTACTCGAAAATTTTCAAGAAGCATTTCTCAAAAGTTAATGGTAAACTGGAAGATGCAAATTGTCCTTTTTTTGAGTTCACAAATGCTCATGCAAAATTTATAATAAAACAAAAATTACAAAACAAGCTGTTTCATTAATTTCAAATGGAAATACTCACCCATTAAAAGAGGATCCGACTCTGCCATCAGCGTGGAAGGTATTGTTTTGCATTGGCTTGCTTTCGCTCCACCCTGTGCCTTTCATATTAAAGGTTAGGCCGGAAAGCGTGAAATATCTCCGATCTGAATCGTGCTCCTTCTCTTCGTGTTGAAAAGTGCTGCGCTACACCCGGTAGCACAAGTCCAGCTTGTGTTTGGGAGTACTACTGTTCAAGGACCAAGGAAGCCGTTCTCGTTGAGGAAAGTGGTGTAAAATGCAATGTTATAGAGTGATCCATGCAATAGTTCTAAGCCTATTTGGTTTTAGTTGCGTTCTCAAAACCGGGTTAAAACTCCATAAGCCTAAAACACGAATAAATGTACCATTTCGACTCGATATTTTTTAATTTGAATGAGAATGACGCTGGATTTTGTGAAACATTTTCTTTTGCATCAACACATAAACTTTTTTCTTCGCTTATCTTTTGAAAAGGACGTATGAAAAAAAACCTTATTTTCTTCTTAAAAAAATGGAACTCTAAACGAATTGTAGGATTGAAACGATGTATTCGAAGATGTTTCAGGATATTTTAAGGATATTTATAAAAAATATACACTGAGATTAATATATATCGCAGTTAAATGTCATGTAGTTGAATTTTTTGAAAATTTTTCTTCCTTTCTTTTTTAGAAAACTGACCTTTTGCCTTCAAAATTTGCCAAACGAATTTTTATCTTTCATTAGTTACCAAAACAAGCAGATCTTGAATTACAAAAATTGATTTTGCGTGCAACTTCTTAAGAAAATAATACATGGAGTGGCAAATTTCACCACTCACCCCTACCAACCGGAAAACCGCCAAATGGAGACCGTAGTTGCCGTTGTGCCAACCCGCCGCAGCACAGAGGTAGCCAACGGCAAAGTTTCTCTGAAATGTGGTTTTTGCAGATGAGGATGCGATGTTGGATTCTTGGTTTGTGATGCTGGTTGGTTGGTATAGGACGCTCTATCTAGCACCCCATGGACTCATTTGCAGATTGTGAATTTTCAGCCTTGGGTTTTGTAAGTTCGTCCAGTTGTCGGTGGTTTTCAAGTGGTCTCTAGAGGGCATTGTCATGCTCGGTCAAGTGCTCGGTTGTTGAAATTGAGAGAAATTTGATAAAAGGGTTGCGGTAAGAATGATGACTGTATTGAAAAAAGTAAATATAAAGAGCATATTGGATATAAATTTTATTTCTGGTAGTTGGATTTCATAATGATAGATGGAGATTGTTTTATTCGTGTGTTGAAACGCCAAGTAAAACTTCCTTAAGGAAACAGGTACAATCCTAACGATGCTGAATTCATCATCACAGTACCAATCAAATGCTCATTATCAGGGAAAACTAGCTGGCCTAGTCACAAACGCCAGTCCACCCAACCCAAGTCAGTCCCAGACAGCTAACAACAGTTATCAAGCAAGCAGTACAGTCAGCAATCAGGGCTCGTCAGTAGTGGTTGATAATGATTCTCGACCGCGCGCTGGCTGGCTGACGAAGAGGGCGGACGAAAATGGAGCTAAATGAGTGTGATAATTAAAAGCATCCATTAGGGGCAAAAAGCGCGCTGCGAATGATGGGTCCTCCAGTTGGTCTACTAGGAACAATGTGACCATTATCAGAGCGTCCAACTATAGGTACCAACGTATAGTTTCAATTGCGTTGTGGTTGAGGTGTATGGGTTGGAAGGCACGACGCGACGGGGCGTTTTGTAGGCGCACGTTATCAAACATAAATGAATGGATCGTACTTTACGATCCATTTAACCGATTCAGATTGGCCGATTAGTACCGTTGGTGGAGTGCTTTGTGAATACGCTTTTGTTTTTGAGCGGATTGCATTTTGAAAATGTTACAAATTATCCATTAACGATTTTTTAACTTGAATCACGTCACCATGAACAGTTTTCTATTAGTTCGCATTAAGTGGCTCGTAGACTATATCGAGTATAGTAGGACCTATGAAGTCATATTTTTATGCAAAGTTGCTCAGGTTATTGAAACCACCAATTTAACTTGATTTTGCACCCGAAATTTAAAAACATACCATAGTTCACTTTTTGACTTTCTCGTACACCAAGGTGTTTCGAAAGGAAATATTTTCCCTCCAGAAACAAAAATTTGATACAGCTTTCGGAGGGGTCAAGTCTTATATACCAATCGACTCAGTTAGACGAGTTGAGATGGGGCAGCAGGGACGGATGTCCTGGGGCCTGACGCACCCCCCCCGCTTGCGAGTCAGCCGCGTAGTTGCCGGCTAAGAATAGGACTACTAACCCCAATTCAAGGTGTCAAGCGACCCGTGCCGAGGAATGAGTGATCGAGGGGGTGAAAAAGATGCTCGATCTTTAACGGAGCCTGTGGGGCACCTGGGCACCCCCCACAGTAAGCTGTCCCTTACCGCGTTAATGCAGAGCTCTGGCGTGGTGGACATTCTTTCTCGTGCGACTCGTGGGAATAAAATATGAGTAACAAACCAATACAGAAATCAAGTGTAGCAGGTAGTAGTGGTGGGATCAACCCCTTCGCAAGAAGCGGGTTGATGAGATCTCCGACAAGGAGAAGTGAGGAGATAGGCGCTGGGAGTTGCGTACGCAGCTCAAGCGTGGGTGCTCCAGTCCACTTCCCGGCAAGCCAGCCGGTGGAGGTTATGGACGGAGCGTGGTTGTTGAGGGCCGTCAACCGAGGATCCAAAGGACGGTCCGCAATAGAGGTGGCTGAGCAGCAGCTTGGCAAAATCATCGACTTTGCGTCCACTAAGTCGAATATAAGCAAGGACCTGAAAACGGCCTTGCTTCGACTTAGGGCGTCGATCGACGATGCCAAGCAGGAGCACGCGGCACTCGCGTTGCTGACTGCTGCAGCAGCGGAGCCTGCAAATGAGAAAGTGCCGAAGTTTACCCAAACGGAGGCCTTCTCCTTCGCAGGAAGTCCGAATAAGGCGGAAGCGACTGCTCGCGACAAACGGGGCAAGCAATCGCAGAAGCGGGCGAGGCAACCGTCAGGCGAGGAGCTGTCTGGCGGTGCCCGCAAGGCCAGGCGAATCATTACCCCGAAAGTCGGTAATAATGCCGGAAGGTCGGACCCCAGCCAGGGTTCCCGGAAAGCTGGGAAGGGTGGGCCTGAAAAGGCTGGCCCGTCCCGGAACGATGGGAACAAGGGGTTGCGACCGCTAGTGGGCCCTCAACAGCCACAGAGTAGGGCGATCCAAGGGGTGGACCCCCCTTGGACGAAGGTAGAGCGGAAGAGGAAGAAGAAGGCGAATCCGCAGGTAGTAGCGCAGGACGCCAAGCCAAGGCGTAGGAGGGCAGGTGCCAAGCGCGAGAAAGGCGACGCTATCGTCATCAAGACGGAACAGTCCAAGTACTCGGACGTCTTGAAGATGATGCGAAGCGACGCCAAGCTTGAGGGTCTTGGAGCCGACGTACGCAGTATTAGACGTACTCGTACGGGCGAGATGATCCTGGAGCTGAAGCGCCAGAAGGAGCACAAGGGCGCCGCCTATAAGAGGCTGGCAGAAGAGGTCCTTGGTGAGGGTGTGCAGGTGAGGGCTCTGACACATGAGGCGACTCTGAAGGTCAAAGACATCGATGAGATCACCGAAGTGGAAGAGCTCGTCACGGCACTGCGGCAACAGTGCGATGTGCAGGTGGCCGCCGCAGCCGTTAAGCTACGGAAAGGGCCAGCAGGGACACAGATAGCTTTGGTTCAGCTACCTGTGGCGGACGTCAAAAAGTCCGTTAAAGTAGGGAGCATAAAGGTGGGTTGGTGTGTATGTCACCTGACATTCCACGAGCCACCAGAGGTTTGCTTCAGGTGTCTGGAACCAGGACACAAGTCGTGGGACTGCAAAGGCCCCGACAGGCGCAAACTGTGCAGGCGATGCGGCGCTGAAGGTCATAAAGCCCAAAGCTGCACGAGTCCGCCCATCTGCATGATCTGTACCGGGAAATCCTCGAACAACAGACATCCGATGGGTGGTCCAAGGTGCCCGGCCTTCAAGAAAGCCGCAGTGAACAACAAATCACAGTGCAGGTAACGCAGCTGAACCTGAACCACTGTGATGCGGCTCAGCAACTGCTTTGTCAGGCAGTTTCTGAGTGGGAGACGGATATCGCCATCATATCGGACCCATACCGAGTACCCGCCGGCAACGGCAACTGAGTCGCGGATGGGACCAGAAAAATGGCGGCGATATGGACGACGGGTAAATACCCCGTTCAGGAGTTGGTGTCTACTACCTATGAGGGCTTCGTGGTCGCCAAAGTAAACGGGGTCTTCTTCTGTAGCTGTTATGCGCCTCCGCGGTGGCCGATCGAGCAGTTCACGCAAATGCTGGACCGCTTAACGACCGTGCTAACAGGGCGAAGGCCGGTGGTAATAGCGGGCGACTTTAATGCCTGGGCCGTGGAATGGGGAGTCGTTTCACAAACCAGCGGGGTCAGATCCTGCTAGAAACACTGGCCATCTTAGATGTCGACTTGGCTAATGTCGGTACCAAGAGTACCTTTAGTCGAAATGGAGCGGAGTCAATTATTGACGTGACCTTTTGTAGTCCTGGCCTAACAAGTAGTTCGAACTGGAGGGTAGATGATGGCTACACTCACAGCGACCACCTGGCGGTTCGCTACAGTATCAACTACAATAACAGCAGACAGCGGATAGAAGAAGAGGCGGCTAGGCCAAGGCCAAGCCCTCGCAGGTGGAAGACATCATACTTCGACGAAGGGGTATTTAGGGAGGCGCTCCGCCGTGAGCGAAACTTAATCGGTTTAGACGGCGACGAGCTGGTAGCGGTGCTCTCACGTGCGTGTGATGCGACCATGCCTAGGCGAGTCCACCCTAGAAATGGGAGGCCACCGGCTTACTGGTGGACCGACGCGATTGCGGACCTGCGCCGCGCCTGCCTACGGGCTAGGCGGCGGATGCAGCGAGCACGATCAGAGGAAGAGCGAAACGAACGGCGGGTGGTGTTCGCCGCTACAAAAGCCGCACTCAAGACCGAGATAAGAGCAAGCAAAAAGGCCTGCTTTGAGGGTCTCTGTCAGAGTGCCAATACGAACCCGTGGGGTGATGCCTACAGGATCGTTATGGCCAAGACGAGAGGTGTGATGGCTCCTACAGAGCAATCTCCAGAGATGTTGGAGGGGATCATTGGAGGACTTTTTCCGCGTCATGATCCTAGTCCTTGGCCTCCTTTCGTAGGACAGCCGGGGACTGGGGCTGGCGATGAGGAAAGGGTCACCGATGTGGAACTTGCGGGGATAGCTAAGTCCCTTAGCGTAGGTAAGGCCCCAGGTCCGGACGGAGTTCCGAACCTGGCCTTAAAAGTAGCTATTGCAGAGGCTCCCGAGATGTTCAGGTCTGCTATGCAGAAATGCCTGGACGAGGGAGTTTTCCCAGAAGCTTGGAAGAGGCAGAGCCTGGTACTATTGCCAAAGGCGGGGAAACCACCCGGAGACCCGTCGGCATATAGACCAATATGCTTGATTGACACGGCGGGGAAGGTGCTCGAAAAGATCATCCTCAATAGAATGTTGCGGTTCACCGAGGGCGAAAATGGTCTTTCGAGTAACCAGTACGGCTTCCGGAAGGGGAGGTCCACCGTAGACGCTATCTTGTCGGTTACAAAAACCGCCGAGAAAGCACTCGAGCCTAAGAGGAGGGGAATTCGCTTTTGCGCGGTAGTGACTCTGGATGTAAGGAATGCGTTTAATAGCGCCAGCTGGTCTGCTATTGCCGATGCGCTCTTGCGTCTGGGGATACCGGAGTACCTGTACAAGATTCTCGGAAGTTACTTTCAGAATCGTGTACTAGTCTACGACACGGAGGTGGGTCGGAAGTGCTTTCACATAACCTCAGGAGTCCCGCAAGGTTCCATCCTGGGTCCGGTGTTATGGAATGTCATGTACGACGAGGTGTTGAGGTTAGAGTATCCAGTGGGAGTGGTGATTGTCGGATTTGCCGACGACATTACGCTCGAAGTCTACGGTGAAACGATCGAGGAGGTAAAGTTGACTACCAACCACTCGATCAAAGTTGTGGAGGCGTGGATGCGGTCCAGGAAACTGGAGCTGGCTCACCACAAGACAGAGGTGACGGTTGTTAACAACCTGAAGTCGGAGCAGCAGACGGAGATCAGTGTAGGAGACTGTACTATCCTGTCAAAGCGCTCCGTCAAACACTTGGGCGTGATGATCGACGATAAGCTTACCTTCGGTAGCCACGTCGATTATGCCTGTAAAAGAGCCTCCACAGCTATTGCGGCACTGTCCCGGATGATGTCCAATAGCTCTGCGGTGTACGCCAGTAAGCGCAAGCTTCTGGCTAGTGTTGCTACATCCATACTTAGGTATGGCGGCCCGGCGTGGGGCACCGCGCTAAGTACTAAATGCTACCGACGGAAGCTGGAAAGTACTTACAGGCTTATGTGCCTGAGGGTTGCGAGCGCGTACCGTACCGTGTCACACGACGCTCTCTGCGTCATTACTGGTATGGTGCCTATCAGCATTCTTATCAGTGAGGACATGGAGTGCTTCGAAATGCGCGGCACAAGAGGCATACGCAGGACTGTCAGGATGGCCTCTATGGTCAAATGGCAGCGCGCGTGGGACAGTTCCACCAAAGGAAGGTGGACCTATAGGTTGATACCGAGGGTAGATAGTTGGATTAATAGGCGCCATGGGGAAGTCACATTCCACCTGACACAGGTCCTTACAGGTCATGGTTGCTTCCGACAGTATCTACACCGTTTCGGGCATGCGGATTCTCCCGAATGCCCAGTGTGCAATGGTTTAGAGGAAACGGCGGAACACGTTTTGTTCGTGTGCCCACGTTTTCGCACAATGCGTGACCGCATGCTTGCCACATGCGGGGAGGACACAACTCCGGACAACTTGGTGCAGAGGATGTGTAGGGATGAGGTTAGCTGGAATGCCGTTTCAACGGCTATCACCCATATCGTCTGGGAGCTACAGAGGAGGTGGCGCGTGGACTCGGAGAATGGCTAGTCCAGATGCAATATAAGAGGTGGTCCAGGGGTTCGAAGTCGGCTTCGTAGGTCATACCGGTGCCCTGCGGTCGAGATCGACCCTTACAGCGATTAAGTGGCCGCGGAGAGGAAGTCCCGGTAGCGGTGCTGTCGTGGCGTCAGTCTACTGGGTTGGATCTGAGCCCGCGGTTGGAAAGGGGTCCCCGGCTAGGGTCGGGGTAGGTGAGACCCTGCTGTCTGCAACCTACGGATGCATCTGATAAGGCCAGAAGGGTAGTGATACCCTTGCCTTCAGCAGGTCAGATCGGTTTGCATGTGGGCATCAGTTCTTGATGCCCGCTCAGCAGTAGGGCGCGGGCGGGGTTGACCCTGCCCGCCTTCCGAGGACAAAGGGAGTGGCGAGGACCACTCGGGAAACTGGCTAAGCTAATTTATGTGGGTTGGCTCTTTTCGGTGACATAAGAAAAAAGCAGCATAATTCGCGTTACGCGTTTCGGCTTACTACTCTTCAGCCCTCTTCAGACGCAACATGCTGAATGTGACCATCAGCTCGGTCTGTCACAGATAAACTGTTTATCTATGACAGACCGAGCTGATGGTCACATTCAGCATGTTGCGTCTGAAGAGGGCTGAAGAGTAGTAAGCCGAAACGCGTAACGCGAATTATGCTGCTTTTTTCTTATGTCACCGAAAAGAGCCAACCCACATAAATTAGTAAAATTCCACGGTGATCAATTCCGATCAGTAAAACTGGCTAAGCGCCAGCATGCTACCGTGATGGACTCTCCAAAGCGAGTCATCGATGTTCGTTGCTGCAGGCTACGCAGCTAACCTTGTGGGTGCGATGTGCACTAGCCCCTCTCTGAAGCAATACCTTCTTGGTGGTTCCGGAGAGACGTAGGGTTTGGCGACCATAGGAATGGTTTAGTGGGTACGAGGAGAGAGTAGTCCTGGATTTTACTTTTGTTGTAGAAGACGGCCTGTCAGACCTACACTACCCTAACCTTCTGTTAGGGTGTCTGTTGAGCAGATTATCCCCCTATGGTTTAGAAGGAAAAAAAAAGACGAGTTGAGATGATGTCTGTGTGTGCGTATGTGTACAAAAAAGTCACCTTATTTTAAGATAGTAAATATAAACCATTTTAAACAACCGATGGTTCATTCGACGGGGCATTTTGTCCCATTGATTCCATTTGAAAATGGTTCGGATCGGTTAAGCCGTTCCGGAGTTATGGCCATTTCGGCGTTCCGAAACGGTACCCCAGGAAGGTGTCAGATATGAAAACGCAGCAAACCCATTCATGCGATATATCAAATCGCGGCTTTAATCGGAAATCTGATGAACGATTCGTAAGAAAATAGATTCAGATCATATTGAAAACTACCTGTTGTGTTCCGGAATCGGTTCCGGATGTCCCGTCGGAAGTGGTTAAGCATGAAAATGATCCAAATCGCGGCTTTTTCTATAACCTGATGATCATGTTAGGTTCGGATCACATTTGAAACTATCGAATGTGTTTCAGAATCGATTCCAGGTGTCCCGCCGGAAGTAGCCAAGCATGAAATTAAGCCAAACCTATGCTTGTGACACCTCAAATCGCGGCTTTTTCGATAACCTAATGATTGGCTAGCAAGAAGTTAGGTTCGGACTATATTTGAAACTATCGGTTGTGATACTGAACCGGTTGCGGGTGTCCCGTCGGAAGTGGCCAAGCATGTAATTGGGCCAAACCTATGGTTGTGGCACATCAAATCGCGTTTTTTTTCAATAACCTGATGATCAGCTGGCAAGAAGTTAGGATCGGACCATATTTGAAACTATCGGATGTGTTAAGAAACCGGTTCCAGGTGTCCCGCTGGAAGTGACCCAGCATGAAAATGAGCCAAACCAATGCTTGTGACACATTTTTGAAATTACTGTTAGTGTTCCGGAACCGGTTCCGGGTGTCCCGCCGAAAGTGGTAAAACATGCTAGTCAATAATCAAATCGCGGCTTTTTCGATACTCTGATGATCGGCTAGCAAGAAAATAGGCTTGTATCACATTTTTTTTTTATATCACTAGTGTTCCAAAGCCGATTTTTCCCACTGAGTACAGTCATAAAACTGGCCCAAACGCAAAAATGACGGTACTCCCTAAAATTGTGCCTTTGGATTAATTGAGCAATCTGTAAATGATTCAGCTTAATTTATAAAATCTAAGCTGGCACAATTGAGTTGAATTTTGTATATGGGGTTTTCAAGTCTAATACATGAGACACTGGATTACCTCCAGTCCATCGCTAAGCACGCTGGATATAACGCTCGATTTGGCTCGATATTTGCATAGATGGTAGTTGATACTCAAAGGAACAAATTTGTAGAAGATCATGATACTTAATTTTGTTGTAGTTTCAGTCAACGAGGTAAAACGATGTCATGCGTGAGTTTTTCAGTGGCAATAAACGGCCAGCAAGAAAGCAGTAATGGATTCCAGGTGTCCCACCTGTTGTGACCACATATCAAAGTGAACCAGACCCGTGTATGTTAGTTAGTTAGCAAGAACACATACTCATGTCACATTGATTGATAGATTTGTCTTTATTAAAGGGCCTTTCAGCCCTTCCCGAGCAGAAGGGAATAGCAACAGCATAATATAATCTGTTATTTTGGAAAAATAACTGAGTAACGGAAAGAGTTATTTTCATGATATTTACATAACATATCCTGTTCTAAACTTGTCTGTCATAAGCGGCAAAATAACAAAAATTATAACAAAAAAATGTTCTTGGAAGACCTGTTTAATAACATGTTTTGTTAGTTTCAATAACAACTTAATAACAGTGATTTTTTAAAATATTTCAATTCAAATTTTGATATGAATAAGTGATTGATTACAATCTGAAAACAAAATTTGCTTTTTTTCTGTTGCGGATAGGAACTCCTCCAAAGTCCCATATGAATTCAATGGGATACGCAACAATAGCATCTATTGTTAAATGTTTCATTCATAATTGGGACGCTATTGTTGTCGCAAGCGATTTATTATCTAAAACAGAGAGAATCAATAGTTTTCGTTTATTTTCCAAACAACTTAATATGAAAAACTACTGACGTTTAGAAGCCCTTTATTAGGTGGTTCATAGTTTATAAGATTAATTTACATTATTACCTCATTGATTGACACATTTATCCAAGTGAATCTAAGTAGGATCGATGCAGTGGAATCAATAAAAATTAAATTGTCTAAAAATAATAATCAATAGAGTTCTTCTTCTTGATGACTTATTTTTTTACATTTTTGTCGAAAAAGTGTTGTTCGTCCTTGAATTCCACCAGTTGATCCAAAATGTTTCATAAAATGGCTAACACTCTATTACACTCTCTATATTCATATTCATACTTAACTGAAATTGGGACAAAAAAAAACAGGTATACTTTTCAAAGTGCTTATAAAACAAAAGACTGATAAGTTGACTCTGTCACAGTTGAAACGTAATGTCAGAAAGAAGAGGAACTGATGACAAAATAACATTTTTTCTAACAGTTCCTCACGGAATGATGTAAACAACGAAAATCTCGAATGGTGTAGTTTTGATTGCAAAGCTAGTTATGTTGTAATATTAATGATCAAATGTTTGTACAGTCTCAATGACACAATAATAACTGAACTTGTGCTACAACAAAATATGTTATTGATATGTAATTTGAAGAAAATATACCAAGAGCACGATCAAAACAAAATAAGATTGTTGAAAATGCTTTGACATCCATGTGCACAACAGAACACGTGCTCGATGAACAAATTGAGATTTGAAATTATGAAAAGAAATCCACGTACTCCGGTGAGACTCGAACTCACGACTCCCAATTCGCTAGACGGGCGCTTCTATTCCTTCAAGCTACGGAGTCACTCGACTATCTCCGTCGCCAGCAGGCCTAGAACTGAACTCGATTCCACAATCGCACATGGTTATCTTCTTTTCACAATCCAAACCCCCTTCGGATGGGATTATATGAACATCTAACACATTGTCTGTTGTGCACATGTATGTCAAAGCGAGAGAGGAAGTTATTTTTAATTGTCGAGAGCTTCGGGCACTGCCTCCCAATCACTTATTGGTATGGCAATTAGTGTGCAGTCGGACTCTCGACGGGTCAGTCCTCGGCCGACCGAATACGGTAAGGGTGACCGTAGCACCTTACAAATGTCAATTTCTTGATTTTGCTTTGGCTGACCAAGCCATGTGGGAAATTACACTGTTGAAAGGCCTGCTGGCGACGGAGATAGTCGAGTGACACCGTAGCTTGAAGGAATAGAAGCGCCCGTCTAGCGAATTGGGAGTCGTGAGTTCGAGTCTCACCAGAGTACGTGGATTTCTTTTCATAATTTCAAATCTCAATTTGTTCATCGAGCACGTGTTCTGTTGTGCACATGGATGTCAAAGCATTTTCAACAGTGTAATTTCCCACATGGCTTGGTCAGCCAAAGCAAAATCAAGAAATTGACAAAATAAGATTGCCCAACAGAACATGTTATGGAACGGTGATGACTTAATAAGTTAATAATAACAAACCGAGATATAAAAACAGGTTTTGTGATTCCGTTGTTATTATTTTGATATGTTCCTCTGCTCGGGTTGGCTGGTCTCATGTTACATTTGTTACTACCGACAATATTCCATAACGAGTTCTAGGTGCCCCGCCGGATTTATGGAAGTTAAGGTGAAACGGGACGCCGTGTTATTTTTCCTATCTTGCCTCTCTTTCTAACAATTTGCCTCGCGATTTTGAAGATGGTAATCTCGAGTTCTATCACACTGAAGATGCTGAAAAACAATCAGCATATGCACGGCAAGTGAGCATACACAGTGATAAGTTTTTGTTGCAAAATATGAAGTAGAATCTGAGATTACCATCTTAGTAGCAACAGAGCAATGGCGGATATTTCCCCGACCGTCCCGTCCGCCCTTAACAAATCAATGCAATCGATACATCAAATAAGTTTTGAACGGAGTAAAATTGACAAGAAACTCATGAGTACACATTTGATGAGAAAGGCACTATCGTCACTAGGTGGATTAATCAGGGTTTTTACTAAGTAAAAAAACCGTGTTAAGTACTGTTTCTTTTAATTCCACTAAGAATTTGCATCATTTGACAGATACGTATTTCGATTTCAATTGTACTTAAACAGATTTTCTTTTCATTTACAGGTATTCCACTAAAAGCCCAGGTTCATCATCATAAAGGGTAGGCTTTTTGGAAGTTATATAATATTTTGTATAGATCTGCGGTGGATATTACTACCAGTGTATATTTTTTAAATTTTCTTCGAATCATTTCAATCCCACAAACGAGTTTTTAGTAACATACGGTTTTTCTTACGCTTTTCAATTCTTCAAAGTTGCAGATTTATTTCTGTGTGCTTCCGCTGGAATCGGGTTACTTACTTGTTAGAAAACCTTACCGCATTTGGCGTTCCCGCATTTGAAATTTGCATTTTGAGCGCACTTAGCAATATTTTTCGCCATGGAAAATGAAACTGTTGATCAGCGTAATAATTTCTCTATAAAGTCTAATGAATCACATAGTTTTTTTTTCTCGCACAGCTTCATATCTATTTGAAAGGAGCAAAGTTTGGTCGCTCTGTGATTTGGGTTGGAAACGTCTGTTGAGAACTGACATTTTTGAAAATAGGAGAAATTGTGTTGTTTATCTTCATGACAATACAACATGTACTCCTAAGAGTGCTGCATCCATGTACATGTGGTGGCATTCTTGATATTTTTGTTAGCCATAATGTGTCCGACATTTTATTTTAAACATTGAGAACAGGTTCAGCTTTCAAATGGGCTGTAAAGTTCGAGTGATTGCTGAAAAACTTGCATAAGTTTAAGTACCAAAAGCGGTATACTTTTGCGGGAAGAAATTTTTGCTAGTTGGGTAGTTTTATGATGTAGATAGGTGAGAAATTATGCTCATACCTTGCGTCTTATAGGAGAACATTTTTCTGATTGTAGTTTCCAAAATTAAGGTGATAGGGGACGCCGTGCTGTTTTTCCTATCTTGCCTCTATTTCCAACAATTTGCCTCGCGATTTTGAAGATGGTAATCTCGGTTTCTATCGCACAGGAGGGACTGAAAATCAATCATCATATGCACTGCAAGTGAGCATATACATTGATAAGTTTTTGTTACATAATATGAAGTAGAATCTGAGATTTCCATCTTAGTAGCAACAGAGCAATGGCGGATATTTCCCCGACCGTCCTTAAATAGTGGAAATATTTTCAACGTGTATATTATAACATCAAGAGTATAAGTTCATGTGTATATAACATCGTTCCAGCTGTCTAGCTTGAAGAAAGACGAAAACGAATAGCGGCATGCTAAATCAAGTGCTAAAATGTCGGAATAAAACACTTATTGAACTGTGAGATGCATAATTACATGCTAACCATCTATACCCTCCAAAACATAAAGCAGAAAATCTCATTGATGAAAGCATCATTATGTCATCCTAATCGTTCAGTGTCAAAACCATACACATACAGTAGTGGGTATTGAAGATTCAAAGACAGCATCCATAAAAGGGCAATTTTGCTGCATTCACACTTTCACAATCACAAACATGATGCGCTTATTGCCAGACGTGTGTTGCAGGCATTAGCAGAAGCTAGCTGATGCTCCTTTAAAAGCTTTGAAGTTCCCGCTCCTAGCCCAGATGAAAAAGATAGAACAGCTTTCATGTGCAGCAGTAGTAGGTAGCAGCAGCAGTGCAGTGGTTGCTTCTTAAACCGTGGCTATGGAGCATTCCCTCAGAAAGCAAACTAAAGTGCAGCGTGAAAGCGTTAGGATGTAAGTGACAAGTGTGAAGTTATGCTGGCTGGTGGTGTTTGCATATGGAATGTTGATGACATTCCTCCAAACAGCAAGCAGTAATGAATGCATCGCTGTAGGGAACATACACTAGACGGCCATCGCTGAGGCAAGGTTCCAGCACAGTTTTAAAGCATTTGCATTGCTCTTTTTCCGACTACCAAGTTTCCACTGGTTCAGGGGTAACATAACTTTAATGATCTTTCAGAAATTGCTATTAGTTTTGTTCATTTCTATGGATACAAAAAAGTGCATACTTCGGAAACTTTCAATTTTATAAACCTCAATCAACTGCAACGCAGTACAATCCAATTGGAAATGCACTTCAAGTATCCAATCCTGATTGAAAAAGGCAACAAAAAAGCACTCGAATATAGTAAATCCATTCACATCCATATACCAAATATGATCGTTCTTCCGCAATCTGCTACCTCTGCTGAGCATAGTGGGTGGTGGAAAATTTGCTTACTGCAGCAGAAACAATCTTGAAAACTCATTGAATCGAATACTTTGAACGACGTTTCAGATGCGGCCCTGTGAGTTATTGAGAACGAAAATGTACAATCTGAAGAAGGTAATAACAGAATTCTTGGAATCATTGGGTGTGAACTTTTTGATTGTTAGATTGTAGATTGTGCTGATTAGATATGTTTTAACCCTAGTAAGATATTGGGGTCAATACCCATGTAACAATTTCATTGCTGATTGGTTTTCTTTGATTTTTATTAGGGTTTTATTACAGCAATAACTAAAACTCACAGTTTTATGACTGCTTTTGTGAAAACCATTGATAAAATGTTTTATAGTACACTTGAAGATATCCATAAAGACAGATTTTAAGAGCAAACAAAACTTTCCGATTTGTAAACCTTCTGGTAATCATTATTACCACAATAAAACTGTTAAAACTCTCAACAGATGGCGATCCGTTCGATTAGTAACGATATCTGTTGGTGGAAAAGCAGAACTACGACATTTCTAGTTTTATTGCGGTCATCATAAAAGTAAACTTGCTTTCGTTTTATTTTCGCTGATTATGGTTGTCGCCTTATTGAAGAATTAGCTAACGTGGAAAATAGTTCATTTTGCTCAAATTAGCAATGAAATGATAGTTTGCCACCATTTCCATAAAATGGGTATGGCCCCAGAGACTCGCTGGACGTACACTATGCCTCTGTGGTACGCCAATCCTAACATCATAGGAGGGTTAGATATCACAGGTGGGAATACTGTTGAATAAAATAAAAATAAGTGCTTTTGGATCACTGAGAAACATGTTCTGTTCCAATGGGGGGCGTTAAGCCAAGGAAAATAAGAGCATTTATCAACATGTACTACACTCTTTTCGAAAAACGTATACCACGTCTGGTTCCAACCCGGGGGAACCATTTGCATGGGGCAGTTTTATGGGTTCCCTACTAGGTACTGTCAGCTCAATCAATTTCACCGGATATCACCAACTCTAGCAACTGGCAACACAACAAACGACGTCGCGTCTCTGTTTGAATCCACCTGCTCGAATCCACCTCTAGCTGTACACATATCAAGCACACTACTCTACGCTGGAGAACAACATCGGCCATGATTAATGGTTGTTGTGAAGCGATTTATTTAGCATACATAGGGTTGGCTATCCATAGTTCATCTACCTTGATCTCTGAGCTGTACATTGGAATTGCATTGAAGTTCAAAGGCATTTCAGAAACAGTGGTGTCATCGAGGTTACTCCAAGTTATTCAAACTCAATTCTGTTTTTACGCGATTTTTGATTCTTCGTAAAAACGTGTGAAAAAGGTTTTCAAAACTTATTTTAGGGTATCGCGCCACTTGGGCGGTGGCTTCTATATACGTCTGTTTTCCACTATAACTCAGTCAATCTTGAACCAAGTGACTTGAAATGTTGTACACAGGTAGATACTATACCTATCTCACCACATTCCAAATGTTGTGTCAATTGGTTCAAATTTGACTGAGTTATAGTGGAAAACAGACGAATATAGAAGCCACCGCCCAAGTGGCGCGATTCCCTATAACGGATCGTCTTTAAATTTTGACAGGGTATCAATCATGTAAGGGAGATCTCTGGTAGAAATTTGAGCCCCGTCAGAGAGAAACAGCGACCTGATGAGCAGAATCTTTCCAAAAGCACATCGCGTAATATCGAGAAAATCGAAATATTGTACGTTTTCAATGGATGTAGATCATCAACGAAGATCTTAATATGTTTTTGGTTAAATTTGGCACCAAACATGAAAATAAGGGAGAATTGTGGAGAAATGTGGGCTTCGTGGCCGTGCGGTTAGCGGCGTCAGTCGTCTAGGCGTTTCGTAAGTGTGGGTTCGATTCCCGCTACAGTCGGTGAAAACTTTTCGTCAAACGGAAAATTCTCCACTGGGCCACTGGGTGTTTCGTGTGTTGTCCGTTGTCTCATGTTAGTTATCGTTCAGTCTGTGCAACCTTTGGTTGAGTGTAGTGTCTTTTATATTGAGGCAAAATACTGAGAAAAGGTGGAAATCAACTCTTCCTAGTTTATTAAGAGTATTTGCATTATGACATTATTACGATGAGCATCTCAACGGCGACATTGCAATTACCGAAGGTGGCGTGCCAACAGATCTAGGAGTATGTGCACAGGACGAAGGACTTCCGGCCCCTGACCTCCAAGAGATTGAGGAGGAGGTTGACCGGTTGAAAAAACAACAAAGCCGCTGGGGCAGATGAACTTCCAAGCGAGCTTCTTAAATACGGTGGAGAAGCACTGGTGAGAGCACTACACTGGGTCATTACCAAGATTTGGGAGGAGGAAGTATTACCGGAGGAATGGATGGAAGGTATCGTGTGTCCCATCTACAAAAAGGGCGGGATTGCGGGAACTATCGTGCGATCACACTACTGAGCGCTGCCTACAAGGTACTCTCTTAAATGTTATGCCGCCGTCTATCACCGATTGCAAGAGAGTTCGTGGGGCAATATCAGGCTGGATTCATGGGTGAGCGCGCTACAACGGACCAGATGTTCGCCATCCGCCAGGTGTTGCAGAAATGCCGCGAATACAACGTGCCCACACATCACTTGTTCATCGATTTCAAATCGGCGTATGATACAATCGATCGAGAACAGCTATGGCAGATTATGTACGAATACGGATTCCCGAATAAACTGCTACGATTGATCAAGGTGACGATGGATCGAGTGATGTGCGTAGTTCGAGTACCAGGGACACTCTCGAGTCCCTTCGAATCTCGCAGAGGGTTACGGCAAGGTGATGGTCTTTTGTGCTTGCTGTTCAACATTGCGTTAGAAGGTGTAATAAGGAGAGCGGGGATAAACACGAGTGGAACGATTTTCACGAAGTCCGTTCAGTTGCTTGGTTTCGCTGATGATAATGATATTTGAGACGTGAATTTGAGACGATGGCGGAAACGTACATCCAACTAAAGAGTGAAGCCAGGC
Organism: Aedes albopictus; assembly: GCF_035046485.1. NCBI lineage: Eukaryota > Metazoa > Arthropoda > Insecta > Diptera > Culicidae > Aedes > Aedes albopictus. Next base: position 103,744,460 of record NC_085138.1, on the reverse strand, counting down.
GAATCGGATTAGTCATTAATGTGTTGAAGACAAAGTACATGATGGCAAAGGGCTCCAGAGAGGATTCACCGCGCTCGCCACCCCGAATTTATATCGACGGTGATGAAATCGAGGCGGTTGAAGAATTCGTGTACTTGGGCTCACTGGTGACCGCCGACAACGACACCAGCAGAGAAATTCAGAGGCGCATTGTGGCAGGAAATCGTGCTTACTTTGGACTCCGCAGAACTCTACGGTCGAATAAAGTTCGTCGTAACACGAAGTTAACGATCTACAAAACGCTGATTAGACCGGTCGTCCTCTATGGGCACGAAACATGGACCCTACGTGCAGAGGACCAACGCGCCCTTGGAGTTTTCGAACGGAAGGTGTTGCGAACCATCTACGGCGGAGTGCAGATGGAAGACGGGACTTGGAGAAGGCGAATGAACCACGAGCTGCATCACCTGCTAAGAGAACCAACCATCGCCCATACCGCGAAAATCGGGAGGCTACGGTGGGCGGGTCACGTCATCAGGATGTCGGATAGCAACCCGACTAAAATGGTTCTCGAGAGTCATCCGACCGGTACAAGAAGACGTGGAGCGCAGCGAGCTAGGTGGGTCGACCAAGTGGAGGACGATCTGCGGACCCTACGCAGAGTGCGGAACTGGAGATAAACAGCCATGGACCGAGTGGAATGGAGACGGCTACTATGTACAGCAGAGGCCACCCCGGCCTTAGCCTGATCGGTAAGGTAAGTAAGCATCACGACAGCTATTATTATTATTAATAGTTATTAAAGACATCGGATGAATTTGGCACTCTCAGTCTTGAAAATCAAACGATTTATTTTACTCTGCCCGACGTTTCGGCCATGGGATGTGGCCTTTTTCAAGTTACGTTTGCCAAGAACAAAAACAATATTAAAGACACTTTACCGCTTATGTGGCATTCGTGTCTGGATGACAGCTATGATTTACATGAAATCATCGAAAACAGCCTGAAAATGTATGGATAAACTATGTTTATTTTTTTTGTTTGGGGCAAAATGGAGCACTATAGGGCACTGCATTGTTTTGATTCTGTATGGGATTTTGACGTTTCGTGGCCTTGTTGTTTACAAAATTTCTGTATGAGTCAAAGAGAAGGAGAGAATTTCGTGCAGTGTCCTGTAGTGGTCTGGACAGCAAGAAAATGTATGACTTCAATCGAGAAGAACCTTTTATATAGTTTTTAACGTTTTTGAATGTTATGTATCGGCGGCAGAGGTTTATCTTTGATACTTACTTTTATATGAAAGACTGCAAAAATGGGCAACATTGGAGTTTTCTTATGATTTGCACAAGACTATCACCATTCGATTCCATGACATTTTTAAATAAAAATAAGTATTTGATTGCTTAATTCTTTTTCTGTCAGTTTTAAAATGTTCAATGTTTAAATAGTTGGGATCCAAAATCCAAGTTTACAAACCATTGCAAACAACGAAAAATAGCGAAACATGTGAACAAATTTGCTAAAAATGTCATTTCGACTTATCCAAATTCAACCACATCCAGCTCATTTTAGAAGCTCAACCTATTGTCAATGATATTCATGGTGAATATCAATTGGTTTTTTCGAACTTACCCCAACTATTCAAAAAAAAAAAGAGCAGTTTTTCCGTAACTTTTTTTAGAACTGGTCTAGCCGCACAAGTTCTACATATACTATATTTTTAGGTTGAGCTTCTAAAATGAGCTGGATGTGGTTGAGTTAAGATATGTCAAAATTACATTTTTTAGCACTGATCGTTGGTGTGCTCGACTGGTGTTTTGTGGCTTCTCAGTCTTGACAAAATCAAAGCGCATCAATTTTGTCCGACTTTTCGGTCCATTTGGGACCTTCTTCAGGGACTCAATAGTTACAATGTTCTCGTCCTCGTATCGAACCACACTGGACGAAAACACTGTAACTATTGAGTCTCTGAAGAAGGTACCAAACAGACCGAAATGTCAGACAAAATAACAACGTTTTGATTTTGTCAAGACCGAAAAGCCATAAAACATCAGTTAGACTACTGTGACTATAATCTTCACTAACTTCAATAAAACTGCCTTCAAAGGCCTGCACTTACTATTCCAGCATAACCAATAGATGGAGTAAAATTTTCGCCTAACGGAATATTCTTCATTCGGCCACTGGGTGTCGTATATGTTGTCCGTTGTCTAGTGAGGTCTAGTGTAAGTTATATAAAACGGCCTCTGATTGAAGACGGTGTGTAGTGTCTTTTTTGTAATTCCGTCTGAAATATGTTCATAAAACGCTCCAGAAATACCGTTGCTCAATAATATTTTTTTGAAGTTCCACCAAGGGTTTCTCGAGGAGTTTCTCCAAATTTTGCTTCAGGATTTTTTTCAGAAACTCTTCCTAGGATTTCTTAAAGATCACCCCCATAACTTTTCAAGCTATTCCTCTAGAGAATCGTTCAAGAATGCTTCTGAGGCTTTTACGTGGGTTCTACTAGCCATTTCATCAAAAATTCTTTCAAGGGCTCTTTCAGAAATTTCTGTTAGGATTTCTTCTGAAATTCTTTAAGGGGCTGTCCATAAACCACGTGGTCATTTTTTTGGGACTTCTCAACCCCCCCGCGTGGTCATTTGTCCATACAATTTTTTTTTCTTCCATACAAAATGGTCATTAAGCGAGTCGCACAAATTCGTAGGTGGTACAGTCCTAGACCGCTGTTATGAGGGTTGCCTTCTTCCCGTCCGAACCAAAGCACAAAGATTTGGGACTAATCTCTGACTCTTAGACAAGACTGACGCAATCCTCCAATGGTCGAGCACTGTCCTGGCCACGTCCTTGCGACTGCTGAGGAATGGAAAAGGATGGTCAGTTTTGGACACCTATGAAAAATGTAGACAACTCTACGATCTCTCTGGCCTAGGTGTCACGGGAATTTGGGTGTTGTTAGTGGAAGGGTAAACTCCAAAGGATACGCTTGGTCAACGTTCAGGCACACCATTGTTAGTATTCTTCGAATCCGTTGTCTGCCCGATTCATCCTGGATTCCTCGTCGTCTTGATGGCATTTGGTTGAATTACCAGATTCTTCGGTTGATAGTCTGAAATATAAAATAATATTAACATCGTACATCAAATAAGCTACATATTAGTGATACGCTCGCCACAGTTGCATATTTTTACAACATTATTTATATCATACGATAAATTTACCTCAACCCTGCTGAAATAAAATGTTGATTAGCAGTACATTGAAACAAAATTACCTACAAAACACAAAAAAGGCATCAAACTTTGATGTTGGAATATTTATTAATACGGTAAACATCAAGATCAAAATTTGATTTGGTAGATCTTACACCGCAACGCACCATTCTGAGGTTATCTACCCACGTTACGGGTTTTGATAAATATTTTTTTATCTGCCTCCTCAAAATACAAAATCCTACCAATATTTTTCAAGGTGGGGACACAAAAAGTCAAATTGAAATTTGAATCCGCCTCATGAATAAAAAAAAAGTTCAAATCGCTATCACTTTATTCGTCGTGAGAAAATATAAAAATTTATAAAGTCATATCAAATACCAATTCAATTCGGTTCACTGGTTCCCGAGATATGGCAGTTCAAAAATTAACTGTCTCAAAAATAGTGTTTTACTAGAACGCGAAAAACTAATCAATCGAGCTCAAATTAATACCAATGATGAACGTATAATAGGTTGACAAACAGTCAAAATTTGAGACTATTCGATGCACTCTATGGTAAGTTACAACTTATTGAACTTTTTTTTTTGTGAGAGAAAAAAGTTACTTATCCCAAACATTTTGGCCATCCTGTAGCCATCCCGTTAGCACAAAACATTAAAATGAGAATCTCCGTGAATAAAAACTCCTGGAGATACTACTTACTCTTTAAGAAATCTTTGGAGTAATTCCTGGAGAAACTCCTAGAGTAATTTCTAGAAAAATATCTTGAGAAAATTCCTGTAGCGTTTTTGGAAAAAATCCCAAAGAATACTCCGGGAGAAAATATGATAACATTCCTGGAGAAATTCTTTCAGATACGTTTAAAGAAAACCATGAAGCACTACATACACGAACATCTGTAGCAATTCTGTAGGAGTTCTTCTGAAATCGTTCTTTAGAATCCTGCAAGAATCTTTCGATTCTTTCTATAAAAAAAATCCTGAAAGAATCCCAACGGAATTTCTGGCGAATTGTGGAGTTTTTCATGCAGAAAACTCTAAAAGTAAATGGTAAGAAATACATTTTAAGAGATACTTTGGAGGAATCTTTAGAAGAATTCTTGCTGAACTAATAAAAGAAACTTCTGTAGGAATGCCACTTCCGCGATAATTACAGAAAAAATGTTAACTACTTTATAGTGTTTAGTCCCAAAAAAATGTGCTAATGTCCCAAGAAAAATCGATGTTCGAAAATTCAAGGTGCTCAACTCTCAAATGAAATATACGCATATTTGAAGCATTTTTGTAGAACATTTCGATTTTCTAAAAAATCGCCAGAGCAATTTTTTGAAAATTGCACTTTGTCATCAAAATTCTGGAATCTTTTTTTAATGATTAAATTTTTTTGAAGAAATGGCGCATACGAATAATACTATCAGATTGAACTTTAACCATGAAGAACATAAAAAATAGTAAATGTATTTTAAAGTATTTTTTTATGAAAACCCGAGTAGAGGAAAAAAAACTCAATAATAGCATATTTTGATATGGAGACCAAAAAGTGATATTTGTTTGTTTGAGAAAAGAGGTAAAAGTACTGTAAATAATATCTCAATTTTACTCCTGGAACATTATCATCATAGCGCATTTAGCTCTTGGTAAGATTTAGCCAATAGCAGTGAGCTATTTGATTGATCTTCAAATATCATATTATATCATATAGAACCTCTGAACGATTTTTTAGAAAATCCAAATTTTCTACGAAAATGCTCAAATATGTATATTTTTCATTTAAGAGTTGAGCACCTTGAATTTTTGTACATCGATTTATTTTTGGTACAGCCCATTGATGGGGTTCTTACTTCATATGTTACATATTTAATATATATGCAAAATTGATGACTGACGCACATTTAATTTATTTTATTTATATATTTTTCAATTGTTTTCTATGAGTATAAAATTGTCATATTTTTTTCCAAAGAATGAAAAATGGTGCCGTTCCTGTGGCTCTATTCGTATTCCACCACACCTGGAGCAGAACAATCCGACGCTTGACCGCCCTTGCTTGCTGCTTCGCTGTATTGCTTGATTCCAGGGTTGATATCACTTCCATCAACTCAATTATTTTTGCATCCCTTTTCGAGTATTGTCCCGTGGCTGAGTGATGGCTCTCCAAGCCGGTTTATCTCTACCCCTCCTCATCTATCTCCCCAACTATGTCAATCGATGATGTACAGTCCCCAAATTGGTTTGCGTGGTGTTATTTTTAGAACATTTCAGTTATCCTAGCACATCGCTGGGCTGTATGTACGTGAGCATGAGAAAAAAAAACGCACAACGATAGGGTATGTCTCTTCCAGTTCCATCGATTGTGACAATTCTATTATTATGCTGCCATGATGATGACAACCCAGTGAGAGTATGCTCGCCCCATCTCTGATGGTATGAAATATGCACTAGGATTCAGATCAGCGCAACGGGAAAGAATTGACAGTGGGAAAATGAATGGATACCTACACGTGGCTTCATACATAGCAATAGAACGGATGTCAACGAACAGTTCCCATGGGAAGGATTAGCGTGAAAACTGGAGAGACAGAGCAGTGCCCTTCAGAGTGTGGAGTTGGAATGTGCATCGCAACATGAATAGTGCATTAGCATAGATGCTCTGATGAATGAAATGACGTGGCTTTGTTCGCTGAAATCTGTTTTCGTAGCCGCTCGTGAATGGCTGTGGTAAATGTACTCTTATGGACCGGGCAGTTAACCTGGTTTCAACTTAAAGCTTGAATCTGCAATAATGTGGACACCAGAAATGCGGCTGTAGCTTTGCAATGTAACGGTAACATTGAAAACATGATGAATGTATCTGCCAAATTTGATAAAAATGCTTTAACTGTAGCTCAATTAATACAAAATAGATGCATTCCAACATTTGAAGAACCATGAATAGGTCAACTCCAGAGGCAAGTTCTCCTCTATAAAATCATGACCACGCGAATGAAACATGACAGTCTAAAATACCGTGAGGACAATGGTGAATTTTTGTAAGCAGTTGATACACTTAAACCTCTTTTGATGCTTGTGCTGGTTCATCTCCTATGCATGTGCGTGTTATCTTTATGTACTTTAAATTTATGCACCTTTTTGAGTGCCCTGCACAAAAAGAGAGAGAGAGAGAGAGAGCTATCCATAACCTATATTGTGCTTAACTAAATCAAGCCAAACATGTCTAAAGGTCCTATCTGCAGAAGAGAGGCTTTCTTTGGTTTCCCTCTCTTTCGTTAATATCTCAGCTGTTTATTTGTATTATGATTGTCTCCTTGCATTAAACGATGGTCAAAATAATCGTCTTTTGATTTGTACTGCAAAAATGGTTGAAAAGTGTACCATTACATTGCAATAATTGAAAGAGACGCAAGCCTCTCAAATGCACATAGGACCTATTGCAATGTTTGGCCTGAAATGTATTTGCGTCCACCGTAATTCCCACGCTGTCTTCGAATCAATTAAGTTGATTTTCGGTATGTGACTAGCCTATAATATGGCTTGAAAAAAATCAGCTGGATCGGATGTAAGAGAGCTGAGAAATTGCAGTGGTCGTAAAGTGAGTGGCAGCGTCTTATAGGAAACTCGATTTTATGACGGTAACTATGGCAACGGCGGCCAGGGGGTGTTTATTGGGTAGAGCAAAGGGACAATGCAGGAGCGTTTCAAAGCGAAGGCTCCAGGGCGCCTCAGAAGAGTAAGGGGGGTATCAGGAGAGTTTTAAGGGGGTCCACGGTGATTTAGGGGCGTTTCAGTGGTACCATGAGGTCTCAGTAGGTTAGAAGGGGGCTCCAGAAAGTCTCTGAGATGCTTTAGGGGTCTCAGGGACGTTGCAGGGAGTCTCAGGGGCACTCCATTAAGTCTCAAGGGGGTTGTATGGGGAATGGGGACTCAGCAGCTTTCGGAGGGGTTCCAGGGTGTCTCAGGTTCAGGTGTGTTTCATGGTGTCTCACGGGATTTGAGGGACGTTTCAGGGGGCCTCAGAGGGTTCCATGGAGTTGGTAACGCCAGCTTTTTCTTTTTTCTTACTCACTCTTCTAAACATGCAAAAGAGAGAGCGGGATTAAGAGAATGCAAGCTGCCTCCTCTCCCATATTTCTATTTCTTGTACACATTAAGGAGAATATGTAGGAAAAATAAAAATGCTGGCTCCGCCAATGCTGAAATTAGTTTTCTCCACATGTACTGCTTGCTCCGCAGCCGAAAGAATTTACTCGCCTCATGCTGCTCGTGATTCCAGATATTCAATATGTTTCTTCAGCATATAAATTCCCATGTTAATGTTGGAGAGCATGCTTTCCATCTAGTCAAAACTGTGTCTAAAAGCAAGCACATCAGCTTGATAACCGTGTTTGATAATGTGCGCAACAGATAAATGTCTGGATGAGGACTGCAGACGAAGTTGTTACTTAGCTCGAAACAGTTTTGCCAAAAGGTGGGGAGGTGTATCGTATGTCAAAGTTTCTTTAACATGTGGTTCCGCTACTGAAATTACATTGGCCCACATCATCTATGCAAAGTGATGTACTTGGCAGTAATGGCCATGTACATCACGAAGCTTATTTGCCAAACCCTTTGTGGTAGTTTTTGAAGCAGCTCCGGATTTGTTCATGGAATACAGCTTTGTTGTTCACAGCTGTTGAAGCAGCAAGTGTCCTCCAGTTTTGTAGAATTGTCTCTGTCAGCTGACCCGTTCGAAGCATCCTGTGACTAGGTAAAATAATGTGCACCGTTGAAAAGCGCAAACTTCATAAAGAATTTTTCTCCGGACACTCTTTTTCACTGCAGCCTGTTTCTACCACACCACTTTTGTCACAAGCATTAGCGAATCCAGCTATTCTTTTTTTCTTTTTCACACTCCTAAACATACAAGAGAAAGAAAAGGATGGAAGAGGGGGCAGCTTGCCTCCTCTTTCATCTCGCTCTTTCTCTTGCATGTTTAGAAGAGTGAGGAAGAAAAAAGAAAAAGCTGACTTCGCCAATGGTCACAAGTGAACACATTCTCTCGTTTCTGGTATTTTCCTATGAAAGCTTCCAGCAGTTCCTAATGAACTCATCTACTGAAATTCCAGAAACGTCCCATCTACCTATTTCCACAGACAAACAGACGTAACTCTTAGAGGAAATTCATCAAAAACTTTTGCCCGGTGTCATTTTCATGAGCACACTGCCACCTGTTGGTACACACTTAAAAAAGAATACCGAGATCGGCTGTGCGGATCTCGGTGAAAGTACAATTGCTGAAATCTCGGCTAAACGCTTGACGTTTAATGTTTAATGATAGCGGCACCCATGGGTGCTGCTATGAATAAACTTATTTTTTAGCTGATATCTCAGTTAAATTTCGATTGCCGAGCGCTCGGCTGTGCGAATCTCGGCAAAAGAACTGAAATTAGCCGAGCTCAACTGAGTGTGTAGAACCGCGCACGACACTGTCGGCCATGATGAATTTGGATTTGACGTTTTGCTGAAACGCACACTACTACACAAATTGCCTGTAATTTTCGTTTGCATCATTCAGCAACGTGTACACTGGAAAATGTCAAAGCGATCGAACACTAGCGCATCTGGTGGAACGATCGCGTAAGTCAAATGAAATTTGAATTGATCGTTAAATGCATGTGCCAAGCCGTTTTGAAGAGTGTTACGTCTGTTTGTCTGTACTCTTTCTTTCCCGGAGATGCGTCAAATCTTCCGCGGTTTCTCCATATTTTTTTTCTAGGATTCCTCTAGGAGTTTCATAAGGGATTCCCAGGGAGTTCTTGGTAAGGTCTTCCAGGGATTTGTTAAGGATTCCTTCAGAAGTTCCCTCTAAGATCCTTGCAGGAACTTCTTCTAAGATTCCTAACAGGTTCCATTTCTGGAACACCTTCCAAGATTCCTTCTGGCACTACAAGGGATTTCTTAAAAGATTCCTCATGGAGTTCCAGGAATCCTCCAGGAATTCCATCCGAGATTCTCCTGAGGAAAACCAGAAGGAACTTGCTGGATTATTTCCGTAAGGAAATCCTGTAGAAACTTCATGAGGAGTTCTATAGGGAAAATACTCCCCAATAAACACCTGAAAGATTTCCATTAGAAAAATCTCGGGATGCAATCCCGAAAGAAGTTTCCGAAGAAATCCTCGAAGGAGTTCATAATGAAATTCCATTAGCAATTTCTGGCAGAAGCCCAGAAGGATCTCATAAAGAATTCCTGAAGAAATCTCAGAAGAAACTCTGGGAGGAATCCTTGACAGAATTTTGTAAAAATTTGGAACGAATCCCTGCAGCAATCCCCGAGAGAACTTCTAGAGAAATCCCGAAAGAAATCCTGGAATTTCCAGAAATTCCTTCTGGAACGCAAAAAAACTTGTGAAGGCATTCCAAAATAAAATTTTGGGAGAATCTAGGATGGGATTCCTGAAGGATGAAGGAATGTAGTATTCCAAAAGGTATTCCTTAAGAAAACTCAGAAAAAAAAATCTCTGGAATAATTCCCGGAGGAATCCTGGCAAGAGCTCTTGAAGGAATCACGGGCGGAATTTCTTTAAGAATCTCAGAAGAAACTCTTGGAAGAACCCCAGATAATAAAAAAGACACTACACCGTCTTCAACCAAAAGCTGTACAGACTGAACAAGCACTAACATTAGACAACGGACAACACACATAACACCCAGTGGACCAGTGGAGAAATTTCCGTTTGACGAAAAGTTTTTACCGACTTGCGGCTTGCGAAACGACTAGATGACTGACGCCTCTAGCCGCACGGCCACGAAGCCCAAGATCCCAAATAAAACTCCTGGAGGAGTCTTGGAACAAATTTGTGAAGAAACTGCGATGGATTTCTTGGAGGAATTCCGTCTAAAACAAATCTGAAAAGTGCGAATCCAAATCTTTACCACAGCTCGTACAATACCGAACTTGTTGTTTTTTTAATCTTACTCAGCTCTTATTGTGGCAACTGCTATTAAGGAAAGGCTATTACGTGTACTACCAAATCATCCATTCAAAGAAAAATAGTAAATTCGTAAAGATTTGTCTGATCCAGGAATCGCCTGTTATTCGATTCAATTCTTTGGAAATTTCTTCGACAGGTTCATAACTAACTCTCAAATGCCTTTGAAATCCTTTCTAAGATTGTTTTGAAAATCCTTCCAGTAATTTCTTAGGGTTTTCAAACAGCAATATCTTTAGAAATTTCGCTGAATATACGTTAGATGATCCCTTATGATTTTTTTTTTCAGATATTTCTTCAGAAATTGATACAGGTTGATTAGTTAATTTGATACCTGCTGATTGAATCGTTTTGCCTTTCTCGTACACCAAGGTGTACCGAAAGGCTATATGTTCACTCCAAAAATGAAAATTTGATAGAGCCTCCGGAGGGTCAAGTCTTATATACCAATCGACTCAGCTCGACGAATTGAGGTGATGTCTGTGTGTGTGTATGTGTGTGTGTGTGTATGTGTGTATGTGTACAAAAAAACTCACATCACTTTTTGGCAGTAAACCTCAATCGATTTTAATGACCGACGGTTCATTCGACGCGGAATCTGGTCCCATTGTTTCCTATTGAAAATGGTTCGGATCGGTCCAGCCGTTCCCGAGTTATGGCCATTTAGGTGTTCCGGACCGGTACCCCAGGAAGGGGCCAGATATGAAAATGTTACAAACCCATGCATGCGACCCATCAAACCGCGGCATTTTCGATAACCTGATGAACGGTGAGCAGCAAAATAGTTTCAGACTATGTCTGAACCGGTAATGTTCCGGAACCGGTTCCTGGTGCCCCTCCGGAAGTGGCCAAATATAAAAGTAAATTAAACACATACATGCGACACATCAAATAGCGGCTTTTTCGATAAACAGATAAACGGTAGGCAGCAAAATAGTTTCAGACCATATCTGAACCGGTAGTGTTCCGGAACCGGTTCCGCGTGTCCCGCTGGAAGAAGACAATTAAAAAAGTGATCCAAACCCAGGCATATGGCACATCTAAGAGCTGCTTTTTCGATAACCAGATGAACAGTAAGTGGGAAAATAGTTCCAGACTATATCTGAACCGGTTGTGTTCCGGAATCGGGCCCAAGTGTCCCACCGGAAGTGGCCAATTAAAAAACTGAACCAAACCCAGGCATGCGGCACATCAAATAGCGAGTTTTTAGATAATCAGGAGAATGTTTAGCAGGAAAATAGTTTCAGACCATATCTGAACCGATTGTGTTCCTGAACCGGTTCCAGGGGTCCCGTCGGAAGTGGCACATTAAGAAAGTGAACCAAACTCATGCATGTGATACATCAAATAGTGGCTTTTTCGATAACCAGATGAACGGTAAGCAGGAAAATAGTTTCGGATAATATCTGAAACGTTAGTGTTCCAGAACCGGTTCCAGGTGTCCCGCCGGAAGTGATCAATTAAATAACTAATCCAAACTCATGCATATGACACATCAAATAGCGGCTTTTTCGATAACCAGATGAACGGTAAAGAGCTGTTTGCAGTTCGGAAGGAATTTCTCACCCTATCTTAATGCATGGGAAATTCCTTGCCTGAATCACTCAAGAAATCGTTTTTCTTCGATTGCAGTACGCAGTTAAGAAGAAATAACAGTTCCAATGGCAGTCGTTATAGAAAGTTTCTGCCAGGAATCGGTCAAGAAATTTCTTGAGCGATTCCTTTCGAACATGAAACTGGGCTTTTAGCAGGAAAATAGTTTCAGATCATATCATACTGACCGGGTGGAAGTGGTGAATCCAGCTGAAGGCATCTGATGCAGACCGAAGAATAGCAGGTCGAAAAGCGTCACGCCAAACAAGCTGCTTCCGTTATTTGTCAACGATAATTGCCAATAAATCCAGATAATAAGATATCTGAACCGGTTGTTGCGGGAGGTGCTCGATACCACCGACTCTTTCAGCAGAAATTAGACAGGTATTTGTCATAATCAGCTACATAGCTGCAAACTCATATTTATTAAATTATAAATACGAATATACAATAATTAACTTACAAATTCGTTGATAAAATTAGGGGGCACGATTTGCTCATTTACTGAAGGTACCTACCTTCTCGCTAGCTACTAAATGTCTTTACTGAACTACTGCACAATAATGTCACTGATTTGATTTAAAGGGGTTTTCATATTTTCAATAAGGTTGGGCTCAAATTTAAGGCTACGCATCTTTGCGTAACACCAGTTGTGATCCGGAACCGACTCCAGGTGTCCCGGAGATAAACGGTCAGCAAGAAAATAGTCTCTGACCACACCTAAGATTATCGGCAATCCTGATTGCTTCGCTGAAATTACGAAAGTGAAAATTTAAATTTTATCGCATCAATCCCCTTTTGCGTTTAAAATTGCTGCGCCCAATTTTGATGCAACTGATTGGTTAAAAGGAATGGGTTTCATTCACGTGTTTGACAAGTTTTATAAGAATCTTATATTCAACGATAATAAAATATAGACTAAAGTGTGCAGAAAAAAATTATCGAATTGTCTTGATAATGATCGGCATCCAGTGCTAGTGAAGGCGGTCAAGCAGTCAACTGAGAGTATAATAAGTTTCCAAATTTGATTATGGCTTTGATGAAACTCTTGCTTTTCTGAATACGGCTGACACAAATTTCGATTTTCTCCTCCCTCCCCTTCTTGGAAAATTTTAGTCGGAATTCAACATTTTGAGGAAGGGCACAAAGAAATGAATCAAACAATTTTTAAATTTTAAGGTGAAAAAGAGTCCTCCATAAAATTTCTCAACAAATCGCTTAACTAGATTTTGCTTAAGTGATTGGGAATTTTTTCATCAAATAGGGTAATTCGCTAATTGTTGAACACTACCCAAATGTTGAACAGTTTAGGAATATTTTATTATAAATCTTACTTAAATCATTTTCATCCAACGTAAACGTATGATGTAGATGCATATACATGTGGGTCACGATATTGCTCTAATTAAGTTACAAAATTATACATATTTTACGTCAAAAATATTGATTGAAAATGTTGTACCGCTGATGACACGAAAACTGCACAATTCTTAAGATTAATTTTAAGAAATTGCTGTTACGAAATAAGCTTTGCGGGCAAATCGAAGGCACATCATAGTTACAAGAACTGGAAGGATGTCATTAACAGTTTAACATTGTTTAAAATCGCATTTTCATTGTAATTTAATTTGAAAAAATATTTTTCTTATCACACTATCATTATGCATCCATGATCCAATTGTTGAACACTGGCATAACCTATGACTGCTAGAATTTTTTTTTCAGTTTACCTAACCGTACATTTATGGGGTTTCAAAGGCGTTCCAGGGATGTTCTAGGGGTGTACCAGTGGGCTTCAGAAAGATTCCAGTGGTTTCCAATGGGTTTCAAGGGCGTTTCAGAGGTGTTCAAGAGGAATTCAGAGTGTTAGGCGATTCCAGGAGTATTTCAAGGCGTTCCAGGAGGCTCAGGAGCAATCCAAAGGTTTTCAAGAGATTACAGGGTCGTTCCATAAGTGTTCTTGGGGGTTGAGTGGGCCCCATGGGTTTCAGGGGCTTTTAAAGGCGTACTTTTCTTCTTTCGTTTTCGCTTCTAATCAAATCTTTTCAGCCATTTTTGCATCTAGTCATCTTTAAACCGATTTCAGACCACTAGAACTCTCTTCAAATGTGCGATTCCTTGTCATTCAAATTAATTGTCACTAGCTCGGACTAGCTGGGCACAAAACACGAAAAACCCGGAAAAAAATCCGCCTGAGTGAAAAAATATCGGATGTCGGGTCAAAGTCGGGTCAAATTTTATCAAATGTTGGACCACTGTTGGACCCACATCGGGTAACTGTCGTGTCTATGTTGGTTTTGGTGGCCAAAATAAAAACAGGTGAATGATAGGTTGATGTCGGGTTATACGTCATCAATTACGAACAAAGCTTCAATCGTTCAACAATTGGCGAGAACCGTCCAACATTAGGATGAGCTAGCTTAAAGAAGCGTTCAACATTTGGGTTACAGACTTCCCATACAAATGTCCTATTTTCTCTTAGAAAATGGAATTTAAGGGAATACAAATCCAATGGGCAGTATAAGGGATAAGTAGATCTAGACGTTCACTGGATATTTTTCAACTAAAGTGGAATTATGCACGGAAAAACAAACGAAAACCAAAATGCCGGTACTAACCGTTCAACAATTAGCGAATTACCCTACATTTATTATTTATCATCTCCCCATTGGCGAGTCAACGAGCACTGTGACAAAAGAAAGAGAAAGGGATTTGTTCTGTTCTAGAGTATCCTCAGGATTCAGGAACACTTTGGCTAACGTCGACGGAAAAATACTGATTACTTATTCAACGAGAAAGGCACTATCACCACTAGGTGGATTAATCAGGGTTTTTTTTTTCAATTTCAATTTGCTAGCGAATTATTTTGGGATTTTGTTTGGCAATGTATAAGGAAATTTCTCCGGCAGTATTTTTCAAATTTCTTCAGCAATTTGTTTTCTTATTTCCTCGGAAGTTTATTCGAGAATTGCTTTGATAGTTGCTTTGTGAATGTCTTCATTAATTCGTATGAAATTAGTTTGATCATTCTTCTGTGAATTTCTTCGGATTTTTTTTGATTTGAAAACAAAGTTGCAAAGAATTTCCAAAGAAGTTTGCGACAAAACATGTTGTAAAGCATTCAAAGATATTCTAGAAGAATTTACGAAAGCATTTCCAGAAAAATTAGACAACCCAATTTCTAAAAAATGCTGATGAAGTTTCCAAAAAAGTTTTTGAAGAATTTAAACCAAAAAAAAATACCTAAACCATTTTTTAACAGGATGAGTTTTCGGAGGAACTCTCGTGAAATGTCTAAGAGTTATTACAAAATCCTTTCCCAAAAGAATGGCCGAAAAAGATTGCACAGTAGTTGCTGAAGAAATTTCTGAAAAAAATATCTTAGGAATTAGCAAATAAATTATCGAAGGAATCTTTGAAGAATACCGCTGAAGTATTTAAAAAGAATTATCAAAATATTTGCAGAAAGAATCGTGGAAGGAACTTCCATCGAAATTGCCGAAGCAATTTCCATGAAGAATGCAATTCTGGGAAACTGAGTAGGGTAAATGTACCAATAGTGGTGCTATTAGTAGCTCCTTGTAGTAAAATAATTGAATAAAATTGATGATACCACTAAATAAAAAGTCTGAAAAAGTTAGTCGGTAGTTTTTCACTTAAATTTGATAGGAAAAATGTAAAAACCATTGTTTATTTCAGTTTTCATCAATAAATCACTTGCACAAACTATAGGTACACGATACACGGTTCCTATTGAGGAGGTAAAATTTAACATTGGTTCCTATAGTGGCGCATCCCATTGAATTCTTATGGGACCCACCACTATAGGTGCAAAGGAGCAAAACAACAAATAAGAAAAATAACTGTTTAAAATAGGTTTTCCGACAAATCCTGAACACAAAACTGAATTAATGTTATTAATTAGGTATGATGCATCTATTAAAAATGTCATTTGCAAGCTTTTTGATTGAAATAGTACTAAATTGACACTACCACCACTATTGGTACTATTGGTGTCCACTAAAAGAGCCTTTGCCCTTATATCGGAAAAACTTTATTTAGAAATTTTGAGAGGACTTTCTGCAGAAAGCCAAGGAGCAGTGAATCAAAATTCAGCCATCGCGCAACAATAATGACAATGTCGCAACCTGTATTTGTTGCGACAATCCACCCAATGCGACAAAAGTTTGTCCCAACTTGAAAATATTAGGATAAACATCGTACACCACGAGTTTAGAGATTTTTAACCCTTGCATTGCGATTTTCGATAGGGAAACTTCAAGTCGGTAAACACTGCAACTCTGTTGAAGATCTATCACCAAACAGTTTCGATTTTGGGTTAGTAATAATTGATTATTCACAATTTGAAAAGTACGCAACAAATTCAGCTTCCGTTTTGTCTGCAACAAAAAAATTCGAGATCATGTCATTATCTGTTACCAGTAGGGATAAAGAGTAATCGTCGCGCATTCTTTGCTGCTGGTTTTGAGCCTCTTTTGTCTGACAATCCTCTTCACTGCCCAGGAGGAGTCTTAGTTGAAATTTGGGGGGAGAGGGGATTTTTGAGAGATTTTCAAATCATGGATTCTATGGGGAAGTTGTTGCAAAAAATCGTGTAAGAAAACGAAGAAAATGAATATAATAAGAGGTTTTTAGTAAAGCTTCGGGAGCGAATATGGATGGAATATGATAAGAGCTACTGAAAGTTTTTGATTCTGAACCACTCAACTTATTTTACAGCTCTTTCACCCACTATGGCATTACGTGTATGATTCCAATGAGGCTCGTTCGGTGTAGTACTAGATTTGTAGTAATGAGCTGAATTTTTGTATGGTGAGAAGGTCAATTCTTCGTTTCTGCAAAGAAATGGTACAAAAAGCGTGGGTATTATGATTCCTTGCCTAATTTGATGCTGTTTGAGTAAAACTTTGGATAACTATGTTGCTTATGTTGCAAGAAATGGAGAAAACAACAACACTGTTGCGCAAAGTTTCAAATTCGGCAAGGAATCATAATACTCACGCTTTTTGCACCATTTCATTGTAGAAACGGAGAATTGACCTTCTCACCATACTGAAATTCAGCTCATTACTACAAATCTAGTACTTCACCGATCTGTCCTATTGGCAGTTGCACTTACACTTTGTACATCACCTCAATGTATTCTATTATATTCTTTGTCTACCATGTTACAGTCAGGTTTTTTTTACGCGGGGGATACGTACCGCGTAAAAAAAACTCAGTTCAAAATTAAAAAAAACCGCGTAAAAAAAGTCTCACCATTTCTCGACGAATCATGCAAAAATAAGACGATGAAATTTTTTTTGTATGGAGTTTTCATTTACGCGGCCGCGTAAATGAAAACCGCGTAAAAAAAGACCTGACTGTATATTGAGCTGGCTTGCCTTTGTGCTGCTTTTTATTTTCTACCCAGTCCTTGGTAGAATGATGAGCACGATGATGTTTGTTGTGTGGTTGTCGTTCCATTTCCAGTCCGATTAAAAGTCGTTGATTATATCGTCGGTTTCCTGCAACAGGGGCACAACTCAAAATTTGTCATTTTTGAGATTTTGATGGCAAATAATGAAAAACTATGCAAACTTTCATCTCACAAAGACCCGTTCCGAAATTCGTTGAAAAACGCGAGATTTTTTAATTTTCACCAATTTTCCGCAATAAAGGCACAACTCAAAATCAATCAACTTTTTCAATAGTCGATGAAAAATAGTAATCCAAAAATCATGAAACAGATAGTCCTTCAGCCCCTTTCCATGATACAACAATCAAAATTCGTTTACTTCTGTCGAATAATGAGAGAAATAAGTGAACTTGTAGGAAATGCTTCAAGTTTGCCAATTTTCAAACGCTCATTCTGAAAATTCACATTTTTTGAGTTGTGCCCCTATTGCAGGAAACCGACGATATATGGGTTGCTGTTCGTCGATATCCAAATTCCGGGTCCGTTAGAGCTGTATGCTCAGAGAGGGTCAGGTGTCAGCCGCTCACTGGGGGAAGAGCAACTGACAAAAAATTGCAAGTGCCGGGGCTGGGATCGAACCTATGATCATCCGCTTATGAAGCGAATGTGCAGCCATACTGTGCTACGGGACACGGCAACTACTGAAAGTTATTGCAAGGGAATTCCTGTTTGAAATCCTGGTGTATGCTGTAAGAATCAGAATCACGCGTTAACTTGTATATGGCCAGCAAGAAAATACCCGTAGAATGGCAGCAGGGTATGGTCTGGTCATATCTCCGTGAATTTTCCACCGATCTGTAAATTTTTTGGCTTACTCAACTCAGAAACTCATGATCTCGAATGAGGTGGGTCTACTTTGTGCGTTTCTGTTGTAACATTCCATATTCTGACGAGTTAAAAAGTGCAGTATTACAGCAGCAGTTCGAAATAAAAGTTTCTATAATTAAATCTACGTTGAAGGGTTTTCCTCTATGTACCTGCATAAGTTCTAGTATAGAAAAGCTTTATTGATTTTTAGTTCCGCGTGTCTTGACATAGGTGACAATTTAAACAGTTTACTCCTTCAAGTTTCTACTAAATTCATATTACTTCTAAAACTAGGTCATGAAAGAGTCTGCCAGAGACAGTTGTTACATCCACCGCTGCAAGCGCTCCCATAGGGTTGCTATCATTACACTCCCGGCACTTTGGGAGGTTTGCACATTTCAGATCCTCAGTGGATCCGGATAGCTGTGATAACGATGAAAATCTGTGCCTCAGAATAATCGATGTGAAAAACGGTTCAATATGGCAGAGCGTGGTAAACACCGTCGCCCGCCGTCCGTTGCCATCATTTTGGGGCCCTATCATCTACCAGAAGCAAGACCGAAGCGCAAATATTGATGAGTCTGGTCCTCCCACAGGGAAAGAACCCTACTCCGACCAAGTAGAAGAGCATATTAAACGCTCGATGGTACTCAAAATCAAGCGAGGTAATATCATCGAATTTTCCTCAATAAAGATGTTTCCGGCGAAATCGGTTCGATATCTGAAAACAGTGATGCGATGGTTGTCTAGAGCCGTTCCGATTGGGAAGAGCAATGCTCCCTCACGATTACTTCTCGAATCACCACTTTTTCAAGATTGGGCGTGCCTGCCGAAGGAGAAAAGTTACGCGCCAGCATCAGCACTCTTCAGCAGTAGAGGAGGAAAACTTTTCAACGAAAACCCTCAAGCCAAACACTCTCGCGTCATCATGAGATACGGTATTTACGGCATGAGATATGCGTGCCTGGCTCATCCTGCGGTGAATCGTGATGGTGCGCACTTTGGCCGACTTGGCGAGATTCCCATGCCATGCCATGAAATGCCGCGAAAAATTGTTTGCGACAGTAATGGGAGACCGCGCGGCTTCACGAGGGAAAACACAGCCTCGTCGTCGTGCGCTATCTGCCGTCCGTCGTCGGCGTGAAAAAAGTTTTCAATTTTATTACGAACAAGGTCAAACTTTGCCATTACGGGCGAGGGAAAATACGAGCGAACGCGCACAACATGATGAAGCTACAGGGGATACTCAAAATAACTGGGACAGGTAAAATTTTCACATTCTAAAAATGTTCAACTCGCTGTAACTTTTCGAAAAGCGCATCAAATATTCTCAAATTTTTACTGTAAGTTTATCAACTAGTTGTGTATCAGTGGTCAAAATTTGGAAAAGATCGGGCCATTTTACACAAAGTTATAAAGGTTCTAGAAAAAGGTATAATTATCCAATATCCAGCTTCGAGCTGTTATATCTCCGGATTCAATGAACCGAATGCAATGAAATTTTGATCATTTATGACTTATATAATGAGCTATTAACAAAAATTGACCAAACTTAAAATTCTTCACTCGAAAGAAAATTTTTTCGATTAGTTTATTTTTCTAATATATCAACAATTTATTCAAAACTTCATCATCGTTCCAAAATTTGAGATAGTAATTATAGTTCATTTAAATTCCCTCTCATTAAATTGCATATATTTATGTTTCAAAGGAAAGCAACCAAATAGTCGGCATTAAATTGAAAAAGTACTGGGATGCATATGGAAAATAGATAAATTTACTGAAAAAACATGGAATAAATGAAACCGCCATAACTTTTTTTCTGATTAATAATTTCAAAATAAGTCAACTGTTTTTAAAAGTTCTTTATATAAGTCATATATGATCAAAATTTCGTTGCATTCGGTTCATTGAATCCGGAGATATAACAGATCAAAGTTGGCTGTCGAATAATTATACCTTTTCCTAGAATCTTTACAACTTCGTGTAGAATGGCCCGATCTTTTCAAAATTTGAACCACTGATACACAACTAGTTGGTGAACTTACAGTAAAAATTTGAGAATATTTGATGCGCTTTTCGAAAAGTTACAGCGAGTTGAACATTTTTTGAAAAGTGAAAATTTTACCTGTCCCAGTTAGTTTGAGTATCCCCTGTAGATATATACTGCGCGTGAGAGTTCATCTTCTCCGACCGCACAAGGCACCCGTTCGCGAAGGGTTTCACGCGAAAAAACAAAAATTCGAAAAGTGACAAATTGCAATCGAGTTTCGCTTCGACTTCATTCTACCTACTGGGTTGAATCAACTCGGCTGAAAACTTTTTTTTGTGTTTGGTAAGTAAATTGGGTGTAAATCGGAAATTATAACGTGCAAATAAGTTTCGCCATTTTTCTCGCTCGGCGGCTGCGATGTCGGAGGAGCTTTCAATAGGAGGATGCAAAGCCGCGGGGAAGGAAAATCGGATGCATGGTGGAAACTTCCGTAAATAAACTTTGCTCATCAGTGGCTTTTTAATGTGTGGTGAAATTTGCTGGAAGCAACTTGCAAATGAGCCAACATATATAATTAAGGTTACCGCTTTTGGAGTTTTCCTCATGCTTATATGTAACAATCTTACTACGAACATGAATATGAGTTTGTAGCATTGAGCATGTTACATTTTTTTTTGGCATATTGATGCAGACATGATCAATATGTCAAAAAAAAAAAATGTAACATGCTCAATTTATTCAACTAACAGAAAGTGTGCAGATAACCTTCAGAACCGAAAAAAGAAGGTAATACGAACATGCATGTCTGTTGATGGAGATTTAATTGTGCAACATTCTAGGGAGTGTGGCGCACACAAACTGATGCATGTTCGTCTATGTATGTGGGATCTACTTAAGACCAAACAGCGATCCTGATAGATATGCAGTGCATTCCGACTGTATTCGCCAGATTATCAGTAAAGCAGACCGCCCCGATTCCATCGTTGTTGTGGGTGACTACAACCTCAGTCATCTACTGTGGTCATATGATGAGGACATTCACGGGTACCTTCCTACAAACGCATCTTCTGAACAGGAGATAATCCTCACTGAAAACCTGATCGCTACGGGCTTTGTTCAAATATGTGATGTGCACAATGCTAATAGGAGATTGCTTGACTTGGCCTTCGTGAGCAACAGCTGTGAGGCTGAGCTTATCGAAGCGCTAGTACCGATGTTGAAGCTCGACCGGCATCACAATCCGTTCGTTGTACGTTTGGATATACGAACAGCAGATGACAGCCTCAACGCACCCTCTGCAGCCCTGGATTTCAAGTTCAATCGCTGTGACTACGATGCTTTAAAAGACGACCTCAGGTCTCTAGACTGGTGCAGAATCCTCAACGTTGATGATGTAAACTCTACGATCGCATCGTTTTACAACACAGTTTTTGATTCAGTTAGCAGACACACCCCAACTAACAATCACTAATTTAACAGGCACCATTATGACGAATTAATTCAGCATAATGTTGAATAACATTTGAATTATTTTAACGTACAACCTATGTTCGGGTTTTGTTCACACAAATTTGGAGAAGTTGTAAAGCATCATGTTGTGCACCAAATTATTTTTTTGTTGTTCAAAGCGTTTTAAAAATGTACAAGAAAGTTGTTATTAAGCTTTGGCAAAAATGACTGAAAATAAATAAAATGCCAAAATGTTGAACTCTCACGAGAGTAATTATTTGCTCTCATGTTGAGAACACCTATTATGAAATAAGAATTACATATAAAATTACCTAAATCCGGATTAGAACTCGAGACCTGTAGATTGCCAGCCGCATGCCTTCCTATCTGCGCCATCCTAGAGATAGTGAGACACAGCACCCAAAGCAAAACATAATCTTCCCATGACTCAATAATGATCACTCCTGAACTTGTGTTCAGCAGTGGTGAATTAGCACAGCACGTGGTAATCAACTGAACAACGCCTTACACTTCAACGGCTGTTTAGCTCAAAACACGTGTTTTCCATTCTGATTTCGCTGGCAGTATTTTTATCGCACGGTGAGAAAACCGAACCGAATGCGGCCAAAAAGTGTTGGTCATTTTTGAAGATGTTGTTTCCAAACAAACTAATTGCGATATGAATATGTTTTTATTTTTATTATTAAATATCGATCATTAAAAATGTATGATAATATGTGGTGCGGTATGGTCTTGGACATAGTGCATTCACAGCATCTGTTCAGGTAATCTACTCATGCTCAGTCGAAGATCCGTTAAGCAATTTTTTATTTGTACTTTTGTCATGGAATCTTGATATTATGTTCAATAAATATTGCATAAGGATGTTTAGGGATACTTGAAATTTGTCGATTTCTGAATGCTGTCAAATGCATCGATCCAAGCGTCTCGTACAATCGAACTGCTGCGGAAGATAAAAAATAAAACAATCAAGGTACAAGATATCTTGTTACAGACTAATAATAATAAATAAATGCTTCATTTTTACGTTGATTATGTCTTTTGACACTCAATGTTAAACTACATATTTCTATTCTGTTCTATTTTATGTGATTCGTTTAAAATTTTGGTTCTTTAATAACTTGGTTGTCTAATCAGTTTTAGCCATGATTTATCCCATAATCCGAACAAAGTTCCGAGTCAAGCTATGACGAGCTGAAGGCGTTTATTTGACAAGTGAAAAGCACATTGTTCAGGAGCACATGCTTATCGATGCATCAGCTTAATAAGATGCAGACAAATGTTTTGTTAAACTCCTTTGTTAAGGAATCAATGCTTGTCGAATAAATTTCTTGTTAAACTTTTGAAAAGTGTTTTAATTTATCATTGTTGATACTGATGAGGAAAGTCGAACATTGACTATTTTCTCAATTGAAAAATCATTTAAACAGTAATGTGTAAAGCATAATTTTAGTTCAGCTATCATTACCATTATTAAGCAACAATTCAGCAACCTTGCTTGTTTGTGACTTGCAATTGTTAGTTGGGACTCCATTGCGTAGATGCAACCCTCAACGCACGTACAAGCAGCCCTGGTGGAACGCGGAGCTGCAGCATCATCGTGACGTTCTTCGTAAAATCCGCCGCCGATACTTTCGTAATCGAACAGTAGAGAACAAAACAACTCTCCAATCCATTGAAGCTGATTATGGTGCCCATGTATCCTCCGCTTTCCGTGAGTACGTTTTCCGCATTCAAGACGAAGCGGAAAGTCAAACCCATCCTCGTTCTGGCGATTCATTAAGAACAGGAAAAATTCGCAATCAGTTCCATCTAAGCTGTCTTTTGGTAACGAAACTACACACGATGCCGCCACATCTACTGAAATGTTTGCTAGGTTTTTCAAATCAGTGTACAGCACAGACCCTCTTCCAGACTCGACGGAACTTCTGGATTCGCTGCCGTCATTTGATATCAACTTCCCACGCCCTACATGATGTTCGCATTCGATATTTTATGTGACCGTTTAGACTGTCCAGATATTCTACATCAAGTCAATTTCTATGCTCCGGCTCGTCGTTTACGCCACCGACAATTGTTCTGGGTTGCTCGGCATTCCACAGCGTATGGTCAGCATCACCCGTTTGAGAGATGTGTTTGCTTATTAAACAGTGTACCTAGGTTTGATTTTAATTTAACTAGAACGACTTTTAAAACTAGGATTATGCAATTAATTTAAGTAACCAAACAATCTGTACAGCTATAGCTGAAGATGAAGTTAAAAATAAAGGCTACGTTAGGTTTGCCGTCACCAAAAAGTACACGATACTGACTACCATATGATATCTGCTGGAGTACAGTCATTGCAGCCGGCAGCGACACAGCTGAAAGAGTTGGAGAGAAATATAAGGATATAAGGAACGTGCCTGGTTGACTAGGAGTGACCAGAGGTTTTATAAGGAAATAAAACCCATCCCGCAAACAAACGGACAGAGACAGACACGAGGAGATAGAAAGGTGGAAGCGGTGACTATGACGATCACCTGAACGACGTATGGAATGTAGTCACGGCAGCATCAAGACAGCGTAAGAAAGAGATGCATCAGCACGGGGTTGATGAGATGCAAACAACTTCTATGTTGAATGCAGTTTGACATTCAACAGATCCAAAACAATAAGAAAATTAGTAAGAATGGTATTTTAGTCAAGCTCATCTAGATGGACCCGGAAAAGTTGGTCATCTTAGCTCATTGGCAGGGTCTTAGAAACATATTAATGTGGTATATATAGCGCTTATCATCACTTAATTGTAAAACTGAATGCTAGAATTATTCAATTAGGGTAAGTCTCCATTTTTTTATCTGTATTAACGAGATTTTTAGCCCTAGGTTAGTTAATCTCGGGACCCACGCTTTACTTCCCTTCCGAAGGAAGAACTCACATTTTGCGAGTTTGTCGGGAGTGGGATTCGATCCCAGGTCCTCGGCGTGATAGTCAAGTGTTCTAACCATCACACCAGGCCCGCTCCACAAATTCTCCAATTGTTGCACAGCTAAAAATTCGCCAATTGTTGCACACCTCATAAGAATAACATGAAGTGTGCAACAATAGACGAGTTTTTAGCCGTGCAACAATTGGAAAATTACCCTAGTAACACAAGTTTACAAAATAAAACGAAAGTCGTGAACTTCTGTCAACGACCAAAACTTTTGAAGTACAATTTAGTGCTGATTTCGAAACCAACCTTCAAAAAATTTTAAGTAGAACAGTTTTTGAGTTTTAGCTCAATATCGAGTTTTGCAACTTTTCAAAATATATAATTTACTAAAATTCAAATATATTGTGTTTTGTTCAACCAATTTTAAATCTTTTTCCATAAATTAAAAGCTAAATACAATACCGTTCGATCATCTGAATACGGGTTTTGCGTCAGATTGATGAAATTTTAAGATATTGGCGAGTTTTGGGGACGATCTTCATAAATTTTAGCAAAATTCCCAAAAATTTTTGAAGAAATGTATTTTTTTCAATATGAAAAAGCAAACTTAAAAATTCTTTCTCGACGTTTATTTGACATATCATATGTAGGCGAGATACAGTAAAAATTGCAGCTCAATCGGAGCATTGGTTACGGAGAATGAGATGTTTGAAGTGAGCAACTTTGCTTAATATTGGAACAAAAATCGATTTCAAATCATCAACCTTGTATGGAAAGTCGAAAAAAATTCCGCTCTACTGTAATTTTTTTCTTTCGCGTTTTCGAACTCAGGGCATGATTCTACACCAAAAATGATCATCAGCTTACCAAGTTCAAAAATGCTGTAAACTAGTGTAATTGACACATTCTACCGTGCCGTTACAACGTTCTGATAACTTTTTGGTCAGATTTGCCACTATACCTATGTGCTGTAACTCTATACTCGACACGAATGTTGTTGGTTTTCGGATAACCAACCGAAATGGTAGGTATGTTAGACATACGCAATGCCTGAAGTTCATAGGCACAATATGTGTTGAAAAATGGACAAATTGAGTGGACAAATTGCGAAAAAGTCCACGTAGTTCTGGTGGGATTTGAACCCACGTCTCCCCAAGTTCGCTAGACAGGACGCGTTAACCAACTTCGCCACAGAACAAGGTAACAATTCTGTGAAGTAGAAAACCAACCTGAACCCAAAGCCCACCTCACCCCACGTTCTTTCCTCGCAATTTACCATCTCCTTCGGTCCTTAGATGTCCACTTCCAACACTCTCTAAGCGTGTCTACGAACAACAGTGAGAGCAAGTTATTTTTAGTGTCGAGACTTTTTACCTATCAACAGCACATGCTCATCCACAACTTGCGAATGATATATTTTGACCTTTTATTTTCAAAAAAATCATAGGGTAGCGAACCACTTTGGCAGTGGCTTCTATTTTGGGCATTTTTCGGCTTTAGCTCAGTCAATTTAGTACCAATTGACTTGAAATTTTTACACGGCTATATTCTATACCTATCTCCGCGTTCCGAAAGATGTGTCAATTGGAGAGTGACCAAAATAGAACCCAGTGAACAATTTGGTCTGTATAATTTCTGTTATACACTACTAATAACTACAGACATTCGCCTAGCCTTCCGGGTACCGCCTGCTAGCTCCTCACCTGGCGACTGCCTCACGCGCTTCTGCGAATGCTTATCAAAAGCACTCACATCCACCGCACGCTTTGGGCTACTCGCGAAAGCGAAGGCCTCCGATTGGTTAGACTTCGGGACCCAAACCTTTTCCTTGATAAAACTGGTTGAAACATCGTCGGGTAATCCAAAACTATACCCGAAAAAGGCTATTATCTAATCACATTGGCCCACAAGTTGATAGCATATAGTTATCCGCTTGTACCTCTTCTCCAGATGATCTATTTGAGAATTCGTGAACTTCCTTGAAGTCAGACGCAAAGAGGTGCATCCTTCATTTACAGTTTTTAATAATTTATATTTAATTATGCAGATGTTTGAATTGTGGATGCCTTACAACGTATAATAATGCATATGCAATTAGAGAAGAACAGAGCATCTGTATATGTTATAGTTGACTCATTCCACATCATCGATACAACATCCCTGTTCCAAATTTCAAATGACTATTTTCCATTTCATTACCGAAAATTAATAAGGTTTCGACCAGTCCACAAACCAGCACCCATTCCAATCGCAATAATGACCGATTTGAGAACTCTCGGAAGCCAATCACCCATGGAACGAGCATTTCTGCCTGATTGGTTCACAACTGTATATATTTTCAACCAGCAACGCGTTGCCGGTAAACTGCGACTCCACCGGGAGTACAAAGCAGCTGCGCACTTTACGGTCCGGTTCGTATGCAATGCATGCATCTTTTTCAGTAAATTTTGATTTACAGATATAAGCTGCATATAGTGAACAGGTATCGATTCGATAAGTTCTAGATAAACGCTTTTATAAGATAGCATAAATTTTAAGAATTGCCTTGGGACATTTCGACTCCACCTAATATTTCATTGTCAAATATTTAATATGTCTCGAAGTTTCCTTAGCAAAATTTATCATCAAATATAGAATATCAAACTGTAACAGATTTTTGCGGTATCATTCGTATAGTCTCACTTGTTTCAGCAGTCCCCTTGATTAGTGAAATCAAATCCCAAGTGAGGTGGCCCCGAGCTCACATGGCTCAAATTCCTGTGATATATTGTTCTGACCTGGCTTTCTGATGCTGATGGAATATGTTTCTACTAGTGCATGTAGATATGCAAACCAAAAACATCCCATCGCGGCTGCTCTCTATGAAACGTATGCATATTTTATACATTATTATTCATATTAATTGAGCAGCGACTGCTGTGTATCTCACGATTCGTGGGTACAGCGGCCACATGCGGGCGCTGTAAAACGCCCTATCACGCACCATCATAGATCAAAAATTTAATATACAGTTCGAATTAATGGCTTCGCTGGTTATGGGAATTTGAGTGTTGATTTGGCTTTTATATTTTGGATTGCTAATGTGGTGTTTCGAATAGAATAAAACATCTCAACAAGCAGAAATGAATGTTTTTTTACACCTATATCTAGAGTTATTATTATTTGTATTAATTGTTTCACAGAAACATAAAATCACTTCCAATGGATCTGAACATGGTCTTTTCCTGAGGTTTACTCAATTTAAATTGGGACACACAAATAACAGCATCTTTTTATTTTTAAGTAGATAGTGTGTCACAATAAATTTCTGTTTTGAAATACAGACAAAAATTAGACTACAAATTCTTCCAGTATTATTCAGAAAGGACAGTTTAAGTCTATAACGACAGATTCGTTAAACATGAGTTTTGCTGGTGTTTTGGTGTTTGGATTAGTTTTTAACACGGCCAAAGTCTACAGTCCTTACAAAATTTCAAAATTGTGAATGGACAAGAGTCTACGAGGGGAGAAAGACGACCAAAAATGAGTCTACGTTGTTTACAGCGCCTTTAATATAGGTAATTGAAACAGCAAGTGTGGCTAATGATCACTTGCTCTATTGAATTTCCACCTGAAACCCCTCTAAAACTACCTGAAGCTTATAAACCACTTGAAGAACCCTTGTGACCCTCTGAAATCTGTCTCCATGTACATTTCTCTACACATCCTAAAACTTCCAATACCCATTTGAACCCCTGAAACGGCTTAGAATCACTCAGGACATCCCTAAGATCCCAATGATTATACAGGAGGTGGCCAAAATGTTTGGGAAAAGCAACTTTTTTACTCTCACAAAAAAGATCAACATGCTGTAACTTTTCATAAGGGTGCATCAAATATTCTCAAATTTTGACCATTTGTCAACTTATTATATGTGCATCATTGGTACAAATTTGAGCTCAATTGGTTAATCATTCGCGAAGCTAGAACCGTTCTCGTAAAACACTTTTTTTTAGACAACTATTTTTTTACCTGTCATATCTCGGAAACCAGTGAACCGAATTGAATGAAATTTTGAACGTTTATCAACAATATATAAATGCTTGAAAATTCTTCAAGACATACGTATTTTTTAAACGTTAAAAAAAATTATGATGGATTGACACTTTTAGGATCTTTCTCGAAAAACTGTAATTTTTCACATATATGTCAGTAAATTTTATTTTTGATATTTAAAGATTTTCTACTTCTGTTCTTAAGATATCTGCCATAAGATATTTTAGAGCCCATTTAGAATAAAGGAAGAACATATTTAGTATTTTTTGTGCGGTATTGTGAATTTGACTCATTTTCCTCTATATGGGTGAAAAAGTCAAATCATCATAACTTTTTTCAACGTGTAAAAAGTACGTATATTTGGAAGATTTTTCAAGCATTAATATATTGTTGATAATCGGTCAAAATTTCATCCAATTCGGTTCATTACACCGAGATATAACAGTTCAAAAATTAGTTGAGAATTTTTGTTGAACTCTATGAAAAGTTACAGCATGTTGAAACTTTTTATGAGAGAAAAAAAAGTTGCCTATCCCAAACATTTTGCCCACCCCCTGTATTTTATCTCTGAGAATCTCCTTGAAATCTCCAAGATGCCCTCAGAAACCTCTTGAACGCTTCGAAACACCTTGAACCGCTCTAAAACTCAGGGAACTTTTCTTCCACATCCACATCATTGGGGTATTACCATGCCTAAACAGGAATGTAGTTTATATAAATAAATAAATAAATCCACCGAAACGTCTTGATGAACAATAAAAATCCATCACGAGGTCTCTGAGACTCCAGAATTCATCTATGGGGATTACATGAATCACTCTTAAAACCTTGAGGAACTCCTCTGAAGTCATCTGGAACCACCTGAAATCCACATAAATGCTTTGAAATCCCCTAATACCTTCGTACACTTCAATTAAACCCTCCTTAAGTTCATTGAAATCACATGAAACTGTTTACACCAGCAACCCAATGTTGGCATCGGAGCAATCCATGGCAACCAAACAAGAAACTGAGAAAATTCAATCCTCTGATTTTATTCCATTACCAGTTCTCAGTCAATTATTTGGCCAATTTTATTAATTCATTACAGAGCTACTGACGTACTTCTGTGTCTCGATTATTAGGGATACAGGCTTTAAGTTTGACCTTATGATAATCTTAGGTTTATTTGCCTGAGTGTATGAGTAGAAAAAGACCGATAACGCCACTAAATCATCAAGTTATCATCTGAATTTAACGTGTCATACCAGTCATAGATACACGGAGAACTAAAACCACCTATTTTTGGATTTATTGTACTCAAGTAAGTATATCGCACTGAAAATAATCAACACGCCTCATCCATGTTCTTTCACACGTTAATTTATCGTTCAAAAAAGCAAGCTACATATATTAACGTGTAATTCTTTTGAATCAGATGTTGAATAGTTTAGGTTATAAACCACAGTCTTTTAAAACATGATTTGATCGTGTTTGACAGTATGTTTATGTATCGATAAAAATAATGGAAATGGTTTGCGTATCAGTTGGTCGGCCAATGACCATTTTGTATGGACGAATAAAAAATTTTGTACGGACCAATGACCACGCCGGGGGGGCGGTTGGGCCGGTTTTGAGAAGTCCCAAAAAAATGACCACGTGGTTTATGAACAGCCCCTTAGACCACTTTTTAAAACAGTTTCAATAATCAAAACCTATTTTGGTGAAAAATATATTCGATACTGCAGAATATTACGTTTGAGTTGAAAATCACGTGGGCGGAACTTTGTCAGTTGCTCTTCTCCCCGAGAGCGGCTGGCACTTGACCCTATTCTGAGCTGTGAGCTCTCATAGCTCAAACGGGTCCGGATAAATGGGTATCTGCTAAAGGGCAACTCATAATGGAACCTCGGTCGGACTGAAAAAGGAACAGCAGCCGCACATCAACATTCTCGTGTTTATCATTCTACCATTAGCAGACTGGAAATGCGAAAGCAGCACAAAGAACAGTTCGAAACAGTAGAATTGAAGAAATATAGGCGCTGTACAAACTGTAACTGTAACTGTAAGTGGTAAAGAATAAAAAAAACACCTATGTTAACTATTTTTACAAATCTGGTTCTGATTTGCAATCCATAGAAGCTAACGGGGTCTCCAGTTACCCTAGTGGTTAAGACTATGGATCGCCAATCCGGAGACGGCCGGTTCGATTCCCGTTCCGGTCGGGAAAATTTTCTCGACTCCCTGGGCATAGTGTTTCATTGTACTTGCCTCACAATATACAAATTCATGCAATGGCAGGCAAAGAAAGCCTTTCAATTAATAACTGTGGAAGTGCTCAAAGAACACTAAGTTGAAGCGAGGCAGGCCAAGTCCCAGATGGGACGTAGAGCCGTAAAGAAGAAGAAGAAGAAGCTCAACATATTTGAGGAAGAAGGTGAGGAGAACGGTGTGTGGCGGTGAAAAATGCTGAATTCTTTGACAAATTCAGTACATATCTAGAAAATGGTTAAAATCAGATGGATAGGTGGTTTGGACATGCTGTGTAGGAGGTTCACGGATCTAAGTTTTGTGAATAACAATTGTTGATTAAGCCCTATCTTATCAAAATATGTAAACATGATAAAAGCGAGGATGTCGTGTATGAATGTTTTTTCATGATTGCGATGCGGTCTCATTTTTAATTTACCATCTAACAGGAAAAGAAGCCCCAGTGACTACAAAACCCCTTTCATCCCCAATTATGTCCTAGTACATGACATGAAACAAGTCCCATCACATCCATGACTAAGTCATCTCAGCGTCAACCGGCACGAATGCGAAGAAAAGTTCCAAGTCGTTTATCTTGTGCGAAATTCTATATCTCAAGCTGCAAAGGATGTTCTCCAGCAGCAGCGGTTGGTTGGTACCTTTTCAGCATCAGCAAACAAAAAGCCAGAAAGAAAAGCGGAAGCCACCCACGGAAGCTGCACTGAAATAAAATCTATTTTATTCGCAGTTGAATCTTCAAATATGAATATATTACAAGCAAGTCGTCGTCGTCGCCTTTGTCGTTGGTTGCTTACATTCACTCTCAGACCCGGGCGGGCGGTCGGTGGTGACGCTAGAGAAGCTACAAGAATTCTTTGCCCGTTTTCTTTCCCACCCATCGAGTGGGGTCTTCAATTCTACGAAATTCGAGGTAACTCACAGAAAGAACATGAAACTTTGAATTTATTAGGTCCCCGTTGCCGTCCGATGCGAAACGCGATGGTGACGGCAAGAACGACGAAGATGTCGTCGTCGATGACAAGTTTACATTCGCAAAGCAGGGACATGGGACGGGAAAGCGCAATTCAATTTCTAGGTAATAAAATTCAGTGTCGGAAGTGCATTGTGTACTACACGACGGAAGAAAAATGCTCAAAGCACCTGAAAGTATTTCAGAGGGGTTTCAGCAGAATTTCAGATGCATGCAGAAATTTGCATTGAAGAATACATGCGAATAAGAATATGTTACACAAAGTAAGTGATTGCTGAGCCCAAACTCGGTGGGCACCTTCACGGAATCTTTCCGTATCTCTTCTATTCATTACAGCTACTTAAGACCGAGAGCACGGTTGAACAATCTGAAGTATTTAAGGGGGCTTTCAGGAGAATTTAAGAGACGTTGAGATGCTTTTCTAGAAGAGCATCAGGGTATTTCAGGGAGGTTTATGGGGTTTAAGAGGGGCCTCCGAGGATTCGAGAGGGCTTTTCGACGGTTTTAGGGGAGGGGGAAAACCCCGGTGGTTTAAGAGCAGTTCCCAGAGGTCTCCGGCAGATTTTAAAGGGGTTAAAAGACGTTTGAAGTTGTGTTATGAGCTTCATGGGGTTTCAGACGATTTCAGCGACTTCAGGAGAGCTTGAAAGAAGTTTACGGGAGCCTTAAGAGACTTCAGATTGAATTTCAGGTGATTTATGGGGACTCAAGCTGAGATTTCGGCCTCAAGGCGCTCGAGACACTTTTCAATGTGCTTACGGTATTTCAGGGGATAACAGGGAATTTCAGAGTACTTTTCAGAAGTTTAAGGGAAGCTTAAGGGTGACAAGCCGTTTATTGGTAGCGTCAGGTGGTTTCAGGGGGATAAACTACGTAGATGTTTGGTCGTCTCAGACTTCCTTTCCCCCTTGTTCTTACCTTACCGATCAGGCTAAGGCCGGGGTGGCCTCTGCTGTACAATTGTACATAGTAGCCGTCTTCCACTCAGTCCAGGGCTGTTTGTCTCCAGTTCCGCACTCTGCGTAGGGTCCGCAGATCGTCCTCCACTTGGTCGACCCACCTAGCTCGCTGCGCTGCACGTCTTCTTGTACCGGTTGGATCTCTCGAGAACCATTTTAGTCGGATTGATATCCAACATCCTGATGACATGACCGTAGCCTCCCGATTTTCGCGGTATGGACGATGGTTGGTTCTCTCAGCAGCTGATGCAGCTCGTGGTTCATTCGCCTTCTCCAAGTCCCGTCTTCCATCTGCACTCCGCCGTAGATGGTACGCAACACCTTCCGTTCGAAAACTCCAAGGGCGCGTTGGTCCTCTGCACGTAGGGTCCATGTTTCGTGCCCATAGAGGACGTAGATGGTTAACTTCGTGTTACGGCGAACTTTATTCGATCGTAGAGTTCTGCGGAGTCCAAAGTAGGCACGATTTCCTGCCACAATGCGTCTCTGAATTTTCCTGCTGGTGTCGTTGTCGGCGGTCACTAGTAAGCCCATGCACACGAATTCTTCAACCACTTAGATTTCATCACCGTCGATAGAAATTCGAGGTGGCAGGCGCGGAAATTCCGCCCTGGAGCCCTTTGCCATTAAGTACTTTGTCTTCGACACATTGATGACTTATCCGATACGCCTGACTTCACCCTTTAGTCGGATGTACGTTTCCGTCATCGTCTCAAATTCACGAGCTATAATATCAATATCATCAGCGAAACCAAGCAGCTGAACGGACTTCATGAAAATCGTCCCACTCCTGTTTATCCCCGCTCTTTTTATTACACCCTCTAACGCAATATTGAACAGCAAGCACGAAAGACCATCATCTTGCCGTAACCCTCGGCGAGATTCGAAGGGACTCGAGAGTGTCCCTGTTACTCGAACTACGTACATCACTCGATTCATCGTCGCCTTGATTAATCGTATTAGTTTATCCGGGAATCCGTATTCGTGCATAATCCGTAGCTGTTCTCGATTGATTGTATCATACGCCAATTTGAAATCGATGAACAAGTGATGTGTGGGCACGTTGTATTCGCGGCATTTCTACTACACCTGGCGGATGGCGAACATCTGGTCAGTTGTAGCGCGTTCATGAATGCAGCCTTATATTTCCCCACGAGGTACTACCTATGGTGGATTGGATATTCCTTCCAGTCATCTTCAAGTGTAGCTGCTCTTCCGTTGGTAAGGCCACTGCTTACTGCTGCGCGTAGTCTTGAGCCACTTCTACGTTATGCTGCTGCTCGATGTTGAGTCGCGGCGTTCAACTTCGACGCGTGGTGATAACCGTCGAAAGTTTTGAGCGCATGCATTCAACTGCTAAGTAGTGATCCAAATCTATATTCGCACTGCGGTATGTGCGGACATTGGTTATATCCGGGAATAATTTACTGTCGATTAGAACCTGGTCGATTTGGTATTCTGTTTGATGGTCGGGTGATCTCCAGGTGGCTTTATGGATATCTTTGCGGGGGAAGAAGGTGCTTCAGACTACCATTCCACGGGAGGCTGCAAAGTTTACGCATCGCTGGCCGTTATCTTCCCCCCTCGTAGACCGTATGCCATGTTAGAAATTAACCCAAACCCCAAAACACCAGCAGTTATCATGTTCAAGGCATACACAGAGCTGAAATAACTACGTAATACTTGGTCACTCATGGTAAACATTGAGTAGCATTTTCGACTTCGTGCATTTTGTTGATGACTCTTGAAAAGTCGAGTGAAAAATGCACCTGTATGCGCTTCCAATTCACTTTAAAAAATCTCTCGTTAGAGGCTCAAACACTCCTTTGTAATCCATACCGGAAGCATTTGTGGCATTGTTTTGTGCATATTTTTGTACAGACATTTTTTGCGACACATTACCTACGTTGTATTTTATAAAAGCTTTATTGGACTGAATGATCCTCAGAAAAATGCCCTAGGTTCAGATCAAATAAATGTGATATTTTTCCATGAGGCAGTTCTCAATCAAATAATTATCAAAAGTTCAAAAAAATTGAAACAAAACAATTAATTCTGCTCGTTAAGATGTTTCATTCTATTCGAAATACCACATCAGCAATTCAAAATATAATGACAAAATCAACGCATAAATTCCCATGACCAGCGAAGTCATTAATTCGAATTGTATATTCAATTCCATGACGGTGCGCCCACATGTGACCGCTATACCTACGAAACGTGAGATCCACAGCAGTGGCTGCTCAATTAATATGAATAATAATGCACAAAGTATAAATTTCATAGAGAGCAGCTGTGATGGCATGTTTTTGGGCTCACATACATGACATGCACTGGCAACATATTCTATCAGCGTGGAAAGCTAGTTCAAAACAATATATCACAGGATTTGAGCCGTGTGAGATCTAGAAATCTCCCTTGGAAATGGATTCCACTAATCATGGGGATTGCTGAAATAAATGAGACTATACGAATGATACAGCAAAAATCTTTTATAGTTTTATATTCTGCACATGGTTGACGACAAATTTTACTAGGAAAAATTCTGAAATATTTGATGTATGTTATGTATGCTATGATAGTGTATGCTAAAGAAGTATGTTTTTCCAAATTTCAACGAATAAATTCCTATAAAGGGTGACGAAGGGTATTATCGGCAAGTTTGTTCTCTTCGTCATGGGGGGTTTTTGTTGGCCAAACTGTCTAAAATTTGGGCATATAACTCAGCTTGGTTGGGAAGGATTTGATGTCAACTCTGAGTTCAACAGGTTTAAAAAAAATCATGATGAGGAGAATAGACTAATCTCTGTAAACCATAATTTAACGAAAGAGATACATGCATTGCGTGCGAACCGGGCCGTAAAGTGTACAGCTGCTACTATGCGTTGTTAGTAGGAAGCATATACGGTTTGAAATCAATCAGGCAGAAATGCTCGTTCCATGGTTGATTGACTACCAAGAGTTCCCGAATTGGGCATTATTGCGCTTGGAATGGGTGCTGTTTTGTGGACTGGTCGATACCTTATTAACTTTCGGTAATGGGGCACATTTTAGATGCTGAATGCTATTTCAACTGTTTCAACTGTATATGAATGATTAACCTGCAAATCATTGATTATTCTATTATACACATTAAGACAAATAACTACAATTAGAAGGAATCCTACTAGCATTCATAAGTACATTAATGCATTGTAATATGTCGCTGAGAGGAGATTTCTATGTCATACCAAGTTGATTCTTAAAAAAAATCTCTCGCAACAAAATTTGGGAGAGTTTCTGTCCTCAAAGATATTTCAGAAAAATCCCCCATATTTGCAGTGCTTGAAAAATCAGTTATTCTTAGAGTTTTACTCCAGTTTTTCTGATGAATTTGTAAAAGAACTCAGGATGTTTCGTGCATTGAACTAACGTAGCAAAGAATATAATCGGGTTTCTTGTTCTTTTTTTTAGTTTTATGAAAGTTTTCAGAATGTTTAAGTGAGTTTCAGGGTTTTTTTTTTTTGAGTTCAGTCAGTTTACAGAATTGACCAATAGGGCTTCCAGGGCGTTTTATAGAGATTACAGGTAGTTGAGCATGAGCATAGATGACCGTAGAGTTCGTAGTTGCTACTCCGTGAATGACCAGAAAAATCAAAATTGCACTGGAAACCAACAATCGGAGTTTGGGAGTAGCTACCATTCTCAATGTGCATTTTCGAGAATTCCACATTTTGTTAAGTCAATTACGGCACCGTCCACGTCCTTACGTTTACTAACGAAGAGAAGGAATATTTAGAAGGAATATTTAGAAATATTCGTATGACTGCGTTGCTACTAGAGACCGAGATCACATCTACTTGTCGACGCTTGCCAGCCGCATGCCTTCCTATCTGCGCCATTCTAGAGATGATGAATTAATGCACTCAAATCAAAACATAATCTTCCCGTTCGGTCTAACCAGCCATTCCATAGAAAAACGTTATAGTGCAACTCTGATTGTCGTGAAACTTGGCGAGCATGTAGTTCATCGAAAATAATTAGACCCGTATTTTTTTTATTTCGTCTTTAAAATGACCAATTTTCAGATAGGGTGGTCTTAAAAATCAAGGTTTTTAAATACTGAAAATTTTCAAAAAATCATCAATTTTGTTTGAAACTTTTTTTTTTGTTTGAAAGCTTTGGAAGTTTAAAGAAAAAAATACGTTGAATGGGCCAAATTGTGTTTTTGTGCAAAGAAATATGCAACTATATTAGTTATTTTTTACGTTTTCATGGTCTCAGGACCAAAGAGGTACCCTAGTTTTATATTTTTATCAGAAGACTCAGGAAATTATAGACGTAACATATAAAAAAATCAGATATGTATGGCCAAATTTTCCCACACTAAACATTTTTTTTAAATTTGATTATATTTTGAATCCTTATACTCGATTATCAAGAATTGGGTTCTGGCGCTTGCCAAAATGATATCTCACATACAGAATGCTCTAAGAAGCTGAAATTTTGGCTGATCACTAATCAAAATTTCTTTGACAAAATGCCAAAATTTCAGCTTTTAAGAGCATTCCGTTGCGCAGATATACAGGGTGTTAGGTTCATGAGTGCAAACTTTTTAAAGGGTGATAGAGGACCATAAATGGTGAAAAAAATGTTCTACGCATATGGTCAAATCTCAACCGTTACGTAGTTATTGAACTCCCCATGTTTTTGACTCCTATTGCCTTAACTGGCTATAACTTTAAAATGGTCAAACTTATCGCAAATTTTTAACGCTTATTCGAAAGATTATTGAATTTTCTATCAAATGGCATCTTTGAACCGATTGGTTTAGCTGAATAACTAAGTTTTCTAGAGCAAAATAGCTAAAAATAGTGTGTTTTTATTTGTTTATGTCCATTATCTTTAAAACATGCGTAATAAATTAAAATTCTTTCTTTAGTAAAGTTTTGGCCCCTGTTCCACTCTACAATTTGTTCTTTGACGCAAAACTTCTAACCCTTATCGTTTTCTTGCAATTTTGATTTGAATGTGCGGCACAGTGCGGAAAAAAGTGCTTTCCATGACGATTGCAAATTTCTGATCTGAAATGCGACGTTTAAATCGAAATCGCAAGAAAACGATAAGAGATAGAAGTTTGATGCCAAAGAACGAATTGTCGAGTGAAACAGGGGTCACAATTTTGCCAAATAAAGAATTTTAAATTATTACGCATTTTTCAAAGATAATTGACAAAAACAAATTAAAACACACAACTTTTAGGCTATTTGCTCTAGAAAACTTAGTTATTGACCTAAACCGATCGGTTCAAAGATGCCATTTGATAGAAAATTCAATAATCTTTCGAATAAGGGTTAAAAATTTGCGATAAGTTTGACCATTTTAAAGTTATAGCCAGTTAAGGCAATAGGAGTCAAAAGCATGGGGAGTTCAATAACTACGTAACGGTTGAGATTTGACCATATGCGTAGAACAATTTTTTTCACCATTTATGGTCCTCTATCACCCTTTAAAAAGTTTGCACTCAGGAACCTAACACCCTGTATGTTTGAGAAGCAACGTGTATGTTTGAGAAGCATCGTTTGAGAAGCATGTACCAACCTGTACATGTATGTTGGATTTGATAAAATTAGAATCAAATTATTTGTAGAATACTCTATTGAATTGTACCTCATTGCAATAATTCGGCTGTATTGAATTGAACAGTTGATTACGAAGTGAGCGATAGATTGGTCGTCATGATCTGATCGCTGGAATAAAGAGAAATGTTTTGTGATCGCGTATCATAATCGATAATTATTATGGATGGTCTGAGGAGTTCTACCGGGATCCCAACGTGTATGGATACCGAAGAGACCAGGAATCACTCAAAAAAGCAATTCAATTCATAGTTTCATGAGAATTTGCAATATCAGGCAATTTTAGAGCAGCTAGAATTAAAATATACGATTCTCAAAAAATCATACCTCAGAAAATAAAAAAAAAACTACACCTCTGATTTTTTGATGATGTTACGCCAAAC
The DNA here is from genome assembly GCF_035046485.1 of Aedes albopictus. Classification (NCBI taxonomy): domain Eukaryota; kingdom Metazoa; phylum Arthropoda; class Insecta; order Diptera; family Culicidae; genus Aedes; species Aedes albopictus. Next base: position 103,705,826 of record NC_085138.1, on the reverse strand, counting down.
TTCCTGAATTTTCTGATGGAAATATAAAACCAGGGTACCTCTTTGGTCCCGAAACCACGAAAAAGTGAAAAAACTAATGTTGCCCAAAAACACAATTTCGCCCATATTTTTCCTGGAAACGAGAATTCAATAGCTTACAAACAAAAAAAAAATTCAAAAGCGATCAACTGGTTCAAAAGGCATAATTTAAAAAAAAATAGTTTCTAAAACCTTGATTTTTAGGACCACCAGGAAATAAAAAAATACGGGTCTAATTATTTTCGATGAACACAAACCCACCAAGTTTCACGATAATCAGAGTTGCACAATATCGTTTTTCTATGAAATGGCTGAATAATAACCACACTTAGACTCCTATTCGGCTGTGGTGAATTAGCACACAACATTGTGATTAACATCTAAACAAAACATTATTTCAGCTGTTGTTCACAAGAAAACACGTGTTTTATATCCTGTACTCTGAGTTAAAGTATGATGAAACAAAAGCGCTTATTGGACTTATGTATGAAAAACACATTACATATATACACGTGTTAATATGTACATAAGATTAACAAGAAGCAGAAAAAGGTCTTGTTAGACTATTTTGTAAAGGAATTACTGCAAATCGAATAGAAATCTTATTAGACTCTTGAAAACTGTTTTAAGTTATCATCATTGGCCACTTTTTCAATTGAAAAAGCTTTTGTATAGTAATGTGTACAGCATAATTTAAGTTCAACTACCATTACTATTCAAGAGCAATAATTCAGCATGCATGCTTGCAGGTCCGGATTAAGGATTGTGGGGGCCCGGGGCCAGAGCGGATGTGGAGGCCCCTCGGAGGTACAAATGCCATGAGCAAATATGATTTTCTTTGCTTTTGTTAATGTTTAGCATGTAAAAAGGTTTTTGTGGGGTCCCCTAAAATGTGGGGGCCCGGAGCCCTGGTTCCCCAAGCCCCCCTTAAATCCAGCCCTGCATGCTTGTTTGTGGCTTACGATTGTTAGTTGGGTAGTAGGCCGTCCCTATTTTTGCAGAAGTAGGAAATACTAAAAGTTCAATATTGCAAAACGATCATTTCCCGAGCAGAAAAGAATAGCAAGTGAGCATATCAAGGTATTAACCTTAAATACCATCATACCTTGATAGGCCCTTCATTAGGTGGTAATAAGAGGCAAAATAACAAAAGCGAATACCATAATATTGTATGAATAACACCTAGAAAATAACAAGTCTTGTTATTTCAATAACGAATGCATACCTAGATTTTTTAGTGCTGTATATGTTATCCACAAGGTATTGAATAACATAGTAATAACAAGTGTTATTATTAAATTTTACATTTTTTCTGTAGCTCCATGATGTAATAACAAAATTTGTTATTCTTTTCTTTTCATAGCTAAATCAACAACCCGGGTAGAGGTGAATGGCAAACCAAAAACAAAAAAATAACAAATTTTATTGTCATAACTAATTTTACCATTCATGAGTTCTTCATGAAGAGCTTAAAATAACAAATCAATAGCAAATTATGATATCATATCAAAATATGTCATTTGCTTTCCATTTATCAAATCATTTGAAAATTGGAAGAATAACTACTGAATGTCTTATTTTGCTATCATAACTAATTTTGCAATTGGCGAGACATTGTTGACTTCTTACGCGTTTGATGAAGCATTGCAGTTTTGGCACTTATTAAGAACAACATAATGACAAATTTTGAATTTTGGTTATTCGAATGGTAACATTTAATATTTGTTTGCAATTACATTCCATCCAGAAAACTTATAAAATTTTTAATTTATTATTGGAATAAACAACTTAATGTACCCTTATTTTGGTTGACAAGCGAATAACTAATTTTGTTATTGTTCTGTTTTCAATAACTCAATAATGGTATATTTTGCAATTGTTAACCTTATTTTTTTTTGTTCTTGGTTTGCCATTGTAATGTCAAAATTTGACATTGTTTAGTTATTTCGTCGAACAATGTCAGTTATTATTTTTGCCCTTTTGTCACTTATTTCAAACAAACCAATGGCAAGTTTTACCATTTAGTAATTCTTTTTTGATGGTAAAACTTGCCATTGCTTTGTAATTCTCCTCTACCCGGGAAATACCACATGAATACCAAATACTTCCAATTGTTATTGTGATGCTCTCGTAACATTTTGTTAAATAACCCAACAAAAACAATTTCAGGTCTTAGAGCACAGTTTGCTCTTTGTTTGGTATTTGTAAGGTATTCCCTTCTGCACCGGTTTAGCTAAAAACCATCATACCAAAATTCAAAGTCCGTATCTCAAAAGCAGCCCAAGTAACAATTCCATCGCTGATTGGTTTTGTTTGATTTTTATTAGGGTTTTATTACAGTAACAATTAAACTCACAGTTTTATGACTGCTTTTATGAAAACCATTGATAAAATGTTTTATAGTATACTTGAAGATATCCATAAAGACAGATTCTTTCCGGTATGTAAACCTTCTGCCAATCATTATAACCACATTAAAACTGTTAAAACTCTCAACAGTTGGTGATCTTTTCGATTAGTAACGACATCTGTTGGTGGAAAAGCAGAAACTATGACACTGCTAGGTTTATTGCGGTCATCATAAAAGTAAACTTGCTTTCGTTTTATTTTCGCTGATTATGGTCGTCGACATATTGAAGAATAATCTAAGGTGAATGCAAAATAGTTAATTTTTCTCAAATTAGCAATGAATTGATAGTTTGCCATCGTTTCCATAATATACTCACATAAATGAACTCTCTCTGCTGAGGTTCCATATGATTCGAGATAGTTTTACTAAATTAACAAATTGATGTTCACGTTTTTCGAAGCGCATTTATTTTATGATTCTGGAACCCCAATATTCACGGTAAAATTGAATGCGCATAAGCCTACCAACACAATAGCTACTAAAATATTACTTTGAAATGAACGCTTTCTACTTACAAATGATGTATCCTCCTGAACTTTACGGCCATCGAAGAAGCTTCTCTGCATCTTGAGCTGTCATAGTTTATGTTGAAAAAAAAAAAACAACAACAAACGGAAATTGGAAATTTTTCAACTAGGTTTTATAAAAGGGTTTATTACTTTTCTTAATGCGGTTTACTAAACCTCTCCGAGAGTGGTACACTTAGCCGGAAGATGCTCTTAAAGAGGTTATCTAGAGGTTTTGATGTATAAATCAGTTTTATGGCAAGTTTTATGAAATTGGTCATGAAGGTCTCTTGTAGAGCCGAACAAAACTGAAAATGTTACTTGGGATAAATTCCCGGCCAAATCTGTAAGATTGCATTTTTAAAGATCTGGAATGAAAGATTTGATAAATCCAGGAAAGAAATGTATGAATCTTGTATGATGATGTATCAATAATCAGAATAATCTTAATTTAATTTAAGATCTTTAAAAAATATTTGTTTGATTTAATTTTGAAAAAAAAAATCTACTGGAGATAGCTGAGGAGTTTTTCAAGGTAACCCATTGAAAATTCTAAATAGTCACTTGGAGGAGTTCGAGAAGCTTTGTAACTGATTTTTTGTAAAGAATTGACAAGCATTTTTTAGTAAATTGTCTGTTGTGTCTATATTTAGTATTTTTTCAAAAACTTCTCTTCGGAAC